>NC_090437.1:1102106484-1102715384 GCF_031143425.1 Pleurodeles waltl
GGACAAACCAAACAAATGACAGGTTAAAGAACCTGCTAGTAATGCTAAGCGACAGGTGTGGAACATTAGAAGATCAGGTTTGTACACAAAATGTGTGGATTCCTTCAGCTCTGACAAAACAATGTCATGAACAGGCTGGGCAAGAAGACTCCTCTATGCGCGTTCTTCTTTGAATCAAAACAAAACATGATACATTGTAACTGCCACTTTTGTATTGTGCGGCATATTTTGGCTTCTCATGGTTGTAGCAGTTGTTTTGTAGGCCTGAGTTTAGATTCCATATTCTCCACTTACTTAGTGTGTGATCGTGCAGCATTATCATGCATATGTTATGCTATAGTCTATAGTATATTGAACTAAAGTTAGTATTTATATGTTTAGTTAGTTTAAGAAGTCAGGTGAACATAGTGTGTATATTAAGACCCATAAAACAACATCTTTAATGACGTGCATACATCCCTACTCAGGTTTCCTTTTCAGCTCTGCAGACCCATTGGGTCACACAGTGGGGCAAGTGCCATGGCAGCAACAGCAAGATTGATGGTGTGATATACCTGCCTTGGCACACTTCGAGCAGTGCCATGAATTCTCTACTTTGGCAATGGTGACTAGCAGCTGAGAGCATAAACCACACCAGTCACCACTCTTCCATGAGTCTCTGCCAGATAAACCAACACACAGCTCAGCTGCTCTTGACCACATGTGTAGTCCCCTCTTCCTGCAAATTTGGGCTGCTTCCAGGCTGGATCCTCCAAGTCTTCCGTGAAATGGAACATCTCTTCCTTTAGGCAGACTCCAGGTGATGTTCCCTCACCTCAGGGGAGGTGGCTATCAGGGAGACTCTGGTTGCACTATAGTTATCTGGGTAGCACCAACTTCTCGGTCGAAGAAAACTTGGAGCTGGCGCAAGTGGATCAACAGCTCCCACTCTTATACAGGTACAGCAGATTGAAATGTGTATTTCTGTTTGCAGCTTCAGAACTGGTTTGGATCAGTTCTTCTTTCATGTGTGCTTCTCAGGTTGTTTACCAGGCTCAGCATTTGTTTGGAGTGATGGTGTCTACAGCAGAGCCATCACCAGGCTGGAGCACTCACCTAACAGTGATCAGGGATAGAGAAATAAAAGTCTAACCCCTTTCTAAAGAACCCTTCGCACTCCTACAGCAGGAACTGCAGCCCCATTCTTTAGAGCTACCATCCACCAAATAGCAGTATTCAGTGAGACTAGTTTACAGCTGTCTGCAACAAGAAGACCTAATTGCATTTCTAAGGGAGCGTATCTCATTTACCCCCCGGCTGCCTAGTTCACCTCCATCCAGTCTCAGGAATTCCATTTTCTGGGAAAGTAACCTTATCTCCATCTTACACACATGAGCAGGCCAGATGCTTCCAAAATGAAACTCACAGGCCTTCTTAACTTTGGTTCACTCAGACATTCACAGTTGACTTGATTCATAAAGGGATTTACGACTCATAAAGTTACTAGTGCGCAGTCTCCGCACTCGTGGCAGAATCTCCATACTCAAGGCAGAATCTCTACACTGCAGAGTCATTGTCTTAAGTCCTTATATGAATTGGGCATAGTGCGTGTATAACATGCAAACCATACACAGACATCTGTACATACATGCACTCAGGCCATTATCTCAACGGTTTAGATTCACCTGTTGCAGCACATCTTTACACAAGTGGACCAGTAGGTCATTATTCCTGTGACACAGAAAAAACGGTTTGATTGCACTGGGATTATTAAATAAACATGGTAAACCTCTGCGCTACTTGCTTGAACCACATGATTCGGGAAAGTCCAGGTCGAGGTGAGGCACAGGTCCTGGACTGGACTCATATGAAGTGACAGGGCTAGACTTCAACACACATGCAAGATTAGCATAAGACTGCGGCCAAAAATCCAAAAACCAGCTTACCTGATTCTCTAGTTGGGCAGTCAGCAGGGTACACAACTGCATGTAAGGCAGACAGCATTGCCATTCCAAGAGCTGCTAACTGAAATTGTGGTTGAAATCTGCAACTTTTGAAAATTGAGCTTGCTACATTGTTTCTCTTTTTTAATTTATTTTAGTTATCAGTTCAAATGCTACAGTAATGGGTTTACCCAGTCAGCTGTCTTTTTACTACGGTCAGAGTTTTTGAGGAGTTGGTGAAGATTCTTACTTTACTGAAAAGTAAACTAAGGGGCCAGCTATTCCCATTTCCTCTTTGGCCACATTGAATTCCACTGCAGTCTGAGAATTGTTTCTCAGTTTTGCACCATACTGGGAGCGTACAGTTCCAGTCATAAAATGAAGGAAGGTTATGTTGTAGTGCTCTGTATTTCCTTAGTGAATGCACCTAAAGTCAATCCCATTCATTGTGTGTGTGTGTGTGTGTGTATTGAGTGCATCTATGTGTCCACGCACATTCAAACTGCTTAGGTCTTTTGTGTGTAGCAATGCAATTTGATGTGGATTCACTCTATCATACAAGGCATTTCCACAAAGTTCTCAAAAGAATAAACAATATGTTGCACCATCTTTTTAACTCTCCTTCATCAACATGCCTCAGAAATTCAAGACGTTTGGGGATTTCATATTTAATTCTTGGTACTGACTTTTAAAAGTCATGCTTATATCAACTTCACAAATTTCCCTCTCCCCTTCTGCTCGCAGGGCGCTTGTATATATCCGTCATAACTCTTCCCTTGGATCTTTCTCCTCTCGTCTAGTTGAACTTTGATCTCCATTCTATCTCCCTACTGCCTCCTGCTTTTCCTTTGCTTCTGTTTGCTTCTAGTGTTTTTCTACTTTTCTTTTCCCGCACTACATTTTCAACCCACTTTTATGCCTTTGCCTCCTATTACAGCTACTTATTTTGGAATTGATCTTGCACCATGTTTATTGTTGGTTATTTAGCCATTTTATGGCCTACTGTGTTCTTTGCCTTCTTAGGTCTTGCTTCCCATGCTAGAGCCCCTAGGTTGAGTCCGCTCAAGTCTATTGCAGAGTGGGTGCACTGCACTCCAGACGGGGATGATCTTGGTACAAGTAGAATATTTTGTTGGCTTTGAAGTATGCTATACTATGCACAAAACATACAGTGCTGTTAATCAGTGTACTTATCAGGAGCACGTGCTATATAGGTAGAAGTTATCTAGGTATTAATAATGAATACCTACAGTGCCTACCGGAGTAGATAATGGTGTCATGAATGCCAAGTGTGCATGCGTATGTAGGTGTGTCACCATGCGCACGTTTTGTGCTCTTTCACCTTTTATCAGTGGAAGTAAGTGCATGACTAGTTTTGTACATTTCTTTTTGAACTTTTTTGAAATCTCTTTTTCACATAGCGCACAGCTCTATTGAAGGTCATATTATCTTAAGCAAACAAGTGCACGATCACCTTGCACGTAGGAGAACCAAACCCAAAAAATACCAGCAATATGTTTCAGAACAAAACGCCTTTCAACTAATTTTTTACAACGGAAATGGGTTGTTTGAAAAGCAAATTAAATATAAGACCTTACTTCAATCAATGGAAAAACACTTCTGTGGCCTAGCTGAGAGATTGACATTGACTGTGTACGTTGGTATGCCATGCAGAAGGAAGCACACCATTGCGTTTTTAATGTCGCCAACATTAAGCGTCAGTGAGAAAGATGCAGAGCCATAAAGAAACCCTTGTGAATTGGAACAAGTGGCACTAAAACAATCAGCTTAGCACTTTTTGGACAATCATCATTATCATTAGCCAGTGCGCTGCGAGTTTAAATGTCCGCTTCAGGAATTACAGCGAGTACGATATTATATGATGTGTTTGCCCTTTATTTTAGGAAGATTATACACATGGAATGAGAGACATACAAAATTTTCAGACAAGATTAAAATCCAAATTTCCAAATCTCATTCATGTGACCTTTTCCCCTTAAACTGACTGAGACCGCCTACTCTAAAACAATGTTTGACTTGTTTCTGCAGGACATCAGCACTAATACTTACCATTTATGTAATATCCCCCACAAACACAAACTCACTCAGGTGTTCCTCGATAATGGGTATTGTTGGTACCCAATTCAATGGCTCTGCTTTACTTATTTTCGTGAGGTGTTCACCCCATTGAGATTCAAGTCAGTGGCTTGCATGTAATATGCCCCTCTCAGCATTAGTAATCTATTGCCACACAGATGGATTCACCAGAACTCACTTTTAACATAATATTGCTACTGCTATACATTTTAATTTAGTTCCGTTTATTTGGCAAATATGAAGTTGGCAGCTTGGCAGACCAGACCAGTGAGTGCAGCCAGGAGCTCGGTGCCATTTTGGATAAAGCCAGCAAAGGGTGAGGGTGGATTGGTGGCTTGGCTGTAGTATAGGCTTATTAATTGGGTGAGCGATTGGGTTGAAGGACTTGGAAAGAGGTCACAGAGATATTCCTGTTCAACAGTCAGTGCACCTCCACGTTTATTCACTTTGGACAATTCTCATGTGATGCGTTTTGTCTGTGCTTTCCCTAAGCAGTGATTTGGACTGGATGATAGAGCATTGCTATGTTGGTAGTGACTTTCATCCATTGTGGCACCATACCGTTTCATCCTGGACATTGGCGACCTCATCGGGAGTCTACTGGCCCTGTCAGTGCTGTGAAAATCATGATGACTTCTTTCCTTCATCTGTTTCACATTTGTGCTACATGTTTTGCCAATTGCACATTGGGACATCTTTACTTTTTATATATTGAGTTTCTAGTTACGAGGACTGACAAGGAAGTACCTGCAGTGGAGTCTGCAGTCAGTTGCAGGAATGCAACAGTCTTGTAGCACAGTGTGTCACATGTTGATCCTATCCTCTTCAATGGACCGTCTGTGATGCTTAAGCTTTATTAATGTTAGTAGTAGTCAAGATGGTGAGGAGATTTTGACATTTTAACGTCACCTTCACATCACATCATCAAATGGGAAAAGCGCCAACCAATCAATGTTCAGTTACATTTTACTGGGCCAATCTTGCTATCCGAATGTTAATCTGACTGAACAGATTACTAGATTAGTGTCACACTAAGGTCCCTGGGACATAATATGCACTTGATGCATAAGCCAGCGCACTCTTCCACCTGTAATAGGTTTTCTTTTGTTAGTGATCTTGCTAGAATTGTAGTTTTGTTCTATTGATCCGGCAACACCCTGGGAATGCCCTATTGTAGGATAAGAACCAGTGGCAGCCTTCTCTTTCAGGGAGCCACAACCACTAGGTGGTATACAAAGTAAGCATCGTGCTCTTGATTTAATAAGATTTTCCTGTACGTACAACTTCCATTGAAATTTACCGGAGAAAGTCACCCTACACCGCACGACTGCTCTTGAAATCAGGCCCTCTGAGGGGACAACAGGCAGGGTCAAGGAGGGTTTTAACGATCCTTCGGATTCCTATCCGTGAGTGTGTGTCAGATAGTGGATCCTCTTAGAGGGACCTCCTCTCTCCTACTAAAGTAACATATTGATCGAGTTGTAGCCTGACACATTGCACCTTTGTTAGTGCGTGAGAGCACAAAGGCTACAGGCTCTCCATTAGACAGTGAGCATTTTCATACATCAGAGGAGTGCACTTCATATATGTTTTCAGGATAATAATGTTCTGGACACATTAGAAATTCCAATTACCTGTCATATGCTAACTACCATTTACATAGAAAAGACTACATGATTTAGAAAAACGGTTATGTGATAATCACATATTGACTATTGCACTATATATATATAATTAGAATGTACACGTTTTATGTCAAGTGTGCTATAAGTGCTGCTAATCAACCAATCAACTGCTTTTTCTAAATGTCGGTTCCCTTGAAATTTCCTATACTTTTTATTTGAAAAAAAAATGTTTTTCTTTGTATTATAAGTTACTCTACCTTATATTCGCATAATGTAATGTTTTAACTGCCATTATACTGTCCATACATACGACCTGGAGGCAGATTTTCTAAGCAGCTTCGATTGTTTGCCTAGTCTAATTTCTGAGTATTTCTTTTCTTTTTTACATCCGCAGCCAAGTCAACATGCCTGTCACTTCCACTGACACCCGAGTCACCAAAGTAAGTATTAACAACTGTCACACCTGTTTTCAAGGGAAGGGACATTATGATATTTTGTCTACAGCAGCTCCATTTCAGCTTGTTTTTATAAATGTTCAATGTCTTCCAGTGATCCCAAGGGTTCCCCATTTGAGAACAAGACTATTGAACAAACCTTAAGTGTGGAGCTCTCTGGAACTGCAGGTGAGGTCCATTGAATAACTACGTAAATTTATATTTTTGATTTGTATCTAATTATATTTTAGGTTTCTATCTAATTATGAGCTATTTTATGTTAGTGAAGCAAGCCTTATGCCTCATACTCCTACCCACATTTTAATCAGTAGCAACCAATTGTATATTGTAATTTAAATATAGAATAGTGTGTTCGTGTTCATTTGCCATTTTGCATGGTCTCTACTGAGGCCTTAGGGAGGTTTAATATAACATCGTGACAACTTTATTTTTAAAAAACGTCTTATGTATGTTCATATATAAGCAATGGCATGTTGTCTTTGAGTTTTACCGAGTTTAAGGTAGACAATTAGACTACAACCGGTAAAGGTTTGCATTGTTTGAAGGACTTCATTCATTCTCTCCTACGGAGGCCATCTCATGATGCCAGCGCAGAAGGGATCTATGCACTTCTTTTGGCTTCTTAAAACAGAGCTCAAAAGCACAGGCAGTCTTTATGGCCGAGGTCTGAAAAAACACGCATAAACTTGGAGATATTTCCAAGTTAGTGTATGTATTCAAGATGCAAGAAAGACATACAGATACCTTCTGCATTGGCGCTGATCAGAAAATTGCATCATGACTATGCTCTTTTTGCTCCAAGTAGTATTTATTATTATAGATCCAAGATGGTACATACTTTTTAGGAAGTCTCAAAAACCAAGTAATGAAATGTAACTGATAATATGTGGTTTTTGCCTCATTGGTGCTAATATTTTGCATACGTGCCCTTCAGCACATCCTCGAATTAAGGGAAGCATTGACCACTTCACAGTATTTTTATGAAAGGCGAATAAACAAAATTGAAGGATTCTAACACCAATCCTGCAAACATTGGGGAACTGCTTATAACTGGGGTGAAGAGCATGTTTACTCTTCTAAGTATTACTCTATTAACATTGAGGTAAGTACTTATAATGGGGAGAGAGGGGTTGAATTACCTATTCTAATTTCAGTCCTACCAACATTGGGGTAAGTGTATATGTTTAGGGTACCAAATGTACTATACTCACTCCAGGTCTACTAACACTGGGTAAGTACACATATTTTGGGTTGTCATTTTACTATTCTAATTCCAGTCTTACTTCATTGGGGGAAAGGCATGTAATTGGGAGGGGGACATTTATTGTTCTAACTTCAGTCCTACAGACATTGAGGAAAGTGTATATAATTAGGGATGCCAAAAATTTGAGGATTTCAAATTTACTATTCTGACTCCAGTCCAACTAACACTGGGGAAAGTACATAAGCTTGGGGGATGGGGGTCATATTTACTAATGTAACCGCAGTCTTACAAACAGTGGGGAATGTGTATACATTTTGGAGTGGAAAATGTATTATTCCAATATTAGTCCCACTAAATTGGTGAAAGTGCATATGCATGGGTGACAGCGTATTTTCTATTCTAATTCCAGTCCAGCACAAACTGAGGAAAGCACAAATAATGGGGGGTGGGCGATGCATATGTACTTTCCTAACTCCAAACCTACAAAGATTGGGGAAAGTTCATATAATTCGAAGAGGCATATTTACTATTCTAATTAGAATCCTACAATTTAGAATCCTACAAAATGTATTTGGGCGTGCCTTATTTAGTACTATAGTTCCAGTCTCCCTAACATTAGGGAAAGAATGTATTAAAGGACAAGGGCATATTTGCTATTCTATCCCCTGTCTACACACATTGGGGTAAGTACATATAATGAGGGTGTTGGTTCGTATTTACTAATCTAATACCAGTTCTACTGACTTTGGGGAAAGTGCATACATTTAGAATTCCTATCATACAAACAATATTTAAGATGTATATTTTCAGTTTGAACATTTACTTCAACTTCCCAAAGTTTTTTTTTTGTTTTTTTAATGTCATGTTTGCAACATTTTTGATGTGTCACACATATTAAAAATATTTTTCCTCCAACAAATACTTTAAAAATAATTTCGAAAAAAAGAATTCTAAGTTCTAAATCGAAAAGTACAAACATGCATAAATAATATTAACTTTTAAAATGTACGACATTACAATAAAATTTGTAATAGTACGTTTAAATACATTAAACATATGGTATGCTATGATGTCTCATAGAGTGCTAAACCATTGCCCAAAAAGGACTTCTTGGTGCCAAAACATTAATGGCCTTATTACGAGTTTGGCTGATGGTTTAGGCTTTCTGTCGAACTTCTGACGGGGAGGTTGCCGCCATAGTGGCTACCTCCCCGCCGGGCCCACTAAGAGTTTCCAGCTAGGTCAGTGGCCGAAATTCTGGCCTAGCGGGAAACACCTATAGCATTGTCTCCGGTTCATAATCTAGCCGGTGGCAATGCTGTAGGATGCAGGGTGCAGTAGCACCCTCGCAATGTACACTATCTGCAAAGCAATCGGTGAACATTGCGACGGTGCTGGCCAGGTGGGCCTCTGCCCTGCCCATGCCAAGTTCATGGGCAGTGTAGGGGCCCCCCGGGGGCTCCCTGCACATGTTCCCCGCCAGCCTTTTCATGGCGGTGCTGACAGAATCTGCATTAGAGGACAGTCAACACAATAGCCACATCAATAGAGACATATTTTTATTAATGAAAGGGAGCTAAATTTAGACGGTGGAAACCACAGTAATGGTACTGGGGACTAGGGTCAGCCTCTGAGATGTTCTGGTAGAAAGATGCTGTTTTTCAGCACAAAATGTCATTGCCATATCCTTCTTTAAAGCTTTCCCTCCATATAGTGCCCATGGACTTGGTCATCATTCATATTCCAAGTAATAGAGTGGAGATTTTGTCTTGCAAGTATAGTGAGTCCATTCTATGGATAGCTCCGAAGGTTGTGACTAATATTTGGAGCTTTGCTCTCTACTAAGTTAGCAGCCATGAAGACTGAAAATAGGGGTGGGCATGATCACATATTAAGACCGGGTGCATGATTTTGGATTTGAAGCCAGCTGAAGTGTCATTCTGGAGACACAGGTACACACACCTAATGAAGTTATGTTAGTGGAGAATAAGGTTCAGACTGCTGATTAGAAGGCTGCATAAGAGAAGATGCGATCTAAGTATTTTCAGTAGGTTGATTGCACCTCCAACATCCAAGAAGTTCTCTTTAGTTCTGTTTAGGATCCTGTTGAGAAGACTCTCTTGATTTTTCACTGTATACTAGAGTGTGACTAGTACATCTCTGCCATGTAGTTCAGCTCTTGATTTCCTCTTTTTAGTGGGAAAAACTAAAGTTATTTTAGTTTTTTATTTTATTATTAAAATTTGTCATCAATCAATCACTCAGGATTTATAAAGCGTGGATAATCACTCGATAGGGAATCCAGGGGCTTGCAGGTCCTGGAGGCTTATTTGAACAGCCAGGTCTTGAGGGTCATTTGGAATTCCAGAAGTGAGGTGATCGTCTGGAGGTGTGTTGGGAGTCTGTTCCAGGTTTTGGCTGCGATGTGAGAGAAGGAGCATCCTCCACTTCTGCTTCGATAGACGCAGAGAGTATGGGCAAGTGAAAGGGAGGCAAGCGTAGTCTTCACAATGGTTGGTGGAAGTTCATGGTGGTTAATGGATGCAGGTCCTTGGTTGTGTAGAGCCTTGTGTGCATGGGACAGCAGCTTGAATTGGCATCTCTTCTGTACAGGGAGCAAGTGGAGTTGCCTGAGGTGGGGTGTGATGTGGGTTCATCGAGGAAGGTCAAGAATGAGTCTCGCTGCAGCATTCTGTATGGTCTGAAGTCTCTTTAGAGGTGCGCAGCGATTCCTGTGTAGAGGACGTTACCGTAGTCCAGACGGCTGGTGATGAGGGTCTGTGTCATGGTGCATCTCGTGTGCAGAGGTAGCCACTTAAAGATCTTACATAACATGCACAAATTGAGGAAGCATGCAGAGGAGATGGCATTGATCTGTGATTTCATGGTGAGCTTGTTGTTGATGATTCCGATATTTTTGACATGCTCAGAGGGAATGGGTGTGGGTCCTAGGTCTGATGGCTACCATGAGTCTTTCTAAGTGTTGCTGCTGTTGGTAAAGATCAGTACTTCCGTCTTGTCAGTGGTCAGCTGCAGGCAGTTGTTCTTCATTCAATCAGCGATGCTTATCATGCATCTGTGGTAGCTGGTTCTGGTGATGGAGGGGTCATCGGTGAGTGAAAGGATGAGATGGGTGTCGTCTGCGTAGAAAATTATGTTGAAACTGTGGGATCTGACTATGTTGATCAGCGGGGTCATGTATGCGTTGAAGAGTATGGGGCTGAGGGAGGAGCCCTGTGGGACACCACAAGTGTTCAGAGAAGAAAGGTGGGAGGTATATTGTCTGGATTCTTCTGGTGAAGAAGGAGGTGATCCATCTGAGTGTGTCCCTTGGATGCCAATATGATGGACTCTTTGGATCACCATGTGGTGGGATACGGTGTCAAAGACTGCTGAGAGGTCGAGGAGGATCAAAGCTGCTGTTTGTCCTCAGTCGAGGAGGGTTCAGATGTTGTCAGTGGCTGTGATCAGGGCAGTTTTGGTGTTGTGATAGTTGCGGAAGCCAGATTGGGAAGCATTGAGTAGTTGGCTGTGCTCTAGGTATGTCATGAGTTGCTTGTTGATGTTCTTTTCCAGTACCTTCACTGGGAATGGGAGCACGGAGATTGGGCAGTAGTTTTGGGGTTTGTTGGGGTTGGTGGAGGGTTTTATGAGTAGTGGTCTGACTTTGCATGTTTCCAGGTGTCTGGAAATGTTGCAGTATTGATAGAGGTGTTGAACAGAGTGGTGAGTTCCTGTCCGTTCCCTTGGTTTCCAAGGTTGAAGATTTAGTGCGGGTATGGGTCTGTGGGAGCTCCCGAGTGGATGGATTTCATGGTGGAGGTGTTGTCTTGGGTGGAGAGGATGTTCCAGCTGTTCAGTATGTGGTTCGTATTGATTATGGTGGTGGTGTATCTGTTGAAGAAATCTGTAGGTGTGGGTTGAGGTTCGAAGATCCTGTATATGGTTGCGATCTTGTCATGGAAGAAGTGGGCAGGTTGTCACACAGCTCATGTGAGGGTGTGATGTTGTTTTCACTGGCAGTCGGGTTGGAGAATTCCTTAATGATGTTGAAAAGTTCCTTGGTGTTGGTGGCTCTGGTTTTGATGCATGTGGCAAGAGCTGTCTTCTTTGTTGCCCTCAGCAAGCAGTGGTACAGGTTGAGGGCGGTCTTGAAGGCTGCTCTGTCAGAGGTGTCCTTGCTGGCACGCCATATCCTCTCCAGCTGTTTGCTGTCTTGTTTCACTGTTCTGAGTTCTTGGGTGTACTAGCTGACCTTTTTGGATGATTTTCTCTGGCTGTGGCTCTTGTTGGGGATAATGCTGTTGGCACAATTGGTGAGCCAGGTGTTGAAGTTTTTCATTCCCTGTTGGAAGTTGGTGGTAATAGCGGGGTTGGAGGTGATGAGGGCGTCCACCCAGCTGGTCTCTGAGATTTTGTTCCACCTCCGGTGGGAGGCGCTGGTCATTTTGGGGGTGGAGGTGCTGAGGCTGGAGATGCTGAAGTGGACAATGTAGTGATCAGTCCATGTGAGTTCTGTAGCATCGCTGTATTTGACGCGGTTGCTGGAGGTGAAAATGGGGTCCAGCATATGCCCTGAGGTGTGTGTAGGGCCGTGGGCGATCTGGGTCAACCCGAGGCTGCTCATACTGTCAAGGAAGTGTGCAGTGTTGTTGGCGTCCTCGATGTGGAAATGTAGGTTGCAGAGGAAGATGTAGTCCTTGGAGTCTAAGACTAGGGGCACAATGAAGTCTACAATGGTGTTGCAGAAGCTGGAGCATGGGCCTGGGAGTCAGTATGCGAGAGTGCCTCTGATCGTTGATTTTTTTTCATCTATGTGGAGCTTGAAGTTGAGATGTACCATGGGGGAGCTGGTGTTGTTGGTGGTTGTGGTACACTGTTTGGTCTTTTTGTGAATGATGGCTGTTCCTCCTCCCGGCTTGTTGGTGCAGTCCTGGTGAGTGATTTTATATCCATCAGGGATCGCTGTGGCAGTGTCTGGGGCAGATGTGGAGTTGAACCAGCTCCTGGTGGGGAAGACAATGATGGGTGCCAGGGTGGCGATGAGGTCCCGTAATTCAGTGGAATGCTTACATAGTGAGCATGTGTTGAGAAGGGTGTATGCAAGTTGGTGTTTTTGTTCAGGTGGTGTCTGTGGTGTGTTCGAGGTGGGGCTGGTCCGTGGGCTGATGGTTGTGCTGTGGCAGGCGAAATGGCAGTGGGTGCAGATAAAGGGTCCTAATGTGGAGTGTGGGTCAGCACGGTGGCAGTGTTTGTTGAAGCATACTAGGTCGAGGGTGTAGAGCTTGGTGATGGAGTATTTAGAGGGAGGGAGGGCCAGGGTTTGTGGCGCTGGGTGTGGTCCAGTCATGGACAGGTACAGATGGGCTTGCCTTTGGTGGGAAAACCACAGCTGGAAAACCCAGGCAGCTGGACTGTCACTGGATAAGTCTGGAAAAGCAGGAACTGGAAGCTACAGGCAAGTGGCAGGCTAGGTATCCAGGTGGCTACTTGTCATTGAGCGTTATACTCTATTGATGTGCTTTGTGAAAGTTTCAGAGCCACTTACTTTGTGACAGAGCATACAAAAGAAATATGCTAATCAGTAGGCTGTGTAGGCAACTCATTCTGAAGGACTGTGCAGTCATAGTACTTTCTTAAAAATCTTTGAAACTTCACAGATGTCCGTCCATGCAACCATTATAAATGTATGGATACCAATGAAAACATGCCATTTTCGTTCAATCTAACTTTGCAACTCTTTTTTTGTTCAATGTACATAGTGCTGGGGATGCTCTGCTGGGCTGCTAATGTCATTAATAGATTTTGAATTAATTTATTAAATGGCAGTATTAATGAAGTGTTAAAACTATGCTTGTTACAGAACTAAAGCAGATGTTTAGGGTTCATATGGCATTTTCCGTGATTCAATACCTTAATACATTTAAGATTCTTATAGGATATGAAACTGTAAGGAATACTAAAGTCAAATCATTCATTGAAAGTTGTCAGTGTGTCTCATACACATTGTACATACTTGTTACACTAATCTATAATGTCAGGTTCTCTAGTTTTATGGGAGATGACGCATTGGGAATTGCAGCAAATAAAATGAATTGCTTCCAGTTTTCTCACAACAGGACATTGTATGATTTTGCATTTATAGTCCATATGACACATTCTTTAGCACAGTGAATACGTTATTGACAAATATCTAAAATAAATCTGAATTTTACCAGCTCCATACTATGAATACATAATAGCTTTGCTGGACTTGACAAAACACTAACGTATAACCACAAAACAATCATGTATACATTCCTCTTAGATAGTGTTAAATAAATGTGTCCGTGAACACCATAAAACTGCACGAAATTTCAGTGCCATGGTGTTCTAATCAAAATTTGAAAGCACCGTATACATTCAGTGCAGAATGTTGTCTCAATAAATTCATCACAGGTTGGTGTACCTTGGGTTGGTGTACCTTGGCACATATCTTTTTCGTTGTATCATATAACCCTTCCCATTAAACACAATATGCATGTATCTGCGTGATACAATGAATCTTTCTACCTTACTATCCAATGTATTCTAATTTATAAATGTTGACATAGTCGTTGATTGATTGTGCTATGATGTGTAGACGCATATCCAGTGAGCCAAGTGAAACTGCTGATAACCTGCCAGGGAGTACTGGCAGTTAATCCCTGATACCAGACCTTGACAGGAATTGGAACTACCTATTCTGGTCTCTCCTTCATGGTAGTTGTAGGACTGGAATCTCTGTTGTCCACCATGTCCGATGTTACTGCACATCTAAATTATGTTCTTTTTTTTCTTGGCTCTCTTTCCCTTTCACACATAAATTCTCTATTTCAGCAGTCGTAATTTACATCTATACTTTGCAGCATAAAACCAGAGAGAGAGATTTCTTAATAGTTCTGTACAACTTCATTAACATTTGTCAAAATGTTAAACATGATACAGTCTTCCTGAATCTTTCTTTGATTCCTTTTGCCCAAAAGGAAGCATTCCTGCCCTTCTATAATCCTTTGGGGAGCACCGATTCACTGTAACCAATTAGATTTTGCCAAGAGTGACTTGAGCCACTAACATTGTCTACACTCAGCATGTCTTCTCTTTTGATATCCAGCATTGGGGTAGGGACTGTTAATGAAAGTGTATAATGCCTTTTAATAGTTATATTCCATTAGTTTATAAATCTAGTCTTCCTCTGCCCAACCCAGCTTTAAATAAATGATGGGTGTGGTACTACTATGGAACTAAAAATGTGCCTCTCTTTGGCAGAGGTTACGAGTTATTGTGCAGTTTTCCAGAGGTGGATTGCCTATTAGGTACATGTTTTCCTGACCTAGAATAAAGTGATTAAAGAACGAACTCCAAATACCAACTTACAATGACAATAAAGTTCCTTTCTCTGGATCAATAGAAAAACCTCACCTAGGACAGTGTGGTTCTGTATAGATAGTGTTTATGTTATTCATCACAACTTTTCTATTAAATTGACAAGGTCTAAATATGACTACACATATTTATACATTGCATTTAAGTCCTCGCACCTATTTTTAAAATGTAGTCACATTCATGATTGCCAAACATACTATTCTGATTAACTAGGCCTTTCTCAAGTGTAAAAGTATACACAATGGGATTCTCAGAAATGGGAGAGGGCAGGTTTGAAGACTATTTGAAATTCCTTCCCCTTTCGACACATACCCCCAGCCAGATATAAATGACAAAAGACATTAGTGATGGCCCGTTACAGAGTGGTTGACTGCCTCTATTTTTTTCTGCTTAAAATAATGCACTATTATCAGCATGATACTTCTTTTAGCCAGAGCTTCCCCCCCACCACACCCAGGATCAGTCAAAGCCCACCCTCCCAGTTTGAAGACCCTTGCTCTACACTTATATGTGACTTTGTTTAGTGAAGGGGCTTCCGTTGTGAGACCAGGAAGGCTGGATCCTTCTCACATTTTCAAGAAAAATCGTTAGTGTTTTAGCTGAGTTCAGTTTGGATTCATTGTATCTATACCAGTGATACTCAAAGTATGGCCCGGTGGCCGCATGTGGCCCTCCTGACCTCTACATGTGGCCCCCTTGACTCCTCAGCTCAGCACTAGAGGCAAGGATTTGTTTACAGATTGGAGAAACGTGGGGGCTCTACACCTCTTACATTCTTTAACAAATTAATTCCCAAAGACATCTTGCCACAAAGTGTAAAAGTATGATAAAGTCACTTCAAAATTGGAAATTTGTATTTCATTGATATGTAGAACCGTTTCACCTTAGTCCATCAGATTATATCAGTGCATTGAAGTATTGTTTCCCAAACATGAATTTAGAAACATTCATGCTTCCACACACCCTGAGAACAATGCCAATGGTGAATTAAGAGGCAAGTAATTTGTCATGTGCACTAGCTGGGTGGCCTGGGTTGCTATTACATATGGACAACATTATAGTTTATTAAATCAGACACAGGAGAGGGTTTCATACAGTACACATAATGAAGTCATGTATTTCAAGGTCCTCTCCTATGTGATAATGAAGAAAAAGAAGGAAAAGTGAATTAAAACAATTGCCTAGGATCATACAATTTGGTCAAGTGGGGAAGCTGGGATTGATTCTAGGTTGTCTGGTTTCGCACTGGGCAATTCAACCATTAGATGTACATGTTTTCTTCCTCCACCCCCACTGCCACCCTGCTAACATCACTGAAGCCCTTGGTCACACCACTGACTAAATGTTTTGGTCCTTGAGAAAAAGCTGAAATTATTCCGGCACTCTTATTTAGGGCACACCTTCCTCGGTGCACCCCACTAATTTCAATACTGTTTGATGGCTCTATGAACCCTGCCTCTTGCGAGTGATTTCTAACATAGCGGTACAGGCTAAGCACTATATGGCTCTCAAGAATATGTTACAACAGATATGTGACTATATCACTACCAGACACTCACATCATGTCTTGACTTTCTCTGACATGTATGTAGTGGGGCTGGCTTCAAATATCTTGTGTCAGACCCAAGGCTGTTGTTTTTAGGTCTCATAGAGTATTGGCATAAAAGCATCTAGGGGGTGTTATACATTGTGCCCCAGGGTCTTAACAGGAATGTGCGCCCACTTTGTGTGCCCCTGGGAAACTGGTACTACAGAAGGGACCACAGACACTTTTGCATGGCCCTATGCAAATTAGGGAATCTCTTTGTTTCTGTGCCCATGCTGCATTATAGATGCGGGTGCAGATGCAAACATGCCCTTAGAAGGCACTCCCACAGTGCGCCACTAAAAGGTGGCACACTGTCAGTGTACTTCCTGAAGGCTGTACAATGGAGAGGAAAAAGGGGACCTTGTGGATTCCCAAGACATACCCTTACAGACAGGAGCAGTCAATCACAGCACCCACCTGAAAGGAGATCTCTCTCCCTTCTTCAAGGTGCAGCTGAGCTGCCAATCGCACTGTAAAACACGGAGCAGCTTTGAAGTAGCTGCTCCATCTTTCACGGAATGCACTGCTCCAGAAAGAGTACATGCATCATAATAGGGTGCAGTGTCCCTATCTGCGCCTGACGCACCTGTTTCAAGGTGCACTGTGGCGCAAAATGAGAAAGTTCATCATGGTGGAAAAGGATTCTGAATTCTTTGAAAAGCTTGACATGATCAAGAACAGTCCAGTAGTGTGAGTTGCTGCCTTGAGGCTGATCTTTCCTCCCTTGAAGAAACACACATCTGACCCACCTATGAAAAAGCATATTTTTTCATCTACAGTGATTGCAAACAATTGATCCACTGATCTCGTGGCAGAAAGAATGATATTGCTGCGGTCGGTTACCAACAGTAAGCTTGACTTCTGTATCCTCATAATTTGGCCATATCTATGGCTTGCAGACACTTCTATATTCCCCTTATTTGTATACAGAATTACAACTAAGATAACCGTACTACGGTTAAAGTCTTAGCAATAAACTGTTATTGCAATGATGTGGGTACAAAGCCTTTAATTTCGGGATTGCTGTCTTTTAGATCGATTTAAGGAATCAAATTATCTACATATTTGTAAACCCTTAAATATTCCCGTTTTAATAGCACCCATGGCCTGATTAAAGTCTCTTGGCACTTTTCTTCATGAACCGTGACGAATTCTGAGGCAAGTGTGGCGTATAAAGAACCAGCCAGCTTATAAACACATCCAAATGTAAGGAAAACACTTCTCTGATGAATGGGAAAAAAACATGAAGCACGCCACACTCCAGCGTCAATCTCCACTGCTGCCAAAAAAGAACATACCATAAAATAACTGAAGTCCTAGTAGTGATCCGCAAAATGCAGAATTCTGGAAAAAATGAACTGCAGCTTCAATAGCGCATTGCAGGAGGACTGTTAGGATGGCCACTTTTCTCCAGGTCATTGTAGACGTTGTTACCCGTTATGGACGTCTGTGTGATACCCTAATGCATTCTGGGTGTTGTGGTCTTGTTTTTCCTCCTTTTAACTAATTGTGCTACTACACCTGACATCAATGATGTGGAGGCGATGGCAGTGTCGGTTATGATGTTTCTCCCTACACTCTGATGATACTCCGCCTTTCTCCTGTTTTAAAGAGCGTGCCATCTGGTTGTGACATCAGTATAATTTCCCTGGCCGCCCACTGTGATATCCCAGGGTTGCGGTGCCATTTCAAAGGGGTTCCGTCTCAGCAGGGCACGGTTTTGTAGCGACACTAGCGTTTTCATGCAAATTGTCTTCATAATGCTTTAACTAGAGAGGAGAGGGTAAACAACACAACTGTGCCTTGATCAGATGTTTTGTAAACTGGGTGTCAGCAGCACTTAGCGCTGCTCGTGCTCAGAGCAGTCTGCATTTGATGGTGCCAGTTGGAGTTGTTTGAAACCGGTGGAGCCAGTGTCTGCGGGAGGCAGGCGCTGATTTCATCTTGAAGTCAGTCGGATGCTCTGCGAACAGCATGAACCGGTTTAAAGATGCCTTCCTGCCAGGTAGGCTTGGCAGAATCCAGCTCTCGCGCACAATGAAGCATGTTTGCCAGCTGTTCTTTTCCCCCATCACGCGGTGCTTTTGGAAATCACTGTTTCCTGTCATTGCTGTGGTTTGCACAACCCAGAGGTTAAAACCGTCCGGTACACTGCTTCTGTAATTGCACTTCTCTATTGCAACCTCTGTAGATGCCAAGGTTTTGTTACAATGGAGCGCTTATTGTTAAATCGCATTAACCAAGGGGCCTCTGTTTTCTCAACCTTGATCAGATGAGGAGCTGAAGGGAACTTGTAAAAAAAACCTGCACCTCTGAAGGTGTACATTTGTGTGCCTGTGTGTGCATGCCAGGCCCCAATCGGTTGTGTGTAAAATGTTCTGCTCAACTTTAAATCGTACACAAATCAATATAGAACAAGAACATCAAAATTCGAAACCAATATACCAGTGACAGTGGTAAAATTACAAAAAAATAAAAATCTTAAATGCAAGTAATTTAAAGCAAGTTTGTACCAGAAATAAGAATGTACATTTGCCTGACCACTGTACATTTTAAAAATGAAGACATTCGGTAGTTTGGTATAACCGAGTTGTCAGGACACTTTACATAGCAATGAGGGAAGAAATATAATGTTTACTCCGATATCATCAGGTTATAACAGACTGACAGACAATAGAAATTACATGCACATAAAAAACGATAATTATACAGTAACACATATTTAAATATATATCATATTTTTCATATACATATTAAGTAAAGTAAGACTTGCGGTAGACAATAATTAAAAGGTTAATAAAAGGTGAAAAATGCAAAACTATTCCTAATCTCAAATTGGAAGAGATACATGCAGTTTAGAGAGGTCACAATAGCGGGAAAAATAGAGCAAGAGGTCAGTCAGTCTTGAAACTTTTGCGGTAGAACATTTTTAAGGTACTTCTTAAGTGCAGAGTATGGGGAATTGTTCAGTGCAGTATAAGGAAGGGAATTCCAGATTTTTGAAGGACTACCTGAAAAGCACTGAGCTGCTGTGCACTATTTTTGAAAGATTGTAGTTCCAAAAGTAAAGTTTCAGAGCTTTAATTTGAATGTAAATGCCTAGATAGTCAATGTTTTAACCATATAGTTTGGGGTGCTAGCATGAAGATTTATTTTTTAGTAGATTGTCCATTTTAGACCTAGCCTGTATTTAATTTGGACCAATTGAAAAGTGAGGCGTACAGGAATACTGCAATTATATCATGTGCTCAAGGATGCCAGCCTTGCTGCATCATAAAATGCCGTCTTTAGCAATGCAAGGAATACTTCTGTTTACTAATCAGTAGGGAATTTCTATAGTCAAACTGAGGCAAGGCTGAAGAAAGTAACCTAACTTTGAAGTCATGTTCTTGAATGTGCCATATATTCTGATGTTACAGTTTGAATTGTAATTAAGTATTTCTGGCCATGTTATTATTTGAGTATGCACAGAGCTAGCATCTGCGCAGATAGTGCTTGGGGCAAAACAAAATTTGGTGCCTCCTCCCAATTGTCATCTTTAATTGCCAGTGTGTTGGGACAAAGACATTTGTAAGGGGAATGTCAGGGGCACAAGATAAGGAGAAAAACAGTCTTCAGAAGAGGGTGCACTACACTTTACATTAGAGATAGGTTGAAGAGAGACTACTGCAGGCCACTCCTGCTACTCTCTGACAGGTGGCACCCCGGATGCAGGCTCAGGTCATCCATGCTAAAGGCTGGCCCTAAGCATGTAGCATGTATCTCTTAAATGAAGTGTAGAACATTCATGCACTCAGTTTTGGATGGCTTGTAGTCGAGTACGTTATGGAAGTACAGCCAATTTTAAAGAGGAAATTTACTCTTGTGGAGGGGTGGGGCGGAAAAAAGCAGAGCCTGTTTTATATGGGAGACGCCTGAGATACTAAGATATCATCCATTCCTGACAGTCCTCAAAAGTTAGTGCATCATAATCTATTGTCAGTGTGACAGTAGATGTACTGCAACCAGATCTATAATCTGAGGGAAGGACTTTAAATTGATTGGGCCAGAGCATATACAAAGAGAAGTATAAACATAACTATGCTGAAATATGGAAATCTTTTCGACATGTATCACGTTTTTTAATCAGTGGTGAGACAAGTAATTCAAGAACATCACCATAAGCTAGAGAGAAATTCCTTAGGTTTCTCGAATAAAGAGCCAGATAAAGATTTTGCGATAGAGGCAGAAGAATGGTCAGAGAATTGGGTAGAAGGACTTAAATTAGCAGTGGTGTTAATCACTCCATGCTGACTTAGCTCCTTAAAAAACAACTGTTTATCTGGTGATTTATGTTTTGGTTAGTACTGTTTTAATAACTGTTTTAAAAAGTTAGGGTTAGTTTTTATCGTCATTTGCAGTAGGCAAAGAGGCATAGACCTCTCTGAACAAAAATGTGAAAACTAATAGAGGCAATCAATAATGTAGGGAAGGGGAGCGTCGTAGACAATATGAAGTTTAAAGAATGTAATCCATTAGATAAATGAAATTACCTGCTTTGTATTTATTTCTAAACATCACTGTTATGATTGACAATTCTTTGTTAGTAAGTAATTCTGGGACTGTTTTTTTTTATTTTGGATCTTACATGTTATTTTGGATATTATTGCTATTTACTTTTCTAAACATCACTTTAGTAAAAGTACGACAAACGAGGTCGTTTTAGCAATTGCAAACTGGTTGGAAATGGCTTTTTAGTCTGAAAAGGTGATAAATGTTTTCCTTTGCAGCACGTGAAGCTGCATGTGACTATGGGGATTTTCGGGGGGCAGCCGACCACCGGGAGATCTCCCCTCTGGGAGGGTTAGGGAAGTGGGAGAGTCCGCGGCAGCATTGGGCTCCACTGGCATTTTTGGGGGCTACATAGTAGCCCGCAGGAATATAACTCTGCATTTTGCGTCACCAGCCACCATTTTATAGAGGTGACATGGTGGCTAGTGTCAGTGTAAATAGAAATCTTTAGCATCTCCCTCCCCCCTATATCTTCTTCCTTTCCCGGGGTGTTGTCATTTTAGCTTTCTATCTGAGGTCTGTTTTCTGGAGAGAGGTGTGTAGGGACACAGTGTATTGATTGGGTGTTGCTTTGGAACAAGTGCAGTTGCGGGGGCATTGCAAGCAGCCAGGGTTAGAGAAATTTAGGGTCGTTTAGTGGCTGTCCATGTGGTTAACAAAGGGTTGACAACAGCAGGCATGAGCAAGCCACAAAGTTAAATGTTTGTTAAGAATGTATCTTAGTTGCAGGTTCAGTGTTTTGATAAGTGTAGTACAGTGTAAAGGAAGAAACAGTTGAAACCATATAAGGAATGCAGTATTGAAAGGTAAAGGATGGCGTGGGGGAGGGTAGGGTCGGGGGGGAGGTTTTACGTATGTCATTATGTGTATAGTGAAGCAGTTACTTTTGTACAGCAAATTCCAAGGTTTAATTGTAAGTGCACCTGTTTCCAATAAAGCAGCCTTTTCCACACTCTAGCCTGGTGTCTGTGGTCAGGAATGTCACCCTTTCCCCAATTAAACAAAAATAACTGCATAAATAGATCTGCATATAAAAATATGAGCATCCAAAGAAATAACATTACATTTTCTAAAGTAATTCAATGTAATTTTTTTTTGGTTTTGTTCTACCTTCATACTGACATATTTCTAAATAGAATGCAAAATGAATTTTAATAACGCACTGTAGACAGGTTTATTTTCTTACTCACACTCATGGAAATGTGGAGGAAAAGGCCAATGTGCAATTGGAGTACTATGGGGAAGAGATGTGCAATCCCATTTTATGGGGACTGTTAGCCAGTACCCACATTAACACAAACTGGCACAGGAGCATCATCGACTTGCCACTCATTCAGAGGCAAATGTGGAGAGGGTGGCACTGTGGCAATCAGTCCCTGCTCTTTCTCTCATACAAATTTCCTCAGGACTATATTCCAGATTCCGTAAGCCATTTTCTTGGGGTATAGAATCCAAAAAATAATGATGCTTGTTCTGTAGTTCTCAGTGCTCTATCGTTGCCCCTTTGTGTTATTATTTGCATTGTGCACTGCTGTTAAGATCTGCCCAGTTTACAGAGGTATTGTACAAACAATGCTTCTGCCTGTGGCATCTGATGCTCGTGACATCAAGAACATCCTTGTTTTCAATGAAAAGCACATTCTGCAGTCAGACCACCTCCCAGTCCTCAGAATAACACAGGAACATGCAGATTGAATTCTGAACCATCACTGCCTTTGGCCAGCTAATTATTTGTTTTCTTATACTGCAGTAAATAAGACACAGAAAGAATAAACAATAACTTGGCCATAGGGGTAAAAAGCATCTTGTAATGAGAATAATGGTTATGTAATTTGAGGACGATAAAGAGCCCTAGGAACCTGGGAACCTTTCAGACTGTGTGTTGTCTCTTATCTGAGATAAGGGATAGAAGTACTTCTTTTTGGGGTACAGATGTTTTAAATGTCTCAATAAGTGCCTTTCAAAAGGGGTCTTTGCTGTTTAAACCTCCATGTTCTGGAGCATACAGTGAAAATGTTTGCTAAATTTGCAACATGGTGGCTCTGTGCCCTAGCAATAAAGAATGGGTGCGCTATGAACATACAGTGAAGCGATATATGACTTTCATAGATAAAATTCATCATTTTAGTCTAGCAAACAATTCTTTGGAAGAAATTGTTGAGTTATGAGCAGTACAAAGGGCGAGTAAGAGGATGTGGCATTACGACCGGAGGTCCCGACTTTGGAACTAGGGAGCCAGCTTTGAGTCTTGACGATGGCCCAACATCCGGTGATTCAGGGCAAATCATTTAATCTCCCATGCCTCAAAAAAGTGACCTTCCGTAGTGTAACTAGTGCTCGTGTAAAGTGCACCAATATCTTCAGGTCGAATGTGTGCTATGTAAAACTGCAAAAAAAAGCAGAAGAATTAGGAATAGCGTTTGAAAGAAAACACTTGATAAATCTATACTTTTCAGAGAGAAATCTTCAGTTTGCTACCATTTTCATGTCTTTTGTTACTGGTAATATCATAAGGAGAATGAGCAGGCTTCAAAAAACATTCTCATTTTCCTACATCATTACAACTGACATCTTGTTACAGACCATAGTATACCTAACGGTCAAGTACAATGTACAATAATTTTTTTTAGCTAGAGATAGCTTTCATCAATAGACTGTAAAATTGTTTATGACTTGAGTAGCAGCAGGTGGAACAAAATGCAGTTCTCAATCTATCTGTACACTAATGGTGTTAATAAGTAGTATATTATGGTAGTATTTTTATGTAAGCAATCAGAAGACTCTCTTAAATTGAAACTTTTATTCAAAAGTATGTATTATATATTTTTATATACTCTTGACAACAGCTTGGCATTGGAAGGAAGTTATATTGTAGTTTAGTTATGGAAATCAGTATTCTGATGGACTTGTCACTAGCACATGAACAATGATGAAGGTTACACTTTTTGTAACAGGACCTCATTTAAAGTTCGGTACAGGACGCCAAACCACATGGCAACAGCTTATCCACCTTCACTAGACCATCAGTGACTCACCCACATAACCACAATGTACATTTTTGCTGAAAGTGCTCCAGTTGTCGTAGGAAAGCCCTATAAGTGAAACTGCAAAGAAGGCCGGACTGCCATGTCGCATTTATTGGTTAAAAAAAAAACCAACCCTGAGGCGGACTGTTGTTTTTTCAGAACATAAAAAGAGATTGTGTTAAGGTTATTACTGTTTTCCTGTTTTTTCTTATGCCTTCCATAGGTACCACAGGAAAAAAACACCATAGGTAGCCTGCCCTAAACAAGGTGGGACTTCCAACGCAGAGCCTTCTGATCTTGTTATGGGCTGGACTGCTGACAAAAGCTTTCTGATGACAGAGCCAACTAAGGCTACATTGTCAAAAATCAGATGGTTATACAGACTGTAATTAAAGGGTAGTACCACAAATAAGACAGAATAGAACATCTGACAGACTCAACACTATATTACTATTATACACACTATTCCCACAGAAGAACTCTGTCCCACTCTATTAATCCTATCAACATTTAGACACCAAGGTCAAAAGCTTGCTAAATATGATGGCTCAACCATAGGCAATCAAGTCCTATCTTTGGGAAAGGACCAGAAGCCATGTTTTGTGAATGAATTTAAGAACACATCAAAAACAAATATGTTCAAGCTATATTAACTTTTTCCCTTACTAAAACTTCGACAGAGTTTAGTGGGGTTTATAAATGGTTGGCCATCTAGTTTAATAAATCAGGCTTAAAAACCTAAAACGAAAAATCTAAAATTCAAAATATAAATATAAATTACCTGCAGCCTGATAGCACAGTTTCATTGAGAATGGTGATACATGCAAAACTCGACTAACGCAATTCTTAATATGCCAGACCCCCCTAAAACCCATGCCTGATCTTACATCAAAATCTAGACGTAGGCTGCTAGTAAATGTTAGTAGAGAGCATCAGTTCGTATAGCAGACAACGCTAGTACAAACACAGGCACAAACGAGTTATGTGCCTGGAATGCACGAGTACTAATCATGAGTTAAAGCTCGCTCTTTTAGTTCTGGCTTCTCACTTGGTTTTAACACCATTTCAGGCAAACAATACACTCGCCCCATCGTAGTGAATAAACTGTAAAACCATTCATCTGTGGCATAAATCGAAAGTCACATTTTACATCTTCGTGCAGATCTTAAATCAGCTTAATAAAATGATCCCTAGGAATTATTTGGTGAAAATGAGCCACTAGCGTCTATCAGAGTTTGGCATTCCACTAAAGAAGGAACAGAGGCACGAGCATTTTATTAAAGTCTCAGAAATACTATCTATTCTGTTCTGCCTTAATGATCCTCTAAACTATCTTAATCCCTTCACTTTGTCCTCAGTTTGGCTGCGTGAGAAAAGAGGAGAGAGACAGTACTCGCTATAAGTTGTGAAACATTTCCTTCTCCCGAGTAGTCCTATGCCTGTGTACCAGGGTCGGACTGCCCTATAGGGACAGCTGGCATTGCTAGATGGGTTGGTCTAATACGTCAGAGGGCGGCCGTTTTTTGGCTGCTTTTGGGCCCCTTTTATGGCTTGTTGGGCGGAGTTCTGCTGTTTTCTTCCGTGATATTAAGACAAACATTGCCTGCAGCACGCACAAAGTCATGCAGTCTCCCACAACTTGCAAAATACCTGTCTATCTGTCTTTACAAGTTCAAAACTGATCCAATGTGCAAATGTGAGCCACTTTGTAGCTATCTGAATTCCTAATGACAGCGATTTTTATTTGTCGTATGGGTGTTTTTTTCTGGCCTGGTCCCTGCTGTGTACTGCTGTAGACAGTGGAATATTGGGGACTATCAGGAACTTGCCTTCTCAAATGTCTTTAAATGAGTTTTATAATACATGGGTTTTAGCAACTTTTCCCAAAATTGCCTGAAAATGAAATAATGTTCCCACTGCCTTAGGGTTTCAGTAAAATACTGCTAGTTAGATCATAACTCAACAACACGAAAACAGTTTAGCATCCCAGGAAGACCGTCTTCCCTTTTCACTACTGATTGTCTCAAGTAATTGCCAACCATTTTTCAAACAAGCTCCTCAAATTCCAGATACTGCTTTTCAAGAATTTCCGAATGTGGACACTTTCCTTTTGCAAAACAGGCCCCTCCCCTCCCCCGTCTTAAATTCAGATTTAAGGCGGCTGTGTTGTTCTCCAGAAATGTCCAACATTTGTTGTAAAGAATTTTAACCGAGACGGATGAACGCATCAGTGGGCGCAAGCACTCGCCTGCAAAGTCCATTATCTAAACTTGTTGTTTACGAACGCCATTTAATTAATAAACGTCTGTGCAAATAAAACAGTTTTCTTAGGACATCGTCAAATAATATTGATCGTTGCCGCTTAAAAAGGCTGTCGTATAAGGATGATTGCCGAGCTGGTCCTGCAGCACTTGTAACAGATTTGCTGTGCAGAAGTCCATAAGTTTGAGTGATGTAGAGGTACCTATTTATTATAGAGCACATTTCACTGCAGTAATCATAAATATTGCTGGGGTTGTGCTCGACTGAAATACGGCCTACGTACTCTTGATTGTTTGTGCTCCTTGATTTGTCTGACACCCATTACGTTCTGGGTAATGGCAGCCATTTGTTGCTGTGCACAGCAGGCTCCTTTGACAAAAGGAAATAGGCGGCAATAAAAAAGTCTTAGTCTGAATTTCATTCTGCACAGTGCAGCAGCGCGCCGGCTGGATGCGGCTCTGCTGACATCTTTCGGAGCCCCCTCCTCGCGCCCTCCTCACTGTCATGGCCGCCCACTCCTGTACAACTGCCTTCAGATCGGCTGTGCTCCGACAAAAGCAAGCAACCGGCCACGGGCTGTCAATAGCTGCTTTATGGCGGGAAATCACCTGGCCTGGGCTTCTCTCATTCTACAATATGGATTTGTCATCATTTTCAGAGACAGTGATGACAGTCTAATAAAAAGGAGCCTGGATTAATGTTGTAAATGCATAATAATGAACTCCCCGTTCTCCTGATAGAGCCGACATGTTGGGTCAGGCACTAAAGTGGCAATGCTAGTGAAATGTTAACTTTTTCTTGGACAAGGATCACAAAGTAGAAAGTACAATGAAACATGGCTGCACGATAACTGATGGATTTGTGGTGCTGAATTCACATCTTGAACCTACTGAATCGTTGTACTTTGGTCTGACTGCATGTTCTATGTTAAAAGAGGAATTCACTGATATGACTACCCAGATAATATTTCTTACTGACTAAGAAGCATGGCATGACTGTTGGCATTCTGGATAAAAACAAACCCCGACTAGAAGAGCTTTGACCAAAATCCCTCATTGTTCCACAGAGAACCTCTTTCTCAGAGTTGAACATCTATTTTTAGTCTTTGGAGGAATGTTGTGTCTGTATGCAAAGGGCTTCAACCAGGGGACTATGGTGGGAACACCTTTTTTTGCCTTCCAGTTTCAGTTAACCCAATAGCCTCTCTTCTCAGTCATATTATGCTCAACGTGCTCAAGAAGACATGAGAACATGCCGAGCAGTTGCTGAGTACGTCTTCTCATTTCTGGAGGACTCTAATTCTAGGTCGATGTACTGTACTTTGAGTAAAGTGCTTGTCTGAATTTAAATATGGCTGCACTTCTGAATCTCTTAACCTTGAACAATGTTTTGGATGTGCGGGATTATTGCTATAAACTGTACATGCACTGTTCTCGTACATGTTCCAGAACATTATCCGAATCAAAGTTTATTCATTTTAGTTACAGGTATGCATTGCATAAGCATTACTAAAAGGTATGAAATTAATAACTTCCAAAGGCACAAAATGATTAAATTTGATGAGTTGTTCCCCTGTGTTAGCCTACGTAACATAACTGGTCCCGGCAGTGGGCATTTTTGTTACATTTCAAGACCCAGGACCTCCTAACTTTCAGAAAGCCCCTCAAGACATGGCTTTTTGAGCTGTAAACCGCTACCCTTTCCCCCACTCAGCGCCTTGAGACCCTAATGGGTGAGTAGTGCGCTTAATACATTTTTTGATTGATTGATTGATTTTATACTTTGATGGTTAGTAGTGTAAACATTTTTATGCAATGAATTCTTTGAATTTAATTTGATAAGAATTCATGCTAAATTGATGTGGCCAACAATAATACTGGATCTATCTTCCTGTAATATTTGTATAAATATTAGCCCTTCAAGTTCTTAATTTGAGAGAGATGTTGACTATCCAAATGTGCAGCTCTACTGTTCCATTGTATATCATGTTGCTTTCTCAGGCTCGCTGTAAACATAAACCATCTATCTGCTTACAGGAAGGGAGATACATTAATATACACTGACAAACAAGTCAGTTAACATTTTGTTTGTGGTAGCCTAGCTCTAGTTAATCTTGGTCTCTTGCTCCGTTCACTCAGTTCCAAGTCTCATTTAGTGTAAAGCATTCTTAAAAAGGTCTGAAGGTCTACTATTTTGGTCCAACTTATATGTTCAGGTCCAACTTATATGTTGTAGTTTAATAGAGATGTGAGATAGTCCTGAGAGAATATTTAACCATTTGTGACAAAGTTGAAGTAGCACACTTTTCCATCATATAGGTAAAGAGCAGTAGGTGCTGTCTTTTTTGCTTTTATAAAATGTCAATTTATGATGTTATGCAATACAGCGGTACATAGACCATGCTTGAAAAACATGGTACTGTTATTTTTAGAGGTTATTTTTGTTAATTTATTTATATATAGTATTTGCCTATTTGTTTTTGTATTTATTTATCCCATTCAATTTTATTCACACATATTTATTTGTGTTTCTTTGCCTGCTATAGGTCTAACTCCACCTACAACGCCACCTCACAAAGCCAGCCAGGATAACCCATTTAGAACGTTAGCCAAGCCAAAGTCGGTGTGCAAGTCTTCTGTGCTACCCTCAAAAAAGCCTTGTTGTGATGTGTCTTCCAATCCCCAAGGAACTAATTCAGCAAAGAAAGGTCCTGAGCAGTCAGAGCTATATGCTCATCTCAGCAAGACGACTGTATTCATTACAGGACCTGAGGACAAAAAGACAAAGCGGACGGGTTTGCGGTTGTTTGGTGACCATGATTACTGTCAATCTACAAATGGAAAGTCACACATTCACATACATCTATCGCCTGAACAGCAGGGTCCCAAACAACAGACAGGTAAAAACTCATCAGCCGGAAGGAAGTGGCAATTGTGTTTCTCTTCAGATCAACCCCAGGACATCAAGAAAGAGACTTTGCAGCCATGTACACAAGTGCCCCAGTGTAACAGTAGGAAGCAGCTTCAAGACCAGGAAATCCGAGCTGAGCTTAACAAGCACTTTGGCAACCCCATTCAAGCCATTTTTGAAGACAAAGGAAAAAATCTGGAAAGGAGGGAGTGTGAGGAGAGCAGTGAACAATTTTCCAAGCTACCTATGTTTATAAATTCAGGATTGACAATGGAGGGTCTGTTTGAGGATAGTGAGGATGAAAACGATAAACTTTATTGCTCTTGGGATGGGACACAGCCCTTTTCCTTGTTTGACATATCACCATCTTGCTCTTCTCTAAACTCTCCATGCAGAGATTCATTGTCTCCCCCAGAAGGCTTTTTTTCACAAAGATCACATGGGATACATTCCAGATCTAGGTCCCGATCCTTTTCGCCAGACCGGTCTTGCTCATGCTCTCCATACTCTCGTTCAGGATCACGATCGCCATGCAGCAGATCGTCTTCCAGGTATGTAAATGACAAATTAAACTTTAATGGGAGTTATTTGCTCTGTTATTGATTAGGTATTAAGTGTACATAATACCACTTGCTTCAGTTTTTGTTTTTAAAATGGTTTGCGTATGGGTGTCTGCAACACAACATTAAAAATAACCCCTTTATCTAGAGAAGTGGCAAACTGCCAGTTTACACATTCTGGCCTGTCATTTTTGTGACTTTTGCAATGAAAAGACAAATACAATTCCTGTATCAACGTGCACCTTTTTGGTTACATGACGAAACAATTGACATCAGTTATGTTGCTTTAACATCCTGTGATCATTTTTGCAAAGGCTTATTTTCTCTGATGGGTCTTTTGTCTATTTTGGTTTATACAAGGGTTATTTTTACTAGTGTGCAAGTATTCCAGCTATCTAACTCAATTTGTTATCCTTTGCAGTATAATGCCTGGTCCCAAAAAAGAATAAGAAAAACTGTACCAATATCCTTTCTCTAATCTAGTCAGTAATGATTTTGGTTCCCGAATGAATCGCCCAACAAACTAAATTCACTTAAGTAAACAAAAATGGTTCTTTTCTGAAACTCGCTTTGCTTTAAACTGCTGGAGCAGAAGCCACAAATTAGGCTCATTACAGTACATGCAATCAAAGAAGGAAAGAAGTGGTATGCTGTGAGGCAAGCTAGTACAGAAACGTCATGTAGCTTTGCCACTCAGATAGTACAACTTTATGCAGGGGATGATGCCTAATATATCCGTGATACAGATTTGTGGGTCAGTTTCTCACTGGATCCTTCGGTGGCCCTCTGTGATTGGAAGAGACCTGCTAGATTGTGGAGATTGGGTTGAAAGTGCTTCACTTGTGTATAGTGTGATGTGAGATCATCTTTTCAGCATCGAGCGTGAGTGCATTATCTTTTGCTGTCAAATAATGTCTATGTAGACGTCCTTGAATCCTGTGGATGAATGACAAGAATATCATCTCAAAAATATCAAGTTGATTAAATAGCCTATCAAAAATATTTCAATATGAAACTATTGAGAAAAAGAATGTAGAAGGCTAGAATATCATTATTTTAATGTATATAATTCCGTCTTTAAAAACATAGGCCCTCATTTTAACTTTGACGGTCAATTTGCTTGACTGCCAAAGACAAACCCGCCACTAGACCGCCAGTGCTGGTGGTCTGCAGACCGTCATACTATGACTGCTGGTAGCCGTCTGCCATACATAAGGTAGAGAGTGGCGGTCGAAGGTGAAGAGGCGGGTGCATCGCCAGCACCGGCACGGCAACAGGACTCTGTCCACCATATTACAAGCCATAATATGGCTTGGCTGAGTCCTGCTGGTGTGGTGATGCTGGCGATGCAAGACTACCAGGACCCATCCCTTCCCAGACCTCCCCCTCGACGGAGAAGGTAAGTGGGCGTACAAAAAGGGAGAGAGGGTGCCTGTGTGTGTAGGTGTGAGTGTGCGTGTCTGAGGAGGGGGAGGGAGTGTGGTGAATGCGCGCATGTATGCAAATGAATGTGAATGTGTGTGTGTGTGTATGTGTGCATGTATGGGTGTGTCTTTGTGGATGAATGTGAGTGGGGGGTCTCTGTGGATGAATGCGAGTGAGTGTGGGTGTCTGAGTACATGTTTGCGAGTGAGTGGGGGTGTCTGAGTGCATGTATGCGTATGCTGAATGGGTGTGTATGCATGCATGCGTGAAGGGGTGGGGGCAGTTTGTGAGTGTGTGGATGGGTGGGGGGATGTGTGCATGTGTGGGGAGATATGTGTGTGCCCGCGACAGGAATGGAGATTCCTGTCGCTGGGCGCGTGACCGCCAGGGTTTTTGTGGTGGGTGACCGCCACGGAAAGCCTGGTGGTTTGCAGCTTTGTAATCCGGCCGGCAGGCGGAGGACTTCCACCAGGTTGGAGGTGCTCACCGTCGGGCGGGACGGTGCGACCGCACCGTCGGGCCAGACGGGGTTGTGGAGTCTTGACGTCTGCCAAGCCCCACAACTCTTAATGTGGCAGTCTTTACCGCCGGCTCCGCGGTGGAAGGACCACCACGGTGATGCTGGTGGCCTCATGACTGCCAGCCTCGTAATGAGGGCCATAGTTGTAGATTGATACCTTAATATAGTAGTATTAAATGCAGTTTATAAATAATATAGATTAATTATTATATTAATTTTAGGTGTTAGTGGAAATAATGAAATAGTTTACATTTGTTTAGTTTACACTGTTTAGTGTAGAATTTCTTTTTTTAACGTTTCATTAGTCATCTTAATTTAGTAGCAGGTTAGTGGGTATGTAGGAAACTAGGGTGGGATGTTATTTAAATTATAAAATATTATTTTTTATTTTAAATTATTTTGATGTTAAGAAAATCTTTAATTGTTAATTAATTATGTAAATTATTTAATTGAACAATTGTTATTTTAATTACTTAAGTTTTGATTTTAGATTTTAAATATGTAATTGTATTTGTCTACAGTTTAATTACAAATTTAGCAGTGGGTTGTAGGTTTGTAGGAGGGTAGAATAGGAAGTTATTTACATTATACGTTTATGATATTTAATTATTTCTTATGTCAATTAAATATTTAATTGGTAATCAATTATAAACATTGTTTAACTGATTGCCAATTTGATTATTTGAGTGTGTTGTGATTTCTGATATATATTTTAATTTTTGAAAGTTTAATTACTAATTTTAATTTAGTGACAGGGTGTTGGGTTTGTAGGTAAATAGGGTGGCGAGGGTAGGCTTAGAGTTAAAGTGGAGTAGGATTAGTAAATCTGACCCCTCCATAATACAATACCCTGATTTGGAATAGTTGGGAGTAAAAATAGTAAATCTAACCTCTTTAGAGTTGAAAACGTTTCCTACTGCTTCTTAGATTAAAGTGGGGTAGTAAATATAAGCCCTGCAAAGTAAAACACTAGCCCTACTGTTGCTTAGACTGGAGTTGGATTAATAAATCCAACCTCTCCAAAGTCTAACACTTTCCCTACTTTTGCTCACATTGGAGTGGGAATAGTAAATCTAACTCCTCTTACATCCAACATTGTTCCTGCTTTTGCTTATGTGAAAGTGGAAGTAGTAAATCTAACCCCTCCAAGGTCCAACACTTGCCCTACCTTTGATTATGTTAGTGTGGAAATACTAAATATAAGCCCATCAAAGTCAAACACTTTTCCTGCTTTTGCCTATATTGGAGTTCAGAAACTCACTTTGACAATAGAAAATTTGACTAATGTTTTTGCTAGTGGGTTTAATTTTGACAGTTAAAATGTTCAACAATTTTTTGATGTTTTCTTCAATCTTTACACTATTTATAAAAGATAAATTTGTATTTACATTTAATTTGTTTATATATTAAGTTTATGTTTTCAATTAAGTGTGATATGCATTTGTTAATATATGTTTGATTTTTAAGTTAATGTTAATATGAATTGTTTAAAATGGTTTTGATTTAATATAAACAATGCAACATGTATGGTATATAACTATATTGAAGTTTGTAGGGCCCCACCTGGTTTGCATATGCTAATTACCCCTACTTATCAGAACCCTTATCCAAAACTATTGAAAGAATGGTCATCGCTTTTGGCATCCACATACAAAGGCATGTTGGGGATCTTGTCAAAATATGCAAAATCGGAATTAGAGCAAGTAAGTGAAGAGATTTCTAAAATGAAAACAACATGAGATCAACATACCAAACAGGAAGAGATTAAGACTTTTTTCACACAAATGGAGCAGAGGCTGAACAAATATGAGCAAGAGATACAGAGTAAAAAGAGGAGAACATTTTTATGAGATAAACAAGATTACGCTACAGGACCCATTTTGACCTTCAGTAGGAAATATGATAATGCAGTGAGACAATTCAAACAAGGGGGTGCACTTAGATGCCAAGAGGTCGTGACATCGGAATCAGGATCCAAGGTATATTTGGATTTGGAAGAGCAGATGTATGTTCCCAGGAGGGAAGAACTACCATTCACCACACTAGAAGAGTACCATTTTCTACAGCACGGAAGAGGCCCACTAAAGAAAACCGGAGCAGGAAGCGGCGTACACAACGCAAAAGGGGAAAATCCAGAGGGGAGGAGAAAGGAGACACATCGTTTAACTGTTATAAACCTATCCACACATGAGTTGACCGAGGGTGAACAATCACTCCTGGAATTAGGCTTGTCTTTTTGCCCTGTGGACAACATGGATTTTTGCAGAACACATATAGATATGTTTATGTTTATTTGGAAACTTAAATTATTGAAGACCTTTTCCCAAGAAGATAGTAAACATGGAATATTACAATTGAATCCCCTTTTGGTTGATCATACTTTTGATAGTTTATGTTTGAGTGACATTGAGGGACTTATGGCATTAAGTAATTTAGAGGGTTGAGTGTTGGATTATGACACAGAGAGGGACTTTTTGGTCTCCATGGATTTTGAACTGGATAGGACAATTTAGAATTCCTTTAGACCTAAATCAAAATATATTCCCAATACTCCTTATGATAACATTGACATCTTCCATGAGGTTGTAGTTGGAGATCTTCTAAAAATATGGAAAGAGAGTGAAAATCATAATGCGAGGAATCTTAGTGGACCACAGAAGTCAGCCTTGAAAACTTTGACAAGGGACCCTACATTTGTGATTAAGCCCTCTGATAAAGGAGGCAATGTAGTCCTGTGGAATGTGCAAAAATATATACAGGATGCTTATAGACAACTAAGTAAGGTGAAATATTATGAGATATCAAGGTATCAAGAATATAAACAATTGATTGTACAATATCGTCATCTTTTGGGTGAATGGAGAGGTAGAGGCCTCTTAAGTACTGAAGAATGTCAATTCTTTTTTATTCAAAAACCCGTGAGGCCTTGCTTTTATATGCATCATAAGAATAAGGTTAATCCTCCAGGAAGACCTATTATTTCAGCAAATGGGAGTCTCCTAGAATCTACTTCTGTGTATTTAGATTTTTATCTGCTACCTTATGTTTTGAATTTGTCTTCTTACTGTAGAGACAGTGCTGATTTCATTAAAAAAAATTGAAGATATACCCTGGCAGCCTACATACCCGATGGTGACCATAGACATGGTCTCATTATATACAGGTATTGACCATACATTAGGCATTGGGGCCTGTAGGTTTTTCTTTCAAGATAAGGCCATTTTTTATATGACCATACAATGAGGCTTTTGCACATGCTAAAGTTTTGCTTAGAGAACAATTTTTTCCTATTTAATGATCAGTGGTACAGAAAGGTCACTGGGACTGCGATGGGCAGTCATTTTGCTCCAGGTTTTGCAGGTATCTTTATGGGGTGGTGGGAGGAGCAACACGTGTGGACAAAAGAGAACATCAGGGACTAAGCATATAATACTTTGGACCAGGTACATCGATGATCTGTTTGTAATATGGGATTGCCCAAAGAGTCAGTTGCTAGAATTTTTGGAATATATTTCACAGAATGAGTTAAATTTGGCATTTACAAATCAGTTACATAGCATGGAGATTGACTTTTTGGATGTACATGTTGAGGTAAAAGGTGACAAAGTATGTTGGAGTTGGATAAGATTAAGAGAATGCTCACGAAATACTGGTATCTGGTCAAGTCTGATCCTGTTATTGGGAAAAAGATTTCACAATATCCTTTGATCACTTATCGTAAATCTATGTCTTTGAGAGATATGTAGGTGCAGCGTAATTTTAGCATGAAAATCAAACAGGAAGGTTGGTTATCAAAACAGAAAGGGTTCCACAAATGTGGGAAGTGTAAAGCATGTAGAGGTAGCAAAAATGTGAAAACCTTTGTATTTCCGAATGGACAGAGTAGGAAAATTGCTAAATTCATCACATGTAATAGTGATTTCTGTGTTTATGTTCTCACTTATCCATGTTGTTTAATATATGTGGGAAGCACTTGGAGCATCTGAGGGAAATAAAAATTATTATCAGAATTTCCCTGTAGCAAGGCATTGGAAAGAAAAGCATTCTCAAAATTCTGACATGCTCTCATTCTTTGGCATTGATAGGATATTGCTCACTGCTAGAGGTGGTGACAGGGAGAAGAGGTTACGTATCATGGAATCTGAGTACATTTTTTCGTCTCAATAGTAAGACCCCGAATGGGTTTAATGTGGAGGAACAGCTTTTTGGACATGTAGGTTGATCCCCATTTTGTGGGATCATAAATGTTCCATAAGAAATTTCAAAAATATATGTGTTACCACCTTCACAATTTGGTTTGATTTTGTCCATGAAAAATATTATGGCCACTTGGCCAAAAGAAAATTCATGAAGAGGTTATAAGTAAAGGCTCTATGTTTTATTATGCAATTTTTCTTGACTATAAGCTAAAAATCGTTTAGATCAAAAATAGAAATGTGAAGAAATCGAAGAAGAGAGACAATGCATTTTACATTTGAGATAGAATGTTTTATTTTGTCTTATTTATGATTTGTTGTGATTTTTTTTTGGCTTAATAAGATACCAATGTTTTTTTATCATCAAAATTAAGGTTAATGAAGGTTGAATATAAGTAATTAATTTTTAGGTGTTATAATCATGATGTATATAGCATTTTCTAGGATATCAATGGAGAATACATGATTATTTTTGGATATATATAGTATTTTTTCTTTGTTTATGTGAGGATGTATTATGTTTCTTTAAATGGGTGGGAACACTATGAGCACTATTGGCCATGAGGAAGTTCTTTTGATCGAAACCATTAAATTCTGTTTTTCAACTGAAAACTGTGGAGTGCTTTTTTTTTTGAATGCCTGTGAAGAGTGGCATTTCCTCTGATATATATATATATATATATATATATATATATATATATATATATATATATATATATATATATATATATATATGCTTGTTACATTTTACTTAACTTTATTGTTAATATTTTAAATTAAGTGTTTTATAAAACATGTTTAAATATTGTTTGTATACTGTTAAAATCTAAATGCATATTAATTTGCCTGACTTATTAAAACTCTTTTTATTAATAATAATATATAATTGTTCAATATTTTAAAGACATTTATACAATGCTATGTACATTAGTATTTTAATACACTTAACTTTATTTTTCCAATATTCTGTTCTATGGTATTTTTGACATGATATTTTGGCAGATTGAATAAACAGTATGCAAACTAGATATTGTTGACACAATTTTCTGGTGTGTCAATTATGTTGTTCTCAATATTGTGTCATACATAGTGTTTGAGCATACGATCTTTCACTGGGCTCATTCAATATTCAAGTGTCATGAAAGGCCTGCTGCTTCATTGTAAGCCTTACATGGTTAAAATGTGGTCTTCTGGTAAGCTCTTTTGCTTCTGTGATGAGCAGTCTATGTCTGGCAAAAATAGCCTTTTGTCATCAGGACGGTGTGGTTGAAGTATAAGGCATCAGCATCTGTGCTGATGTCAGAACTGGCTCCAATAGATGTCAGGATGTCCTGGAGAGCACATGTTAGGAATTGCTTGTAGGATGTGGTCTTCATCTTATTGGCTTTAGCTAAACTCAGGGAGTGTGCAATTTGTGTTGCTAGTGAAAGCATGGTTAGGTTCCTTTTTGCAGTTGTGGTGGGTTGAGTTGATTCGTAAGGTAGATAGAGGGCCCATGATGTTCTCCTTAGTAAGTATAGGCAAGCTGATGAGCTGAGTGATGTTGATGTTGGCGACAGATTGAGGAGGCATCTTTCATGGTCCTAGTGAATGCATTGCCAGGAAGATTAAAGTCAACAATAAAGATATTGTTGAGGTGGGTGGTAAAGGGTGCAGGAGCAAGATCAGATATCTTGGAGAAGTAAGCTGGGTTGGTGACAAGGTCAGATTTCTTTAAGTAGAAAGCTGGGATGGTGCATGTGAATAGTACGTGGTGTAGACCATGGTGAACTGTGTGGTCAGTAGGGAGTGTGGCAGGAGAGGAGCTTAGATAAGTTGAAGGTTACTTGATGCTAAGTTGTACAAGGCAATAAAGATTAATATGGCCTGAATGCCCCATTCTGTTCTATTTGGCAGGTCATTATTCTGGATGGTACAATTTCCGGGAAACTAGACACCTAAGGCATGCACATGATTAGCATGAACTAGCTCTTAGTAATACATGTGGGACCATGAATCTTTATGGTGATGAGAGTGACTATTACTGTTGCGTGCATGGTTGTGCAGTGATCACCAATCGGAATTAAATGCAGTGTGCATCTAGTTTACTTATGTGTTTGTGGTGAGTGGGATGTGGAAGGAGTTGGGTGGATTTGAGGAGCTTGGTTCTGTGTAAGCTTTCATCTTTTTCTTGTGAGTCTTTGGTTGAAATGGTGTAGTGTCATATTTTATTCATCTGCACAAAGTATACACGGCGTTATCAGGCGTTTCTGATCACACAGTACACACCCTCGTCTAGACCATCCTGCCAAAATCCTTCTGCCGATCTCTCCTTCCATTGGATTATAACCCCAAAAATATTTACTATAAAAGGAAATACCAGACAGCTTACCCGATATAGTTACTGCAGACAACCCCAACTCGATTTGCTGCATAATAAAACTAACTGCATCTCCCCGTCTTTCTCTACAAACAAAAGACCCACCCGACCACTGAACTGCACCGGATTTTTTAAGTTCTGACCAAGCCTGATTATAACTGTTTTGTGTAGACAGAGCTATGGACTGTTGAATCAGCTCCAATATCCTCATATTCCTATCTCCAATAATGACCCAGAAACTGCTGTCTTCTGTGCATCCTCTCCCAGTGCAAGACCACGGAATCTCTGCCAATGCGAACGAGATAGAGCATCAGCAATGTAATTATTAACACCTGGAACATATTTAGCCTCAACCATTTTAGTAAACTTAAACAATTCAAAAGAAATGTCCTTATCAATTTCAGCACTTTCTCATCCTTAGCTTTCTGTGCTAGTGCTTTCCCCCATAGTGACAGTGCCACTACTAAAGGAAAGAACTCAAAAAAGGCAATACTATGCAGTGCCTCTTTCCATCAATTTGGCCAACTCTCGGCAGCCCAGTGTCTATCCCAGAACAAACCAAAACCATGTGAACCGGAAGCATCAAAAAAATCTGAACTTGCCAAAACCACTCCTTATCATCCAGAAATATAGATACACCACTGAAATCTTGCAAGAAGGAAATCCATAACTTCAAATCCGCCTTGACACTGGCTCGAATCCGCACATGATGATGAGGTAACACTGCTCCGCTAAGGGTGAATCCCAACTGTCTGCAAAAAGCCCTTCCTACCCTCACCACCCTACAGCCAAAATTTAAATGACCCAGCAAAATTTGCACCTGCCTCAATTCCAACTTAGGTGTCTGTACTGCTTCTCTTAATAATGCAATGAGAGTGTGCATCTTCTCCTTTGGCAGACACACCTCAATTTTCTCAGAATCTAACTCAATGCCAAGAAAATTTAAACAAGTCTTGGGGCCTTCAGTTTTCTCCGGTGCCAATGGAACACCCATTTCAATCATGGCATCTTGAAACGCCTCCAAAGCCCTCTGACAATTACCTGATTCAAATGTACCCACCAAAAAGAAATCGTCTAAATAGTGAGTTACATACCCATACCCATTCCTTGACTGGTAAAACCACGGCAGGAATGAATAAGCTAAATGTTTCAAACAGTGAACATGAAACTGAGCAACCCATAGGCAACATTCTATCGACATAAATGGCATTCTCAAACTGAATGCCTAACAAAGAAAAATCGTCTGGGTGTACTGGAAGGAGTCTAAAAGCTGACTGAATATATGATTTTGCAATTTATGCTCTCTTGCCACAGCTTCTTACTAATGCAATTGCTCGTCAGCTGACACATAATGGACAACAGAGTCCCCCTGGGCAATGAAATTATTAATGGACATCCCTAGAGGCCATGACAGATGACGTATCAACTTAAACTTACCTTGATGTTTTTTTTTTAGAACCACACCCACTGGTGAAATGGTCAAATTCGGCAATGGCCAACAATCAAGATGGGCCCACAATTCACCCCAAATCCAGTTCCTTATGTAACTAGCCCTAACCACCTCAGGTTGCTCCATATCAGATCTTACATTTCTTGCCCATCTCCGTGTTCTTGTCCTTCATAACAGAGACGAAAACCTTCAGCAAAACCCCAGAACAAAGTCTTTGCAACAGACTCCTGAGAATAAAACTACAGCCAATAATTCAATGTCTCCAATTTAATAGGAGTAGGGCCCTTTACCTGCCACATGGTGCATGGGACTCCTGCCCCTCTCACCGCCTCTACCTTGGTTTCCTTGCCATCCCCACCGCAGCCCTCCGAAACATTTGTAAACTGGGTGCCTACCCCCACAACTGGAGAAATCATGCCTAAATTTGCATTGCTGTCTTGTGCACATTCCGAAGTTGAACGACCAACATGCCCAGTTGTGATGCAGCTGTCCTTTTTGTGCATTCCCCACCCCATATTGGGTGGGATGACCTTGAAAGGGCTTATACTGTAGAGGCAAACCACTAGTGGTATGCATTACTGGTGCATGCCTAGCAGTCCTAAGCCACTGCACCCATAATTCATTATCGATGTCTTGCTACTCCTTATCTGAATAACGTTCACAATAAACGCTCACATATATCAAAAAGGCCGAAGTCCAATTTTCTGTAGTGGTAGGTACTTTGGGCCTATGCGCTAATTCCCACTCTTCTTCTTTTGAACCCTCCTTTGCCTGCACTTCACTGTGAAGTAGTTTAAAAACGTCAACAAATTCACCTTTACAAATGTTTTCTTTCATATTTTGAGTGAGATGCGCCCCCAAAGGCATCAACACTCCCATGTAAGGCAGCTTTTTCTTCTTCACACTTCCCCAATTATCCTCATTCCCTGACTTACTCTCTTGCACCTGACTTTTTCCCTCTTGAAGCGGGCCGGCTTACCTGCACCCTCGCCCATACCTGATCCTTGTTGTTTTGAACTGTCCTTTCCAATATTACATTCTTCCCCCATGACTGCTTGAATCCCCATATTCCTCCCCATAGCTTTTGTCCCGACTTCAGCCCTTGCACCTTGAGACATTTCCCCCTTTTCAAACCATTCCCTTCTGTTCTCACCTCTAGGTAGGTGTACTTTCTGGTTCCATTTCGACGATCACTCCTGACCGCCTTCTCAGTAGTTTCCTGAAAAGCACCAAGACTCCTAACCCCATTAGGTACAGTCTTTTAACCAGAATCTTTCCTCTCCTCCCTACGCTGAACAATCTCCCCTTCTTCTGGTTCATAATTTTCATAATCTAAAACCTCTTCCTCAAAGTCATAATTCTCCTTGATGAAATTAGCGCCCTGGCTGGTAGACGGCTCTTCAAATAACATCTGTTGATGTACCGTTTGAAAATCCGGTCAAAATGATGCCCTCGATGTCAGGTGAGTCATTCCAATCTCTCCCTCTCTTCTAGACGGTGTCCTGAGGTTGCCCTGACCTCCACCATCACTTTTTGATTGCCTGCTGATGGCCTGAGCCACAGTGATTATGTCTGCTCCTCATGCACGCCCTGTGTATGAGCACTGCCCAACGCAGACCTGGCTGCCAAAAATCCAGTCTGACCTGCGCCATACCTACCTGTCCTCCAACTTCAGTTTCTCCATACAACATGCCTCTCATACCTATCCCACTCTTATCCTTAATCTCAATATGCTGCCCTACTTTGTATATTGTCTGATTATAGACATCCGATTCCTGGATCTTTTGCAACATGGTACTGACTATCCTGGGAATAAATTGCAACATTCAGCCTTCCTGCACCGTCATCGGCATACCTAATAATTCAAAACTCAAATCGGGACCCCCTGCAGCTGCCTGCCTGTCTTCTTCCCCCATCTGACACGATAATTATTGTGTCGCGATGGATTTTGTTGGGCGGCGCCATCTTGGATGCTGGCCCCAAGTGCCTTTCCTGTAAAGGATGGAAAAACAACAGATGATGGACAGAATGCAGAGCAAGTCAAGCATTCACCCCCATTCACAGATCTGGGTTTAATCCATCATTTTTTTTGCTTGCCGTGCCAGTTAAAGAGTATGGCTAGATGTGGGTTTCGTGCTTACTGCACCACTGGATTCAAGCTAGCATAGCTGATGAAAGGTGATACCCTGAAACCGGTCCTAGGATGCTTATTTCCGGTCTAGGGAGGACCTGGCTTGGCAGTTCGGGCTGGACTGTTACCATGAGGGACAGGGTCAAGACTGATTTGCATATGGCTGGGTCCAAACTGGGGGTTGCATGGTGAGCAAAGAAACGATGGATTAAACCCAGATTTTTTTGACCTGGGTTGACTGTTTGCATTGTTCAGCATTCTGCCCATCATCTGTTCTTTTTGCTTTCCTCTAAAGGAGCCTCTCCTAGACCTCACTCCTTAGTTGTTCCAGAGGGGAGTAGAGCTTGTTTAGCTCTTCCCCTCGTGACGCAATGCTTCTCCAATGCATGTGCGTTTTTTGCCTCGGCCCCCATGCGGCTTCGGTATGCCACCGTACCTTGACCATCAACACCTCTGCCTCTCCCAACCACTCGTTGGCGCAGTGATGCCTCCGATCGCCGCGCAAACCGCAGACCGCCTCTGCTCTCCGCAGTAATTGTAGCCGGTAAGCCAGTTTCTGCACCCTCCATGAAAACGCCCTCACGCTCAGGCGACACACTAACCTTACTCCCTCCTACACTTTTCTGCCTAAATTTCTTACTTTTAGGCTGTGGCGACGCACATGCTATAACTGCTGCTGCCACGCCCTCTGCAATGCCCTCTTTGGCCTCCTCAAACCTAGCCACGCTTGCTCTAGCCCCCCTTCGAGCAATAAATCTTCCCTACCCTCCTCTTGCAAAATTAGTGATGCCTGCACAACTTTACTGCTATTATCCATGCGTGCTCCACTATTAAAAACACTGGTACCTCCTACAAAAAGCAACAGAAACCAAAACTAGTCTAAGCCCTACCTCACCTCCATATCTACAATCTATCTCTGGGTGTGACAAAACAGCCCAAGAGGCCGCCCACACCTTGCGCCCCATATATAAACCCCCTTAATGTCAGCCCTTCTGCTACCTTATACCAATAAAATACCTGATGTGGTGGATTCTACCACCGATGCCTGACCCGCCCGAGAGGAGACTGGGCAAGCCCTAACTAACCCCAAGCACCCATTTTCTTTATTCTCGATCCACCTTATAAAATGGTGGTAATTGGTGATATGTTAAGTTCAGAATGGCGATATAAGCATTTGAGCAATGACACCCCTCCATAGAAAACGATCTTTATTTAACACAGGGTATTAGAAAGGGCCACAAAATATTGGTGTTGGGCACGTAAATTATACGACAAACTCAGATTTTAGAACTTTACAAAATGGAGGGCGAACACATATTCTCTAGAAAAACCCAAATCTGTATTCGACCGCTCAGGTGCGTGGTTCCTCCCGTTCTATTGCATGTCCATTGCTTGGAGGAGTGACGAAGGTCTCAACAAGTGATCATTCTTGGCCAGGGTTGAAGGGCACATGGAAAGAAATGACAATTCACAAGGCAAAGGGCATTGTAGTGAATAATGTTCCTGAAAAGCAGCTCTGGAAGTGACACTTTTATTCTTCTGTTGAACGCACCGTTATTTCTGTCTTAATAAAACACATTTGTCCCTTTTGACTCTACTGTTGGAGAATTGCCAGACTCCATCTGATTTCCAAGCTCATTAACAAAGCAGTCACTACCCATTGCAGAACTTCATATAATCAAATGGTATCTTTATGCAGCAGCGCAGGTTCTGTGCTGGAAACGGGACAGAGGCAAGCCTCATATCTAAATATCATTTAGGCTACTGAAGGGAGCAGCCACGCCAATGTGCTCAGTTTACTGGACCGTCTGAGTTCATCAGCTGCCCTCGAGAAGGTCTTGTAATGCTACATCGGTTCATGTCCGACAGTGCTCCACAGCCCCCATAACTAACGCACGTCCTTCCTATTTGCTTGCACTCTGGGAAATGTAACCAGTTCTTTTATCTATTTTCAGCATTTATTGACACCTGGATTTCAGCCTCGTCTACAAGATTGAAAAACCTTGTAACGTAGCACAGTGCCACTCTTACTTACCTCTCCTCCACCTTTCATGGCACCAAAATAAAACAGTTAGCATTTTAAGGGCCCTAATTAATGTGGACTTGAGTGATGCAAACTCTCTCAAGTTTTCTCTTGCATCCTACATAGAAACAATTTACATAAAAATGTAAAATATGCAGTTTACCCTCAATATCCTCAGTAAAAAACAAACCAATGGCTTCATAACTGTCTCGGCCAATATTTCGCTTAATGTTTAGTGCCTAATGCTTCCCCCTGCAACTTCAAAAAAAGAAATCTGCATATCTAGCGAAGGTCAAGGCCTGTTTCTCTTCACTTACAAATGTTGAGTTGACATAGCAGGTCGAGTTCCATTTCGATTACTAGAATCTGAATTCTCCTTCCGCTCACGTTTGGGTTGAAGGAAGGCATCCTTTGCTTAAGGAAATCCATAACGTCCACCATTTTGAATGTATTATTCTATCTCTCAACCTTTGTGTAAGTCTTCCATCTAGACCTTGAAGAGTTGAGGGACAAAAAAAGCTGTCCTTTAACCTGATTAATCAATTATTTCCAGTGCCATCCTTATCCGCATTTTCACTCATTCAAGTTCAAGGTTGCTATTTTTTGAAGATGGATAGAAAACATTGCCTTTGCTTGCACAGATTCCAAGTGTTTAGTCCTGTTCACCATAAAAGTTCACCAAAAAACTATTTCCCAGGTCTGACGGGAAGCCACTTCTTAATTGAAAGAAGATGAAACATTGATGAACTGATCCAACCTGAATACACCGTGTATCCTAAGGTTTCAGTACAATAGTCTAACAACTTGAATTTATTTATGGGAATGAATCTAATTACAACATTGTTCTGTGTGGCTAAAATACATGATCTTGTGTATCCATTCCAAGAAGAAAGAACAAGACTTGTTATTGTAGTAACAAGACACGGAAAGTTTTGAAGAGAGCAGTTTCTTTTTTTTTACCAGTCTGCATTTCTTCAAATAGTTTAAACTTCATCAAGAACAGGGACCGGACTAGAAATGAGGCCCATTTTTCTTGCTTGCTCCGCGTGCACCTTTCAAAAGGTGCACCATGTGCAAGAAGGAGAGTGAGCTGTATTAGAATGAATGCACTGCCCCCAGGGCAGCCGCAAACTTGCGCTGCCCCCAGGGCAGCCCATTCAAGTGAAACGCAGAGTGGCTTTGAAACAGCGGCGCTGTGTTTCACTGTACAGGTGGCAATCCGCCTGCACTTTTATGAGGAGTGAGAGATCCCTGTGCAGGTGGGTGAAGTGAGTGACTGCACACGCCTGCAAGCAGATGTTTGTGGATCTATAGGATTCCCTTCACTCCCTCCAGAGGGCTGCCATTAGGGGGCACACTGACAGTGCACCTCTTGATGGTTTCTTTGCCTTTGCACTGTGCCTATAATATGGCACAGAGCGCAGGGGCAAAGAGATTCCCTCATTTGCATAGGGTCACACCCCCATGCAAATTCAGGACCGCCCCCTGATGATACAGCTGGCGCTATAAGTGCAGCAGCACATTCTGTATTACAGAAGGGGCCACACAAGCATCTGCAGACCCTTCTGTAATACCAAAGTGCCCCGGGGGCGCAAACTCCTGTTCCGCCTCTGGGCAATTTGTGTATTATGGCCCTTGGTATGTTAGCAGCTTTAAGGCCTCTTGACCAGAATGGATTGAAATGGTGAAAAGGACTTCATAGCTGGAACCCATGCATTTGAGAGGCCCACATTTTCTTCATTATGCATCCTGTGTTTTTCCTGGTATAGCAGAATTAGTAGACAGCATAGAGCAATCTGCAATGTGAAAATGAAAATGATGTCTTTTGGAACATTGCTTTCACCTGTTCTGCATGCATATGTTCTCTATAAAACATATTTATGTATTGAAATACTGTACTGTACCTTTTTCCAATTCTACAAAATGTGGTTAGTTTGGTGACTCAGGATGTGCAGTAACTGTAATGTACATTGTTCCCCCATTTTGCTTTTTTTTATGAACCTTAAACAAGTATGCTGACACACAGATTTTACTCATATTCTGCTTGCTAGAAATGTGGTCTTTGGTTGGCACTCATGTTACCCTCTGGCCAAGCAAAGACCCTCACTCTAGTCAGGGTAAAAGTAGACTCACACTCAGTTATCCCCCCTTCACCCGCTTTGTAGCTTGGCATGAGCAAGCAGGCATAACTTCAGAAGCAATGTGTAAAATATTTGTACCAACACACATAGTAATACAGTGAAAACACTACAAAATGACACAACACAGGTTTAGAAAAATAGGTAGTATTTATCTAACCAAAACAAGACCAAAACTACACAAATCCAACATACACAAGTCAAGGTATGAATTTTTAAAAGAGTAAGAGTCTTAATCCTTAGAAAACAGTGAGCATGCTGTTGTTACACAAAAGTACCTGGGTAGCGTCAAAATAAAGCGGCACAGGTGCGTGTGCATCGAAAAAGTCCAGCAATGCGTTGATTTCCCACTAGCAAGCAAGACCGTGCATCTTTCCTCCTCCCGGTTGGGTCGACGTGTGTGGTTTTTCTCCTGCAAGAGAGCGATGCGTCAATCCTGGATGGGCACCTCAGGTCCGGGCAGTCTTTGCATTGATTTTCCACACCCAGCGATGTTGCGTTGATATTTGGTTGCACGGTGTCAAGAAACTGTGCTGCGTGTGGGCTTGGGTCATTAACAGCAACCGCTGCGGGTGTTGAACGTCGTTTCTCCAGCCGCGTTGCGTTGCTCTCCCAGCCACAATGCAGATGGAGCGTCTATTTAAGCCGCGAGGCCGGTGGCGCATCGTTTGTCAGCCCCGGCACCGGTGGTGCGTTGAAAGGTTCCCCACATGGCAGCCTTTGCATGGATTTCTGCCCTTTTCCATCAGCTTCACCTTTCAAGGGCCCAGAGGCAGTTTAGGGCACCACTTGGCAGGCAGGACTCTCAGCAGAAAGCCCAGGTGCTGGTAGAGAGAAGCCTTTGATGTCCCTGAGACTGAGGCAAGCTCAGTTCAAGCCCTTGGAGATTCTTCACCAGTTGGAAGTCACACAAAAGTCAGTCTTTGTCCTCTCTCAGGCAGAAGCAGCTACTGCAGGCCAACCCAGCAAAGCACAGTCACAGGCAGAGGGGCAGTACTCCTTCTCCAGCTCTCCAGCTCTCCAGCTCTTCTCCTTGGCAGCGGTTCCTCTTGTTTCCAAAAGTAATCTGATTTTCAGGGGTTTTGGGTGCTCTTATTATAACCCTTTCTGCCTTTGAAGTAGGCCTACTTCAAAGAGAAGTCTCTGTTGTTTTCAAGATCCTGCTTTGCCCTGGCCTGGCTACAGACACACATCAGGGGGTCGGAGACTGCATTGTGTTAGGGCAGGCACAGCCCTTTCAGGTGTAAGTGACCACTCCTCTCCTTTCCTCAGCCCAGATGGCCCATCGGGATGTGCAGGCTACACCCCAGATCCCTTTGTGTCACTGGCCAGAGGAGAGGTGCAAACAGCCCAACTGTCAAACTGACCCAGACAGGGAATCCACAAACAAGTAGAGCCACAGAATGTTTTAAGCAAGAAAATGCCTACTTTCTAAAAATGGCATTTTCAAACACACAATCTAAAAAACAACTTTACTAAAAGATGTGTTTTTAAATTGTGAGTTCAGAGACACCAAACTCCAGATGTCTATCTGCTCCCAAAGGGAATTTGCACTTTAAGGATATTTAAAGGGAGCCCCCATGTTAACCTATGTGAGGGAAAGGCCTTGCAACAGTGAAAACCAAATTTGGCAGTATTTCACTGTCAGGACATGTCCCACCTTTAATATACACTGCACCCTGCCCACAGAGTTTCCTAGGGCATACCTTAGGGGTGCCTTACATGTATAAAAAGGGAAGGTTTAGGCCTGGCAAGTGGGTACACTTGCCAAGTCGAATTGGCAGTTTACAACTGCACACACTGTGCAGTGGCAGGTCTGAGTCATGTTTACAGGGCTACTAATGTTGGTGGCACAACCAGTGCTGCAGGCCCACTAGTAGCATTTGATTTACAGGCCCTGGACATCTCTAGTGCACTTTACTAGGGACTTACTAGCAAATCAAATATGCCAATCATGGATAAGCCAATGCACATATATAATTTATACAGGGAACACTTAGACTTTAGCACTGGTCAGCAGTGGTAAAGTGTCCAGAGCAAACAAAAACAGCAAAAACAGAGTCCAGCACAGAAACAACCTGGGAAGTAGAGGCAAAAGGTTAGGGGAGACCATGACAATGATGCCAAGTCTAACACCACCAGGGTCACGGTTGCAGTCGTACCGCTGCCAAAGCAGCAGTCTGACCGCGACATGACGGCCGTGGTGAAAGCACCACAGTCGGACCACCAGCACTGCTGCTTTTCGGCCGCCAGAGGGCCTGGTGGTGCCGGCAGCCCCAATCCACCAGGGCAGCAAGGCAAGCAGCACTGCCCTGGGATTACAACCCCTCTCTCCACCGGCGTTTACATGGTGGTTTCACTTGGCATGAGAGTGCTGGGGCCCCCTGGCCAGCCCTGTTGTGCAATCAAAGCAGACAGTGATTTGCATGATTGGTGCTGGTGCACCCGACGCACAACATCATTGCCATGGGCAGTATTATGAGCTGGTGTCAATTTTGTTGTGTGTTCTTCACTGGGCAGAAACTCATAACAGGGCCAGCGGGAAGAAGCCCGCACTGGCGGTCACCTGACCTGTGGGAGTTTGGCGGGCCAAGCTCCTAATGAGGTCCCCAGCGTTTGGAAGTGTTTAAGCAGCACACTTAGGCCCTCGATTGTTTGGAAGTGTTTAAGTAACACATTTAGGCCCTCGTTGCACTAAAAGAACCACCGGCAAATGTGGACAAAACCAATTTTGTCCACACCTTTTGGCTATGTCCAGGATAACAAGAGTTACAGAAGGATATCTCTCCCTATTATGATAACAATAGATGAAAAGCAACAGGGGTTCTTAAAAAAGTAGCCAAGGCGTTAGGGATGTTAGCCAATTACTTTTTTCATCAATTAATGTAACAGGAACAAAAGCTTAATATTTTATTGCTCGCACACTATTTATTATGTTCTTATTGAATTTTCTGATTAAATCATAGAGGTGCATAGTCTACCCTTACCAGTCTTGAATTCTGGATAAATCAGCAAAGGGGAAAAAGCAGCAAAAGTAACATAAAAGTAGTACAATGTATACAATCAGGAGTATCCTTGAATAATAATTTGGACTACCAAGTGAGAACTTGCTGGAAATGTATGAATCTCACTTGATTAGTGCCTTACTGTGATATTTTGTTTGGTCATTAAACAGGCTGTGGGCAACCAGTTGTTGGTGGAGCACACAACCCTGAGTACCAGAGGAACCATTTGGAAGGTGCTGTAGAAAAAGCTGAGCATTGTCCTCTTTAATGGCGAATTCTACTATCCATTAGGGCCTGAATCCCTAAACCAGTGGGTCTCATCTTATTCTCCTTCTGTGCCCTGCACTGTCAGTACCAAGCCCTTTTAAACATCTCTGAGTACAAAGTTAAAACCAGCGGTAGTAGAGTTTTTCCGATGGCAGCCATTGTTTAATGGAACTCCCTTCCTGCACCACTTAAAATGTTATCCTAGTTTATCAGGTTCAATTCAGCCTTAAACGTTTTTCTAAAGTCCCAAGTAAGACCACTGCAAAAATACCTTATTCAAGGTACTGTGAGCCTAAGAAATGCTATCATTCATCCATCTATTCATTTTATCATGCAAAAATTTCAATTACTAGTCACAACTGAGAAATATATATTCCATTCTCCTGGGCCTTATATCTAAATTAGCATTGTTTTGCAGTCTGCTTGTAAAAAATGCAGAAGATTTACAGTTAGGCTTCCTGGAACTCATTTGTTAGGTATTACTAATGACCTATGGCAAATTCAGTGTATAAAGTAGGAAGGCAATATCACAACTGGATTCAAGCTAGCCTGGCTGATAAAGGGTGATACCCTGAAACGAGGCCCAGGATGCTTGTTTCTGGTCCAGGGAAGGCCTGGCTTGGCAGTTCGGGCTGGACTGTTCCCATGAGGAACAGTGTCAAGACTGATTTGTATATGGCTGGGTCCAAACTGGGGTGGCATGGTGAGCAAAAGAACAATAGATTAAACCCAGATCTGGGACTGGGGGTGAGTGTTTGCATTGTTCAGCACTCCGTCCTTCATCCTTTTGTGTTGCTAAAGTTGCCCTAATTGGGAAGGGTATGCCCAGACGTGGGCCCCGTGCTCCCTGTTCCCCTGGATTGAAGCTAGCCTGGCTGATGAAGGGTGATACTCTGAAACTGGTCTCAGGATGTTTGTTTCCTGTCCAGGGAGGACCTGGCTTGGCAGATCGGGCTGGGCTGTTCCCAAGAGGAACAGAGTCAATACTAATTTGTATATGGCTGGGTCCAAACTGGGGTGTCGTGGTGAGCAAAAGAACAGTGGATTAAATCCAGACCAGTGACTGGGGGTGAGTGTTTGCATTGTTCAGCACTTCTTCCATCATCCTTTTGTGTTGCTAAAGGAAGGGGCATTCACTAGTCTTCTTACTGGTTTAGATCTGCTCTTTTATCCCAGCTTATATATGTATTATGCTAAAGGTAAACCATTGCAGCATAAATAAGTCAGCCTCAATAGGTACACTTTTGAGAGAACTCTTTTTTTATGAGAGTCCCATGTTCAGATGAAGGGAACCAATATGGTTGTTAATGCTTGGATATATACTTATTTATTTTGAGTGTTTAATGGAGCAGAAAGTCATGCTTGAGTTAATATTAATTTTGTTCTGCCTGCTGAATTCAGCCTGATTTGTGGTTTCTTGTCAAAAGTAAGTATGCCAGTAGTTCTTAATCTTTTGACTTTTGTGGACCCCCACTGAATCATTACTGGAATCTGGGGGCCACCACTGTAACATTATTGGAATCTGGGGTCCACACTAAGTCGTTACTGGAAGACGAGGACCCAAGCCTAAGCATTTTCAATGATTTCAGCTGTAAAATAATGGACAAAAACTACACAATCCAGTATTCATCAAACAAATACACAGTTTTTAAATATTTTATTTAATTTACAAACAAATATAAAAAAATCTAAATGTTAATAGGGAGGCTGGTGCTTTTCTAAATTTGTTTGAGGCCGTTCATCATCAATACTATATTCTGTTTGATGCACTTGCACTGCTCTCACAAATTAATCTTAAAATACAAACTTTTTAGCCTCCAGTTTCAAATTCCTTTGAATTTACAAAACATTTGAAAAAAATTGATTATACATTTTGCTTCTTTATTTATGTACACTTTATTCCTCTGTTTATAGTATTTCATTTTCTAAGCAGTCGTGGATGCCCTGAGTAGGCTTTGCGTACCCCCAGCTGTCCCTGAACCACAGGTTAAGAGACACTGAAAAGGTCATTTATAGTTTGACGAGCGACTCCACCAGCCTACCAGGTCGGCAGAGGTTAGGGCCTCTGCTTTCCTGGCAGAGGACCATCCACTGTATTAATGAGATGCCCCTCTTCTTGTCAGGGATGTCACTCCCAACAAGTCAAGTGCCTGTGCAGGGATAACTTTGAAGTCAGAGCAATTTTGCCAAGTGGGTGGTGTCATGTTGTTTTGACCCTGCTCTGAAAAGTGTTTTGTTTCTCACAAAAAAGTCTCCCAAAACGGTAGTTTGTTTTTGAAACACAAAGACGAAATGTCCCAGCCACGCAAAAATCTTTCTCTCTGCATGTTGAAGTCGGATCACTATGACTTAAATCAAATCAAACATGATTTGTCGAGCCCGGCTTATCATCCCTGTGGGTATCCAGGTGTGGGGGTCCTACTGCTGTCAGTCAAAGAGTCATGCTTTGAATCCCTTTCTGAATTTCATGAGTGGTGATGCTGTTCGGAGGTGGAGGGGTAGTTTGTGCCAAAATTGGGTGTGAGGTAGGAGAAAGAGTGTCCTCTGTTGCAAATTCGATAGATGCGAGGGGTGTGGCCAAGGGCAGCAGAACAAAATTTCTGGACGGTTGGTGGTAGTTCAGTCAGTGGTTGATGTATGTTGGTCCTTGGTCGTCGAGGGCTTTGTCAGCATGTTGCAGCATCATGAATTTGCATCTTTTCTGGGTGGGGAGCCAGTGGAGTTTCCTGAGTAGGGGGGTGATGTGGGTTCTTCTGGGGACTTTTAGGATGAGACTTGCAGCTGAGTTCTGAATGGTATGGAGTTTCTTCAGGAGTTGAGTGGGTATTCCAGCATAGAGTATGTTGCCATTGTCGAGTCGGCTAGTGACCAGGGCCTGGGTGACTGTTTTCCTTATGTTGAAGGAGAGCCATTTGAAGATCTTCTGGAGCATGCGAAGGGTGAGGAAGTTTGCAGATGTGACTGTGTTGATCTGGCGCTTCATGGTGAGTTTGCTGTCAAGGATGAAGCTGAGGTTGCGGGCGTGATCTGTCGGTGAGGGTGTGGGTCCGAGTTCGAAAGGCCACCAGATATTTTTCCATGGAGAAGAAGTCCACAGGTAGAAAGCCCACCAGGTCAAGGGCTTCCAGTGGCCAAGCCAGTTGAGGCTTACCATTCAAACTCCTGCCATTTCTCCCTCTGTAAAAAGGGAGATGGAACTGAAAAAAGAAAGATGAATAAATTCTCCACTGTGGAACAGGTCTTCCAGCCTGGTTGGATGTCTGATAGAGTGTTGTAAAAATTAACAGACACCCGCTTTATTTTCTTGCCATCAACTATGTTAATAAAAAGAAAAGCTTTGTTCAATTTATAAATTGTTTTGTGTAATTTTAAAGAGGACAGATGTTGGCTGTCCGGGATTTCCATGTTTGTCCAGAGCCTAGGGACCACTGCCTATTATAAAACACCTGCACATAAAACACCTGCGTCCATTTAACTAATGTTTGTAGGAAGTTAGAGATCTTTAAAACAGTTATCATTGCCACCTAAAATTTTAAGAGTTCTAAGGATAAACTAAGTGACAGAAGACAGATGGAATAATGTTTTATTTTATGCTTTTACAGATCGTGTTACTACAATGAGTCAAGTCACTTCAGGCACAGAGGAATACGCAGAAGCCCTACCATATATTCAAGGTCAAGATCCAGATCTCCTTATAGTCGAAGACCTCGGTAATCTACTTCTTCTTAATTTTTCTCACTAAGCATTACCTATTTGCAGTGACTCCCACCCTTCTGTAACACTTTCCAATGAAGCGTTTTCTGATTTAGAGGTAGGAAGTAACAGGAAATTTGCCTAAAGTTTACAGATTTCATAACTGCTGACCGTGTGAGTGTCCCACTTAATTTTGAGGAGGGATAGAGCTGATTTCCTAATAGAAGATCCTTGGTTTGCTCTGCTCCTGGGAAACGAGAGACTTCTAAAGATCCGCTAGCGAAAATGACATTGGGGCCACACATTTTATGTTCACAGTACCCCGCAAGAAAAACCCTAGCATGTCTGGAACATTGTTTTTTTTTTGTTTGTTTTCCACAAATAACCTCTCACTCTAGGATTTTGTTTAAACATTTAAAAAAACGCCACTAGGTCTTTCAGGTGTGCAAAGTCACTGTGACTTAGCAGGCTAGGCAACATGGCGGGTTTGTCCAAAGTGCTCTTGCCATTTGAGCAGAAGGCACCTATATGTGGCAGACAGAGTCAGTGAAGGTGTACCATCCACTTTGGCGGTGTAATCATGGAAGCTCCTGAATGGAGTGAATGTGAATCAGGCCCTTAGTTGTGACAGTCCTAAGCATCAATTATATTCTGAAAAAGTCTTCCCAGCTCCCTGCCCAGTCTCCCTCTTTTTAAACACTTTGCAAGTTAATCGTTTCCTGCTATAGCTATTTGTCACAGATTAGCATTTTGAGGCATCCAGAGTGATGTATGAAGGATATCAGTATGTTTCTTTTATTTCATTTCACAAAATTCAGATACTCTAAAGAAGCTAATCATCTTCATATGGCAGTGGAGTTAATACCCACACAGATATTTTTTATTATGAAACATTGGCAAGATTAACAAGCATGCACTGTCCTATGTGTATGACTACCACTTCGAGATTTGTTGGTGTTGACATGCCGAGTATTGTTTTAAAGATTTTTAAACTTTTTTCTTTATGCCTCTTTCACTGGTTGGTTATTGGCACCAATATCAAGAAGTAGCACTCCTAACTTTCTGTACCTCCAGTTGCAATAATTATCATATCATTTGGACTTTGCATTGTTAACTTGGCCCTTTTTTATGTTCTCAACTTAGCACAACACTGAATTGTGATTTTTTCTTTCTATGCATTGGCATCTTTATTCTTCTTCCTCAAACATTCCCTACCAAAAAGCTTTCTTTTAATTTAAAGAAACCAATAGAGGTTGTGCTACCCAGTCATATTAAGTTACATGTACTTTTTTTCTGAGTATTTTCTTATACCAACTCCACAGAGACTGCATTGAGCCTAAGTCAACCTTGAGCCTACGGTATATACAATACCTATCTCAAATGTTTACTGATTGACTCACAACCAAATATTTGCTGTTATATCTCACAATGCCGTTAAACGCATAGGGCAACATTTATGTATTTATTGATATTATGCTTTTTGTGTAGTGTAAATCATGTTGCCTAGCTGCCTCTTCAATACACTTTTCTTTTGAAATAAAAAGGATTGATGCACACAGTTGGGTAAGGATGCTGGTGTGAAGGCTGCAGTGGAATAGTTAAATAGAACAAGACACCGTATGCCATTTCGAGGGTGTTCAGTCCATTAGCATTTATTCTGAGAAAATAATTAAAAGGTCTGCTTTCAGTGAGTAGGTGTTTTAACTGTTGCCTTTAGGATGCATTTGAGATGTCCCATAGTCAAGTGTTTCTGAGTTTGGGGGTAAATGCCTCCCGTGTTTGAATATTTAATGGTAAATTTTCTAGACCTGTCAGAACCTGGGATATTGGTCTGCCAGGATGCCAGATTCTGTGTGAAAGTCCGAGATGGCATGAGGTTAGATGCTGATGAAATGTTTGTGCAACAAAGAACAAGGTGATGGAGGAATGCTTAAACTAATCCCAGCCCTTGGCAATTGCTCAGAGTCGCATACTAAACATTGTGTTTTGCTCACTATGCATTGTAGACTTGGACCTGCCAAATGTGAATTAGTTTTGGTCATCATCCAGTAAGAACTATTAAACCTGAACTGCTCTGACAGGTCCTGTCCAGATAGGAACACAAGCAATCCCAGATAGGTTTCGACCTACTTTAGTCTCGTCAATGAGTTATAGCTTGAATCCTGTACCACTGTGAGCACAGAATCCACGTCTGGGCAAATTCATCACAGTAGGGCCTTTACTACAACAAAGACCTAAATGATGGAAGGAAGGATTGAATGAATTTCAGCCTCAGACTGACCGGTCGGGGGTTAGTTGTGCTCCTGTCTGGAAGGGACCCTGTCTGGTCCCTCAGGACTGAGTGTTCCTATTGTATGTGGCCTCAAACGATTGCTGGTGACTAATATTAATTCAGACATCTTTTACATAACCTTGCTGTTTGTTGCAGGTGAAGTGTACACAACATCGATATTACTTGACAATTTATAATGGCATTTAATGTTTTTTCATAGATATGACAGCTATGAGGAATATCAGCATGAAAGGCTAAAGAGGGAAGAGTACCGCAAAGAGTATGAACAACGTGAATCAGAAAGGGCCAAACAAAGGGAGAGGCAAAGACAGAAAGCCATAGTAAGTCCTTTAAATACTCTTTGCATCAGTTGATAGGAAATCTTACATTTATATGCATGTTTTTGGGTTGATTGTGTCTTCTGTTGATGTGCACACTGTCATGCTCTTAGAGTAGCTTAATGGGCAGCATACATCGATGCATGCAGATATGGGGGTTTGAGTAATCAGTGCTCATGGTATGTGTTAAAAATTCATTAAAATGAATATTGTTTACAAGATGCAGTATACTAGATTTGAGTCTAGATACATTTATGCTCACTATTTTCAAGAAATCACAGTCTCCTGAAGAAGGGAATTGCCATGTCCCAAAACACTTGGAGATGTAATTGGAAAGTTGTGAGGAATGACCCTATTTTTGTTCTGGTCATCCAATTTGTGCATATCTAGATAAATAGTAGTAACTAACTCCTGTCTATTTTGGAAGCAGAAGAAAATTCACACAAAAACTCAAGGGCCCCTAAATCCTGCTGGCACCAGGGATTGCAACTGCTCTCCAAGGATCGAGTGGTTGGCCTCCTGTTCCCTTTCTCCAGGGACACAAAAAAACAGATGCACTCCTGTATCAAAGAGGGCACAGCTGCCTCAAGAGGACTAGACTCTGTAAGTGACCTGACTGGAGAGAGACCTGGGGCCTAGAAACCTGCCCTGAGTAACTAGTGGCTGCAGGAATGACCAGAAGAAGCTTCTCCTGCAGTACTGGACTAAGGGTCTGATTTATATTTCAGCAGACAGGATACTCAGTCACAAACAGGACAGATATCCTGTCTACTGTATAACACGTGCTATAGAATATAATTGCACTTGGAATAAAGCGGACAGGATATCCGTCATGTTTGTGACGGAGTATCCAGTCCGCTGAGATATAAATTAGTCCCTAAGTCGGAAGGTAAAAGCTTTGACCGGGACACCCCTCCTTTTATCTGACCTCATCTCCATCAGGGTCTGCCAGAATTTGCACATACGTCCCGGTCAGTGTTCCCGCCAGGGCGTGTGCCTGCGCAGCTGTCCACCTTCATTCATGATGCTGTGCAGAGAGACATTTGCAGCACGCACACTCAGAAAATTAATTACAATTGCTTTGTATGTAAGCATTACGTTGTTTGGGTGCGCAAGCTGGTAAGCCTTGTGCCACTAACCTGCCTTTCCTTTTGTTTTTTTTGTTTCGACTGTAAAAGTTACTTAAAGGCTAGAAATAAAAGGCAGCATGGCTAGTTGTAAAAAAACATACAGGGTAAACCCAACTTCACATCTTTTTTATTTCTAAGTGAGACTGTGAGTTTACTGGGCTGCTTCTTTGTAACAGGCAAAATTCATTCTCATGCCTTTACTGTTTCATAATAAGCAGCTGTAATCTTTCATATATTGCTCTCCAATTCTGCCAAGGAGCTTTGTTCACGTTTTTATGTTTCAAGTAAAGTTCATTATGCATTTTTGAAACATAGTAACATAAAAAAACGGACACTCTTAGGAACGGAGACATCTCCGGCACACCCACCTAAGGAGAATAAATAGATCGTTTGGCATCCAGCAGTTAATTTTAGATATGATACATAATCAAATTAGTGCTTAAGCCTAAAATAGTCTTCTCCGGGCCGGTGCCCAGCACTGCCACTGCACTGTCGACACTGCTCTCTGCCCTAGTGCTGATCCATAACAAATCCAGCCTTTTCTGCCTAAGTCTGCTCCTTGCTAAATGAATGCACCTCAGTTCAAACCTGCAGCAAATTCACCATTCCCAGTGCAAAGAACATGCACTGTTCTGCCAGTGTATCTCAGGACCGACCTTGAGGTTGCTCCACCAAATCACTTCCATTTCTTTGCTTTGACATGGGGTTAGGCTCATAGTCCACTGATAAAGTCTGCTACAGGAGTCAGACACAGCTCACTTCTGCGCCAAAGGTGATCTTAATACATATGTATGCCAGCAAGTAAATAGTGCATCATAATTGTGATATTCAGGATCACACAAAATAGTGAAGTAGGGATGCATGACTTAATATAACACTAATAAAAAATGTAAGTATATGGCGGAGGAAGTATAAATATTGGTGCAACCTGGCAGTGATTTATGGATTTGAGTGTTTCACCTCTTTGCTTTTTACATTTTTTCCCTCTTGTATTTTATTATTTCTCTATCCAACTGTACAACACCAACTATCTTTGGGCGGAGCTTTATAAATTATAGCAGTAAAGAAATATGTATGTCTGCTTGTGTTTATATTATGTATGTGTCAGTATGCGTCTTTCGGGTTTCGCTGTATGCTCTGCCTGCACTTTTATCTCAATTGCGTGTGTCTGAATGGTTTTATGTGTGTTGACAGGCCCAGCATAGCAATGCAGTAGGGACTGAAGCAGCAGTAAAAAAAATGCACGTCTCACAATCGAGAGGAGATGCATGCTGTTTACGCTGCCCACGTTTGTATGTTGACAGATAATGAGGGAACTAGAGAAATGGCGGACAATCTCAAAATCAGGTTAGAAAGAGGAAAGAGAGAATCAAGTTTATTTAAGCATGGGCCACGTAACTGACCCCATGGACTTTTGAATGAACATATTTGCATTAATTTTTAAACATTTCCTTGAGAGAAAATCCTTAAACAACCCTATACAGTGCATTTTAAAACCCTCTCACATTTTGGCGGATGTTCATAGCACCACGTTTTTTCTTTGCAAATTTCTAAATAATAAAACCTCCTGAAGAGGTCCTGCGAGCGTGGTACCGCTTCTGAGAGATGTTACTACTGTCTATGAAAGGTATACATGGCATCTTCAGAAGTTCTGATTCCAATATGATTGTGACGCAAAAAGTTCATACTAACTACCTTACCTGCCTTATATTGTGAATCCTTAGCCATACTTTTAGTAACATCTCATTTACTATGATAAATTCACAGAGTAAATGTTTTGCAATATAAATACTCTGCATTTTTTAAGTCAGAGAGCAACAGAGACCTCGAGATACAATACATTTACTGTCTGTATGTCCTTGCACGGCCTATTACATGTGCAGAAGAGATGTGGGCGGTTAGAGGTCTTGTTTTACTAAGGGTTCTTAGACTCTTTTTAGATCAAGCGTGCAAGCGCTTTTCTACCTGTTGTAAGTGTTCTGTGGGCTTTTAACCATGCCCATCTCACACCCATCACTTTCACTCATTTGTGGGCTTGCCTATTAAAAATCCCTTGATATCATTGGTAAATGCTTTTCATTTGTTCTGCATTGGGGCGGTTTTGTTACCGCCTAGCAGACTGACCCTGTTATGTGGATTATTGCATGATTGCTGATGCACTATAGCATGAGCAAAGTATTTTTTCTTTTATCTCGCCCCTTCGTGCTCCATGGCGGCCATGGCACTCACAGCATGAACAATGAAGGACAGTGCGAACTCCATCTTCGTTATTGAAGCGCTGGTCACATGTTTGACACTGTTACCTAATCAGAGTCATCTCTTTTTGCTCTCCCATTCACTCTCCAAAGTTTTCACAAAAACACTTGTAATTGATAAATGCTTTATGTCAAAAACACAGAAATCCTCAAAGTGGCTCTCCCGACACAGCGGGAGAGCTGATACTTCAATATTCACAGCACTCAGACGACTCGCCCCAAAATGCTTTGCAGGCGATAACTGTTAGAAAACATTTTTGCTCATAGCTTAGCCTGTGGTGGTCCTAGGACAATGGGACCACCACCAACACACTCACGATAAAATGTTCTTTCTGTCTACATCATCTCTTGGTCCCCACACAAGGTTAGTGGGGACCCCAAAATAATAACCTCTCCCACCATTCAGTGTTTGCTTAAGCTCCATCATTGCTGAAACTTTTGTTTTAAAGCTGGAAGCAGTTTGTGTTTTAAGGGCCTTGTTCGTAATATCATTGCAGTAGGCCTGTTAGTTGAGAAAATGTGTAAGGATCTACGCCCTCTAGGGGATAAATATATGGTTACTTTGGGGAAACATCCTGAACAACTACGCTACTGCTAAACAACTAAAAAGTCTCTACAACTAAGTACTGAACAACTACTGTCTAAACAACAATTGTGCCTGAATAACAATTGCCTGAACAACTAATTTTAAGGTAAGGTTTTCTTTTTGGTTTTTGTGGTTTATTTGTTGTTTAGAATATATATATATTAGTTGTTCAGGCAATTGTTATTCAGGCACAATTGTTGTTTAGACAGTAGTTGTTCAGTACTTAGTTGTAGAGACTTTTTAGTTGTTTAGCAGTAGTGGTTTAGGCTATAGTTGTTTTGGACCTGGTTGTTCTGTCACATATTCGTTACTTTGCATTACTTTCTGCCATTTTCTTTTCGTGTGGTTATGCTTTCTAAGGGCTAACTATATGGTTACATGACAATATTTCTTCCAAATTCTATTTTTATTGTGGTGTTCTCTAGGGGCTGTGCTAAAGATTACAGTCAGTATAACAATATAGTACAATATTGGTGGTATGGAAACTTGCCCAATAATGATTTGCAGGACATTACTTTTATAAAACATGTTTGCTCATAACTCATCCTGTGGTGGTCCTAGCACAATGGGGCCACCATCAACATAATCAGCACGATGTGCCCTTTCTGTCTGCATCATCTCTGGATCCTCACACTTGGTTAGTGGGGACCCCAATATAATAACCTCTCCCACCATTCAGTGTCTTCTTAAGTTCTTTCATGGTTGGAACTTTTGTTTTGCAGCAGGCAGTAATTTTGTTTTAAGGACCTTGTTTGTTATATCATTGCAGTAGGCCTGCTAGTTTTCAAAATCTATAATACTCTCTGTCCTCTAAGGGCTGCATTACTTTCTGCCATTCTCTTTTCAGACTGTTCTGACTTCTAGTGGTTAACTATATGGTTACATGCTCAAGTTTCTTACAAGTGCTATTTTTATTATGGTGTTCTTTAGGGGGCTGTTCTGAGTGTTCCAGTCAACGTACTACAATATTCGCAGGCAAGAAAACTCGCCCCATAATGCTTTGTAGGGCATTACTTTTACAAAACATTTTTGCTCATAACTCAGCCTGTGGTGGCCCTAGGACAATCGGACCACCTTCAAAATGTTCACCACAAAGTGCTCTTTCTGTCTACATCATCTCTAAGTCCCCACCCTAGGTTAGTGGGCACCCCAAAATAATAACCCCACCCACCATTCAGTGTCTTTTTAAGCGCTTTCATGGTTGTAACCTTTCTTTTGCAGCTGGGAGTAGTTTGTGTTTTAAAGTCCTTGTTTGTAAATTAATTGCAGTAGACCTTCTAGAACTAAATTTTTTTAATGTGCCATGCCCTTTAGCACCTAATTATATAGTTACAGAGCATTATTTTCTGACATTTTCTTTTCATGTGGTTATGCTTTAATTGGGGCTTACTATATGGTTGCGTAACTATGTTTCTTACAAATTCTATTTCATTGTGGTGCTCTCTAGGGGTTGTTCTGAGCATTACAGTCTAATATCAAAAGTTTATTTCTGATAAAGGTTTTTATTGGGTTTACATGATAATTGCATATGCTTTATTAATCTCTCCTTATTGCAGTTATGACCATCATTCAGGCCAAAATAACATCCTTATTACACTATGACTGTTTGAACAAACTTTATGTTTGGGTGACCCGTTTAATTTATTTCTCTTGTTACTCCTCCGTGGCTGTCATGTGTCTTTTTTTGGGGAATTGTGTTAGCCTGCCAGCAACTCTGAAGGTGGAGTGGTGAAAGTAGTATTCTATTGGAATTAGCATGGCTGATTTAAATCAGATCAGGGTTGGGGCTTTTCCTCCCTCACTTCTGCTCCTGTGAGCGATGACAAAGCCAGTATTCTCAGCATAAGTACAGTCATCACCATCTCACTATTCACAGATGACAAAGTTTTGCCACTTTATGCTCTATTACTTGTGGGGACTCCTACCCTAATACACCTCTAATGTTGCAAATATGTGGGCCATACACCTCAAAGGATATATTCCTATTACAAACTTGGGGGCAGATTTATGAAAAGTGGCGCTGCACCTAGAGCAGCGGCACTTTTCTAGCACCCCTTAGCGCACCATGGTGGTAGTTAGGGTATTTTTTATGCTAGTTCGTGCTTTGCAGGATTTGGGTAAAAAATGCTGACGCTAGCCCTGCAAAGCTTATTGAGGCCCATTGTGAACATTGATGTGCCTCCTTTCAACGCCTGCTTTGAGGCGTTAAAAGTGCTGATAAAAATGACGCAGAGAAATATCTTAGATTTCTTTGCGCCATTTTTGTTTTTGGTGCCTCTAATGGGGGAATGCCCCCTTTGCTTACCTTATGCCTGGCGCATGCTTATGCATGCATTGTGCCACTTTGTAAATTTGGCACATCGCTTTTGGCCTCGTTGGGCCACATTAGCGTACAAAAAAAAAAAGATGCTAATGTGGTGCAGAGAGGCGCTAAGGGCTGTTAAATCTAACCCTTAATTCCGCACATGCTTCGTTACTGCACAAAGAGAGAAGTAGTTAGAGGAAACATTGGTCCCGGTTCTCCATGATCTGTTTTCTTTCAATAGTGCTTGGCATTTTCTAATGGATTTTGCCTCGCAATTCTTAAAAGAAATCTCATAGATTTACTTGTGCCATTTTGTTGGCCCTCCTAACGTGGGAATGTCTCTTTGCATACATTATGCCTGGTGCAGGCAAAATGTAGCACAAAGGGTTATAAAGTGACACAATGCATGCATTGTGCCACTTTGTAAATATGGTGTTGCATTTTTGGCCTTCTAACGCCACATTAGTGTAAAAATATTACACTAATGTGACATTGGAATGGCGCTAGGGGCTCTTAAATATGCCCCTAAATGTTTCTGTATTTCTCTAAATTGGTTTGAGAATTTTATTGTGCTGTGTTATTTACTTTAAAATTCTTGGTACAGCTTGAACTTCGCATTCACTTCTCTAAGGGTGCCTGCTGCTTTGTGCCATAGTTACCAGTGGTTGAGCAGAGATCCTCTCAAGACTGTGTTTTGACCTAACCAGAGGGGGTTATTGCATTGGCAGGGGTGACCTCCTCATACATTAATCACCTAATTTTCTTCCAAAGAACAATGCAAAGAAAAGCAAAACTAATTTCAGAATTGAAGAATTGTTCCATGCGTATCTGCAGTGCTTAATTTGTGCTTGTTGTTTCCGGTGCTGAGCACCAGCACTTATTTTTGAGGGCCGGGGCTTATTCTTCTGCCTCACGCATTTGCTGCGAGCAAAAGACACATATGGGAAAGACGGAGGAAGGGAAAAGCGAAAAAGCGTCACAAAGGGAGAAAGTAGAAAGCTGCAAGAGTGAGTTGAAGGGGCAGGCAGTGGCTTTACATGGATTGAAGAGGCCTGTGATTGCTTCAGGATTACGCAGCCTCAGTATCCCATATTCCCACATTTATTTGCAGCAGCCGCGTGTTTAAGAGGAGGGCTTTGGCCACCGGCACCTTTTTATTTACAAATTAAGCACTGCGTATCTGAATGCATTTCACAAGCAGGCCAAATTAACCTGAAGTACACATTAGGGCTACAGAGCACAAAGTGCCACCAGTAACATTTTTGAAGTATTGTAAAACAGTGTGTGCTCAAGAGTGCAATAGATAAAGCAGTCTTAAGGTTCCACTCACCTTTGAACTCTTTCCTTAGGCCGAGGATCAATGTACTAAGGCCCTGATTTATACTTTTTGACGCAAACCTGCTTTCCCTTGTTATTCCTTGCCTGTTGCAATTCCCGGCTCACATATGAGGCCCAGATTTCTACCATGACCAGAGGCTAATGTTTATTACAGTCATTAGCCGAAATGTAATTGTAGCCCGACTAGCCCGGATATAGATTATCTGTCATTTGGGATACTTTTTCCATATTTGTGCACTTCACATATACCCAGCATTTCCTACTAGCATCAGGTCTCACTATATCCCTCCAGGTCTGGGCAGTGCTTAATTTGAACTGGTGTTTGCATGCGCTCGGCACCAGCACTTAATTCTCACACAGGTACTTATGACAGTTTACCACATGGAGGAGCTCTTTGTCTATTTTTTAGTTGAGCTAACAGTGAGTTTAGTAATTCAATATGCATAAAACATTATTAATAGCAACCATCCAGCTCTTTCTTAAAGTTTTTCGTGGCCTGGACTAGGTCAGATGGTCACATAGTATGTGATGATTAGAAGCTGTGATAGTACTGTCAGTGGCATGGTTGACAGGGGTAGGTGGTGGTGCAAGCAGTGGTGGCCTCCTGCCAAGGGTTCTGACACTTACCTTTTTAAAATGTACTACAGTTTCTGGGTTGCTCCTTCGTAGCCTAAATCGCATTACAGCAATCCACCCCAAATTTCCATTGCTACCACCTTACGCTTAATTCCTTATTTCGGTAATCAATATAAGAGTTCAAATATACCGTCGATTTTCCGGCTGTGCTCCAATTTATTTGTGTGCAAAAAATAGTTCGGAGGCATCACAACAGATTGACTGCTGTGTGCCACATTACCGCATACTCGTATCCCTCAGTATCAGAACCATCCCGCATTTTCTGTATAAAATATGTTTGATAACATCTCTTATACAACAAAAAGACAGACATGAGATGCTCTGCATTCTTTGAAGTCTTTGCTACAGTGGCAGAGGAACAGGCTCGCTGTATTTTTTTTTTTTGTTTTATACTAATTCAAACCACTGTGTTTTGTTTTAGATACGGAATTCCTTTTTATTTTTAGACCGAGGAGCCCTTTCCATGCTTCTGTTTATCCTCCCGTGCGTTAGGCAGAGAGGTGGTTCTCCCCATGGCTCTCGCGGCAATGCAGCGTTTCCTTTTCACTGTTCCCTGTGGTACCTGGAGCAGGTGTTTAGTGTCCCCTGTTGTTTTAATCACGAGAATCCATCCAGACAGGGTGGCGATGCTGAGGAAACATTTCACGAGCTCGACGTCGACAGCAGTTTGTAGTTTGTTGTTTTAGTCAGACGTGTGCCGAGCGGCAACAGCAAACCTCAGATCAGTATCAGCCATTTAAATTATGTATTTAAGAATTAATGTTCACATTATCGTTTCCGTGGGCCCGATTATGCATGTCATTATAACAACAGAACTACCTGGAATTTGTAAACTACAGACCATGTCCTAATTCCAGGTACCTTTTCATTTTTTATTTCTTTTAGGAATTTTAGCAGCATAGAAAATAGCTCAGTGCATATCATTAACTCAGTGGTGGAAGGACAGGCAAGTGCTTCACATAAATGCCCCCTTCCCCACTAACTTCTTCTGTCACTCACTCAATCACAAGAGAGTGATCTGTTTTACTTCTTAAAACTGAAAAAGAGCACTTGGTAAAATGTACACTTAGAACTGATGCAGCGGGCATACTCGATAAATATTCACTGGTTCCCAGACTCGTATGGTCACTCACTAACTGAGTCATAAACCTATACAAGTACAGATTTCCTATAATCGAGTCCTGTAGTCGACTGAGTACACAGTGGCCACATTAAATATACATGTGGTTATTTAGTTATGTCCTGATTCACAATTCCACACTCGCTCTCACACTCACTCACACTTATGCGTACACTCACTCAATGCTCACTTACTCATTAGATCCCTCACCCATACACTTTAGGCCTGTTTGTTTCGTGTAAATTGTGCACGTTAATTGACGAGTGTTGTGTGCACTTAGTAAATTTCAACACCCAGTCCGCAAAAAAAGGCATCTCCTGCGAAGCAACAACAGTGAATGTTAATCTCATATTAAAGAGTGAGCGAATTTATACAAGGCATGTACAACGCTGCCATGGTCCGATGGCATCTCGATGGAACCTGAGATCCGTCCATCAGCACTTTCTGTGTTCTTCCCCGTCAGACTACCACCACAGAGGCAGAATCATTCAAAGCTGAGGAGCAGTCTTCTGCATCCGCTCCCACACACCCCTCTTGCCATTGCTTCCCTTATTCTTTGCATTCACACAACGCACATTGATAGTTTTCTCATTCGTCCCCGGTTTGCACTGGAGCATTTTTTCAGCATATGTTTAGCTGAAAGGTCCCTTAATCAGCCCCTGCTCCTACCTACATAAAATAAACCAGTCTTGCTTGTGAAGCAGAAAGCAGATGTTCTATGAAACATGCATTCAATGGCAGAGTGTTCACATACTAGACATAGAGGCAGTCTTAAAACTGATATTATGTCTTTAACACTTTGGGCCAGATTTACAAGGCCCTTTTGCCTCCTTGCCCCAAATTAGTGTCATATTTTTACACTAATGTGGCTTAGGTAGGTATTTGTGATGTGCCATATTTACAAAGTAACCCCTTGCGCCACATTATGCCTGTGCCCGACATAATGTCTGCAAGGGGGGCGTTCCCCCGCAGTGAGGCTGCTAAAAATGGAGCAGTGAAATCTGCAAGATTTCACTGCATTATTTGTTTCCGTCATTTTTAACGCCTGAACATTACAGGCGTTAAAGTGACTGGCCCATAATAACCTATGGACCTCCCTAGTGCTTTGCTGGACTAGCGCCATAAAAAATGGCACTGATCCAGCAAAGCACCACAATAGCATCATAAATTCTGACACTGTTGTACTAGCATGCGCCATGGTCCTCTGTATTGTAAATATAGCGCTACAATGGTGACTTTAGGAGGACTAAGGGCGGTGCAAAAAAAGTGGTGCATAAGGACCGATGCACCATTTTCTTGTAGATTTGGCCTTTTGTGTTTTGGGAAATTCATAAGCCATTAGTCAGGGTCATAACCCCATAGTGGTTGCATCGAGACTTTAAAAACACATCAGTGATTTAAGCAAGGCTCATAAATATTGAAGCCTGCTTCAGGTAGTGTATTTAAACTTGCAAAAGGGCTGTGATGACGAGTCACCCATCTAAACAATAAGTCGTGTGGTATCCACAGCAAATGGAAACTGAAGAAAAAAACCTTTCCATGTTGCTATTTTCTCTCACACCTTTGAATTATTGCTTCATTCCATCTTATGGTTCATACCTGGTGCTCACCGGTGAGAACTGCAAATAAAAGGGGAGGAAATGGGGACACATCAAAACAAGGAGACACTGGTATGCATGTGCCATCGGTAATGAGATGCTATGAATGATGTATACGGGGTGGCTGCTTGGGAACAAGAAGAATGATAGAAGAGTGCTCCTATGACAATACTACTTTAGTGGAACTATCAAACATAAGTTATTATTTACTAGTGAGTTCTTTTGTAAATCCGATCTGTTAATGTTTAGATGAACATACACTGCAAGACTGTCTTTTGGATGCACCTAGACCAGATGGAGTGGAAATGAGTTGCGAGATCATCAGGTTGTAGGCTCAAGAGACCTGATACCACGCTGTATTAAACTCAGCGAAACATGGGGAGGGAAAAGTCAATCCCAGAACATTTTCAGAGGCACATTGGAACTGTCAGGAAAACAAGCAGCGTGGGAATAAAATGTTGGTTCTTTCTCGCAAATGCTGCTTAAGGTGTTCCATATTATTTCAGTGGAAATATCCTGTTGGAGAGGCATCGAAGGACCGACCATTAATGACCGCAGCCTTGTCATCCCAGAACTCTTCTCTGTTCTAGGCTGTCATTGACTTCTAGAAGTCTTTATGATTGATCACATCAGCATGCATTGTGTCAACACTGTGCATCAGGAAACTATATGAAGCATTTCTTAAAATTGTATATTGCCTTCTCTTTTCATAGGAAGAACGCCGTGTGATTTACGTCTCTAAGATCAGGCCAGACACTAGCCGGGCAGAGCTGCGGGATCGCTTTGAGGTGTTTGGGGAAATTGAAGAATGCACAGTAAATCTGCGCGATGATGGGTAAATACTTGCATAATAGCCCTTTGTTATAAATGTTTGATTTGTTGTGCATTGTAGCCTTGTGGTAGCAGATGCAGCCTTATCACTCACTGCTTTTCCAATCCACTGTGGCAGGGATGTCTAGGAACTAAATGATGTCAAAGTATATTCCAGTGCTCCATTTTATTTAACATAGTGAGTGAGAAAGAATGTATTTTTCTTATTATCCACTGCCTTAAATAATGATAACCAGTATTCAGTTTACTTACTTTCACTAGGTGTCTCACATCTTCCTAGGTCCTTAACATCCTCTACTACTGCCATCAATAAAAGTGTTTTTAAGGAAAAACTTATTAAACTTGCCTAAAGGCTCGTTCAACAAATTTGACTATGTGGCAGATACCACACCTGGGAAGTCTGCAAGTAAAGTGGATGAGAATGTATTAAACGTATATAAACTCTATATTGTGAAGCCTCCACCACAAAAACGGTTTTACTTACTGGCTATTATGTTTGAAGCAACAACCACAAACATTGTGTCTCCTCACCTGATGTTTCATTAGAATTGAGCTGTAATACGATTCTCATGATTTTAAACACTACAAAGAGAGTCTCAACATACACAACTTTACCTGGCAAAATAGAATATTTAGATAATTAAAAGATTTTCCACGTGTCACGTCAGCACCTTTTCTAAATATTGACTTATTATTAGATCATGAGAAAAAATTCCACATTGTGTTGCAGTGTTGGATAAGTGAGTAGAAATTGAAACATTTCTCCTTAATAGCTCATTTCTCAAGAAGGTGGGGTTTGTTTGGTGCAAAGCCCTGTCTATCATAGTTAAGAGGCTTTGTGTCAAAAACCATAGCTGGTAGCATTGGAATGCACATGCACCACCCACGAGACACCACCTTGATGCAAAAAACCCAAAGCACCTTATTGCCTACTTTTCAGTGCTAACAGTTTTGCCCTGACAAGTAAATCAACGCTTTCTATTGTCTTGCATCACTTTTTGTGACTTTGCCTTGGTACAGTGTTGATAAATCTGCCCTCAAACGCTTTCCTTACAACAATGTTGAATACCCTTTATTCTGATCCCATCAAATGTTTTTAATGTGTGTTCCAGCTACCTGATATGAAAGAACCTTGTAAACATTTGTGGTAACTTAAACCTAGATTTTCTTGTGTTTGTGAAGTGAAAACACAACCACCTGGAACCATGGCTGGGCATGCTGACTCATCCCCCCGTTTTTTTTTAGTAAAACCCCTCCTGTATTGTCCAATCCACAATCGCCTAAATTCCATTACTGTGCTTTTCCATTGGTGTCTATTGTAGTGTGGTATCTTCTCCATTTTCTGAAGCACTGCATCCTGGGATAGACAATCCCTGATTAACTCACAGCCTTTGAGTTGTCATCCGCTCTGCCTCAGAGACCAGTGGTGAAAAAGCAGGCCCTAGAGTCCGCAAACATATCTGGCTTTTAAGATAATACCACGTAATGTGAATAGCGCCACTAGGATCCACATTATGTACAGTCATCTAATGAATACTTCAAGGGATATCTTGAAAACATGACTTGGTCCTTTTGGGACCATTGTTGTGACCCTGGTAATAGACTATATACATGACTCGAGGCACCTGTTTAAATTTGTACTGTATAATCCGGTACATACATACATGCATATAATGAAGTATAAGGGTCCTCTACTATTCACAACATGGAACACATAAAGTTATCATGATTTTTCTTGGAGAGGAGAAACTGATGCGAGCTAGAAGTGTACGAGACAGGTCTAAGTTATTTTTTCTTGTTGGAGCTTATAAAGTGGACGTTTTCTTTTTCTTTTTCTTTTTTTTGCTAAAGTCCCAGTTAATCTGCAGAATAGGTAGTGCTTGCTATGCCTTTAGTCATTTAGCTACCAAGCAATACTTACCTTATATCCAGGCTTGTTTGTACAGATGGGAAATGTTATTGTCAACTGTGGAATGTTCAGATTTGCTCAGCCAATCATATTGTTTAAAAGACGGTTCCGCTGTTGCTTACTTGCATTGTGTGAGTTCCGTCAGAGTGTTTCAGGGTGACGTAGATGACTGAGGACATTTTAGTGTTTGCCTGTATTCAGTCCTTAATTTGTAAATAGAAACCCGCAGGTGCCCCAAACCCTCCTTTTAAACACGTGGCTGCTGCAATTAAATGTGCGAACACGGAATACTGAGGCAGCCTAATCCTGAAGCAATCTCGGGCCTCTTTTATCCCTATACAGCCACTTCCTACCCCTTCAGCTCACTCCTGCAGCTTTCTGCTTTCTCCCATTGTGACACTTTTTTCTCTTTTCTCTTCCTCCGTCTTTCCCAAATGTGTGTTGTGCTCGCAATAAATGCCTGAGGCAGAAAATTAAGCGCCGGCCCTCAAAAATGAGTGCCGGTGATCCGCACCTGAAACAACAAGCACAAATTAAGCACTGCCTTTATTGCATGAGATTATTGGATTGGTGTTTATACTTTTAATGTGCACGATACCAGCCTTCAAATATAAGCAGCTAAATCCAGATTTTCTACATCTCAGATAAATATTTTCTCAGAGCAGCAACCTCATTACAAGTGACTTGGCCATTTACTATATTGTAGTATGTTCACTTTGGAAATACCTGACCCTATTAACATATTGGCCGAATATATCACCAATATATTCAGAACTTGAAGACTTTGGGCGTGAAGTTTCATTGCCAAAGACTGACGGGTGGCACATTGAGCTCGGGGTGCTTTTTACTTTCCCACATGGTTGTGTATTAGTCTCAGAAGCCGCCTGTCTGTTTCCTCGGAAGGCGGGGTTTAGTTCCATGACATGACAATCGTGCTCACAAATGGCTGCAGCATAGATCGCGCGCGGTGCCGTGACGCCTCTTGGCTACGTTTACACTTATGTCGCGTCCATGCTTGTTAACATGTTCTCTTGTTTTTCTACCTTCTCTGATTACAGGGACAGCTACGGCTTTATCACATACCGCTACACCTGTGACGCTTTCGCCGCCCTGGGGAATGGATACACTCTGCGCCGGTCAAACGAGCCTGACTTTGAGTTGTACTTTTGTGGACACAAGCAATTTTGCAAGTCTAACTATGCAGACCTAGGTATGGATTTTATCACACGGGGTCGGGGTGTACGTCATGGAGAGATGAAAATGGAACACATAATCCTGTCAGACATAGATAGCTAGCCTAGGTGTTTTTTATGTACATGCTGCGAAACTGATGATTATGTGCTAGGCTATGCTTAAATATGTTCTGTTTAGGGGAAAGAAAATCACAAAAAAGAATTTGGAAACCTAATAATTTGCTTACTAAAAGGAAACCAGTACCCTTTCGGCACAGCATGCACAATGTCCTGAGTGGATGTTTACATGCTTCATGCATTTACTGAGATGTTTCCTTTTTCTGCCACTTCTATGTAAACAGTATACATAAAGCATGTTTTTGTTCAAAAGGAGAAGTGTCAAGCTTCTTTCATTGAGTAGTACAAAAAAAGTCTGTTTCAGGTTCTTGATTCTTACTTTGAAGCTGCCCTTTCTGAATCTGTTTTGGTTTTGTGAAGTTCCCATATAGGAGTCAAAGGCCTCGAAGGAAATAGTGCACAACTGTACTTTGTAGAGTATGGTGTGTGCACCACAGTTTATCATCACACTGTCTACGTCGACCTATCACTCCATTGTATCTGCTTTTGTGGCCATGCTGAAAAAAATATGATTCCCTATCAGCCATATCGTGGTGTTCTCTATTTTGTAGAATTGTCTTGACAGCACCACTGATTGTTACATGTTCAGAAAGTTATACAAGGACTGGGTTTTGACTTCTCTCAGAGCAGTACTTGTATCTTATCTTGTGTTATTGACTGTTAAGGTATTTCATTTCACCTCCTGTAAAATGATTACGATGGAGTGCATTAGGGGCCATTTTGCACCCCAGAAACTCTATCAGTGACCACACATGTAAATGTGTATCCAGCAGGTGCTTTGTTTATAAGAGGAATAATTTTTGATTTGTTTTGTGCTGCAGGAGTGTTTTTAACCTTGTACTTAGGACTCAAAGTGCAAGTCAGGCCTCTTGGCTTTGCCAGTGCTTGTTTACAACAGGCATGAGTGTTTCTTCAAACATGAAGAGCCTGTGGCGTCAAAGCAGTGACAACAATGCAGCCGTCTGAGTGTTAGTCATTTGCATTAGGTGTGGAACCATAAAATTGTATACAGAATATCATTCCACATAAATATTGTGTCCTAAATATCGAGGTACGAACTCGAGCCCAGAACCTTGAAGACCTGCATGTTACTGTTTAATAGCATTTATAGAGCATCTAATAACCCTGTTGGAGCTGCTAAGTGCTGTGATTTGCATTGGGCTCCTGTACAAGCTTTCAGAGTGCCTGGTTGATACGATGCTGGACTTATGATGTATGGGAAGTGTGAGGTGAAGTACATGAGGCTGAAAGATGTGCTTCAAATATTGTGCATCAAACGATGCTGCACATAAGCACGAAGTGTTGCTGAGAGTGTTAGAATATAGAACAAGCATTTGCAATGCAATGGGTCTCGCGTTTGCTCGAGGTAGAGCTATTAGCGTTGTAAATTCGTAACCAGACTTTTCTTGCCACACAAACTGAAAATAAAATGTAAAACAGTTGACACAAGCGAGCCAATTCAAAGCGCCGCCGTGAGCGCAAAGAGAGAGACAAAAGGAACTTCGCTCGCCGTCAAAGTTATTGGCAAAAGTGCAATTATCCATGTAACAGGGTCGATGGCCAAGGCGGTAACAAAACCACCATAGGGAGGGACAATCATAAAGCAGTTACCAACGAAAACAAAGGATTTTTGAAAGGCAAGCCCATAAATGAGTGATAGTGATGGGCGAATGGTGGATGTGGTTAAAAGCCCAGATTCATACCAACACGTCGGAAAAGCAGCGCTTGCGCACTGCTCTGCTCAACCTAAAAACACTGTCATGTGTACCCAGCAGTAGAGGTGGTTGGAATCTCATGTATGAGGCATCCATTGATTGCACAGTGTGTGGATTAGTGGAATCCTCCGTCAAGGTTTTGCATCCCAGTCTGCACTATTAATCAACCAGGATGTGTACCATATGGCGTCCACCCAGCGGTTCCAGATTCTCAAATCACAGAATGCACTCCTAAACAACAAGGTTGTGCATGGTGTAGGGTCCATCCAGGAGCGCAGAGGCCCGACCTCTGAATGCACTAAGTTACTAGAATATGTACTGTGTGGAGTTCACTCATGTTACAGACTGCTAAACACCAGTACGCACTCTTAAGTAATCACAGTATGCACTGCCTGGGGCCCACCCAGGAGTTACAGAGGCCCAGCTCCATGAGCAAGCTCTTCAGCAACCAGGCCATGTGCAGTGTGCTTGAAGAACGCATCTGGATACTTAAGGACAAGGGGGAGATAGACACAGAGGGGGGAATATATTTGAGATCAGGCATGTCTACAGAGAACCGTCGTAGGAATTCATTGCAGATTAACAGTGAGTTTTCCCTCTCAATAGGTAAAGTTGAAGTGATCCAAGAAGAGGTCTGGTTGCCACTCAATATGCTTCAGTCAAGGATTTAAAAGTAGAGATGCCTTGAGCTTTAGTAGGCCTGCTGGAGATTTTGCGGCATAGTGTGTTTGAATTCACAGCAGCTAATTATTACGTGCATTGGTGGGCTACCTCACCTGATATTGTCAGCTCTATATCTACTAATAATAGGAAGGAACCCAAGCGAAAAGGTACAGAATGCTCGTTATTCTGCTGGGTCCTTTGATAACAGTGTATCAGCAGGAACTTGTGGTCTCAAAACAGTAGCGTGGGTGACTTCCGCCCCATTTTCATATGGTATATCTGAACACCTATATTTATACTCTATTAAAGAGTCTAAAGGTAATAGAGTTTAGGAATTCATGGCCACGATCTAATATATTTCTACACTTAATTTACTGGGGCACACATGGCTGTTTGTGCTTCGGTATTTCAATAGTGAGAATTCAATACAGATATTTTTTTCAGTGGAGGTGCTCTCTCCTCCAAACAGATGATAGCTGTGATGTGCATTGTTCAGGATGCACATGTTGTAATTCACTTCAAAGGCAAAATAGATAGCGTGGGCTGAGAAATGCCTACTGACTCTGGGAAAGATAGAGAGCATATGATGAAAGCTTACAAGGTGGCAAGTCATTTGTTCAAATGATTGCTGATAAAAGCAGAAAAAGACAGAATGAAGTCTTGACTTGAATACATTTCTACAGTTAGAAGGTCAGGTCGATTTCTTGCTTCTCCAAAAATGTCAGCGCGTGCAGTGAAGTGCCAGATTCACAATTAAGGATTCTCGGCAGCACCTGGAAGGCATTTACGACAGTGGCCTACCAAGTGGCAAACAAGCTATTTGGTTTATTAGCCTTTGACCTAAAAAAAATGTTTTTCTTGTGGGGACTTCTATTTGGATTTCTATGGAAGTCTGTGTGGGATATAATGGTGCCATTTACATTTGGTCTGTCCATTTGGCATTTAAGTTTAAGCAGGTAGGGCTTGTTTATTTTTAATGTTTTATTTCATCAAGTATATGATGACTTTAGATTTTGGTTTCGGTTCTGGGTTCCACAAATGATGGACATGGGACACACATTAAGTGTATCTCCGCGAATCCCTTGTAAAATATTAGCATTTGTTATACCACATTAGTTTTCAGTCCCTTTAGATCAGGATACTCCAGTGCTTACAAGCTGGAACCAGGATACCATAGTGAATCTCTCATTCTCCTCTTTTGCTCTTTCATCCCAGAGAATCTATGCTCGCAGAAGAATGAAAACCAAACCCTACCCTTAAAGTAATACACATGTAATATACATTTAGCATTTGTTTAGCAAACGTATTAAAAGGTTGTTTAGCCTTAAACCATGAGCAAACGTAAACAAACGATAAAGACACTTGACCCATCTAGGAAGTCATGTTTTCTGTGCAGTAAATTGGTAATAACATTTCATAAATATTTAAATACAAAAAGTAGCTGGTTTGTCTCTTGTGATCCCCAAGCTATTTCACTTTATGTGCATCTCATTTTTAGACCTCAACTGAGGTCTTTATTTTTATCTCGAGCCACTCCTGGTTTTGTATAAACAAATTATGCCCCCCATGTCCGCACAAACCATTGCAATGCAATGAGTTCATGCATGTTACAATGTGCTATGGCATACTAATTTTATTGAAACTACATATACCGCATTGTGACAAAATATTGAGTTTTTAATTTCACCCTGCCAAAATACTGAGTACTTCAATATTTTGAAGGTGAGTGCAGAGAGAGAAGGTATAGATTTACTATTCTGAGCTCCACATATATGTACCTTGATGATAACATACATATATGTAGATTCAACCAGTATTACCATTAAGGTACTATCAAAAACGAAATAAAGCAATATAAAGAACATAGGAAAACCAGGACTGGATGGACAATGCCCCATTGGTTGTGGAGCATATGTGTGAAGTAGGAGTGTTTTTTTTCTTTTGTATATAAAAGGGCACTCTATCACAATGAGCTCTATGGCCCGTTGAAGGCTACGGCAGAAACACGTGCCATGTTTACAAGCACATTAAAATTTAATAAATTAAAAAATAAGGATTTTGAATCTTATCCTGGTGGTGCCTCCTTATTTCTCCTTCTTGGGATTAGAATTTTCAACTAGCCTCGGAAAAAGAGAGTCTCCTGGAGGGGAGAAAAGAACATATATATATATATATATATATATATATATATATATATATATATATATATATATATATATATATATATATATATATATATATTGCCATTGAAATAAGGTAATAAGTTTAAAATAAAACTGAAATTCACCGGTTATAGCTTACTGAGCTAACTAGCAGTTGCTCCCCAACCATGCACTGCGTATGACCTCACATATTATAACACTCATGAGAAGTTAAATAACATTGTTGATGACACCTCTAATAACATCTCAAATTACATAATTGTGGATTACACTATTGACATCATGCAGTCATTATGACACTGTCCTTTGGAATTTGTGAACTTGAAGCAAATCAAAACAGGACAATCTTCTGTTAACCATAATCACATTACCCGCTCAAAGAGTTCACATGACCAAGAATGTTAAGTCAAGTGGTTGACAGGTATGTATTTGCCACTGTTAAGGCACATTCTATGAGGCCCTTTGGACAATGCCTGGTAATTTAGTAAGATACACTATACACATTTTTGAGATGAGCATAATGTCATACAACCATAGAGCCATGTTTACACCACTAGTATGAGATAAACACCTGCAAGATGGGAACCCCAACTTTCTACATTATTCAACAATCTGCAATGCCTCAAAATAATTTGTAAAGTTCTGGAAATAAACATGCCCAGTTTTTAGAATTTCTCTGTACCACTTTATTACAACTATTTAAAACGGACAGTTGCCTAGATATCCACTGGTGGTTATTGTATTGTCAACAGAAGCCTAGGCCTTTCACACAGATTTTTTAGAGCAGGCTTTGGATTTAAGCCACAAGTACTTTCAAACATACCTCTGTAACCCACATTAGGTGTGCTCAGGCTTCACCTTATTTAACATGGAGTATATCTTCCACTGAAACTTTAGTGATTTATAAACGGTGCACCGTATAACTTTTAAAATCCACAAATACACTTGTCTCCAGTTCTTACAATATTATCATATTACCTACCCACACATGTACAGTCAGTAGCTCTATGATGAATATATCTATGGTGCTATCAATGAAGTCATTAGTGATGCTGTCAATGATGTCACTTGACATATCATCAGTGATCCACTGAAACATGCACTTTTAACACCATCAGCAGACTGTAGTTAACTCCCTGGTAATCAGCAGCTTTAGTACAGTGTTCTTCTGAGCATAGATTGCTAACATTCTGAATTTATGCAAAAAGTGTGGCAGATCTGAACGCCATCTTGATGGAATCAAAGTGAAAAACTGAAAGCATTTTCTACTGAGGATACTGCAGTAAATGAGGAAACTAGGGAGCTTCATAACAAATAAGTCTCCCAAGACTCTACTCAACTCAGCCTCCCTTGTCAATCTGGAACAGATCTGTGAAGTTAGACCCAAATAAAAAAAAAATAATTACACCCACTCACAGACTCACAAAACCACTACCACACTCAGTCACAGACCCATACAGCCACTCACCCATTGTCACACCTATACAGCCACTAACGCACCCCTTTCAAACCTGCAAAACAACTCACACACCCTCTCACAGGCTCACACAGCCACTCAAATACACACTCACACATGCCCTCACACACTCACACAGCTACTTACACAACCACACACACCCATTCATAGACCCACAGAATGGGGATGGCTCCATGCGGTGGGAAGTCACTGTGGCCAACCCCTCACCGTGCACTGCCAAAGGTCGTGTGCAGCATGGGGTTGGCTGCATGTGGAGGGTTGGCTGCAGCCAACCCCACTCTTTGGCCAACCCCCTGTCTCACACACCGAAGGCCATACGTAGTATGCATTCAGCTGCATGCGGGGGATTGGCTGCAGGGCCTGGCTGCATTCTAGGGCAGTGGTTGGATTAACTTATGGTAATTAAATATTATTTTAAATTCAAATACAAAAAACCTAGAAATTTACTGAAAAAAAGCAAAGATTACAGGAATGTTATAGTTAGGCAACAGAATTTCAAAAACCTTAGAAATTCACTAAATACCAAAGGTTACAGGGACATAATAGTTTGGCTCAGATTTCACGCACAAAACGACAGAAATTCAGTGCTTATAGTTTTACTTATTTCAAGAAACTATAACTTGCGCCCCCACCATGCACTTCTAATTACCCCACGTATTTCTTTGGTTATGACATCTTCTATGCCATCATTGATAATATCAGTGCAACATTTGCAATAAAATTATTGATGTGAACAGTGCGAATGGTAGGGGTATAACTTTCATCCGTCGAGTGCACAAATATCTCACAAGCCAGTGTTCTTCCTATTCATCCAGTTGAGTGTGCCTTACGAGGAGCAGCAGGCGGTATAGGCAAACAAACACTCAGGGAGGGCTACTGGAAATATGTGATTCTGCTGCTTTTTTTTAACACAATTATGGATTTGCCACATAATACTTCAATTGCTTTATAATCTGCAGATTTTTACAAAAAAATGTTTCTACCTCAAACAGATCAAAAGTTACTAAAACATTTGCAAAGGTTAAATGGTCACATTTCAGTTTCTTGTTTCTGTATTTGTTAAACTGGTACAAATGAGGTGAACTCTTTGGCCAAGCAGTATTACTCTCTGTAAAACTGATAAAATAATGAAGTAATACTATAAAAAAGTACTCCTATATGCCGCATAATTTACCTTTTCTTGCCGCATGATTTAGTCAGCTCTGCCGCATAATTTGGTGCTCCCTGCCATATAATTCCAGTGGCCCCACATACAGATCTAGATTTCTACAGCTATAAGCAAAAATTTAGATCCATCAGGTTTATGCAAAGCAGGGTTTTTTAAAGTAGTGCGGTCAGTGAAAATCTCATCCTTGTGAGGTTACTTTTTCTTATTGCTCTTGTGCAAATTTATTGAGGTTTCTCTATATGTTGCCCAGTATATCAAACCAAACACATCTACAGCGCCCAGATTTTCTCCTCCAGCTGTTGCTTATTCTTAAGTTTTCATGGACGTTTCAAGGGACACAAAGCAACATAACACTAAACAATCTTTTTCTCAAGGATTTCAAAATTTTAAGATTTCAGCATTTTGTCCCATGATTGCACTGCTATTTTCTCTTTCCCAGAAAAGCAAGCACAGCATAATACATATTCTTTTGGCAGGCAGAAGTATCATGAGTGGAAATAACAAAGGTGTAACAGTGTCTGTGAAGCTTTTTCCTGGACTTTCCATTCATCCCCCAAAAGTAATGTGCAGGAAGGAATGAGAGCCTTTTTCACCCATCACATTTTTTAAATCTCATGAGAGTTTCAAGTTAAAGATTGGTATTTCTGTCTCAGGAAAATAAATGTAAGAGTATTTTATTTATGTATTTGATTGGACATTCAGATGAGTTAGAGAAAATGTAACATTGCTGACAATAACAAAAACACTACATACTCATTTTTATACATATATATATACTCTACATTTACTTTATCGAAAAAGTTTTTACAAATATCATTACAGGTTCATGGAAGAAAAATTAGTTTCAAGTTATTTAACATTATTCTCTGAAGCTATCAGAAATCACTAGAGTATCAAATTACAGTGCCATTTTGTTGGTGGGAGAGCTTCTGCATCTCTGAGACATCATGCTGCATTGTGAAAACTTTATTTGTCAAGATCTACCATATTTAGAAGGAAGACCTGATGTCTTAAATAGAAGGAAAACTACCTAATGGCAGAAGTCACGGGTCACAACACAAGAACTAAAACTAATGAGTGTTTTTTGCCAGTGTACTTTGGGCCTAATTTAGAGTTCAGCAGACTAGTTCACCTTATATTCTATGACGTTTATAATAAGGTTGGCAGGAAATCTGTCATAATTATGGGCAGAGCAATCCTCCGCCAAACTCTAAACCATGCTTCTTGTGTTTACTGCTGATTTATTGGTAGTCTATCAAATGATTAAATATAATATACCTAACATATTTCAGTTTACCCAATGAGTACTTTAATAAATTTGGTCATACAGTTTTTGGAAGTTTTCATTACAGGGTTTGCTGTAATCTCCTAGCAATGAACACTCATCTCATGAATAATCATACAAATCTTTCTTTCATGTCAATCATTTTATATTCTTTCATATTAGTGTTTCTAGCAGAAGGTTGCTATTTTCTTTTTATGATCCATAATTGATACTTTTTCCCAACTTCACAGTCACTGTATTTCAAATATGCTGAGGAACTGTAGTGGGATGGGCAATCCAATGTCATGTCATACATGTAGAGATAGAATAACGTTCTGTAGACAGGTATAATCTACAATGATGAGTTCACCATGGTTAATTGGTTTACCATATTAAATTCTAAAGCTATATTTGGAGCAGTTCTATTGAGTTCTGTTTATTTCCTATTGTTTTGAATTCAGTGTATGCACTTCCATATAATATGTGAATTGATTTCTTTTTTTATCAGATTCAAACTCAGATGACTTTGATCCTGCTTCCACTAAGAGCAAATATGACTCTATGGATTTTGATAGTTTGCTCAAAGAAGCTCAGAGAAGCCTTCGCAGGTAACATGCAGCAGGGCTGAAGACAGTGGACAGATGGAGAATACCTCACGGACAGTACGTCCATCAATAAGAATATTGAAAATCAAGCTAAGGAATTTCTCCTGATTTACACTCTGTTCTACAAAGGTTTACATGAACATAGCTGCTGAAGAGTGGAAAGAGAACAAATGTCGAACAATCAAATGTGTTCATGGGTGTCAGATCCCTTGCTTTCTTTGCTGTGATGAAGATGGCCACTCCTTGTGTTCAAACAGAAAATGAGGACACATCACCTGACCTTATAGCAATCACACACAGGAAACTGTGAAGGGAAGAAACTTCAACACATGAAAAGTTATACTAATGTAGTTCACATATACTTGATCATAGCTAAAATACAATGCACTCTTTTATATATACAAATACTTCTTTTGAAAATAAAGAAGAAAAATCAAGACTGACTCACATACTTAAAGTCATGCTACTGTTTTTAGAATTTTGGTGGGTGGGTGGGTAACTTAATGAAGTAGGGTTACTTTTCTGCTGAAGACAATTGAAGTTTCTAAAGCTATTCTCCTCAATTCTGACACCCATGCAGATATCCAAAATGTCGACCTGCCACGTCAAGCTTTTAAAACGCCTTGCAAATGGTCAAAAGTGCAGCTTGTTCAGCATTTTTCTTCTTGACGCGTGGATGTGGTGTTACATTAAGGCGAGAGCCGGGTATGACTACATTCTATCTGGGAAATGTCCAGATAGTTTCTACACTACATTTGAATGTGTAGTTAAAGTATTTGAAAATGTTAAATGGAGTATTTTTATTTTGTGTATATACTGTATGACAATGTTCTTTATTTGTTACAGCTATGCACTGTAAATGCAGCCTTCTTTTAAATAATGCAGACTTTTTCTTAATCAACAATATTTAAATGTAATTATATGAGGTGAACAATATTGTACACTAACATATTTAGGGAGCTAAATTTATGGGGTATATATATATATATATATATTTATATATGTATATATACATATATATGTATATATATATTTACATACATATATATATCTGATTGTAAAAAGAATTGTGTGCGTGTGTGTGTGTGTTTATGTGGAGTGTACAAATAAACGCTTTACGCACATTTTTCCCACTGAAGTGGGATCTCACCTACATATTTTGTCAAGAAATTTCCTCCTGCTCCCTAAATCAACACAAAATAGGATTATTTATCACTTTGACAAAAAAAATAACTCTCCACACTTTGTGCTACTTGTTTTTATTTGCAGTTTTGTACACCAAAATTGTTAGGCGAATCCAAATTTGTCATCTAAATTTTTGTAGAAAATAGTATAATTTTTTATGAAGTCTCTTATGGGGTAATCATGAAATATCTTTTTTAATATTTTGTTGCACATCAACCTTAGTCTCAGACCTAAGTTTCTGAGACCTTTTAAAAATACAATATTGATCAAATGCTTATGTAGTTTTAAACTTAGAGCGCGGTACCTCTGAAGCACTCGGATTTGTACAATGTATTTGTTTATGTGTGAACGCTACGTTCACGTATGAAGCCAGTAATCTTGTTGGCCCGATTCTAGGATGGCAGCCGTCAGCCTATGCATTCTGTATGAATATCAGATATTTCATTCCTTTGTTTACCAACGAAGACGTATTTATCAGTTGCATTGCAGTTATCCTATTTATTTTGAATGATACGATGACTAAAATATTTTTTTTAAATGGCCAGTGAAATATTTATACTTACGATGCATAACAATTGTCAGACTGGAGTCAGGTGCCAAAGCTGGAGGTGCCAGCCTGCACTGGGGCAGTGTGACACTGTGCACTAACATGGCCTCCCGAAGGGCCGTGACAACTTTCTTGATGGCATTGCTACTGTAGATAACTACTGTTTTAGGGAATCAGGCTTGTCACCAGAAGGTGGAGTCTCTCGGCAGAAACAGTTGCCAATGTTGCTCCTCTGAGGTGTATAGCTTAGAGTTCTACTGCTGTTTGTCACTCATTATTTGTTCATTTGTTGAATAGGTACCACAAGGCGTATAAAGCTGCCCTTACCCAAAACTGTTGCTGTTTCTTCTACAACTCCTGTAGAAATACATAGATCACAATGTTACCATAGGTCGATGCAGCTTCTTCTGAGCACTGCAATCATTTTTCACCAGCATATTCTTTTCTAATTGAATCCGCACTGTCTACTGTCAGACACTTGCTTCCCATTTTTTAATTCTTTTGCTTCCTTATTTCTATGTAAGTAGATAGCAATAAAATACGTTTTCAGGGGCTCCCTGTTACAGCAGTAACGGCTTTAATCTGCATATCTCATGTTCCTTGGTAGTTTAAAATGCAGGTATTTTAACATGCTTAATTCTGTGAATGCCAAATTAAAGTTTACAATTTTTTTCTCTTTCTGGATTTTGAGTATATTCTGTTGTAAAAAAAATATTAAAAGCAATAAATTATTTTTAAGAAATCAATACTTAGTATATCATATTATATGTTCAAGGACCAGATGCATTACCTACTTTGCCTTTAAATTTATGTGATTAAATATTAAATACATTCTATTTTGCCCTGAATTGCTGACATGAATATATATATATAAAGTGTGTGATTATTTTAACGAATAGACATGTTTTTATTATTTCGTTTTTTTCCACTGGCCTGAACCATATTCTCTCCTTGAAGCCAGCTTTCCTCATTGCCTCTAGATTCAAAATCACATAAATTGCTCCCAGGGCGTTCTAAATTGTACTTGTACCTGCCAAATTTGCAGTGGTGCTGGGCATTTTTTCAGAAACATTTATATTGATTCCGTGTGAAAAAGTGTAATTTTCACGGATTGACCAATATAAAGTTGAATTATTGGACTTGTCAATCAATGCAGGTGTATTTTCAGGACTAGTGCACATTGCCGTCGGCCAGTGCACAATTGCCCAACATTGGTGCCTTTAACATGTCTTGGGGCAATGTTAGGTAAAACACCACTAATCCTCAGTGCAAATGCCCCACAGCATTTGGATAATAATTAGTGGGCAAACATACAATAATTTGACAAGCATTAATTTACGATAATGTGTTAAAGGGAAAACATGCACCTATTTGTCGCATAAAATGGCACACTGCAATGTTTGGGTGATATTTCATGTTTAACCTAGTAACATAAAACTGCCATTAAAGAAGCAGTGAAATTAATCGAGGCCATTACCTGTACAAGAACATTTATTATCCAATTTTTGCAAGTGCTTTCGATTTCAGAGACATCACTGTTAAAAGATGGGGCGTCTTGTCTGGGTCTGTCCCAGCATATTCAGTAAAAATATATATTTTTTGTGTGGCTCTGATTGTTCCTGGTGTGTGTGTTCTATGTATGAACACAGTATGAATATGGTTATATTGGCCGAGCAATGGCATTTTTAAAACTAGGGCCATCCCTATTATTAAAGTTGTACAACGTGTTTGGATGCTGTTTATAACCATTGGAAGTAGAGCTCCTGACAGAAAAATGTCTAAGACAGCAAAAACTGGAGAGATCAAATGCTTGCTAATCATACCTCTCTTCTGAAAGGTTGCTGGCATTGCTGTTGTTTATAGTTGTGGACAATCCTTTTTAGCAGTTGGTCTCCATGCTAGGCTGCGCTCCACAGCTGATATACTTTAGTTACATGAATGAAGACTAGATAAAGGGGATACAAACATTTCTTTTGGAATGGTTTGTGGTAGTGCTGCTGCTTAAAGGGATCCATGGCATAATTACCCACTCTGTAACCTCATAAAATTTAAATAGCACATATGGCCTGCACAATGGGGTAAGCACTACACCTGCCTTACTGGTGGTAGTTGTAGCTATTGCAAATGGAGGATACTGATGAGGGCTTCAGCCCACAAACTCTTTCAGAATTCTAAGACATGGAGCCTCCAAAGCAAGAACCAGTGGGTGAAGGGCATTCTTTGAGCAAGAACTGGGAGCAGCACCGAACATGTGGGCCAGAGAGGAATGCTTGTGCTTCCAGGTGTCTTTCAGTTGGGTCAGTTGAAAAAAATACAATTTGCTTTCACAAGAGCTTAGGTAATGGTTATGTATCCTTTGTGATGGCTGTAATCACTGTACTATAAAAATGAATCTATAAATAAACTGGAGTAGCCATACAAGATAATGTAATGATTCTAAATTTTGTACCAGTGTGATGGGTATTTCTGTATGAGCTGCTGAAATCAGACATAGCTTCTGTAAGGTTCATAGGCGAAACTATATCAATGCTGATGAACGTATGATCAACAGCACAAGTATCCCTTAGAGATGTCTACTGCTGGCTTTTCTACACCTGCCAATTTTACATGTACTGTTCTGGTTTTCATTCATTGCATGAAAACACCTGTGATTTTCTTTTTTATGTGCAGTACACACCAGCCTCAGTGAGCTAATAAAGGGAAACAAATGTTTTAAAGCCATATCTGATCCTTTTTTGTCTCATAGGCATGATCATCGATGACATTTCAGAAGCACCATAGAGCAGTGGTTCTTTACTTTTTGTCTTCTGTGGACCCCCACTTAATCAGTAATGGAATCCGGGGATTCCCACTGAATCATTATTCTAATCCAGGGACCCCCGAGCAATACTAGAAACCAAAGACCCATGCTAAGTAATTTTGATGATTTGAACCTCAAAACAATGCACACAGAGAAACAAGCATTCATAAAAACACAAAGGATGAAATATTTTATTTAATTCACAAATATAAAACAGCATTTTCAAGTTAATGGGAAGGTTGTGGCTTTTCTAAATTCAGCTAAGGCCACTCATGGTCCATACTGTATTCTGTTTGATGCATTTGCACTGCTCACACAAATCAATATGAGGACACCAACCTAATTTTGAGCTTCCAACTGCAAAGTCCTTCACATTTACCTAATGTTTTTAAATTCTTAGGCCCATATTTATACTTTTTGACGCAAAACTGCGCTAAGGCAGTTTTGCGTCAAAAAAATTAGCGCCGGCTAACGCCATTCTGAAGCACCATGCGGGCGCCGTATTTATTGAATGACGTTAGCCGGCGTTAGCCACTGGCGCCGTCTGGTGTGCGTTAAAAAAAACGACGTACACCAGGCAGCGCTGGCGTAGGGGGATATGGGGCTTGGGCGTTAAGAAATGGGGCAAGTCAGGTTGAGGCAATTTTGTTCGGCTCAACCCGATTTGCGCCATTTTGTTTCACTCCCAACCCCCATAGAAATGACTCCTGTCTTAGCAAAGACAGGAGTCATGCCCCCTTGCCCAATGGCCATGCCCAGGGGACTTCTGTCCCCTGGGCATGGTCATTGGGCATAGTGGCATGTAGGGGAGCACAAATCAGGCCCCCCTATGCCACAAAAAAAAAAAAAAAAAAACACTTACCTGAACTTACCTTAATGTCCCTGGGATGGGTCCCTCCAGCCTTGGGTGTCCTCCTGGGGTGGGCATGGGTGACAGGGGGTGTCCCTGGAGGCATGGAGTGGCACCTCTGGGCTCCTTCAGAGCCCACAGGTCCCTTAACGCCTGCCTTTTGCAGACGCAAAAAAACGGCGCAAAAGCGGCCGTACGTCATTTTTTTGACCCGCCCACTCCCGGGCGTGAATTTTGCCCGGGAGTATAAATCCGACGCACATGCCTCGGAGTCGATTTTTTAGACGGGAACGCCTACCTTGCATATAATTAACGCAAAGTAGGTGTCCACGCAAAAAAATTACGCTAACTCCATGGACTTTGGCGCTAGACGCGTCTAACGCCAAAGTATAAATATGGAGTTAGTTTTGCGTCGAAATTGCGTAAAAAAAAACGACGCAATTCCGGCGCAAACGGAGTATAAATATGCCCCTTCATTTTACACTTTGCTTCTTTATGTACATACACTCTATCTTTTAATATTATTAAATTTTCCCAACAGTTGCGGACCCTCTGAGTAGATCACAAACCTGCAGGGGTCCTCGATCCAGAGGTTAAGAACCACTGCCCTAGAACATAATATGCTTCTTAATATTTACAGCATGATTGTGTTTATGTATTCAGTAGGGAGTGCAGCACTTTTCTAATCAATAGCTTTATGATTACCAACAAAGACCAATTTGCTTATGGTCCCATACACGCCACATTCTCCAAGCTTCTCTTTGTACTTCTCATGCAAACTATTCTCCTCTCAGAATCAATTTCCTCTCCCTTACCAAATGGCAGCAAATAAATCAGAAGTTCACCGTTAGTACAGTAGTTCCTTAGAGCTTTGTAACATGATGACTTAAGCCTTCGAAATATTGAATCAAAAGTGGAATTAATCCCTAAGGGGAAAGATCATATATAGATTCCATCGCCAGACACACGAGAATCCTGTTTCCATTACACAGCTGTATATTTGTTAATACACTAGCAAAGAGAGAAATAGTTTCCTCGGGGGAAAAGGAAATGATGCTTCCTTGAAGTAGCATGAGCACCGTGTTGCCGTTTTGTTGTGCTTCTGAATCGCCTCTTTCCCGGTGGAGAAGTCGTCTTATGTCTGAGCCTCTGTACAGCATAAGGCATATATATTGCCACACGATTTTATGGAACCCAGTGCAGCAGTATACTATTGATGAGTTTGATCATATATCACTGCGAACACGTTCAGAAAAACATGGCAGAACAGGATCTCCAAGCTTTTTCTTCGAGATGGTGTCAATAGGCCTGCAGAGCAGTCCTGGCTTGCACAGTAGCCTAGTAACATATACATTTATGAAACCCATTAAGGGATTTTGTAATGGTTTTGTGTAATCACTGACATCTCTCATATAGGTCAATTCGGCATGCAAGTAAAATGAAAAGAACTGGCCAAAAGGTCTTTTTGTCTTTGAGTGTTGGCTCTTCGACTCCTCAAACAATAATTTACCTAGTTTTTCAGGATATACACAATAAATACGTATGAGTGACGTTTGCATATAATGGCCCGTATTTATACTTTTTGACGCTAAACTGCGCTAACGCAGTTTAGCGTCAAAAAATTTTGCGCTGGCTAACGCCATTCTGAAGCGCCATGCGGGCGCCGTATTTATTGAATGGCGTTAGCCGGCGCAAGCAGACCGGCGCTGCCTGGTGGGCGTGGAAAAAAACCACATACACCAGGCAGCGTCGGCGTAGGGAAAAATGGCGTTAGGGCGTCTTAAAAATGGCGCAAGTCAGGTTGACGCAAAAAAATCGTCTTAACCCGATTTGCGCCATTTTAAACGACGCCCAGACGCCATTTACATGACTCCTGTCTTAGTAAAGACAGGAGTCATGCCCCCTTGCCCAATGGCCATGCCCAGGGGACTTCTGTCCCCTGGGCATGGCCATTGGGCATTGTGGCATGTAGGGGGGCACAAATCAGGCCCCCCTATGCCAAAAAAAATATATAAAAAAAAGAAAATGTATACTTACCTGAACTTACCTGAATGTCCCTGGGGTGGGTCCCTCCATCCTTGGGTGTCCTCCTGGGGTGGGCAAGGGTGGCAGGGGGGGTCCCTGGGGGCATGGGAGGGCAGCTGTGGGCTCATTTTGAGCCCACAGGTCCCTTAACGCCTGCCCTGACCCAGGCGTTAAAAAGTGGCGCAAATGCGGGGTTTTCGGCCCCGCCAACTCCCGGGCGTGATTTTTGCCCGGGAGTATAAATACGACGCATTTGCGTCGCAGTCATTGTTTTAGACGGGAACGCCTTCCTTGCATCTCATTAACGCAAGGAAGGCGTTCACGCAAAAAAATGACGCTATTTGCCCATACTTTGGCACTAGACGCGTCTAACGCCAAAGTATAAATAAGGCGTTAGTTTTGCGTAGAAAAAAACAACGCTAATTCGGCGCAAACGGAGTATAAATATGCCCCAATGTGTTTTTGAGAATATTTGCACCGTTGTTGCATGTTCACCCAGCCTTAATTTACTCATTGCAGTATTCCTAAAGAAATAAGCATTGGCAAGACCTGGCTTTAATCTGAAAAAGGATGCCAATACAGACATTTTGAAAATATTGTTTGCATGCGTTGTATGCATACGTGGTGTTTATCACATTATAGGCTGCCCTACTGACTTTGTCAATACTTGGGACTAAATAGCAAAATATAATTATATTTTTTTACAGAATGTTTATGGGAGAAACAGAATTAAATGTGATAAAAAAGTGTGATGATTGAATGTACAGGTAAAATAGTCCCTCATGCATTCCAATAGAAACTTCCTAGAAGGTGGAATGATATAACAAATAGTCAATAACATGAGGTGAGAAAGTAATACTCTTCGGAGTGGAGCCAGATCTAAAAATTTACATCCTCCAAAGTTGCAGCTGCTCCTGATTTGAACCTGTACTAATTAATATCAGTGAATCAAGTAAAATATAACTCGTGTTCATTAATGTATCCGGATCGCGGATTCTGCTGTGCAGTACTAGTCCACCCGTCATATCCCTCACTTATTCGAGGTGTGACTCTACCTACTATATCCTTCACTTGCAGCACAAATCCTCCTGCCATATTCCTCTTTCCCTGCATTAATCCACTCCATATATCCATCACTTGTGGCTCTAGTCCACCTACTATCTTTCTTATTCCAGCTTTTCGGCACCTCATCAATTGACTCAGGCAGTAGAACATATAACAACCCTACATTTCATTAACACATCGCTGCTTGAGGGCACATCCATCGTGCATAGACAAATCACCAACTCATTGACAACTCGCAGTGTAACGTGGCGCTTAGAAGTAGTGAGAAGGCCACGGAGGGTGTATTTATGGGGCAGGATGGCGGCACACTAAAGCTGAGAGCATGTTAGGTGGCAAGGCATGTGTAATGACGGATTTGTCTCTGGGGCAGAGGCCGTCCCTTTCTGGACAAAACAGCAGCCAGCAAGCTAGCCTTGTCGGTGGGCTGCTGATGTTACGAAGGGATGGCAGCATCAGTCTCTCATACTCTCTGACATCACATGATGTTGGTGCTCCTCTGGAAGATGCCAAGAATTGAAGAGTGAAGAAGAACAAGCACCTATAACTGTCCATGGTGAATGAATACCTGCATCTGCTCTGAACGGCTCTATATCACAGGTACCAGCACATTGAATAAGCCTAGTAAATGTGAGAATCTACTTCTGTAAATACCGCAGACATAACTAATGAAGCTGTTTGTGACATGAGCAAAGATAACACTATACCTACGACTATTACCAGTAAAGGTAGTCACACAGAATGTCTTTTTTCGGCTTTACAACAATAACCCTCGCATCAACCTTGCCGCCTCCCACCCTATCAATGTTGCCTTTCAGGGCAACATGGGGTCGAGTAGTGGGATGGGAATGACTTATCAGAGCTGTGAGTACGCACAAGGTCAGGTAATTGGTTCTGCAATACAAGATGCTCCTCTAAGTCATGATCCATTTCCCCCAATTATTAAGGCTATTTAAGAGAATGAAAGGAAGTCTTGTTTCTATGTCAGACGTGTCAGAAATATCAGACGCATCAGATAATAGGTTTATTGCAGACTCCGAGTCTGAGGTTTACAAACGTGACAATCCTGCTACACTTAGGCCCATATTTATACTTTTTGACGCAAAACTGCGCCAACGCAGTTTTTGCGTCAAAAAAATTAGCGCCGGCTAACGCCATTCTGAAGCACCATGCGGGCGCCGTATTTATCGAATGACGTTAGCAAAGCAAAGACAGGAGTCATGCCCCCTTGCCCAATGGCCATGCCCAGGGGACTTCTGTCCCCTGGGCATGGCCATTGGGCATAGTGGCATGTAGGGGGGCACAAATCAGGCCCCCCTATGCCACAAAAAAAATACTTACCTGAACTTACCTTAATGTCCCTGGGATGGGTCCCTCCAGCCTTGGGTGTCCTCCTGGGGTGGGCAAGGGTGACAGGGGGTGTCCCTGGGGGCATGGGAGGGCACCTCTGGGCTCCTTCAGAGCCCACAGGTCCCTTAACGCCTGCCTTTTGCAGGCGCTAAAAAATGGCGCAAAAGCGGCCGTACGTCATTTTTTTGGACCCGCCCACTCCCGGCCGTGATTTTTGCCCGGGAGTATAAATCCGACGCACATGCCTCGGAGTCGATTTTTTAGACGGGAACGCCTACCTTGCATATAATTAACGCAAAGTAGGTGTCCACGCAAAAAAATGACGCTAACTCCATGGACTTTGGCGCTAGATGCGTCTAACGCCAAAGTATAAATATGGAGTTAGTTTTGCGTCGAAATTGCGTAAAAAAAAACGACGCAATTCCGGCGCAAACGGAGTATAAATATGCCCCTAAGGCTATTCTGGAGCGAACCTATGAAGAAGCAGAAAGTATGGACGAGAGCAGGCTTGTAGACACCTTCTATGAAAATAGGGGGGTGCATGACTGAAGAAAGGAAAGAACAGGACAACAATAATGACATACTGTGATCACATGGCGCATCAGTTTACACCAACTGCTGAGGCAACCATTTTGCATGTAGATTAGGATCCTGATATGACTAATACCCGAAAAATTCAGCTTACAGGAATGATCAAGTCACATCGATGATCTGATTAACCTGCTTTAGGCTCAACATACAAATTAATAAGCACCATTCATGTAAAGACAATCGTAAAAATACAGCTGCCTCGAGTTGGTCAACCTAAAAACACAAATTGCTGTTCACAACATCTCCAAGCAAATCTCTCTGATTGATACTCCCATACCTAAAATTCAGGAGCACAGTAGCAAAGTTGAAGAATCTGCAACATTAAAGCAGAAACGGATCTTGACTCCGGCAAAGCAAACAAATGAGGTTTTGCCTAAAATGGAGGGCATGGAAAATCGAATGCACTGCAACAACTTGCAGGTTTTGAGTATTAAATTGTGCCTATTTTCACAAATGTTGTACCAAACTTCCCATCCTTTAACCTGACTAAGGATAGCGCACATAGGCCCATGTTTATACTTTTTGACACAAAACAGCGCTAGCGCTGATTTGCGTCAAAAAGTTTACCGCCGGCTAACATCATTCCAACGCGCCAGACAGGCGCCTTATTTATTGAATGACGGTAGCCAGCGCTGCGGCCTGTTTAGCGTCAAAATAAATGACGGTAACCGGGCAGCGGAGGCGAAGGAAAGACTGGGGGTTGTGCGCCAAAGAATGGTGCAAGTCAGGTTAGAGTAAAAAATATTGGCTCTAACCTGACTAGCGCCATTGTTTGATGCACAACCCCCATGGAAATGACTCCTGTCTTAGCAAAGCAGGAGTCATGCCCCCCTGCCCAATGGCCATGCCCAGGGGACTTTTGTCCCCTGGGCATGGCCATTGGGCACAGTGGCATGTAGGGTGGCCCAAGTTAGGCCCCCCTATGCCACTCAATAAAAAAATATATGCTTACCTGCACTTACCTGCACTCGCCATGGATGGGTCCCCCCATCCATGGGTGTCCTCCAGGGGTGGGTGAGGGTGGCAGGCGGTGTCCCTGGGTACAGGAAAGGGCACCTGTGGACTGCTTCCATGGTCTCCCACAGGTCCCTTAACGCCTGCCCTGACCCAGGCGTTGAAAAACAGTGCAAAACCGGCTGGGCGCCTTGTTTTAAGGCCCGCCTCCTCCTGTGCGTCATTTTGACGCCAGAGGATAAATAAGGCGCACATGCCTTACAGTCATTTTTTGCACAGGAACACCTACCTTGTATGGCATTAGCGCAAGGTAGGTTTTCATGTACAAAAAATAACTCAAACTCCATAACTTTAGAGCTAGACGGGTCTAGCGCCAAAGTATAGATATGGAGTTAGGTTTGCACCGAATTTGCGCCAAAATAAATGACACAAATCCAGCGCCGAGTATAAATATGGGCCATACTTTTTTTGTCTACTCAGACGTCTGCTATCAGACTGTCATATGCCGCTGGAAACTACGACAGCAGATTTCGAGATTTCAAGTGGTAGAAGCACAGATCTACCTCCAGGAACCGGCTTGTCTGAAAGTCATAGGAGCATCATGCACCCATATGTGTACTTCTGAGGAGCAGGCCAGAGCACTCCTGAATACGTGGACTAAGAGTGGCCTGCCAAACTATGAATGAATAAATATTTTTAAACGTTCATTAATCACTTTTATTCAATTTATAATTCCATAGTACTTAAGAGTACCACCCCTTTCTTTTTGTTTTTCTTAGGACTCAGATGCACATTGCTAAGTTCTTTTTTGGGACTGCTTTAGAACTCCTCAAATCACTGCCGCAAATTTTACCTAAAAATACAGAGGGGTCTACCCAATTAACCCTACTAGACCTGGGTTAAACTAAACCAAAATGTCTAAAGCAATTGGTCAAATAGTAGGAAATAATATACATTTGTGATTCACATTCAATGAAGAAATGAAAATATTATTGAGAACGCAATTTAATTACTCTTTAGTCTAATCATATTTGTTACTCCCAACAATAAGGACAAACAATCAAATTACAACAATATATTATACAAAAAAAGAAAATATATACACAACTAAATCTTTTCATATGTAGACATTATACAACACATACATAAAACATTCAACACTAGACATAAATGATTGGTCCAACATTCCTCTCCTTATTCAGAAAACCATGTGGTAATCACTGATAACTATACCAAGAATCCACATGTGAGAGATGGTTGCCTAATCGTCACAGTCCTAAATCATACTTATTTCCATCCCTATTCGGAGAGGAGGGGGTTTGTGATACAAAGTCCTTAGAGGGCAAATTAAATCTTCCTTGCAACCTCTCAATATATAGAAAGTCGACACGTTTCGGCCCCTTCACATATGGCCCTCCTCAGGACTAGCGGAGAGAGCCAAACCTGTGTAAAGGGATACTTCTGTGTATTCCAAGTGGCTTTTAATTTATATTGTTCAGGGTAAGAACTCCGATGCCTCGTAACCGTTACGAGGCATCGAAGTTCTTACCCGTCTGCAAGGAGGAACGAGTAGATTAACTAGGTCCCATAGCGTGCCATGCCAAATATAAAATAAACTATTCGTGCTACGACTGAACAATATAAATTAAAAGCCACTTACTTGGAATACAAAGAAGTATCCGTCTACATGGGTTTGGCTCTCTCCACTAGTCCTGAGGAGGCCCATATGTGAAGGGACCGAAACGTGTCGACTTTCTATATATTGAGAGGTAGCAAGGGAAATTGAATTTGATTACCACATGGTTTTCTGAATTAGGAGAGGAATGTTGGACCAATCATTTATGTATAGTGTTGAACATTTTATGTATCTATTGTATAACGTCCACATATGAAAAAAAATGGTTGTGTATATATTTTCTTTTTTTGTATATTATATTGTTGTAATTTGATTGTTTGACCTTATCGTTGAGAGTAACAAATATGATTAGACTAAAGAGTAATTAAATTGCGTTCTCAATGATAGATTCATTTCTTCATTGAAAGTGAATCAAAAATGTATATTCTTTCCTACTATTTGACCAATTGTTTTAGACATTTTGGCGAATTTTGCCTAAGGCATGGGATTGGCAGAATAGGAGTTGTCCCCTGACTCCTCAGAGATCTCCTTAGTGTGGGAGTAGGGGACAACATGGTGCCCTCATTGCTATATGGGGTTTATCGAGTGTAGGGAGAGGCATAGGCATGGGGTATCGGGTCACATGAAAAAACAAAAGATGCACCCCTGCAAAGGCAACATAATCGATAAATCAATGTCATGGTGGACTGTAGGATAAATCAAGGTAGGCAGTCAATATCAAATGACATTACATTTCTTACTTGGAATGTAAATGTTTTCCACACTAGTCATAAACTCCACATAAGACAAGAGGAGCTTAAAAATCTAGTACCCAAGGGTTAGTGCCTTCAAAAGACACACCTATCCAGTCATGATAAGGGAAAGCTTGTTTAATTGGAATTTAGAGTTATAGCAGCCACACAAGATACTCCGACCAGGGGGATACTTTGTCAGTTAAGGATCCCACTTGGCAAGCCTAGAGAAGCAAACTTGGGCCCATATTTAAGAAAAGCTTGCACCGCCGTTGCACCATTTATTTTAAGCAAAAGTGGCGCTAACCCAGCACCATATTTATAAAGTGGCGCTAGAGTAGTCTAGCACCACTTTTCCTTGGCTTGCGTAATTTGTTAGGAGCGCTGCTTTACCTTGCATCATTTAACCACAATCAAGGTCATTAATGCAAGGTAGGTGTTCCGTCCTAAAAAAATGACACTAGCCCGCTAGCACCATATTTACAAGCCATCGGGAAAATGGCGCCTGCCTAGGATCACCTAGGATAAATAGCACTAACTCTTATTTGTGAAAACATTTTAATGTCTGGTCAGACCAGGCATTAAAATGATGCACATCAATAATTATATGAGGAAAACTCACAGAAGGAACTCTGGAAAACAACAGGACAACATGGACTTGTTACTGCTACAGCTGGGCACCCTGAGATGATGACAGCGACAATGCCAAGTGCCACCAGCTCCACTACAGCACCCTCACCCAGCACAACAGCAGCCACAAAGGCAACACAGAAGAAGAGAGTGAATATTTTGGCAACAAACATCTGTCCTTGGCCTCAGGGAAAAAGAGGTAATCAGAATCTACCCTCTGAAGCAGCAGTTCATAGTATGCCTGCTCCACCACATTGCTCCTGGCATCACGGCAAGAGTGGAAAGTCCAACAATCATACCACCCATGACAAGCTTCTGGCTATGCTCCACATGCTGGCCTCTCGCTCATTTCCGACCACTGCAGCATGAGTTGGTGGTATCTCACAACCCTCCTTTTCTGCCTTCCTCCCTATGGTCCTGGTCGGCATCTTCTGCCTCACTCCCCACCACATCCTGTTCCAATGGACTGCACACATGTCCAACTTGTCCCTCCTGCTGCAACAGAACATCTATTTAGGAACAGGAAACATACACACTTAATAAACATGCAGGCCATTGTTGACCATTGTGTGATATTCAACAACATCCTCGCTAAATATCCAGGCAGCATGCATGATGCCTACTTCTTCCTGCACTCAATAATAATGTCTTGAAAATACAGCCCCTTCACACACATCAGTTAGAGTGGAAGTGGTCAGCAATGAATTTTACAGTGGGCATGCCACCATCAAACAACTTGCATATTGGCACTGCCCCACATGTACGACAATCTGGAAACTTAAGGCAGCACCATCAGATAATGCCAACAAGGGGTGGCATCACCATTGTCCTTTGAAGACAAATGCCTGATACTTGCATTGTGCATGTTTGTCACATATGTGGGGCATAGTGCAACACACATAGAAATAGGAAATTGCCATAATTGATTGGTCACGTGTAGGAAGGGACACTTTACTACACAGAAACAATCAAATCCGCAAAGCAGCCATCTTACTACCATGCTACAAGGTTGCCTACATTGGAGCTTGGCAGCTAAACTACTGCCAGCTCACTGGTAGAGGTCAGAAATTCACCATATTTAGGAGATATGGCACATTGCTGGCCTTTACTGGTGATACAGGGCGTTGCATAAAAACACCTCTTGCCCTGCCCTGTGCGACAGGTGTTTGTAAACTAGTCAGATACATGGCAATACACTTCAAGCTACGATGCCACTCTTTGCATGATCTCCACATACACGCATGCATGCTAGCCAGGAAATATTGATAGCAGCTATCTGTGCAAGGGAGGTGTACCATGTCCAAGGGGGGTTACACATGCAACACAAAGGGCACAAAAACTGTCTCATGGCACACTCCACACAAAATAGGTACAAACTCACAAAACATGGCTTTTTGCAGGACAAACGTTAAAGGACAAATGTACGATTTGTAGCATCACACATATCCGCATGGGTGAACTGTCATGCTAGACAAATCTTACAAACATTATGCCACTCAGCCTCAATCGTTGACTGGAAAGTACATGCACACAACAATACAATCACGCATGCAAACAGAAACCCACACAGTGCGAAATGCTAGTCAGATTCTCCATTCCAGTGACAAATAATGTGCCAGGCCAGTCAGAAAGAAACACAAATAAAAGTCTGACACTGTTTCTCACCTTCCATTGCAGCGGACCAAGGTTACTGCATCCAGCCATGCATCATAACCCAAAATGGAAACCCACATACAGATGCTGAGAAGCGACAATGACACACTCAAAAGGACCAGAAATGTGGAGGAGACGACTTTTGGCATCCTGAAATCCAGGTTCAGGTGCCTAGATGTGCACCCCTAGTGTGCCAAATAATCCTAGTCTGTGCATATCACATAAGTGTGTCTGATTGACATTTGACAGCAGCCACATTGAAAAAACATGTGATAACTGCTGTTCAGATGTATGGTTTAGGTAGGACAACAGTAGTCAGTACCCACAACAGTAGGTCAGTGTCTGCTATGTAACAACTCAATGTCTGAATGTCACAATCACAGGTGACAATTGACAACATACACCTCAGTGGCACTCACATGTATGAGCAATAGAGAGTTAAATGCAGAGGACAATGCACCTTAATGTCCAGGTCTGTCAGACTCTAATCAGTTGTTATCTTGCATGCATGTCAAGCGATGTCATAGCAAGTCACAAACCCAAACTGTATGTGTGAATAAGGACACAGACATGTTGAAACATGAATGTCCTACTCATAGCTGTCAAGAGTATTATTCTGTGCAAGCCACTCACCTAAATTCCAGGCTTTCTGATGGAGCGATGACAATTCCCCAATCCTGGTGAGGAATATACGCAATGAAGAGTACATTGCCCTCTCACAAGTCCTCAAGGGGAAGGGGTTTTGGAAAGAGAAATATGGAAAAATACCAGCTTCTGCTTCGAAGACTGCAGAATCGGACTGCTGGACCCTGGACTGATGGTCGTGTTGGGTGTCAGGCCTTCTGATTGCTCAAAATACTAGGTCCCATATTTAACTGAAAATATGGAGTTTGACGCTGCGCCAAAATTGGCAGCACCGGGCTCCGTCATTTTCACAATGCAGGGATGAGCTGTATTTAATTAAATATGGCGCACCTCTGTGTTGTCCCCTGAACTGGTGCTAAATTAAGTTGCCTGCGCCAACATAGGCATTCTTGCACCATCATGCAAGGTTTTCTGCGTGGAGGGGTTTGATTGTTTATGTGTGGGAAGGTGTTCCTTCCTGCACATAAACAATCACTAATGGCGATTTGGCATTTCTGAGTGTGTTGCAGAATGCAGCACATACAGAAGTGCCAAAGCGTCATTTTGAAATGATTGTTTATGTGCAGGAAGGGACAACTTCCCTCACATAAACAATAATGTCTGGCATTTTGCCTTTTCTATGCGTGCTGCACAATGCAGCACACATAGAAAAAGCAAAAAAACAAATGATGAGCAATAAAGGTATTGGCCCTCGTTGCGCCAGGGATGGTGTTATATTTTGGCATTGCCTCAGGTTTACGAAATCTCGTGGCACTAGGGGGTCTTAAATATGCCCCTAGGTTCTTGGTTTCTAGCATTCTGGGCTGCAAAATAATGACTTAATTATTACATTGAACTTGCATGAACTATTGTACATTGCATAATGTCAGTTATTGTTGACACATTGTGCATACGTTTCTATAAGGCTGAACAAGTCTCTTCCTTTTTTACAATGCTTTCAGAGTCTCTGAAGCAATGTCCAAACTCAAAAACAATTAACTTGACTAAAGGGCTCCTTTGTGTTCTGGCGAAATCCCTTGCCAATAATAGTGTTGATAAACCTGCTCTATTTCCAATCTCCTAATCCTGAGAGGAGCGCTTGTTCCAGGAAATACGTCTTTCCTTAATGTCTGTTTAGCGGTATCTTGGATTCCCACCCAAATGATAAATCACACTTTTTATTATTGTCATAAATGTTTTATAAGACAGAGCTCTGTTTTGTTTCATTTAAGCGATTAATCTTTCTTTACCTTGAAATGAAGTTACTTGCTTGTAAATTTCAACAGAACCCAAACTGGGGCAAATTTAGCGCCGTCTAACGCCATTCTGAAGCGCCATGCGGGCGCCGTATTTATGGAATGGCGTTAGCCGGCGCAAGCAGACCGGCGCTGCCTGGTGTGCGTGGAAAAAAAACACGTAGACCAGGCAGCGCCGGCGTAGGGGGAAAATGGCGTTAGGGCGTCTTAAAATGGGGCAAGTCAGGTTGAGGCAAAAAAATCGCCTCAACCCGATTTGCGCCATTATTTTCGACGCCCAGACGCCATTTAAATGACTCCTGTCTTAGTAAAGACAGGAGTCATGCCCCCTTGCCCAATGGCCATGCCCAGGGGACTTATGTCCCCTGGGCATGGTCATTGGGCATAGTGGCATGTAGGGGGGCACAAATAAGGCCCCCCTATGCCACACAAAAAAAATTAAAAAATATAACAAATTATACTTACCTGAACTTACCTGAATGTCCCTGGGGTGGGTCCCTCCATCCTTGGGTGTCCTCCTGGGGTGGGCAGGGGTGGCAGGGGGGGTCCCTGGGGGCAGGGGAGGGCACCTGTGGGCTCATTTTGAGCCCACAGGCCCCTTAACGCCTACCCTGACCCAGGCGTTAAATAGTGGCGCAAATGCGGGTTTTTTTGACCCGCCACCTCCCGGGCGTGATTTTTGCCCGGGAGTATAAATACGACGCATTTGCGTCGCCGTCATTTTTTTAGACGGGAACGCCTTCCTTGCATCTCATTAACGCAAGGAAGGCGTTCACGCAAAAAAATGACGCTCTTTACTCATACTTTGGCGCTAGACGCGTCTAACGCCAAAGTATAAATATGGCGTTAGTTTTGCGCCGAATTTGCGTCGAAAAAAACGACGCTAATTCGGCGCAAACGGAGTATAAATATGCCCCTGGATTTTTTCACCTTTCATATTTTCTCTCATTTACAGGAAATACAGGATCGTCTGCAAAAGACGGAAGAGGAGAGCTGGGATTTCCCAGGAAGCCAACTTGAAGGCAAGGATTGCTGCACCTCGACTGGAGGCTGTCTAGATGACAAGAAATGCTGGAACTTCACTGAAGGCTGTCAGAGAAAGAGGAACACTGGAACTCAACTGGAAGCAGGCTGGAGAATAAGGAACTTGACTTGCACTGAAACTTGACTGGAGGCAGGCTGGAGGACAAGGACTTGATTGAAAACAGGTGAGAAGAGCAATAGTTATGAAGCCAAGCAAGGCCTCAGAATCTCAAGCATCCTTAAATAATCACATGTGCACCTGTGCCTTTTGGCAGCTGATTGCTTGTTAAGGAAATGAGCAATTATCCTCCTGATTGTGGCACATGTCCAATACAGATCACATTGTGAAGAGCACATGTTTTGGCAGTTACAGTTTGAGCAGGTGGAATACAACGTGCATAATCAACAAGTATTGGTTATAATAAATGAGACATTTAACAAGCATTGGTTATTGCAAACTTGAACATACCCAAACAAATCTGAATGTTGCAGGCAACAGCACCTTACTGAAATTGAGTTTGTGGATGTGCTAGTGTACCCACAACAAGTATTCACACAATCTAAACACACTTATAGTGCATGTGACTAAGGATTATGAATGCGGCTGTGTGTGACTGCTCATGTCAAACAAACAAATGTAGAAGTACAGCTGAGACACTCCTCTACTTAACTTTGCCAGCCAATATGTGGCGGTGACTCAGACACTACACAAGTGCTGTTGTTGAGAAATGTGTGGGGGTCAGTCATCTCATCTTGCAAACAATGGAAATGGTTTGGCAAATATTGCTCAGTCTGTAGAAGAACAATATCCGTTGGTAAAGTTCACATGTATGAATTACTATGAGGTGCTTGCAGGACTGGACAGTGAGGATAAGGAAGAGGTGCAACAAGGAATATCTGCACAAACTGTGCCAGCTACGTTGACCTAGAAGCCTAAAATACACAATCTGGCTTCAATGTGTGGGAATGAGCACACATAATCAAATACTCACTTTACAAAACAACATTGTAGCCATGTAAGTACGTACACACAATCACAGACATTGTGTAGGGCAGTAAATATCCCAGTCACATTGTCAGCAACTCCACCTATGTGCTTGGCCATCAGAAACAAGTGTGAGTGATGCAAGTGGAAACTGACACTATCTGTACCCTTGGTCTGCAGACATGACCCTGTTCCACTATCTACCAATGACCTAACAATGCATAAGAGGAACAAATACCAACTAGTATCACATAGTCATGTCAATCCCTATTAGATGATGAGACAAGTCCAGCACATCCAACCTGTAAGTCCCTAGTGCATAATAGGGCAAGGCTGACACCAACAATTTGTAAGTCCTTAGTAATAATAGGGCAAGGCTGACACCAACAATTTGTAAATCCCTAGTATATAATCGGGCAAGGCTGACATCAACAACCTATACGTCCCAAGTACATAATAGGGCCAGGGTGACATCAACAACCTGTACGTCCCCAGTACATAATAAAGCAAGGGTGACATCAACAACCTGTAACTCTCTAGTACATAATAGGGCAAAGGTGACATCAACAACCTGTAACTCTCTAGTACGTAATAGGGCAAGGCTGACATCAACAACATGTAAGTGCCCAGTACATAAGAGGGCATGGGCCTTCAGCTGTGCAGTGGGATTTCAGCACTTAACTGTGCACTGGAGTGGTTTAACAAAACTTGAGGATGCCCCCCCCCCACAAAATACCCTGAGGAGGCTCCATCCACTCTGTACAGAGTTAGGGGCCTGCTGCCCATGCACAGTAAACTGTGCAGAGGGGCTACCTTGAGCTCGGGCCACACCAGCATAAAGGGGACTGTGGAGGTATTTCAAATCTCACTGGTGCACTGATGAGTAGCCTGCTATCCCTGTCTGATGCAGCCCTGCCATGCTCTTGTAAAAGAATATGGTGAAGAATTGTGCAGTCAAACTGTATGTGCAAAAAAAATTGACACAAAACGCATCCTACGTGTACCCCCTAGGTATCCCAGGCTTGGTGTGACCTGTAGCTTTGCACATGGAAAGGTGAAAAAGTGCAACATATGGCATGGTGTATGTGAAAAACTACCTCTGAACCTTTAGATACAGTACACATGTATCTATAGAGGACAACATGTTTGACACTGATATGAGCAAAAATGTTTGCTCTGCTGGTGCACAATTATCCATGAAGGATTCAAAGGTTTGTAGGAGTTACATCCCTAAACCCACCATTATAGTAGGCATTACTGATCACATATGAAGAACACATACCAGTCAGTAGCATGTCACGCATAAACCAATCATGACACATGTCAGTCCACCATATCCAACAACTTGCATTCACAGGGAACTGTTATTTACAGGTGTTGCATTACATCATGATTTCTGGCCCTTGGGACACACCATAGATTGTCACACCCATGCACTTACATTGGTCTGGGTTAGCTATCCACATACCAGGTCAAGTCACTAGCATCCTTAGGTATACAGTTGTCAAGGGTTTTATGTGCCTGAACCAGTTTCAAACATTGGTCAGATAACCTAAGCTATGTGACTAAACAAACAGAGGAAATGTAAAAAAATGAGTAGTGTAAGACCAACAATGCAAGTTTCCGCACATACGGACACTCACAGAACACACACTGTACACATATGAAGACATCAATGCAGAAAATAGTAGCCTACACATGCACACTTGCAGTCAATATTACTCCTTCCATGCATCTCACAGGCCATCTTACATAATGAAACACATTTCAACGTTTGCGTAAAAATAACAATGCATGCAGGCATTTTCTGCCATTGTGTATTCAAAAATTGATGCACGCACCTGTGCATCAAAAATAATACATTGTGCCCTGTCAGCCATCCATCAGAAATACACCCATGGACTTCAGTATTCAAAAAATATGACGCATGACATAAAAACATGACACATATGTCTAGAAAGTGATGCAATTGAACTTCCTTGCTGCAAACATGATAAAGTGAAGTTACTTTCACTTTCCCTTTACAGTCTTTTAGTCTGCGCTTGTGAAAGGTTGTGTGGTGCTGCCACTGGTGGGAAGAGTAGTCTATTGTGAGTCTTTTATGGTGTCTACTGTCTGTGTTTTGTCCCAAAAGTCTTTCTTGTAGTGTTTTTGGTCATTTTGTGTTTTAATTAACTGTGTATTGTCGGGTGTCTGTCTCTTGGGTATATTATGCGTTGGGGTAGTTGGGGGTAGTTTGGGGTATTTATGTAGGTTTTTGGGTTGCAGTGGAGTTTGGGTGGGACATGTTGGGTAAGGGAAGGGCAAGGCGTATGACTGCAAAGGAGCTGGGAGGTTTTGTTTGGCTTGTCTGTCACTACCTCCCCAATACGGAGGCCATGGGTGGCTGTGTCATCCTTACTTATAAGAAGCTGTGGTGGGGCAAGGTCCACCACCAGCTAACCCTCATATCTGATGAGGACTGCACAGACCACAAGCTGAAGCACCAGTGGGCTGACCTAATTTTCTGGGAACAGGACCTCTTGGGCCACCTGGGAATCAAGGTCAGTGGAACTGTGGGTAAGTACACCTTAAATGTGGCTGATTCCGACTTTGCTTTTGCATGTCTGTCGGCCAGAGGGGTTACTTCACTATGTCATGACAAAGTCCAAGACTGCAAGTAGTGTGTGCGCCAACCTGCATCCATGACAAGGGCAGCAATGCACCATTAGTCAGACAAATAGAATATTCCTGTCTTTGTTCCCTGTGTTTAACCAGAAGATTTTGAAGTGCCTCAAAGTCAACATACGTGTCATGGTGCAAGGGTACATGGTAACCAGGGACAAATGTCCATGTCCATCAAGGGCCTGACCACTGTAGTATGTTGCATGGTCATGTACATGTGATGTCAAAAATTATGCAGGAGTATAGTGAGTCATGGATGAGTGTGTTCCATGAGTCATGTATGTGCAGAGTGACACAGCAATGTGCTATGCTTGCGAAAATTATCAGCGGAATGTCCTCTGCAAAACATGACCAATGTAGCTGAGACATGTATTTAAGGTTCCAGTGCACATCTGTATATGTTAGCCTGGCTTCCAATGTCTATCACAGAGACATGTTGGGGGCTCACTTGAATATTTCGTAATCTAACTCTTCTATGTCCATCAGCAAAACATGGATATGGTGTAACATTTATCCATGGTGCTAAGTGTTCAACACTCACGATGCTATGTCTCATGTCATGTCTTACAAGTGGACCTGCCCTGTACACCACTGGAGAGGTGGCAAGCTTTGATGACGCCGATAGTACCAGTAAATGTTGTCCTGTATGTCTAATGTGTAGTGGAAGGATTGTGTGTGATGTTGCATGATGTGTTCAATGCCATTTAAAAATTGCATGTAAGGCAATTTGGACACCATTATCTATTGTTGGATATGGGCAGTATGTCAGATGTTATCTCCAGGATGTGGATTACAACACAGTGATGCACTGGTGGCAATGTGTGCTGCAAGGGCCTTGTGATTGTTGGACACGGTATATGCGCGGATAAACACAGTGATGACAGTCAAGACGTGCCAGAAGTACTGGGTTCAGAACATGTATTCAGGGTGGCAATATGTTGGTCACAGTACATGTTACTGCTCTGTGTGCCACATGTAGCACACAGTTACTCAAGGCATGTTAGGATTAAGGACCATCTCAATAGGTCACCAAGGGGCTTAATGTTAAGCCTTTGGTCCGCCAGTGCTTCGTTTTTTACCCTATGAAAAGTGACACACCAGTGGCACAAATGGCTCATAAATAAGCACCTCAGATAGGCAGGACATAGCTCTACATACCGCACATGACACTGCATTTCATTTGCACAACCATGTTGTTTATAGCCCATTCTCAATGTTGGATGTGGCAACATAGGCAATCCATGTCATCCTCATAGATCTTGACATGTGCCTATGACATTAGGGATGTCCATACAACATTGTCACATGACATGTCTGTACTCAGTACATCTTCAGATAGTTCAGGACTTGAGAGTGTCCATGATGTAATGCAAACAGCTTTACACAATGAACAGTATTAGCCAGTGCTGTTGCTAGATCACTGTGCTGATAAGATGTGGGCCATTCATGCCCCCACATCTGAGATGCCAGTCCTGAGTGATATTGTGCAACACACTGACCTGAACCTATTGACACATATACAGGCATAGTGTGACACTTCAAGTTGCTTTAGGATTGTGCATGTTGGCATGGCACAGCCCAACATGTATTGAGCTGACTGGATATTTGAGTGGATTCATGACTCTCTGTATCACTGAGTGAGTATTCCACCCTACATTCTCACATTCAATACCTGTCTCATGTAGATTCAATATTGGTGTGTGTTCAGACTTCTGCCCTTGCCATATCAGGCACGTAGTTTGCTGAGTCCACATTTAACTTGTAGGCCTTGTTCTGAAGAGTGTGATGCAGGTCAAGAGATCTAAGGTAAATGGCGAATGTCGAGGGACATTCAGGAGCTTTCCCGCATAATGCGTGTGACCTAACATGGCCACATAACTGATATATAGAATGAGCATGGTGAATGTTGACCTGGTACTTAAAAGATGTTACAAGCTTGTGCACTGGTATTGTGCAACATTGGTTAACTTTGACATGAACAATATGTAGAAGGTGGTTGTGGTACAGATGTGTATTAACCTTGTTCTTGATGTTGTTTTTGTTAGTTCTGGTGGCCAAAGTGTGTGATCTGATGATGTTGTTTATATTGCATGCTTGTTCATCCTCTGCCCAATGCACATTCTGATGATGTTACATCCATGTTTCAACAGCCAACATGTCATCTGCACAGAAGCATGGTTTTTAGAACCGTCCTGAACAGTACCAGCACATACGTGCTGTGGATTCTGGAGGATGGGCCAGCGTTACACAAGAGAAAGCATTGTGGTCCTGGTAGGCGTTAACCCATGGAGGACCTCCCAGAAACCTGCACCCACACACCAGGCAAGTCAAAGGAAAAGGACAGGTTTTGCACCCTCTACCTCAAGACAGCCAACAGCAGCACCATCACGTCCCCAGCTAGGACCTCCACTCCTAGCACAAACCTTCGAGCAAGAAATGTGCCAGGATATGGCTGACCTGAAGAGGAGGATGGACAAATTAGAAAAAACATAAAAAATCTACAAAATGCTATGTTCCATGAGGGAAAATATCAGCAGGAGCTAATTTTGGGCCCTACCTTGTGGAGTGTATCTTTCCTTCCCCTTTTATTATAAGTTTATTAATAGTTGGGGTTTTAGATAGTTAGGGTTTGTTTAGTTAGCGTAGTGTACATTAGTCTCAGGACATAGGCCCTCATTAGAACCCTGGTGGTCGGTGATAAAGCGGTGGTAATACCGCCAACAGGCCGGCAGTAAAAAAATGTGAATTATGACCACGGCGGAAACCACTCAAACAGACAGCCACTTTAACACTCTGACTGCCACGGCGGTAGCAACAAGCACCACGGCGGTAACCCCCAACAGCCAGGCGGAAGACAATGTACCACCCACTGTATTAAGACAGGCCTATCCTCCACCTTTTCGGGGTGGTACCAACCACATCAAAAGCATGGTGGAAACAGAACACAGAAGTCAAAGGACTCACCTCTGGACACTCAGGGAACAACTACGACGCCATTGACCCCAAGCTGCACATTTTCCCCAGGCTCGTATACCTCTTCCTGCATTACGAGCAGCAATGCTGGCGAAGACGACTACAGTGAGTACTGCCGCCTAGCAAACAAGGGAGTGGGGAGGAAAAAGAGAGTGACACACACACGCAACACCCCCACCCCCAATACTATACACACAACCAGATGCAGTAACATTACAAATTCACCCTCTACCCCTCAGGAATAATGCAAGGACAAAAAGATTGAAAGAAAGTGAGAGAATTAGGATAAAATAACATGAATAAGTGCATCAAAATACAAACGTATATACATATTTACAAATGGAGGGACACTGCCGAGTCCTCAATGTCCGTGGGCCACAGGTCCACAATACATAGGCCAAGGCCCCACCTCACTCCTGCAACAACACGGAGAGAACACTGCAGAGGCATCAGGTTATAAAAACACAGGCACCTCAGGGGGACGGGGAATGGAGGGGCACCTCAGCCGAAAGATGGTACAACACCACTGGTCCGCAAGGGGGCTACATGCGCACTGCTTGGTCCAGGGGAGTGCAAAGCCACAGTCTCTCAAGTGGGTGGTTTGCGCACTGCTTGGTCTGGGGAGTGCAAAGCCACAGTCTCTCAAGTGGGTGGTTTGCGCACTGCTTGGTCCTGGGGAGTGCAAGGCCACAGTCTCTCAAGTGGGTGGTTTGCCCACTGCTTGGTCCTGGGGAGTGCAAAGCCACAGTCTCTCAAGTGGGTGGTTTGCCCACTGCTTGGTCCTGGGGAGAGCAAGGCCACAGTCTCTCTAGTGGATGGATTCTCCACTGGTTCTGGAGGGGGCCTTGTGCCCAGTATGCTTCATCATGGGAAGGATGGGGTGAGTGGATGGCTTCTTCCACTGGTTCTGGAGATGGCCTTGTGCCCAGTGTGCTTCATCCAGGGAAGGATGGGGTGAGTGGATGGCTTCTTACACTGGTTCTGGAGGGGGGCCTTTTGCCCAGTGTGCTTCATCCTGGGAAGGATGGGGTGAGTGGATGGCTTCTTCCACTGGTTCTGGAGGGGGCATTGTGCCCAGTGTGCTTCATCCTGGGAAGGATGGAGTGAGTGGATGGCTTCTTCCACTGGTTCTAGAGGGGGCATTGTGCCCTGTGATACAGTTCTTGGGGACTGCAAGGTCACAGTCTCTCACCTGGGTGTCACACCTACAGGATTTGCAGGGTCCAGGACACACTTCAGCCCATGGAGGCAGGACTACACATTGCCCGCTAGTGGTGACGGCTGCTCAGTGGTGGCAGTGGCGGGTCTGGTGTTGGGGCTGGCAGTGGTGGGGGGAGGCTCTAGCCCATCCCCTGCAGCCTCGGATGCCTGCCCACTGGGGCTGCTGCTGCTGGTGGCGGTGCAGGTGTCTGTGTTGGTGGCGGTGCTGGTGGCAGTGTGGCAGTAGTGGGGGGAGGCTCCAGCCCTTCCCTGCTGCCTCGGACGGCTGCCCACTGGGGCTGCTGCTGCTGGCACTGGTGGCGGTGCTGCTGGCAGTGCTGGCAGTGGTGCTGGTGGCGGGGCTGGCAGCGGGGGGGATGAGGCTCCAGCCCTTCCCCTGCAGCCTCGGACGGCTGAACCGCCATGGTTGGTGGTAGGGCTCCGAATGAGTCCCAACACCAGGCCTCCTATCATTCCTGCCTGCTGGTGCTGGCCCCTTGCCCTTCCCATTTGCAGGTGGTTGTGCCTCCTTGCCCTTCCCTTTCGCAGCTGGTGGTGCCTCCTTGCCCTTCACTTTGACAGCTGGTGGTGCCTCCTAGCCCTTCCCTTCAGCAGCTGATGGTGCCTCCTCGCCCTTCACTTTAGCAGCTGGTAGTGCCTCGTTGCCTCTCCCTTTTGCAGCTGGTGGTACCTCCTTGCCCTTCCTTGATGCACCTGGTGCATGCACACTTCCAGTACTGCTGGCTGGTTCCCGGGATCCTCTCCCACCTTCAGTAGCTGTTGACACTACTGTGGCCGTGGAGTGGGTGGCTGAGGTGCTCGCATGGGTTCTGACCACCCTGGCCGGACGTGAATGATGGGGGGAAGAGGGGTAGGGAAGAGGTCAGCGGTGGAGAGGTAAAGCTTCTTAGGGACATTGGGGTGGGAAGAGGGGGAAAGTTTGGGAGTGGAGGAAGAAGAAGTGGTTGGAGGAGGTGTCTGTCTGCTGTGTTTGGGTGAAGGTGCATGGGCTGGATGCTGTTGTGAGGTGGATGGCTGTTGGGTGTCTGAGTGATTACATTTGTGTACTTTGGGAGGAGGGGGCACAGACACAGTGGGAGAGGACACAGGGGGCGTGTACATGGATGTGGGGTTGGTGACTGCCAGTGAGGGGTGTGTAGTGACAGGCGTGCTGGTGATGGAGGTAGTGGATGAGGATGTAGTTCATGCAGGTGTGTGTGGAGACACGAGGAGGAAGGGGACACAGTGGAGGCAGTGGATGTTGGTATGTCTGCATCTGGATGGTGTTTGTGTGAGTGCCTGTGGGATGATGTGTGGTGCTTGTGTTTGCCTGAACCACTCCTGTGTGTTGTCCTGGGTGCATGCTTGTCTGCCTGTGTACTTGGGATAGGTTGGGGTTGAGGGGAATGGGACTGGGTAGAGGAAGTTGGAGGGGGAGGCTAGAAACAGGGACAATGGCTGCTACCAGAGTGGAGGCCAGAGCCTGGATTGATCTCTGTTGGACCGCCATGCCAGAGTGAGTGCCCTCCAGGAATGCAACAGAGATGGATCTCAGGAGGTCAATATCCTCCTCACTCAGGGTAGCAGGGCTAACTGGGGCAGGGCTTGAGGTTCCTGGGGTGAAGGAGATGCCTACCCTCCTGGGTGATCAGGCACGGGAAAGTCGCTGAGGGGCTGCTGGGAGGGCGGTGCTGGTAGGGGGGTGGCGGTTGTACTTGGGGTGGCCACAGAGGTGTCCGCCACCACCAGGGAGCTTCCATCAGAGGAGGTATCACTGTCCCAACTGTCCCCTCCTGTCTCCACCGTGGGGCTCCCCTTGCCCTCTGTCCCACTGGTGCCCTCACCGTCGGTGGATTCATCCTCCTGGGCCCTGTGGGATGCAGCAACCTCCATCTGCTCCTCTGCCAGATGATGCTAATGCACAGAAGGACAGGGTGACAAAACAAAAGGGGGGGGAGACAAAGGATGCACTGGGTAAATGGCTGTTCCAACACCACCATTGGCGTACACAACACACACACGCACACACACACACACAAGGAACAGCCCTACGCATTAGGCAATGCACTACCAGTGACAATGCTAGTCACCAGCCCATGGACAGTAATACCTAACGCCAATAACAGCATACCAGAGACCCACAGACCTCTGCACAGTACTACCTTGGTTGGAGGTGGGTCACATCATACCCTGCCCAACATAGGACATACCCTGCAATGTCTGGCCTGGCCAAGGGGCACCGACAGGCCCACATCCCCCAACCGGAGACCACCCCACCACGCGCAAGTAGTATGTTTGGAAACTGTACTCACCCCCTTGTGGCTGCTGTGATGCCCTCAAGTGCCCATCCAGCTACGGATAGGCCACGGGCAGTATGCGGGCCATCAGTGGGGTCAGGGTTCGACGGGCACCCATTCCTCGTTGGGAGGCCATCCCCAGCTGGTCCTCCGCTGTCTTCCTTGCCCAGTTGCTCAGGTCCTCCAACCGTTTCCGACAGTGGGTGCTCCGCCTGCCATAGACCCCCAGGGTCCACACGCCCTTTGCGATGGTATGCCATATACCCCATTACCGATGGGCGCTGACCTGCAGAAAAATACACATAGAAAAAAGGTATGAGTCAGACCGTCCGACCTGTTACACTCATGTCCCACCATAGCCCTCCCATCCCCTTATGCACAGACATTGCCCACCATGCATGCAGCACGTTGCCCAGGACCCTTCCACCAAGGCCCTCACACACACCACTCCATGCATTCATGCTCCATGCATCGTGCTCACAGTGTTCTCCCCTTTTGGTCTGGAGGCCCAAACAGCATTCGCTACTGAGGGAGGACCCCATCCACCAGTCTCTCCAACTCCGAAGCGGTGAAGGCAGGGGCCATTACCCCAGTGACACGAGCCTTGGTCGGTTGCAGACGCAGGTCACAGCAGCACTTGCAGTGTAGGTCCTCTCCTGTTGAAGGTCAGGTAGCAAGTGAGTGAACAGATAGAAAAGGGCGGTCACATCCGCGGTGGTAGGTACTGTCACCGCCAGCGTACATCACCATTGGCCACAGTAACCCATAGGGCCCAATAGGGATCCAATCAGGAGTTGCACGGCGGTTTTCAACAGCCTCCCGCAACGGCGCACGTCAGCAGAATTACCTCATTTCCACATGTCACTCCATACAGGACAGGCGGACAGGAGATTGACCCTGTTAGACTTTTCATTCTTGGCGTTGCTGATGTATGCTGGACTCTGATTTTACTGTTTTTTTTACTCTGGGCACTTTACCACTGCTAACCAGTTCTAAAGTGCAAATTCTCCTTTACAAAATGTGTATGTAATTGGCTTATCCATGATTGGCATATTTGATTTACTAGTAAGTCCATAGTAAAATGCACTAGAGGTGCCAGGGCCTGCAAATCAAATGCTACTATTGGGTCTGCAGCACTGGTTGTGGCACCCACATAAGTAGCTCTGTAACCCTGTCTCAGACCTGCCATTGCAGTGTCTGTGTGTGCAGTTTTAACTGTGAATTCGACTTGGCAAGTGTACCCACTTACCAGGCCTAAAACTTCCCTTTTCTTACGTGTAAGGCAAACCTAAGGTAGGCGCTCGGTGCACCAAGGGCAGGGTGCAGTGTAGGGTTAAGGTAGGGCATATAGTAATGTGTTTTATATGTCCTGACAGTGAAATATTGTTAAATTTGTTTTCACTGTTGCAAGGCCTGTCTCTCTCGTAGGTTAACATGGGGGCTACCTTTAAATCTGATTAAAGTGTAGATTCCATTTGGGAGCGGATGGACATGTGGAGTTTGGGGTCTCTGAGCTCACAATTTAAAAACACATATTTCAGTAAAGTTGATTTTAAGATTGTGTGTTTGAAAATGCCACTTTTAGAAAGTGAGCATTTCCTTGCTTATACCACTTCTGTGACTCTGCCGGTTTGTGAATTCCTGTCTGGGTCAGTTTGACAGTTGGGCTGGTTGCACCTCACACTAGACAGTGACACAAAGGGAGCTGGGGTGTAGCCTGCATTTCCTGATGAGCCATCTGAGCTAGAAGGAAGGTGAGGAGTGACCACTCACACCTGAAAGGGCTGTGGCTGCCCTCACCCAATGCAGTCTCCAACCCCCTGGTGAGTGTCTGAGGCCTGGCCTGCGTAAGGCAGGATTTCACATTCAAGAGACTTTGCTTTGAAGTAGGCCTACTTCAAAGGAGAAATTGGGTATAAGAAGGGCACCCAAAACCACAGATTGTAGAACACTTCTGGAAACCAAGAGGAACCTCTGCTTGGAGAAGAGCTGAAGAGCTGAGGAAGAAGAGCTGTCCTGCCTGTGACTGTGCTTTGTGGAGCTATCCTGCAGTTGCTGCTTCTGCCAGAGTAAGAGGGCAAAGACTGGACTTTGTGTGCCTTCCATCTTGAGAAGAAGTCTCCAAGGGCTTGATTTAGAGCTTGCCTCCTGTTGTTTGAAGTCTCAGGGACAGCAAAGACTTCTCTCTGTCAGCACCTGGAGCCTCTGGAGAGACTCCTACTCTGCCCTGTGGGCTCCATCCAGTTCCTGGGACCCTGAAAGGAGAAGCTGGCAGCCTAAGAGGAAGAAATCCATGCACAGAGCGCCGTGCAGAGAAAAGACGCGACTCCGATCTGCGGCTGAAGAAACAATGCGCCGCCGGCTCAGCAGCCGAAAATCAACGCTCGCCGGAAATGCGACCGAAGAATCGACTCACGGAGCTGGACAAACGACATGCAGAATCACTGACGGATACTCGGATATTGAAACCCGCGCTGTATGTTTTTTGAATCATCGTGTGGCTGGATTTCCGACGCAAGTACCGCTGGGCGTGTAAAAACAACACAAGGCCTGCCCGGACCCGAGAGTGCTGACCGGATCAACACATCGCTCTCCTGCTGAGAGAAGAAACGACGCGCCTGACCCGACGAAAGGAGAAACGATGCAAAGTCTTGCTCGTGAGTGAAATCGACGCATTGCAAGCCTTTTTTGGCGCACACACTCGCCCATGTGGAGTTATTTTTGACGCACCCAATGTACATTTTCACGCTAACAGTGTTACTGTGTGTTTGAAACTATTTAAAGACTCTTTTTGATTTTTAATTGATAACTTGACTTGTGTATTGTGGATTTTTGTCGTTTTGGTCTTGTTTTGTTTAGATAAATATTTTCTATTTTTGTAAACCTGTGTTGTGTCATTTTGTAGTGTTTGCATTAAGTTACTGTGTGTGTTGGTACAAATACTTTACACCTAGCACTCTGAAGTTAAGCCTACTGCTCTACCAAGCTACCAAGGGGGTAAGCAGGGGTTAGCTGAGGGTGATTCTCTTTTCTCCTGACTAGAGTGAGGGTCCTTGCTTGAACCGGGGGGTAACCTGACTGTCAACCAAAGACCCCATTTCTATTATTGGTGATCAGTGGATGGGATTTGGACTTGTATTTGTACTTGACATACAGTGATTAAGTGTACACTACTGTTTTGAGTTCAGACCACTACGTGACCACATACTACTTGTCTTGTGATTTTGCTTTTTCTCTTTGGGACTATTTTTGTTCTACTTCTATTTTTGCTGATCTCTTGATTGACTTTTTTGGAACTTCATTTGGGAACTTGTTTTCTGCCTTTGGAACTTTGCACTTTTGTTTAACTCTTCATCATGTCTCAATCTGGAGATGCATCAGCTGGAGCTGCATTTGACATAGAGAAATTGGAGAGCTACACCGGTGCTCAGTTGAAGCCGTTCTGCAAAGATTTGCCCTGTCCCATTAAGAGCTCTTCCAAGAAGGAGGAGCTGCAAAAGGCGCTGTGGACCTGGGTGACAGCCAAAGAAGTTGAGGGGCACACAGAGGAGGAGCAGGGTGAGAAGAAGGGGGTACAATATAGTGGGTGGGCCTTTTATGTCCAGGGAGGGAGTCTCTAGGGCAGGTAGCAGTGTGTCCTCCAAGGGTCTGACACCTGAAGAGTTACAGGACAGACAGGCAGAGAGGGAATACCAATTGGAGCTGAAAAAGTTCAGTCTAAAGCTGGAGATGGAAAGGGAGATGGAGCAGAGAAGGTTGGCCATTGAGGAAAGGAAGCTGCAGCTGGCTCATGAGCTTAGTTTGAAGGAGTTGGACACGAGGAGCCAGTCTAACAGAGATGGTGGCAGCAATCCTACAGTGCAGCCTGAGAGGAGGGTACACATTCCTAAAGACCTGGTGAAGGATTACAAGAGGGAGGATGACATACACTTGTGGTTCATGGGGTATGAGTCTGCTCTCCACATGAACCTGGTCCCTGAAGCCCATCGGGGGGCAGCTCTGTGGAAGCACATTGAGGTAGAGGGGAGGGATACACTGACAGCCTTAGGGGATGCTCAGAGTCTCACCTACACTATCATGAAAGATGCCCTACTCACAAGGTATGGTCGCACCCTGAGCAGTATAAGGTCAAGTTTACGTCCTCTAAGAAGAAGGAATCCCAAACATGGTTGGAATGTGTTGATTCTTATTGCAGATCATTGGGTGGTTCGGTGAAGGGCAGTAAGTTAACTACCTATGAGGGGCTTTACAATCTGATTGCTTGGGAGCACTTGTACAGTTTATGTTTTCCAGAGCTCCGCCAGCACCTGATTGACAGCAAGCTGACTTGATCCCAGGAAGCTTGCACAGGAAGCAGACCGCTGGGAGAGCACCAGGGTCCAAAAGAGCTATGGGGGAGACCACGCCAAGGGTGGGCAGGGTCTCTCTCAGAAGAAAAGGGGGGTAAAGGTAAACAGGGGGAGTTCTGTAAAGGGCCCCAAAGTGATTCCCAAGGTAAGGATTCCCAACCCCCCGGTGAGAGAAGCCATGGTTCTCCAAAGGGAAGCCAGTGGCAGGTGGTCCCCCACATAAGTGCTATGCATGTGACCGTGTGGGTCATGTGAGGGGGGACCCCAAATGCCCCAAAAGTACACTGGCACCCACTGGTGCGCAGTCCCAGGGTTTTACCAGTGCAGCGCTTGGGGAGGAGTTGGTTTGAGGTGGGTGGGAACCAGCTGAGATGACTCTTGTCTCACTAGGGGACAGTGAGATGGTCCTGAGAACCCTAGTGCCTGAAAACACTAAGAAGTACAGGCAGTGGGTGACCACCAATGGACAGAGGGTGGAGGCTCTGAGAGACACAGGAGCCAGTGTGACTACAGTGAGGAGTCAGCTGGTGTCTGAAGAGCATATTGATCCCCGGGTTCTTCACCAAGTAGTTGCAGTGGACAACTCAGAGCGCCTGTGCAGAGTGGCGCAGGTTCCCTTTGAATAGGGGGGGGTCTCAGGTTCCTTGAAGGTAGCTGTGAGTCCAACCATGCCTGTTGATTGTTTGCTAGGCAATGACCTGGAGGATTCCCCTTGGAAGGAGGTGGAACACAGGTCTCACTTGGAGATGTTGGGTCTACCTGGGTGGGTATGCGTATCCACCCGGTCAATGGCAGCCCATCAGGGTGGTCAAGAGCCCCTGGAGCCTGAAACAGTGGCCCAAGGGACCACCAAGAAGAGGAAGGGCAGGGGGTACGGGAAACGGGCCCCCAAAGTTCCCATGGTCCGGGAGGAGGCGGAGCCTGAGGGTGACACCCCGGAGCCTACAGGGGAACAGGTGGATGAACTGGGGGAGGTCCATGAGCTGTTCCAGTGGCAGCAGTAAGGGGGTCCCACCAGAGAGGCATTCTGTGAGGCATGGAAGGTATGTCCTACTCTAGAGGGGCTGCAGGAGCAGGCTGCAGCCCAGCAGCTGGCGAGGAGCCAGGATCACACCTAATCTACTGGGAGAGAGCCTAAGGTTCCTGAGACTGGGTCAACCTGTGTGCTGGTGGTACCCCAGTGCTTTATGGCCTTCCTACTGGGTCTGGCTCATGATGTGCCTTTAGCTGGACATTTGGGACAGGGCAAGACCTTTGACAGGCTTGTCACCCACTTTCCTTTGCCCCAAATGCTAAAGCACTCTGATACCTACTGTAGGTCTTGCCAAACTTGTCAAGCAAGTGGCAAGAGTGGGGGGGAATGTAAGGGGCCCCTCCACCCTTTTTCTGTAGTCTGGTTGAGAGATTCAACCGCACCTTGAAAGGCATGATCCAGGGGCCTGCCAGAGGCCTTGAGGCGGAAGTGGGATGTCCTCCTGCCATGCCTTCTGTTCGCTTACAGGGAGGTGCCTCAAAAGGGACTTGACTTTAGCCCCTTTGAGCTCATCTATGGCCATCTGTGAGGGGACCTTTGAGTCTGGTGAAGGAAGCTTTGGAGAAAGCTCCTAGTAATTTAGCTACATGCTGGCTTTAAGAAACCAGACTGGCCACTGAAGAGAACCTGGAAGCAAGCCAGGAGGAGATGAAACGGTGGTACGACCGGAATGCCACTCTGGTCAAGTTTCAGCCTGGTCAGAAAGTGTGGGTGATGGCGCAAGTGGAGCCTAGGGCACTCCAGGATGAGTGGACTGGGCCATTTGAGGTGGTGGAGAGCAATAGCAAATTCACCTAACCGGTGGACTTGCAGTCTCCAAGAAACCCTTTAAGGGTCCTTCAAGTCAACCACCTCAAGCCACACTTTGAGCAGACTGAGCTGACGATGCTCCTTGAAACAGATGATGGGGTAGAGGAGGAGAGCGAGCCTCTTCCTGACCTCCTATCTGCAGGAGAAAAAGATGGGTCAGTGGAGGGAGTGATCCTCTTCCTGACTGAGGAGCGGCAAGGTGACTGTTGCCACGTGTTGGGACAGTTTTCCTCAATGTTTTCCCTGATCCCAGGAGTCACACACTTGTGCACACATGATGTGGACACTGGGGACAGTACACCTATTAAACAGAAGGATTACAGGGTGACTGACAGGGTCAGGGCTTGCATTAAGAATGAGGTATCTAAAATGCTTACCCTAGGGGTTATTGAGCACTCCAGCAGTCCTTCGGCCAGCCCAGTGGTATTGGTCCCAAAGGCTGCTGCACCAGGTGCCACTCCAGAACTCAGGTTCTGTGTGGACTACCGGGGACTCAATGTGGTCAGCAAGACTGATTCACACCCCATCCCCGAGCTGAGAGCTCATTGACCGGTTGGTAGCTGCCAAGTACCTCAGTACATTTGATTTAACATCTGGGTACTGGCAAAATGCCTTAACTGAGGTGACCAAGGATGGATCAGCATTTTCTACCCCAGATGTACACTTTCAATTTAAAGTGATGCCATTTGGGATGAAGAATGCTCCTGCCACCTTTCAGAGGTTGGCCAACCAGGTGTTGGCTGGGCTGAATGAGTTTAGTGCCACCTACCTGGATGACATTGCTGTGTTTAGTTCCACATGGGAGGAACACCTGCAACACCTCTGGAGAGTGTTAGAGGCCCTACGGAAGGCAGGCCTCTCTATTAAGGCGAGCAAGTGCCAAATAGGGCAGGGTTTTTCTGTGGTGTACTTAGAACACCAGGTGGGGAGTGGCCAGGTGGCACCCCTACAGCCTAAGATTGACACAATTCTGGCTTGGGAGCCTCCCAAGACCCAGACTGAAGTGAGAGCCTTTTTAGGTCTCCCAGGATATTACAGGAGGTTTTTTGAAGAGATATGGTACCATTGTTACCCCCTTAACTGAGTTGACTTCTAAGAAGCAACCCAGGAAAGTGATCTGACAGAGGCTTCCCAGAACACTTTTCATGCCCTGAAGGCTGCCATGTGCACAGCACCTGTGCTGAAGGCACCTGACTACTCCAAGGAGTTTGTTGTGCAAACAGACACCTCAGAGCATGGTATTGGAGCAGTACTCTCACACCTTAATGAAGAGGGCCTAGATCAACCCGTAGCCTTCATTAGCAGAAGGTTAGTACCCAAGGAATATAGGTGGAGTGCCATAGAATGTGAAGGGTTTGCTGTGATCTGGGCACTGAAAAAGCTAAGACCCTACTTGTTTGGGACTCACTTCCGAGTTTAGACCGACCACAGGCCCCTCAGATGGTTAATGCAGATGAGGGGTGAGAATCCAAAACTGTTGAGGTGCTCCATTTCCCTACAGGGGATGGACTTTACTGTGGAACACCGTCCCGGTAGAGAACACGCCAATTCTGATGGTCTGTCCAGGTTCTTCCGCCTTAGTGATGAGAACTCCCATGAGGTTGGGTAGTTACTCCCCACCTTCAGCTGGGGAGGACACGTGTTAGACTTTTTATCCTTGGCGTGGTCTCCCTTAATTTTTTGCCACTGTTCCCTAAGTTGTTGATGTATGCTGGACTCTGAATTTACTGTTTTTGTTACTCTGGGCACTTTACCACTGCTAGCCAGTGCTAAAGTGCAAGTGCTCCTTTACAAAATGTGTATGTAATTGGCTTATCCATGATTGGCATATTTGATTTACTAGTAAGTCCCTAGTAAAGTGCACTAGAGGTGCCAGTGCCTGCTAATCAAATGCTACTATTGGGCCTACAGCACTGGTTGTGCCACCCTCATAAGTAGCTCTGTAATCATGTCTCACACCTGCCATTGCAGTGTCTTGTGTGCAGATTTAACTGTGAATTCGACTTGGCAAGTGTACCCACTTACCAGGCCTAAACCTTCCCTTTTCTTATGTGTAAGACACCCCTAAGGTAGGCCCTAGGTAGCCCCAAGGGCAGAGTGCAGTGTAGGGTTACGGTAGGACATATAGTAATGTGTTTTATATGTCATGACAGTGAAACATTGCTAAATTCGTTTTCACTGTTGCAAGGCCTGTCCCTCTAATAGGTTAACATGGGGGCTACCTCTAAATCTGATTAAAGTGTAGATTCCATTTGGGAGCGGATGGACATGTGGAGTTTGGGGTCTCTGAGCTCACAATTTAAAAATACATATTTCAGTAAAGTTGATTTTAAGATTGTGTGTTTGAAAATGCCACTTTTAGAAAGTGAGCATTTTCTTGCTTATACCATTTCTGTGACTCTGCTTGTTTGTGGATTCCCTGTATGGGTCAGTTTGACAGTTGGGCTGGTTGCACCTCACCCTAGACAGTGACACAAAGGGAGCTGGGGTGTAGCCTGCATTTTCTGATGAGCCATCTGTGCTAGAAGGGAGGGGAGGAGTGGCCACTCACACCTGAAAGGGCTGTGCCTGCCCTCACCCAATACAGTCTCCAACCCCCTGGTGAGTGTCTGGCGCCTGGCCTGGGCAAGGCAGGATTTCACATTCAAAAGAGACTTTGCTTTAAAGTAGGCCTACATCAAAGGAGAAATTGGGTAGAAGAAGGGCACCCAAAACCACAGACTGTAAACACTTCTGGAAATCAAGAGGAACCTCTGCCTGGAGAAGTGCTGAAGAGCTGAGGAAGAAGAACTGCCCTGCCTGTGACTGTGTTTTGTGGAGCTATCCTGCAGTTGCTGCTTCTGCCAGGGTAAGAGGACAAAGACTGGATTTTGTGTGCCTTCCATCTTGAGAAATCTCCAAGGGCTTGATTTAGAGCTTGCCTCCTGGTGTTTGAAGTCTCAGGGACAGCAAAGACTTCTCTCTGCCAGCACCTGGAGTCTCTGAAGAGACCCCTACTTGCCCTGTGGTGCCCATCCAGTTCCTGGGACCCTGAAAGGAGAAGCTGGCAGCCTAAGAGGAAGAAATCCACGCACAGAGCGCCGTGCGGGGAAAAGATCGACACAACTCTGATCTGCGGCTGAAGAAACGACGCGCTGCTGGCTCCACGGCTGAAAATCAACGCTCGCTGGAAACGCGACTGAAGAATCAGCGCACAGAGCTGGAGAAACAACACACGGTATTGCTGACAGAGACTCGGAGATCGAATCCCGCACAGCATGGTTTTTGAATCATCGTGTGCCTGGATTTCCGACACAAGTACTGCTGGGCATGTAAAAACAATGCAAGGCCTGCTCGGACCAGAGTGCTGACCGGATCGGCGCATCGCTCTCCTGCGGAGAGAAGAAACGACGTGCCCGACCCGATAAAAGGAGAAACGATGCAAGGTCTCACTCGTGAGTAAAACCGACGCATCGCAAGCCCCTTTTAAAGCACACTTGTCCGTGGGGGGTTATTTTTGACCCGCACAAGGTACATTTTCACGCTAATAGTGTTAGTGTGTGTTTCAAACTACATAAAGACTCTTTTTGCTTTTTAATTGATAACTTGACTTATGTATTGTGGATTTTTGTTGTTTTGGTCTTGTTTTGTTTATATAAATATTTTCTATTTTTCTAAACCTCTGTTGTGTCATTTTGTAGTGTTTTCATTAAGTTACTGTGTGTGTTGGTACAAATACTTTACACCTAGCACTCTGAAGTGAAGCCTACTGCTCTGCCAAGCTACCAAGGAGGTAAGCAGGGGTTAGCTGAGGGTGATTCTCTTTCACCCTGACTAGAATGAGGGTCCTTGCTTGAACAGGGGGTAACCTGACTGTCTCTAACAGACCCCATGAGAAATCCCAAGCCATTGGATGTCCAGTCAGAGTCCAAGAGTGGGGGAACATGCCATGGGACATGTGTAGGAGAGGAGTGCAACAGTGAGGAGGTGTTCAAATTGCCAATAGGTGGGATTGGCCACAAGACAGTCCATGTGTGATAAGTCAACAGTGGGAGAGTGAAGAGGGGACGTTGCCAATTTTTACAACACTGGCATAATCCTAAGCACAGAACTAAGGAGATACTGTCCATGTGCCACAGACTGTAGATACCGGGTTTTTCGGGTGAATGATGTACCTTCCACATCTTCATCCTCTGATGTGTGCGGTGCCTACCATGCCTGCGTAGTAGTGGTCTTATAGTTGACGGGGGCACACACACATCAGGGGCTAGCAATGTGGATTCAAGGGTCCCGACAGGTGTAATTTGTGGAAATATGAAAGGCATCACTTCAGCAAGGAGTAACTTCTGGTTTCGCAACAGAGCAGCAACGTCACAGTGGTAGGCAGCCCTGTTGTCACTGAGAGAGGCCAGCATCTGCTGCGTGGATTCCAGGACAGTTTGGATAGCCCCTAGCCTGTTGTCAATCACACTGGTGCCCCTTTAGGAGGGCATTTGCTCAAGTCTCTGCCTCAGGACACCAGCTATGTCGGCCAGGGACCGCTGGAGTACAGGTGGTGGAGATGTCCTTATTCAGACTGAGGCACCTCTGCTCTCCCTCTAGGCTGCCCACCATGGTCTCCCTCCCCACCTGCTGTGACAGATCCTGCTGGACCCCTATCACTGTTTTTGGAAGATAATGTCTGGGTCATAGGAATCCAGGGCTGTGGCTGGGCTGGCCAGTGGTGTGTGTTGCCTGTTGGGTGTGCGATATGTAGACCACGCAATGCTGTTTGTCCTCCTTGTGACTGTAGATAGTGTCTCAATGGCACCCAGGTCGTCCTGGAGACTGTTGGCATTGATGGTCTGCAGCTGGTTATCCATTTCATCAGAAAAATCCAGGAAAGGCAGCTCGGTAGGAGCTAAGGCATCATTTTCTGCACTGAGATAGTGAAATGTCAATCTTGGACTGTAGTATCTGTTGGTATAAGTCATCAGGTTCTTGGTCCTGCTGCCTTAGTTAAATGGTGAAGAGCCACAGATTAAAGCCCTCATATATGGGCCCCTAGTGCCACACTGTGCCCCCAGAGTGTCATTTTATTTTAACACTCCATTGGCATAATCTGTCAGTCTGTTACACCCACCTTGCATGACTTATCATGGACTTCTGCATATGTACCCCTATCATTAAGTCGACTGTGTGACATTTGCATGCCATAGGTGTTGTTTGGGAATTTTCCACGCAACACCAATGGAAGCATATGGAATCTGTTCCATTGGCAGTTCATGATTCATGAGCTGCCATGTGTTGTAAGAGTGATGGGTGCAAGGATGCCTGCATTTCAAGGCTGAGTGTTGTTGTGCAGGAAGGGAGACCTATTTGAATAAATACACAAGAGGCGGTTGATCCTTACAATGGGTGCAGGATGCAGAACACATGACTCAAAGTGACAAGGAGGACGCATGAGGACAGCTCATCCTCTTCCATCACTCTTACAAATCACGTGTGGTGGCATAATGACCTAACACATTTTCAAACTTGTTTTTGTGTGGATGCATCAGGTTGCTATGCCACCTCAGGGGTGGCACTGTAGTGGTATTACAAAGGACTGACATTGTTGTTGGCCTAGTTTTTGCATCTTTCAATTTGTGTTGCAATCATTAATGGTCATTGTAAGTGGCAGGCAGCATTCCTGTTAGTTGAGGTTGCAGGATGTGTCCCTTCCTGCACATGTGCATTTGGACCTGCAACAGAGGCAACCCTACTGGATCTTCATTATCATTCCCGCTTGTAGAGAACTTTACTTTCTTCATGGGCTAGATCAGAGAACCAAGGCCCATATTTATAACTCTTCAGCACCGCATTTGCATCATTTTTTGACGCAAAAGTGGCACAAACTTACAAAATACAACTGTATTTTGTAAGTTTGCGCCGCTTTTGCGTCAAAAAGCAGAGCTAAAAAAAGTATAAATATGGGCCCAAGTGTTACCAGTCTTAGCTCACAACATTATGAATTTAAGATGAGCGATCTTGATAATTAAATTAATTACTTTTTGGTAACCAAGTAAATTGTTGACATTGTTAAAATCCATTTTCAAAAATGGTAACCTCAGTCGATTTTGAGCATAGTTCAAGCAGTAAATGAGCCTCTGTAGGTACAACCTAGATTTTCAGAATTGCTAGTTTCACATGCTCTTAATCTCAGGTTTGATTCAAACATGTTTTGCCATTTTATGAATTCATACCAGTAACCTCACTCACCCCACCATATAAAGAATATATATCATCTAATCGATCCATGAGGATAAATAAATTTTTTTATGAAAAGAATAAACGGGTAGAGTGTAATGGAAAGACTACGGTCTCATTTCGACCCTGGCAGTCTAATGACTGCCGGGGGTGCGGTGGCTGTCGGGCTGCCACAATGCGGTGGTCTGAGTGCCATATTACAACCATGGTGGTAGCGCCGAGGTCGGACCACCAGCACCGCCATATCACGACTTAATGTCGGAATGGCGGTACTGGCAGTCCTAATCCGCCAGGGCAGCACTGCAAGCAGCGCTGCCCTAGGGATTACGACCCCCTTCTCCGCCAGAGGTTTTATGGCAGTAGCACCACCATGAAAAGGCTGGCAGAGACGTGGTGCAGGGGGCACCATGGGGCCCCTGCCCTGCCCATGCACTTGGCATGGACAGTGCAGAGGCTCCCCTGGCCAGCCCTCGTAGAACATTGCTACAAGTGCTTGTGCACCCTACACACTACAGCATTGCCGCCAGCTCTATTATGAGCCAGAGACAATGCTGTAGGCCGCTACCCGCTGGCCCAGAGGGTACTCGTAATAGGCCCAGCGGTAAGGCTGCCACACTGGCGGCAACCTACCCATCGGTACTTCGGCGGATAGGCTTTTCCGTCCACCAAAACTATACTAATGCCCTATGTATATCTGGAATGCATAATATATGCTATTAAGTGTCATTACATCCAGTAGGGCTTTGAGGTTTCCATAGCACTTGAGTAAGAAATGGGATGGGGATATTTATTCATCTACAATAATAAGAATAACTTTATTTCGAATATGGTATGTAACCATAAAAGTACATTTAAAAATACAAATAAGACAAAAACATTCAAGACAAAGTACATATTTCAGCAGGAATTTACAATGTTCAAATACTTGCATCTCTCAAAAAATCCATACTATTCAAAGGCTGAAAGTGCTTAATAAAGTGACTTGTGCCATAACTATGTAGTAAATCATCCAAAGGTTTCACAATGCAAAGTAATATCTATAAAAACTTTGTTGCATAGAAACAGTTCATCTATGCAAACATGTGTACATTAAAATCACATGGCCTCATTTACGAGTCCTTAGTGGCACACTGCGCCACAGGAGCGTAATTTTTTTATACCCCGGTGGCGCAGTATGCCAGCCCATATTTAGAAGGCCACCAAAGTCACCTTGCTTGGCTTTTCATGGCCTTGTAACTATGGACCCCTTCCATGCATAACACTGTGTGAAAGGGGTATTCAATGGGTGTTGCTTGGGGTGTTCCCATGCAACACCCATGGAACCGGAAGGAATCCAACACATTCCCAGATTTATAAGTCAGATTCCTACCTCACCTCAAGGGTGGCATAAGAATGACACAAGGGGGAGAAATATCTTTATTTCTCCCAGTTTTTTCCACTTTTTGTGTGTGCTGCCTTCTGCAGCACACATAGAAAGGGGAAAACAGATTTTGTGATTATTTTAGTGCAGGAAGGTGTCCCTTCCTGCACAAAAACAATCATCCCTGCAATGCATGGTGCTAGGGCCCCTGTTTTGGCGCTAGGCAGCAATTTGTGCATCAGCGCAGGGGGAGAGGACAGAAATGTGCTGTACCCTTTAGACACAGCTCATTTCTGCCCTTTCTCCAGAGTAAAATGAGGGCGACAGTCTTTTCTTACTCTAAACGTCCAAAAAGGGAGTAGCGTTTAATGTTAAAAATAGCTAACTTAGATTAAGTCACACAGCGGTCCGCAAAGTATTTAGAGACCCAAGGATAAATAATACTTCATATTAAAATGTAAAGATTATCTGGTCTTTTAGCTATATTTGGAGTGGTAAGTGGGACACTACTAAGGTGGTCATCATGAACATGGCGGCAAACACCGCACCACTGGCGGTAACTACCGCCAACAGGCTGGTGGTCCGGACCTCCAAATAATGAAGCACATGAGAAACAGGCAGCGGGCCATCCACCCACCGCCATTTTGGTAGTCCCGCCGATGACGGGGAAGGCCATCCTCAGCCCAGCAGAAAGGCTCTACCCGCCCACCAGATAATGAAACACCACACCGCCATCAGTTCCGGGGCAAGAACCACCGCCACGCAATGCTTGGCAGAAACGACCTATATAAAGGGAAACACTCACTGGAGGCACATAGAACACGCCGACGCCGACATGGAGCGAGAGTTGGAAATAATCCCAGTGCTTCTCCTTGCCATATTTCTTCAGGACCATGACAGACAACTAGGACCATGACGGTAAGTACCACAGCCTAGTACACATGGGAGGAAAGGGCACAGTTACAGACCCACCCACGCCACCCACACCGCAACATACTCCCAACCCCTCCCACCGTCCCGAGCCATACATACCATAACACAATGTACTTACCAGTCACAAGCCAACAAATACCTGGTGGATGTGTGTGGTGTGGATGAATGTGAGTGTTTGAGTGTTTGAGTGTTTTGGGAGGGGGGTGGACACAGTGGGAGAAGACACGCTGCCAGGGTATGTGGATGTTGTGTGGGTGTCTGCAGGCCTGGTGAGTGTGCTGAAAGTGTCTGTGAATGTAGTTGTGGTGAGTGCAGGTGTGGTGCCTGGGGTGCATGACTGGATGTTAGCTGTTGTGGTGACTTCAAGAATGGGGGCAGCAGCAGTGACTGAGGGGCAGTGCATATGGGTGTGTATGGTGATGTGACAGACAGGGAGATGGGGAGGTTGACATAATGGGGGGGTGGATGTTGTTGTGTGTGCTTTGGTATGTTGGGTGTGTGCCTGCCTGTGGTGGGAAGTGTGGTGCTTGTGTTTCTCTGTGTGCTTTTTGTGTCTTGATCTGTGTGCATGGCTGTCTGTATGTGTGCTTGGGATGGGTGAAGGGAGTGGGGTGCTGGAAGGCATAGAGGTGGTGGGAGGGGGGATAGAAAGACCAGGGACACAGGCTGCTGTCAAAGACGAGGCCAGAGCCTGAAAAGATCTCCTTAGGCCAGGCATGGCACCGTGAATGCCTTCCAGGTATGCATTGTATTGCTGCATCTGGGATGCTAGCCCCTGGATGGCATTCACGATGATTGTCTGCCTTACAGAGATGGGTTTCAGGAGGTCAATAGCCTCCTCTGTGAGGGCAGCTGGGCTGACTGGGGCAGGGGCTGAGGTGCCTGGCGCAAAGGAGACTCTCACCCTCCTGGGTGAGCGGGCACAGGCAACTTGTTGAGGAGCTACTGGGAGGGCGGTGATGGTATGGGGGGTGGCGGAAGATTGCAAAGAATGGTTGGGCCCAGTAGGGTCCGCCACCACCAGGGAGCTGCCATCGGAGGAGGTGTCGGAGTCACTACCTCCAGTGGTAGTTGCCTCCCTCGAATTACTCCCCTTGCCCTCCAACCCACTGGTCCCCTTGGTGTAGGTGGACTTTGCCACATGGGTCCCATGGGCTGCAGCATCCCCACTTGCCAGTGCCTCAGCTCCCTCATCAGATGATGCTAATGTACTCAAGGACACAATAGCATGGGGGGACAAAACAAGAAAGAAGTATGTCAATTCCAGGAAACATATAAATGTTGTGACACATAAACTCCCACCCAGCTCAAACACTAACCCTCAGTAGACACAACACATGTTATGGATGTGCTTCTGACTGGTGGGCATGACCCCACAATACCCTACATTTCCATCCTGCCCCACTACTCTGATACACTTTGCAAACTGAACCAATGAGAGACGATGGCAAGCCAACACATCTGCAAGTCCATGAGGCTACATTGAATACAATGACCCAAACAGGGGACCCCTCACAGGACTACAGATCCAGCAAAAACTACCTAGGAGACTATCCCACAGACGTGGAGGTGGGCAGGACTGCAGGGACAAACCTGTCTATGTGCCTGGCACTACTATGCATGCAGTGGAGAAGCGTGGCACAATGGTTATAGCAGCAGACCCTGATGCAGAGATCTGGCCTGGGACCAGGGTTCAATTCGCACCTTGGCAGCTCTTGGGCTCAATTCCCTTGGACCAGATAATTCTCTCGGTGCCTAATCTAATTAATGGGTCCCACTCTGTAACTCTGGGCAATAACTTGCTTAATCTCCACAACAGCCCTCACAGGATTTGGATGCCTGGCTTCACCCTGGGGCTGTCCAGCAGTGGGTACCTCATAGGGAAAAGCCAGGAGAGGTTCCACAGCAGTATATGTACAGTGCTTTGAGACCCTAACGAGTGAGTAGTGCGCTATACAAGTACAAAGTTTACAGTTTATGCATGCACCCCTGAGAACGTAACTACACTTATCATAGTGGAATCATAACAGTGTTGGTACTCACCCTCTTGTGGCAGCTCTGCTGCCTTCAAGCACCCATCCAAATCCGGATAGGCCACCGCCAGAATGAGGGCCATTAGCGGGGTCAGGGTCCAATAGGCACCCCTCCCTCGTTGGGAGGCCTTCCCCAGCTGGGCCTCTCTGGTCTTCCTGTCCCAGCACCTCAGATCCTCCCACCGCTTCCTGCAGTGCGTGCTCGTCTGGTTGTAGACCCCCAGGTTCCGCACTTCCTTGGTGATGGCTTGCCACAGTCATCTCTTCTGATGGATGAACCCCTCATCAGAACCCGACATAGCCATAATCATCCCAGAAGGCTATAAAATCTCTCGTAGAGACCGTATAAACAAACCAAGAGGAGGCATCGCCATCATACATAAAAGCACCATCGAGATCACCACCAACACCCACAACACCCTAGACAGCGCAGAACACCTACACTTCTTAATTCACATAAACATCAACACCACCCTCAGAGGAACCCTCATTTACAGACCACCAGGACACCGCCTCCCTTTCTGTGACGCCATCGCTGATACCATCAACCCCCACGCCCTCACCTCCACAGACTACATCCTCCTTGGTGACCTCAACTTTCACCTGAAAAACACCCACGACCACAACTCCACAACCCTGCTAGACAACCTCACGAACCTAGGACTCCAACAACTGGTCACCTCACCCACTCACTCAGCAGGACACACGCTGGACGCAATTTTCACCTCCAGCAACCACATAACATTCACACACACCACCGAACCCCACTCTACTGACCACCACTGCGTCCACTTCACCTTCACGAAACCCCCCACCCACTACGGACAACACACCACACCCTACCGAATGTGGGACAAGATCCCCACAGAACACCTGAACACCAAGCTCACACAAGCTCCACCCCCTCACCAACGACCCCAACACCGCTGCTCACAACCTCACACAATGACTAACAACCTGCGCAGACTCCCTCGCCCCACTGAAAAGTAACAACAACACCCGCAACATCAAGACCGCCCCCTGGTTCACCACTGAACTCCAAGCCTCCAAGCGTGAATGCCGCAAAACTGAGAATGCTTGGCGCCAAGAGCCCTCCATGAACAACTTCTCCACCCTCAAAACCACCATACGCAAACACCACCATCCGGTCCACCAAAAGAGCTTACCACAAAGAACGCATAGATAGTAACTCACATACCAGCAAGGAACTCTTTACCATCAGCAAAGAGCTCACCAAACCCAAATCCTGCACCATCGACCCCCCTCACACACAAAACCTTTGCAACTCCCTCTCCAACTACTTTCACCTCATAATTTTAGACATACACAACAGCTTCACACCATCTGCACCCACCATCACCACCACCGACATGACCAACAACACCACACCCCCCCAATCCAACCAACTTCACACCTGGACCCCTACCGACGACAAAGAAACTGAAAAAAACATGAACTCCATCCACTCAGGCTCCCCCACAGACCCCTGCCCCCACCACATCTTCAAGAAGGCCAGCCCAATCATCGCTCCCCAACTCCGCGCCGTAATCAACAGCTCCTTCAACACTGCCACCTTCCCAGACACCTGGAAGCACGCCAAAGTCACCGCACTCCTCAAAAAACCCAAAGCAGACCCGGATGACCTAACGAACTACCGCCCCATTTCTCTTCTCCCCTTCCCCACCAAGGTCGCTGAGAAGATAGTGAACGCCCGTCTGTCTCACTTCCTAGAGGAAAACAATGCACTTGACGCCTCTGAGTCTGGATTTCGCAAGAACCACAGCACTGAGACTGCCCTCATCGCCTGCACTGACGACATCAGAACCAGAGTTGACAAGGGTGAGACCGTCGCACTCATCTTCCTGGATCTCTCCGCAGCCTTCGACACTGTTTGCCACCAAATCCTCCGTGCACGCCTTTTCGACGCAGGAATCCGATACAAGGCCCTGGACCAGCTCACCTCCTTCCTCGCCGAAAGAACCCAGAAAGTCCGCCTCCCTCTCTTCCAGTCTCCAGCAACCAAGATCATCTGCGGGGTCCCCCAAGGGTCCTCCCTCAGCCCTACCCTCTTCAACATTTACATGGCCCGCTCGCCAACATCCTCCGCTCCCACGGAATCACCATCATCTCGTATGCAGACGACACCCAGCTCGTCATCTCCCTCACCAGGAACCCTTCCACCGTCACGACAAACCTCCACGCCGGATTCCTCAACACCGACAAATGGATGACAGCAAGCCACCTCAAACTCAACTCCAACAAAACAGAAATCATCATCTTCGGCCCCAACAAGACAGTATGGGATGACTCCTGGTGGCCCACCGCCCTAGGACCACCCCCAACACCCTCCACCCACGCTGGCAACTACGGCATCATCTTAGACTCATCTCTCTCCCAGCAAATCAACACCATATCTTCCTCCTGTTTCAGCGCCCTTCGCATGCTACGGAAGACCTTCAAATGAATTTCCATAGAAACCAGAAAAACCATCACCCATGCACTCATCAGCAGCAGATTAGACTACGGAAACGCCCTCTAAGTTGGTACCACAGCCAAGCTTCAGCAGAAACTCCAGCGAATCCAGAACGCAGCCACACGTCTCATCCTGAACCTCCCACGCCACAAACACATCTCCGCCCACCTCAGATCCCTTCACTGGCTGCCCATCAGCAAACGGATCATTTTCAAAGTCCTCATCCACGCCCCCAAATCCCTCCACAACACTGGACCATCCTACCTCAACGAACAAGTGAACTTCCACACACCCACTCGTCTCATCCTCTCTGCTGACCTCAGCCTCGCCACAGTCCCCCGCATCCAGCGCACCACCTCTGGAGGCAGATCCTTCTCTAGCCTCACCTCCAAGACCTGGAACACCCTCCCCAGCAACCTACGCAAGACCCAGGACCTCCTGATTTTCAGAAAACACCTCAAGACATGGCTCTTTGAGCAATAATCGGCATCCCGCCCCTTCCACCCCCCCCCACAGCGCCTTGAGGCCCTACCGGGTGAGTAGCGCGCTTAATACATTTTTTGATTGATTGATTGATGCCAACTGACCTGCATGGGACACACAGAGTAAAGAAACAGACGTCAGTGTGGGTGCCCCATACACAAATGCCATGCCCATTCAACCTGACATGACCCAGGGAGACATACATATAGACAAAAACTGCCAGACACACTACAGGTGTGCATTCACACAGCGAACAAAAATGCATACAGGCATCTGCCGCATTCACACACATCTAAGGAGGACAAATATCAAATCACCTGCTCCTCTGGTCGCCCATACAGCTTGGCATACAGAGGTAGGACCCCATCCACAAGCTTCTCCAGATCCTCCGCGGTGAAGGCCAGGGCCCATTCCCCTGTAACATGTGCCATCTCAGGGACCAGAGTCAGGACACACCAGCACAAGCAGTGGAGTTCTTCCCTTCTTTAAGTGCAGGAGTCGAGTGTCAAGTGCATGTAAAAATGGTGGTAGATACCATGGCAGTGTGCACCATCACTGCCAGCAGGGATCAGGATTGGCCCAGCTTCCCCATTGACAACCATGTTATCCAATGATCAGGTGCATTGCGGTGAACACCGCCTACCACCATGACGAGTAATGCCAGCCGAATGAAGTCACTTCCACACTACACTACCTGAACCGCAGGAGGCTGTCATTTTGCATCCACCACGCCTCCATAGCCTCGCTGAGGGCCTCATCTATGGCACCTTCATCATCCTGCATGGTGGTGGGTGGCCGACTCTGGGCAGCCAGTCCGTGGCCTGGGGACACTGGTGTGGGGGAGTTGGGCCAGAGCTGATGGTGCTGGCTGGTTGGTAGCAGTGTCAGTGGTGTCCTGGGTGGGGCTTCTGGAGGGTGACTGTCCAGGGGTGTGGGATGGGCCAGGAATTTCCTCTGTGTCTAGACATCCATCTGCACTCTCCTGAGTGGGGCATTCATCTTCAGGTGGAGCACTGGCAATCCTTAACGTCTCCGTCCGGGTGGCATGGGTGGTTTAGCCTGTGTGTGAGAGAATTGAGATGTGGGTGTCCTGCACATTCTTGTTAATTGCAGAACTGGTCAGCAGTAATTGGTGTTTGGATTCCCATGTAGAGGCATGCAGGGTCCCTTTGTGTTCTCTTTGACGCATTTATTGAGGGGAGATGGTGCATTGTAGGTGTTGTGGTGCTCCTGAGATTACATGCATGGGTTGGTGACTTTGCACAGGGGGCTGGATGGTGATTTGGATGGGGGATTGTGGTCATGCAGGTGACATGGATATGAGTGTGTGGGTGTTGTAGACTGATTAGGGGATGAGGTCCTGGTGGTAGTGAAAGGGATGGGGTGATACATGCATTACAGGTGTGATGACTGTTAGGGTATTGTAGTTGACTTATCCAAGTCCAGTCCTCCAGTGAGTCCAGTGAGGCCCTCCAGGTGCAGGATAGCCAAGACCTTCTCCTCCCAGTCGGTGTATTCGGGGGAACCAGGGTGGGGGACCACCACCAGTCTTCTGTACGGCGATGTTGTACCTGGATGCCATGGGACGCACCTTCCCCTGCAGGTCGTTCCATCTCTTCCTGATGTCGTACCTTGTGCATGGATGGTTTTCCACTGCATTGACCTTGTTGACTATCCTCTGCCATAGCTCCATCTTCCTGGTCAAGGGTGTCTGCTGCATCTGTGCCCCGAATAGGTGTGGCTTGACCCTGAGTATTTTGTCCACCATGGTCCTTAAGTCCCTGTCGGTGAAGCAGGGCTGCTTAGGGGGTTCCATGGTGTGTGTTGTGAGTGGTGTGTTGTAGGTGTGTTTGTGAGGGTGCTGTTGTGTGGTTGGGTGTGTGGCTTGTGATGGTGGGTGTGCAATGTATGAGTTTTGGTGGTGTTTTTGTGTGTGTGACTTGTGTGATGATTAGTTCAGTGTATGCGTGTTGTGCTATCAATATCTGTCATGCTATTGGCGTTGCAAAGGATTGTGGGGTGTGTATGTGTGTGTTTTAAAGTGTTGTGGATGTGTGTCAGGTGTGTGCTTTTCAAACTTGCCAATGTGTGCATTTGTTGTTGGTGGGTTCCATTGCTGGCCGTGGCGGTCCATACTGACAATTGTCGTTCGACATTCACTGTCCGCTGAGCTGATTTGCGCATCATTATTTGGTGGGTGGGGGATTTGTCTGCCTGGCTGTGGCTGGGTGGGTGTATTGCCTTTTCGCCATCGTTGGCCCTGGTGGTGGGTGGAGGTTGCAAGATTTTTGGAGGTTTGGCTTTTTGGCATCATTGTACGGCGGTATGCAGTTCACCACCAATGGCACTCTTTTGTTAACCGTCAGCACAACGGTCGGCAGTGATTGCCTCCAAGCTCATAATGAGGGCCTAAGTAGTTTGCAGCTGCTCAATGGGCAGAGAGGTAAAGAGAGGGAACTGAAGCGAGTTTGGTGCTATCCAAATAGATAAGCTTGCACTAAATCTATGGTGCTATTTTTTCTTTTTATTGTTATACTGAGTCCTGATTTTAAATCAAATAAGAGACAATGAATTATGTTTTTTAAATTGCACTGGTTTTTTAGCTGTTTTTAAGGGTGGTTTAAAATTAACAAATTTTTCATTTGCTATCTGGACCGATTTTCATCAGATAGCATAGCCCTCCCACCATGTTTTTGGTCAATTGGGGCAGAACATAGGCAGGAACTGTTTGTAGTAGGCAAGGCGAAGGACTTATTTGTGCTGATGGTGTTTCTGTGAGACGGACTTGGTCGGGACACGGAGCTATGCCATTTTGTGGCTGGTGCGCCCTGGAGCTCCGTAAATCATCAGAAGGAGACTCTCTCCTATATATTCATAGCTGATTCGCATGCAAAGCAGCAGATGAATGCAGCGAGTGCGCCTAAGGCAAGCCCGTCTGTGCCCATCCGCATCAAGACCAAGGCCAGCACCAGCCTTATGGCACTATCTGGACAGAGGGATTAACAAGAAGGACCTACAATGTAGCAGATTTAAAAGGTATGAGGGAGGGGCACTGAAAGGGATGCTGCTCTTTTATTTTGGAATGCGTGGGCCCCACTTCATCTTGCAAGTATAGGCATAGCCTCTACCCCCTAAACCATCAGGTCAACAGTAGGGCAGACTCTAGAAGGAGTCCCAGAAAGTTGAAGCAGCATCGTTGAACATCCACTCTTTGCATAAACATGAGCTTAATGTTTATGATCTGCTAAAGAATGAGAATCTGGATGTGCTCTTTTTGACAGAAACATAGATGAACGTGGACGCCTGTCCTCATTTGCATCTTGACTTCCCTGAGTTGTATGTCTGTGTTCATTTCAATAGAGTGGGAAAAAGAGGGGTTGGAGTTGCCATCATTTAAAAAAGGTTTTAACAGTGCAACACTTTTAGACTGGATGGGTTGATGGGAGCTCTGGGCTTAAGCATTTCCATCAACAGACAACATTTCTTTTCGGGGGCACTGGTCTATCATCCTCCAGGTTATGCAGCCAATTTTTTATCATCTCTTGGTCAAGCATTGGCCCCCAAAATGTATCTCTTTTGCCAAGTTCACCATGCTTGGTGATGTCAACATCCATTTAGACAAGATCGAGGACCCTCTTGCTGTGCGTCTGATGGAAATTCTCGCCTCTTTTAATCTGGCATGAGTATTTACAGGTCCCACTCAAAGAGCAGGTCATGCAGTCGATGGCCTACTATTGAATGTATCGCTAAAATGGGAGCATCCCCTCCCAGTGCCTTGGTCTAACCATTTACTACTGCCTTTTTCTTGGCAATTTTACTGTGTTAAGGAGACCAAATTCCCTCTTTTTTGGAACAAGGATAGGTGTTGGGGCAAGGTGTCTATGGTAAATCTTAGGAACACCCTATTGGAGTCAAAACCAGTAACTTCAGGATCAGTGGTGGAGAGTGACAATGCTATTAAGATGTGGCTTAAGAGGGCAGCTGATTCAGTTGCTCTGATTAGAGCTACAAAAAAGGTTATCACCCCTCACTCTGCATGCTCGTTTTCACAAGTCCTAGCTTTTTGAAAGAGCGGCATGTAAAATACTGGAAAGAGTTTGGAGATTGCACTACCTGGAACAAGATAGGGTCAGCTATATAATGGCCCTGACAATTTACCACAAGTACATTAAGAGACCCCACTGTATCTTTTAAATGCAATGTATTCAGAAGGCAGATAATGACGGGAAGATTTTCAAAATTGTCACCAACTTTATAGATCCCAAAGTTACACCCTCCTGTTAGAGCCTAGCCAGTCTCTTTGCGTTCATTTTAGTGATTTTTTGCAGGGTAAAAATGCTCAAAATTCAGGCTAATCTAGCAGGGACAAACAATTCTTCTGGAGGTCCAGGGACTGGAGCCATAGTTGATTCTAAAGCACAGTCCCAATTGTTGTTTTTACATGTCCTGTCAGTGGAGGAAGGGACAACCCGCTTTGCAAAATGTGAATCAGAAACTCCTACTGATCCAATATCACCTCATACCCTGAAGTTGATTGCAGTTATTGTTGGCCTGATATAGAGGAAGATATTTGCTACCTCTTTTCAATCTGGTGTTCTACAAAATAATTAGAAGAGAGCCAATGTGATTCTCTTGTTTAAAAAGGCCAACGCTATTCCGGAATCCCTGTCCAACCTTAGCACTCTACTCCCAGCAGCCTCAAAAGTTTAGAAAAAACAACTAAATCAACCACTTTCCACTTTCCTCACTGAGAACAACTTCTTCCATATCTCATAATCATGGTTTAGGGCTCACCACAGTATTGAGGCAGCTCTATTAGAGGTCTCTGAGTTCTTTAGGTTCAGCTTGGACTCAAGCCTTAATGTGGCCCTGATGCTGTTGGATCTGTCAGCTGCATTCAATACGGTTGATCATAACATCTTGCTGCACAGGTTAGAACATTTATGAGTGATAGGCTTTGTGCTTGAAAGGCTGGGTTCTTTTCTTGACAGACGTAAACAGGTGGTTTGGATGAAACCATATGCCTGGGGCATAAAGAGGTTGAAGTGGGAAGTGCTGCAAGGCTCTTTCCTATGTCCTACACTCTTCAACATTTACATGTCTCCATTGGCATATTTGGTTACATCCTTTAACATCTGAGTCATCTCATATGTGGATGATCCTCAACGCCTGCTCACGTTTGATGTGGATTCTACAAATGTAAAGGAGGCATTTGCTTGTTGTATGGCAGCACTGCTGAAGTGGCGGAAGGACAACAAATTGCAATGCAATCCAGACAAGGCTTAAATCTTATTGTTTGGGCAGAATCCTCTTCCTGGATGGGTAGGTGCATGGCCTAATAACATGCCCCTAAGCCCCCTCCAATGGTAGTGGCTAGAGACTTGAACATTATGCTTAATGCCGAACTCTCATTAGCCGCATCAGTGGCTGACGCCCTCACTACCTCCCTGGTGCAGGTTACGACCAGTGGCCGAAACCAGGGAGGGGGTTAAAAAATCCTCGGATGCGTTGCATCTGAGTATTTTTTTTATTAAAAAGCCCCAGGAGACACAGAAGATCTTCTGTGTCTCACCCCGCCCACCCAGCCACCCCTTTGTGACGTCAGGACGCCTTTTTTTTGCTGACTGTAGCAGGAAGCGGGCGTAAGGCTGCTTCCTGCTCTAGTCAGGAAAGCAGGCCCAAACGGGCCTTCCCGACGTTCTGGAAATTCTCCCCTTTCGAACGAGGCCTTCCTAAATGGGCTTCCTGGCCCTCGATGGTAGCACTGTTGCGATCGAGGGCCAGAAAACCCCTCCTAGACACCAGGTAATTCACTTGAGGTGGTCAGCCCCCTTGAAAAACCGCCCCCCCCCCTCCCGCCGGGCAATTATTATTTTTTTTATTAAAAAAGTAGGTTTACCCCTGGGGGGCTTGACAGGGGTGTAAAAAAAATAATAATAATAATAATTTTTAAAACATAATATGATGAAATTGACAGGGGGTCGTCTGCGAGCCGGGAGACCCCCTGTGGGAGCAATACTTTTTAAAATAACTGTATGGTTTCCCTGTGTACCACTATGGCCCCCAAGGAAACCATTCAGCTGTTAAAAATATATATATATCTATATATACATTCTGAAGCGTTTCAACTGTAGCTTTTAGGCAGCAATAAAAAAGTCATGTAACTCTTGTGATTATGTTTCTGCTAGAAAAGGATTTGACTTTTGTCCAGTGGCAAGTTTGATGCCATAACGTAGCACATAAGATTTATATGCCTACTACAAGGATCAAAACTGTATTATATGTGAATAGCTGGGTGGATTAGTAAAGCCAGCCATTACCTGTGCCATAATACAAGTGAAATGTATATGCGAGGGACGCTATGGAGAGATGAAATGCACTTTTGCTTGGTGGTAGTGAGGGAATCGGAGGAGGAGGAAATGGGAGCGGAAGAACCAATAATGATTGTTGGACTGTGCGCTAGAGGCGCTAAAGACTGTGACGATTGGTATGTGACAAGATGAAGTAATAGTGTGCCTTTTTTGTTTTTTTGAGTGCCTTGAGAGAACATGCTGATTGAGGGATGAAGCAAAGGTAAGGTGACCTCTACTGTTGCAGGTATCACACAAACACCCACCAGCAATTTTGTGACTGTCTATGCAGACTAATGTTTTAGAGCGACAGTTTAGCCTGTAGCAGAGATGGCATCTCATTGGATGACTGCTGGTCAAGCCCTAACTCGGGTTATACAAGACAGCCCTGACGCAGGATCAGAGACTGGGACAGCAGATACTGAGATAGCACCTGAGGGATAGAACAATGGAGCAGACTCTGGGAGTGATTTTTCAGTCATCGGAGTCCCATTTGATAACTCCTCTTCCAGTAATTATGAGGGATGTGATCAAGACAGTCCTGCTGTCCCTTCGCAAGTACAGTCTGTGCAGTGGGACAATAGCAGGTTAGCCCAACCCAGAGAGCAGGTGCATATGGTGGCAAACTAGACATCCAAGGGAGTCCACAAAGGTGCGACTTGTGTGGATTCCCCAACATTTTCTTACCCAGAATAGCCTGCAATCTGAAATGTTGAATAAAAACTCTATTTTTTCTTGTATTCCTGTCACACAAACTACAGGATTATGCTGGGATCCACAAAAGTCCTACCACCCAGTGTTTCCCCACCTGTCCTGATAAAAACGCTACCCCACTTGAGTGCCTGTACCTAGTGCCTGCTTAAGGAATGGATCACCCCAGGGTCAACAGTTGCCCTCATGTAAGGACCAACATTGACCTTTATGTGACATGTTCCTGACACGGGCACTAGGCCTACCCACACAAGTGGGGTATCATTTTTATCGAGAGACTATGAGGAATGCTGGGTGGAAGGAAATTTGTGGCTCCTCTCAGATTCCAGAACTTTCCATCACCAAAATGTGAGGAAAAAGTGTTTTGCCAAATTTTGAGGTTTGCAAAGGATTCTGGGTAACAGAACCTGGTGAGAGCCCCACAAGTCAACCCATTCTGAATTCCCCTAGGGGTCTAGTTTCCAAAAATATGTAGGTTTGGTAGGTTTCCCTAGGTGCCGGCTGAGCTAGAGGCCAAGGACCACAGCTAGGCACTTTCCAAAAAACACATCAGTTTTAAATGTAAAAATGTGATGAGTCCATGTTGCGTTAGGCAGTAGGCCTACCCACACAAGTGAGGTACCATTTTTATCGGGAGACTTGGGGGAACACAGAATAGCAGAACAAATATTATTGCCCCTTGTCTTTCTCTACATTTGTTCCTTCCAAATGTAAGACAGTGTAAAAAAGAAGTCTATTTGAAAAATGCCCTGTAATTCACATGCTGGTATGGGAATCCCAGAATTCAGAGATGTGCAAATAACCACTGCTTCTCAACATTTTATCTTGTGCCCATTTTGGAAATACAAAGGTTTCCTTGATACCTATTATTCAGTCTTTATATTTCACCAAATTAATTGCTGTATATCCAGTATACAATGAAAACCCATTGCAAGGTGCAGCTCATTTATTGGCTCTGAATACCTAGGGTTCCTGATGAACCTAGAAGCCCTTTATATCCCCACAACCAGAAGAGTCCAGCAGACGTAAAGGTATATTGCATTCAAAAATCTGCCATAGCTGGAAAAAGTTATAGAAGAAAATGTGGCTATTTTTTCACCTCAGTTTCAATATATTTTTTCTTTTAGCTGTTTAACAGTTACTTTCTGTAGTAAAACCTTGAAGGATCTACACAAATGACCCCTTGCTGAATTCAGAATTGTGTCTACTTTTCATATGTCCAGGATCCAGCATTGGTTTCACATCCAATCTGTCACTAACTGGAAGGAGGCTGAAAGCACAAAAAATAGTAAAAATGGGGTATGTCCCAGTAAAATGCCAAAATTGTGTTGAAAACTGTGGTTTTATGATTCAAGTCTGTCTGTTCCGGAAAGCTGGGAAGATCATAATTTTAGTACCGCAAACCTTTTGTTGATGCCATTTTCAGGGGAAAAACACATTCTTTCTTCAGTGGCCTTTTTTCCCATTTTTCTGAAAAAAACTAATTTTTAGCTGTATTTTGGCTAATGTCTTGGCCTCCTCCTGGGGAACCCACAAACTCTGGGTACCTTTAGAAGCTCTAGGATGTTGGAAAAAAAGGATGCAAATTTGGCGTGGATAGCTCATGTGGACAAAAAGTTATGAAGGCCTAAGAACAAACTACCCCAAATAGCCAAAAAAGGGCTCAGCACACGGAGGCCCAGCAGCTAAGAGATTAAGGGCACAGGTGTCAGTAGTTGTAAGATCCTGCTTTTGGATTCTCCACATGTTGTAATTTCTTCACTATCTTCCACACTGTGCACAAGTGACAGTGCTGCAGACACTGATCCTGTCTAGGCTGGATTATGTCATTGTTCTACACTTGGATCTTCTGGATTATTTGATCCAATGGTTGCAAATTATGCAGAACATGCATTGTTTAAAATTCTGAAATATTAATCAGTGTCCCTATTTCAGGAAAGTTCGACAACACATAGGGGGTCATTTCAACCCTGGCGGTCAGAGACCGCCAGGGCTAAAGTGGCATCCGTACCGCCAACAGGCTGGTGGTACAGAGACCCATATTTCGACCGCGGCGGTAGCGCCGTGGTCGCACCGCCGGGGCCGGCGGTTTCCCGCCATTTTAGCCCCGGCGGTGATAATCCGCCAGGGCAGCGCTGCAAGCAGCGCTGCCCTGGCGATTATGACTCCTCTACCGCCAGCCTGTTTCTGGCGGTTTGCACCGCCAGGAAGAGGATGGCGGTAAGGGGAGTCCTGGGGGCCCTGGGGGCCCCTGCAGTGCACATGCCACTGGCATGGGCAGTGCAGGGGCCCCCTAACAGGGCCCCGTGCAGCTTTTCACTGTCTGCATAGCAGACAGTGAAAAGCGCGACAGGTGCTACTGCACCCGTCGCACGGCCGCAACACCGCCGGCTCCATTGGGAGCCGGCTCCTATGTTGCGGCCGCATCCCCGCTGGGCCGGTGGGCGTAAACTAGGTTTGCGCCCGCCGGCCTAGCGGGGATGTTGTAATGGGGACCGTGGGAGTGCGGCCGCATTGGCGGCCGCACGGCGGTTACAGCTTGGCAGGCAGCGTTAGCCGCCCGCCAATGTTGTAATGACCCCCCAAAATGCCAGTTCAACCATGCATAATGTATAAGGCACTCAATCTGACCTACCGAGCCTTTTACAACAAGAGGCTCAAGTATATCAATGAGAGGATCAAGGAGTACCATCCTGGGAGTTCCTTGTGGTCTAGCAGTGGCAGTTTTATTACAGTCACCCTCTTTAAAAGGCAACGCAGAGGAGGCTTCTCCTTCACTATCAACCGGCTACCTGAACAAATTAGGTTCATAACAGAGGAAGTAAAATTCAAGAAGGAGCTCAAAACATTTCTAGTCAAGCTTCAGAGATGAGTGGATGTCATTGGCTTGCTACTTCTTACTGTTCTCAGTACCTAAAGTGCCGGGAAACTCTTTTTGAGTAGCTGCACGCTATAGAAGACTCTCTCAATTATTCATTCTCGACTTAATGTGCCATGCTGAATTAAATTATTTTGATAATGAAAAAAACAACACTTCATTAGTATCTGACCTAAGGTTGCCCAGTGCATCTGCTCAGCGACCAACACTCATGGTGTGTCAGTCAGGCAAAATCCACTTAACATGCAGTAATTTATATATGGAACAAAATAACTGTCACACTGAAAGGGCAATCCTCAAGGCCTCCTCTAGTCCCCTTCCATTTAGCAGTTAAAGTGTTAAACAGGAGAGAACCAATTCTAAACTGAAAATATAAGGTCTTAGCAAAATGTGAAACAATCCTCTCCATGTAAATTTCAAATCTGGGTGTGTCGTACAGCAGATTACAGTGAGGGTATGTTCCCAACATTGCTTCTTAATTTAAATGGCTGACAATCTGCTCAACCTTTCCAGATTATCCCATATCTCAAACAGATGTTGGCTGAAGCAAAGATCTTTATTCACTTTTAACCATGGAGTGGCACAATTCTTACCTAGGGCAATCAACTCCTACATAGACATTTTGTCAAAAGGCCAGCTCAGGCATGGACCATAATCTAATCCAGTATTTTGTCATTCTTAACTGGATAACTTGATTGACTCTTTGAATATTCAAGTCCCATCTCAATGGTAACATATGGGGTGCTACTGGGTAAATGAAGTAGTGTCCTTAAAAATGTATTTTCGATTCACAGTAACAACCTAGTGTCACTGTAGCCCCAGAGTTCAGCCCCATAGAGAGCCCCATGAGTGCTGCTGCTCTGCATACCTCTGCAACTGGTGAAAGTGCCCAACTGGAGGTATATCTATACTTTTTTAAACAGCTGAATAATGCTGCGCCAAGGCACTACTTCTTTCCAATTGGAGGTCCAAGTAAATTTATCCAAGTGTCTCATGCCTAAATAATCATAGCTCCTGATCCACTAAATTACTATTTTATCCACCATCATCTTACTTTTAAAACAGCCGTGAGAGTTTAGGGCTATACACCTTGTTTTATCATCATTTATTACAAGGCCTCTTTGGTCACAAAATCTCTGACATTCCCCTACAAAACCTGTAAGGCCATGGGGTATGTGAGATAAGTAGTGTGTCATCAGCAAACATCAACACAGGAGTGGGAACGTTTGTTAATTTCGCGGCATCATGCTGACAGCCATTTATCTATCCCACCAGACCATTCACATACAAACAAAACAGTGTTGGGGCAAGAACACATCCTTGTCTAGCTCCACAACTGATGAACATTTTCTCTGTGAGGTTACCATGGTTGTTCCATCTGACTTTGGCGTATGTTCCAGTTTAATTAAAAGTTAGAAGAATTTCAGGGATTGCATAGCGACTCAGGACCTCCCATAGACATTTCCTAGGGACTAAATCAAAAGCAATCCATGAAGGCCACATACAATGCTCTTTCCTTAGGGTAATACATTTCCAGCAAATTACTGAAAATCAGAACACCTGATCAATAGAGTTAACTTTTTCATGAAATCCAGTCTGGAAATCAGATAATATCTGATGATCTTTTATCAAAGCCTATAGGCGGAAAATGACTTGTCTGGCAAAGATCTTTTGGGAAGTATCAATGAGACTAATGGGCCTGCAGTTTTATGGCCTACCTCATGCTCCTTTCTTATAAATAAGTACAATGATCACCCCTCACCTTGACTGGGGGCGGGGAGGGGATTGTCACCCCTAGTGACCGCATTGACGAAAGAGTTAAGATGGGGACCCATACTTGTGGCTCCGATAGAAACAAATCACCAGGAATACAGTCCGGGCCTTAAGCTTTTCCCCTCTCCATTGAACACAGAGCTGACCCAGTCTCTTTTCAGCATACACATGCCAGCAGTGTCTAATTAATGCCCAGGGTCATCAAATGAAATGTTAGTGTCCACATCACACTCTATAGAAAGAAATTTAAAATGATTGGCCCATTGGTCAGCTAAGGCCGATGCATCTGGTTGGGATATGCCCATTCTAAAACCAGCAGTAATAATTCTCCAAAATGCTTAAAAGTCTTTCTTGGCTAAAGACTCAGTTAGGTCAACCCATTGTGCTCCTTCCCATGCCCTCTTATTTGCCCTCAGAGGGGCTTATATGCTTTCCTTGCAGCAGCTAGTTCTAATTTTACAACTCTTCTTACAGCTTCAATCAACCTTTGTTTAGCCACCCTATATTCTCTTGTAAACCATGGAAAATGTATTTTTGGAGTGGGTTTGATTTTAATATTAATTGTAAAAAGATGTTGTCAAAAAAGCAGAATGACCCATGGCAAAATTACAACCTACTCAATTTATTGTCACAAATGCGTTAAAAGAGTCGGAAAAAAGCCTGATAAATTTTACTCAGTGTTGGAGTGTTATTGGTTATGTCAGCCCATTTGACCTTTTTTTGGTTAGGTAATGTCAGCAGAACTGTGTAGCGCTCAACATCAGTGCTATTGAACAGACAACAGAAACCCAAGGGAAAGTCCATGATCAAAGCATTATGGTAACTATTGGGGTGATACATGCCTTGAAAATCAATGAAACAGGGCAACAATCTAAGGTCTAAAAAATATAGGCCCATATTTATACTTTTTGACGCTAAACTGCGCTAACGCAGTTTAGCGCCAAAAAATTTTGCGCCGCCTAACGCCATTCTGAAGCGCCATGCGGGCGTCGTATTTATGGAATGGCGTTAGACGGTGCAATCAGACCGGCGCTGCCTGGTGTGCGTGGAAAAAAACCACGTAGACCAGGCAGCGCCGGCGTTGGGAAAAAATGACGTTAGGGCGTCTTAAAATGGCGCAAGTCAGGTTGACGCTAAAAAATCGTCTTAACCCGATTTGCGCCATTTTTTCGACGCCCAGACGCCATTTCATGACTCCTGTCTTAGTAAAGACAGGAGTCATGCCCCCTTGCCCAATGGCCATGCCCAGGGGACTTGTGTCCCCTGGGCATGGTCATTGGGCATAGTGGCATGTAGGGGGGCACAAATAAGGCCCCCCTATGCCACAAAAAAAATAAAAAAATAAAAAAAATTATACTTACCTGAACTTACCTGTACTTCACTGGGATGGGTCCCTCCATCCTTGGGTGTCCTCCTGGGGTGGGCAGGGGTGGCAGGGGATGTCCCTGGGGGCAGGGGAGGGCACCTGTGGGCTCATTCTGAGCCCACAGATCCCTTAACGCCTACCCTGACCCAGGCGTTAAATTCAGGCGCAAATGCGGGTTTTTTTGACCCGCCACCTACCGGGCGTGATTTTTGCCCGGGAGTATAAATACGACGCATTTGCGTCGCCGTCATTTTTTTAGACGGGAACGCCTTCCTTGCATCTCATTAACGCAAGGAAGGCGTTCACGCAAAAAAATGACGCTCTTTCTTCATACTTTGGCGCTAGACGCGTCTAACGCCAAAGTATAAATATGGCGTTAGTTTTGCGCCGAATTTGCGTCGAAAAAAACGACGCAAATTCGGCGCAAACGGAGTATAAATACAGGCCATAATCAATATGACTTGAAACTCTACCTCGCTTAAAAGTTGATTTAGCGGGTTGGGCTGACTCAGAGCGGCCATTCATAGCTCTCAGCCCAAATTCTACAGTGAGATGGAAGAGATGATTAACCGCCTTAGACCATTTATTAATAGGGTCAGCAAATAACTCGGCAATTCCCCTTTTCTTATATTCATCTAATAACAGGGCTAAAAGTGCCCCAAAGGGTTTCAAATTTGCTATTGCAATCCCCGGCAAGCATCACAGGCCAGGCAGAGTTTATTGTGCCAAGGGAATTTCGACGAGAATGTAGTATTTGAGACTCATTGCTAGCAGACAGTGAATTAACATAAATGTTTACAACAAAGTGCCTACATTTCATACTGATATTACTCGCTAAGGTCAATTTGATGCCCAGAATATCTCTATAGCCATGATCTAATACTTTAATCCTAATAGCAATAGTGACCTTGACCCAAATTAGAATCCCCCCCGAAGCACACCCTGAGCTAGATGGGTTAGAATTAATATAAAACGTTGAATAGCCAGGTCTAACTTCGGGTAGATTTGTCCGGTTTCCTGAAAAATTATAGGCCCTCATTATGACATTGGTGGTAAATCCGGCTTACCGCCACACTGACGGCCGCCAACTTACTGCAGCGAATATCTTTTCACCCTATTATGATACACATACACCAATCTGTCTGAATTCAGCCACATACACAAATCCTTCAGACCAAAGGTCAGTGATAAAGTGGAGGTACAAAAACCCACACCGTTACGCCAACAGAACAATGCCCACCACATTATGACCCACGAATCACCACAGCGGACATTCATCTGCGGTAAACCATTGGCGTTACATACCGCCGCGCTCAGAATGGACACCCACAGACAAAACAACACCACATTGGACAACTCAAACAAAACAACACACACCTGACACCCATACACACACCACAGCCACACACAACTATAAAAAAACACACCCACATTACCCACAACCCTTTACGAATACAAATCATTGGCACAAGACTGACACAAGACCACTGCCACAACTAGATACACACACCACATACACCCATACATCCCTCACGCACCCCACTTCACACACCCCAACACTTTACCCAACACACTCTGAACAACACACCTCACATAACACCCACGGCACCACAAAGTCACCCCCATTTCACAGAGGAGGAGTTAAGGGTCATGGTGGAGGAAATTGTCAGGGTAGAGCCACAGCTATTTCGAGCACAGGTGCAGCAGATATCCATTGCAAGGAAGATGGAGCTATGGCGAAAAATCGTGGACAGGGTCAATGCCCTTGGACAGCACCCAAGAACAAGGGATGACATCAGGAAGAGGTGGAACGACCTACGTGGGAAGGTACGCTCCATAGCAGCAAGACACCCGCTCACTATCCAAAGGACTGGCGGGAGACCCCCACCTCCCTCCCACAACTCACAGCATGGGAGGAGCAAGCCTTGGCAATACTGCATCCTGAGGGCCTGGCCAGAGTCGGAGGACAGGGGCATCTCCGGTTTCCTCCTCTGGCAGAAAAGGGACATGGCATCTGAGGGCCAGGTTGTGCAACATGCAGCATGCCACTACTCTCTGGCAGACCTTCTTGGGTGAGTAGCACAGGGATCCACCTGTTAGATGGAGGCACCGGAACCTGGCCTTCAGGAGGCCAAATGTTCTCTCAATTATCCTTCTGGTTCGCCCATGTGCCTCATTATAACGTTCTTCTGCCCTTGTCCTGGCATTCCTTACAGGGATCAGCAGCCATGATAGGTTTGGGTAACCAGAGTCACTTGCAAATATTGAGGGGCAACATTTAGCCACACACTATCCTATATGGCAAACACCATACCCATACACCAACATATACTGGGTGGGAACAGGCCTCACCTATTACCCACAGCCTGTGCCTCTGTAGTTGGCCCATCACATTTGGGATGTTGCTATTCCTTAGGACAATGGCATCATGCACCGACCCAGGATACTTAGCATTGACGTGGGAGATGTACTGGTCCGTCAAGCACACCATAGGCACATTCATGAAGTAGAAACCCTTACGATTCCTGAACACCTGTTCATTCTGGCGGGGGGTACAAATGCAATATGTGTTCCGTCAATCGCACCAATTTTATTGGGGATATGTCCCACTGCATAAAACCCGTCCTTCACAGTGGCCAAATCCTCAACCTGGGGGAATTCAATGTAGCTGCATGTCAGAGTCACCAGATCCTCAGGGTCTGCGCACGTTCCCAACACTTCCACCACTGAACAGCTCCAAGACTCTGATAGATAAATCACAGAGGCTAAGAGAGTTCAAGAGGTCTTCTGATGGTTCCAATTTCCATCGGTTCCGGCGTTTTCTCTTTCGGAGTTCTTGAGTCTCTGTTATCATGAACACGCCATGAATATTTTTCAATCTTGTTGCGCGTTCCTTTACATTCTGCTAAACGATGATCAAGCCTCAAGACAAGGTTTATTAATTCTTGACAGTCTGTAGGTTGTGGGTCGATTTGCGCTAAGATATCTTTTAGTTCCTCTTTGAGTCCTTTGTAAAACAAGACCGCTTGTTTTTCTTCAGGCCAGGATGTCTCAGCAACCAGCCGGTTAAAGTTGGCTAAATACAACACTAGGGGGCTCATTTTGACCTCGGCGGTCTTTTTTAAAGACTGCCGAGGGACCGCCGTGCGGAAGACCACCATTGGTGGCGGTTTGCCGCTCGGCCTATTATGACCATTGGCAGCTCTCCGTCCTTTTACGGATGGAGAGCCGCCAACAGCCATACTGGCGGCAGGTGGGGAAGTGGAGGTTGCTCCACCTCCACCGCCACACCAACAGAACACCGCCCAGCGAATCACATCCTGTGATTCGCAGTGGCGGTGTTCTGTTGGCGGTGTGGTGTCGGTGGAGCTGCCCCCATGGCTCCCGTCCCCTCCCGGAGGCTCGTCGGACCAGGTAAGTCGATCCTCCGTGAGGGGAGGGGGTGGAGGGTGTTGTGTGTTGTGTGGGTGCATGGGGGTGTGCGTGTGTGTATGTAGAGGGGGTGTGTGAGTGCCTGAATGCCTGCGGGGGTGTTGTGTGTATGGGAATGAGTGCGTGTATGTCTGTGGGTATGTCTGTATGGATGTGTGCGTGTATGTTTGAATGTGGGTGTGCGTGTATGACTGTGTGTGTGGATGTAGGCATGTATGTCGGCGTGTGTGCGTGTAAGTATATAGGTGGTGCCTGCGTGCGTGTCGTGTGGGTATGGGTGAAGTGATGTTGGGGGTCGGGGTGGGGAGGGGGGCCCTGCCACCTTTGGGGGGTGGCACGGGTGGTGGGTGGGTAGGGAAGGGAGTCAAGTGGGGGCAGGGGGTGGGGGAGACCCCTATCAGTGCCAGGGAAGGAATTCCCTGGCACTGATAGTGCTTACCGCCATGGATTTCATGGCGGTTCAAACCGCTGGAAATCCACGGCGGTAAGCCGGGTCCAAATACCGCCGGCGGTATAGTGACGGCCGCCGGGCTGGAGACCAAGGTCTCCAGGCCGGCGGTCGTCACTGCCCTGGGGGGCGGAACGGAGAACCGGCGGATGACCATGGCGGTAACCGCCATGGTCATAATTCCACAAGGTAAGACCGCCTGCTTGTTGGCGGTCTTACCGCCGGTTCTCCGCCTTCCGCCAGGGTTGTAATGACCCCCTAGGTCTTGATTCCCTTGGCGTAAATCTAATAATTCACGATCTGCTGACTGTGTTACAGTTCTACGATCAAAAACTCTCTCAAATTCACGAACAAAATTTCTCCAGTTGTACAACAAGGGACTATTTTTACGCACAAGAGGAATTGCCCAAGTAGCTGCATCCCCAGCCAAATATGATAACAAGAAAGCTACTTTGGACTGGGCATCGGGGAAAGTATGTGGTCTGCAGGTGAAGTGTAGTCCCACTTGAACCAGGAAAGATTGCGCTTTGAAAGGGTCACCTGAGAAACGTTCTGGGGGGGCTAAAGGAATTGGGGAAGGAACATTTAGGGAAATGTTTGTCGGATTACTTCCAGAAGCCTGAGAAGTAGTACCTGGCCAGGACACACCTGTGGGACTTTGTTCCTTCTTCTCTACCTTATTTTGCAACTGACTCACTCTCTCAGCTAAGCTAGTTGTCAATTCTTTGGATGATACCACCTCTGCCTGGAGCTGGGTGATAGCCTTGACTAACTCGTCCAGCGTGGCCATGCTGAGAACATACACAAACCAGGAGGATAATAATTTGTGGGCTCACTATTCTGTCAGAGTCACCAGAACCTCGGGGTCTGCGCACGTTCCCAACACGTCCACCACTGAACAGCTCCAAGACTCTGATAGATAAATCACAGTCTAAGAGAGTTCAAGAGGGGAAGAGGGGTTTAGGAAGGGAAACAGCTGGGAAGGAGACCTGTAGTAAGAAAAAGGTTAGAACACACAATATGAAAATTATATCTCCTGAAATCAATACTAGACTATGATTCTAAGCATAGTCATTCTGAAAACATGAACAATCTAAGAATTAAGTTTAAAATGACTAAGTTTCAAGATGGCCGGATACCTGTAAGGGAATAAAGATGGATTAAATGAAAACTTTCTTATTCAAGTACTGTCCTTTACATGAGAATCAGAAAAACATTCTGACTAAATTTTAAACCAGTCATATAAATCCTTTTTTGAGAATGCATACTAGGACCATACAATATTGCATCTAGACACTCTGATCTTCTGTGTACTCTTAAAATGTTTCAACACAAATTGAGCATATTGTAGATTTATATATATATATATAGTAACCACCATAAAAGGATTGTGCACCATGAATAACACAATATGGATTCAGGAAAAACAAATCACATAACTTGTCAACTCGAATATTACATGATAAATATCTTAGAATAGTGGTATACAATAAACAACATGAATTAAACTCGAGGAGAGAATCGTGCGTCTTGCCGATTCGAGTGTCACCATGTAAAAAGCCAAGAAATGGTAGTACACAATGAATATCAAAGTCAAATCATCATTAAACGAATTGCGCGTCTTGCTGATTTGTAAATCACGATGTAAAAGCCAAGAAATAACAGCTCACAATGAATAACAAGATCAAAATACAATGAAACGAATTGCGCGTCTTTTGCCGATTCTTAAGCCACCATGTAAATGTCAAGAAATGGTAGCGTGCAATGAACAACAAAGTTAAAACACCATAAAACGAATCGCGCGTCTTGCCGATTCTTAAACCACCATGTAAATGTCAAGCAATGGTAGCGCGCAATGAACAACAAAGTTAAAACACCATAAAACTAATTGCGCGTCTTGCCGATTCTTAAGCCACCATGCAACTGTCAAGAAACGGTAGCGTGCAATGAATAACAAGATTAAATTATCATGAAACGAATTGAGCGTCTTGCCGATTCGCAAGTCACCCTGCAAATGTCACAAACACTCAAGCGCATATTTCACACGCGCAAAGTACTCTGTCAAATCATAAAAGAATTAGGCCAAAGAACATGAGAGTTCTCGATAACGGCGTCGGAAGGCCAGCCCAACCACCGTCTTACCGCCCAGAACAAGGATCTCCAAATGAAGAAGGAAAGTCAGATGTCTGGAAGATCAAAAAGGCCACCGGGACAGGAGCTCAGGAAATAGCTGCTGCTCTGCACCGGGACCTCTGAATAGTGAGCACTTGGAGCTGGGATGGCTCCTTTGTATAGAGTCTTGGCCCAGCCCACAACCACACCCAGGCATGTTGCAGGGAAAGTCTCTAGAAAGCCCTGGAAAGGGACCACACCCTAACACACTCTGAAAGCCTGCAGCAATACATTGCAAATGAACAGCATTAGTAAGCACATTAAAAATAAGTCTTCAGGATTGAACTCTGCAATACAAAAGGTTAAACAGCAACATATCAGCATAATGCATAAATTACGTTGTTTTGAGAGTGCTGGGTTTTTGCATTCTAGTCGCCAATAGAGCGCGCACTGCCCTGGTGTTGACAGTACTCCCCTCTCCCAGATGCGCTCTAGGGCCTGGTTTGCCTGGATTAAGACGATGAAAGCGTCTCACAAGTACTGGAGCATGAACATCAGATGCGTAAACCCATGAGTTACTTTCAGGACCATAACCTTTCCATGAGATTAAGTACCATAGATTACGCCCTCGTAGTTTAGAATCCAACACTCTCTTAACTTCATATTCATCTTCTCCCTGCACTAGAACAGGAGCTGGATGAGGGTGGACCTTTTGGACTGCCCTTTTCAATAGGGAAGTGTGGAACACTGGATGAATCCGTAAGGATCTAGGCAATTGTAGTTTATAGGTTACTGGATTGATTTGCTGAAGGACTGTGTAAGGACCTATACATTTGGGATTAAACATGTGCTTCTTCTTGAAGTCTATATGTTTTGTGGAAAGCCACACTTTGTCACCTGGTTGATATTGCGGTCCCTCACAATGTTTCTTGTCATAATGCCTTTTGTATTTTTGTTTGGCTTTTTCTAAATGCTGTTGAATCAGTTTCTGGGTTTGATGCAAATGCTGAATGGTTTCTTTCACAGCTGGAGTAAGAGAACTTTCTTGAGGAATTGTGATGGGCAGGGTGTCAGGATGATAGCCAAATAAACCAAAAAAGGGTGTAACGCCAATAGAAGTGTGGAATGAGTTATTGTAAGCTAACTCAGCTAACCAGAGCATAGATGTCCAAGAATGAAGTGCCTTTTTAGCGTAGGCACGTAGGTATTGTTTCAAAGTCTGATTTGGTCTCTCCGTTTGACCATCTGTTTGAGGATGGTGACTAGTAGATAGCGTAGATGTCACTTGGAGTGTTTTACACCATGTCGTCCAGAAATTGGAGGCAAATTGCGACCCCCGATCGGAGAGGATTACTTTTGGCAGTCCATGATAACGAACCACTCTGTTCAGTAAAATAGTTGCCAGTTCACTAGAAGTGGGCAATTTTTTACAGGCAATGAAATGTCCATATTTTGTGAGACTATCTACTACCACCAGAATTACTGAATGCTGTTGAACCACTGGCAGACCGGTAATAAAGTCTAAAGAAATGTGCTCCCATGGACGACTTGGGGTTGGAAGTGGATGTAACAACCCTTTTGGTTTTGAATGACTTGTTTTAATGCGAGCACAAACTTCGCAGTTGTTTACCATTGCTTTTACATCTTTTGTTAGGGTAGGCCACCAAAAATAGTGTTGGATCAGTTCAAAAGCTTTAGGAGTACTTGGATGACCTGCCGTCGGTACAAGATGCAACCAATGAAACACTATCTTGCGAAGTTTGGTAGTGGGTACGAACAAACAAGCGTCATAAAAGGGTAGTCCTTGCTTGTTTGACCTTTTGGGATCTGCTTGGGCCCATGTTTGCCATTTTTCAACAGTGAAAAAGTTGCGAATTTCTTCAAAGAAATCTTCAGTTTTTATGATACATAGAACCTTGTCAGGAGCAATGATAGCTCTGGAGGCTTGAAATGCAGGCAATGTGGTAGACTCTTGATGGGACAAGGCGTCAGCTTTGCGATTATCTTTACCAGGCCGGAAGATTACTACAAAATCAAATTCGGCAAAAAAACAGCATCCAGCATAATTGCCGAGGGGTCAAAAGTCTGGCGGAACTCATGAATTGAAGATTACGATGATCAGTATATACTGTGACAGTGTATTTAGCACCCAACAAATGATGTCTCCAATCTTTAAAGGCTTCACAAATCGCCAGAAGCTCTTTTTCCAGCAATGACATAGTTCTGTTCGGCTTTGTTCAGCTTCTGAGACATATAAGCTACAGGATGAAGTTGACCAGTGTCTTTATTTCGTTGTGATAAGACGCCTCCTATTGCTACATCTGAAGCATCAGCTTCCACTATGAAAGGTCGATTCGCATCAGGATGAGTCAAGACTGGGGCAGTGGAGAAAGCTTTCTTCAAAGTCGAGAAGGCTTGATCAGCTTCTGGGGACCATACAAACTTTTCTTTCTTTCTTAGTAGCTTATTGATTGGAGCCACTGTCTGGGAGAAATGATTTATGAATCTCTGGTAAAAATTTGCAAACCCCAGGAAACATTGTACCTCACGAACAGTTTTTTGGGGTGGGCCAATCAGATACGGCTTTTACTTTCTTTTCTGCCATCATCATACCTTGTGGGGTAAGAATAACCCCTAAAAACTCTGGTAACATGAAACTCACACTTGGTTAGTTTGCAATATAAATGGTGCTTTCGAAGGGCTGCAAGAATTTTCTTGACATGTTGGACATGTTCATTTTCATTGTCAGAGTAGATCAAAATGTCATCGATGTAGACTATGGCAAATATGTCGAGGTACTCTCTAAGAACGTCATTCAAGAAAAATTGAAATGCTGCTGGAGCATTACACAGACTAAAAGGCATGACGGTGTATTCAAAAAGGCCATATCTTGTCTTGAACGCTGTTTTCCATTCGTCACTCTCTCTCATTCTGACCAAATGATAAGCACCTCGAAGGTCAAGCTTCGTGTAGGTTTTTGCTCTCTTTACTTGTTCCAATAATACCGGAATTAGGGGTAAAGGATATTTATTCTTGATGGTGACTTTGTTCAAACCCCTATAGTCGATGCAAGTTCGAAGTTCTCCATTAGCTTTTGGAACAAAAAACAAAGGTGAAGCTGCAGGAGACTTAGAGGGGCGAATGAAGCCATTCTCCAAAAATTGATCTAGGTATTTTCGTAAATGTTGATTTTCATGTTCTGACAGGGCATATATACGACAGTTGGGAAGTATCGCACCTGGGACCAGATCAATTTGACAGTCATAAGATCTATGAGGAGGTAGAATCTCTGCTCCTTTCTCATCAAATACATCTTTGTAAGATGAATACTGTTTGGGCAGCTGAATTTCTTTCTCCACAGCAGTAGCTGTGTAAGAGTTACAAACTTTTGGTACTTGAATCTTTTGGAGACATTGTTCGTTACCTAGCGCAGATGAGAACACTATTTTTTGTTCTGCCCAATTGATCTCTGGATTGTGATGAGTTAACCATGGCAAGCCGAGAATAATCCCATATTGGGGAGCATGGATCACGTCAAGAATGATTTTCTCTTTATGTTTCTTTCTTTGAATCTTATCTTCACAAATCATCGACAAGGGGATAGTCTGAAGAGTTACTGGATCTCCAGTCAAGAGTTTTCCATCGACTGCCTGGATGATTTCTGGGGTCTTCTTTTCAATACATGGGATCCCCCATGCACGAACCAATTGGACATCAACAAAGTTCCCAGTAGCCCCAGAATCGACTAGAGCTTTTTTTAAATACATCTTTTCTTGTCCTGAACTCTTATTTCCAGTTTAAGATGTCTAGATTGTGAAGGGTCCACATTGACACCCAAGAGCAACCCTTCTCTGAATCTTGGGTGTTTTAGTTTTCCAACTCGACTGGTGCATTGGCCGCTACCTTCTGAACTGGACCTTGCTTGTTCTTTGGTTTGATTGGACAATTTTTGGCAAAATGACCCTTCCGCCCACAATAAAGACATTGTCCATTTTTTCTGCGTAGGTCCTTTTCATCTTTGGTCAAAGGTCTTCTGATGGTTCCAATTTCCATCCATTCCAGCGTTTTCTCTTTCGGAGTTCTTGAGTCTCTGTTATCATGAACACGCCATGAATATTTTTCAATCTTGTTGCGCGTTCCTTTACGTTCTACTAAACGATAATCAAGCCTCAAGACAAGGTTTATTAATTCTTGACAGTCTGTAGGTTGTGGGTCGATTTGCGCTAAGATATCTTTTAATTCCTCTTTGAGTCCCTTGTAAAACAAGACCGCTTGTTTTTCTTCAGGCCAGGATGTCTCTGCAACCAGCCGGTTAAAGTTGGCTAAATACGACACTAGGGGCCTGATTACAACTTTGGAGGAGGTGTTAATCCGTCCCAAAAGTGACGGTAAAGTGACGGATATACCACCAGCCATATTATGAGTTCCATAGGATATAATGGACTCATAATACGGCTGGTGGTATATCCGTCACTTTACTGGCACTTTTGGGACGGATTAACACCTCCTCCAAAGTTGTAATCAGGCCCTAGGTCTTGATTCCCTTGGCGTAAATCTAATAATTCACGATCTGCTGACTGTGTTACAGTTCTACGATCAAAAACTCTCTCAAATTCACAAACAAAATTTCTCCAGTTGTACATCAAAGGACTATTTTTACTCACAAGAGGAATTGCCCAAGTAGCTGCATCCCCAGCCAAATATGATAACAAGAAAGCTACTTTGGACTGGGCAACGGGGAAAGTATGTGGTCTGCAGGTGAAGTGTAGTCCCACTTGAACCAGGAAAGATTGCGCTTTCTAAGGGTCACCTGAGAAACGTTCTGGGGGAGCTAAAGGAATTGCGGAAGGAACATTTAGGGAAATGTTTGTCGGATTACTTCCAGAAGCCTGAGAAGTAGTACCTGGCCAGGACACACCTGTGGGACTATGTTACTTCTTCTCTACCTTATCTTGCAACTGACTCACTCTCTTAGCTAAGCTAGTTGTCAATTCTTTGGATGATACCACCTCTGCCTGGAGCTGGGTGATAGCCTTGACCAACTCATCCAGCGTGGCCATGCTGAGAACATACACAAACCAGGAGGATAATAATTAGTGGGCTCACTATTCTGTCAGAGTCACCAGATCCTCGGGGTCTGCGCACGTTCCCAACACGTCCACCACTGAACAGCTCCAAGACTCTGATAGATAAATCACAGAGGCTAAGAGAGTTCAAGAGGGGAAGAGGGGATTAGGAAGGGAAACACCTGGGAAGGAGACCTGTAGTAAGAAAAAGGTTAGAACACACAATATGAAAATTATATCTCCTGAAATCAATACTAGACTATGATTCTAAGCATAGTCATTCTGAAAACATGAACAATCTAAGAATTAAGTTTAAAATGACTAAGTTTCAAGATGGCCGGATACCTGTAAGGGAATAAAGATGGATTAAATGAAAACTTTCTTATTCAAGTACTTTCCTTTACATGAGAATCAGAAAAACATTCTGACTAAATTTTAAACAAGTCATATAAATCCTTTTTTGAGAATGCATACTAGGTCCATACAATATTGCATCTAGACACTCTGATCTTCTGTGTACTCTTAAAATGTTTCAACACAAATTGCACATATTGTAGATTTACATATATATATATATATATATAGTAACCACCATAAAAGGATTGTGCACCATGAATAACACAATATGGATTCAGGAAAAACAAATCACATAACTTGTCAACTCGAATATTACATGTTAAATATCTTAGAATAGTGGTATACAATAAACAACATGAATTAAACTCGAGGAGAGAATCGTGCGTCTTGCCGATTCGAGTGTCACCATGTAAAAAGCCAAGAAATGGTAGTACGCAATGAATATCAAAGTCAAATCATCATTAAACGAATCGCGCGTCTTGCTGATTCATAAATCACGATGTAAAAGCCAAGAAATAACAGCTCACAATGAATAACAAGATCAAAATACAATGAAACGAATCGCGTGTCTTTTGCCGATTCTTAAGCCACCATGTAAATGTCAAGAAATGGTAGCGTGCAATGAACAACAAAGTTAAAACACCATAAAACGAATCGCGCGTCTTGCCGATTCTTAAACCACCATGTAAATGTCAAGAAATGGTAGCGCGCAATGAACAACAAAGTTAAAACACCATAAAACGAATCGCGCGTCTTGCCGATTCTTAAGCCACCATGCAACTGTCAAGAAACGGTAGCGTGCAATGAATAACAAGATTAAATTATCATGAAACGAATTGCGCGTCTTGCCGATTCGCAAGTCACCCTGCAAATGTCACAAACACTCAAGCGCATATTTCACATGCGCAAAGTACTCTGTCAAATCATAAAAGAATTAGGCCCAAGAACATGAGAGTTCTCGATAACGGCGTCGGGAGGCCAGCCCAACCACAGTCTTACCGCCCAGAACAAGGATCTCCAAATGAAGAATGAAAGTCAGATGTCTGGAAGATCAAATAGGCCACCGGGACAGGAGCTCAGGAAATAGCTGCTGCTCTGCACCGGGACCTCTGAATAGTGAGCACTTGGAGCTGGGCTGGCTCCTTTGTATAGAGTCTTGGCCCAGCCCACAACCACACCCAGGCATGTTGTAGGGAAAGTCTCTAGAAAGCCCTGAAAGGGACCACACCCTAACACACTCTGAAAGCCTGCAGCAATACATTGCAAATGAACAGCATTTGTAAGCACATTAAAAATAAGTCTTCAGGATTGAACTCTGCAATGCAAAAGATTAAACAGCAACATATCAGCACAATGCATAAATTATGTTGTTTTGAGAGTGCTGGGTTTTTGTATTCTAGTCGCCAATAGAGCGCGCACTGCCCTGGTGTTGACACTGCACATGTGTTTTATCAGTGTAGACAATACTCTTGTCAGCACTATTGAGAACATTGGCTGTGACATTCCTGCTGCCAAGCCCACTGTCACTTGGAAAGAATCATTTGCCAGGAAATGGAGTACTGATAGCACTTCCACAAGAGGGGGGATCCCAGTTGGATGACGGATAATATATATCAGGTCAGGCTCCAATTGGGCACAGAGCTCTATGATTGTGGCCCTGTCCAGTCTATAGGTGAGTATTATATGTCTGTCCTCCATTGTAGTCAAGTACACCAGGGGTCTGTACACGGGGGTATGTCTCCATCTCCTATTCATCCGCAGGAATCTAAGGAACAAAAAGAGTGAGGAGCCTGTCACAAACTGAACAATGGAGCCACAACAGTACTTTGCAATCTGTAAACGTGTAATGGGTCAGTGTGATTTGTGCAGTGTGTGCCTATTTCTCCTGTGACGGAGCATTATTCCATAAGGCTGCCCCCCAAAAAAATGCGTCTGCCTGCCCTATGTGGAGGGACAGGTGGAAGTGAGGTAATTCCGGTGACGTTGTGTGCCGCGGGAGGCGGTTGGGAACCGCTGTGCAATTCCTCATTGGTTAATATTGGGCCCTATGGGGTACAGTGGCCGTTGGTGATCTACGCCGGCGGTGATGGTATGCACCGGCGCGGACGTGACTGCCATTTTCTAACATGTTCCTCACTTGTTTCCTGGCATTCCATAGGAGAGGACCAACGCTGCATGTGCTGTTGTGACCTGTGTCTGGAACCTACCATGGCCTGTGTGACAGGGGAAAGGGCCCCAGCCTTCCCTTCAGAGGAGTTGGAGAGATTGGTGGATGGGGTCCTATCCCAATATGAACTGCTGTATGGGCCTCCAGACCAACAGGTGAGTACACTGTGGGCACGATGCATGTGGCATGCATGTATGGAGGTGTGTGTGATGGCACTGTGTAAGGGGTGAGGGGTGTCCTCCTGGCTGGGTACACATTGAGTGCTGGGCTATGTGTGTGCCAATAGTGCTGTAAACAGATATGGTGGGCCATTTGAGTAACTATCCGGACTGGCTGTCTAATGTTGTTCTCCTGTCTGTATTTCCTCTGCAGTTCAGCGCCCATCAAAAGAAGGGTATATGGCATGCCATCGCCAAGGAGGTGCGGACCCTGCGGGTCTATGGCAGGCGGAGCACTCACTGTCGCAAACAGTGGGAGGAACTGAGATGCTGGGCATGGAAGACCGCTGAGGCCCAGCTGGGAATGGCCTCCCAATGAGGAAGGGGTGCCCGTTGAACCCTGACACTCCTGATGGCCCGCATACTAGTGGTGGCCTATCCAGAGCTGGATGGGCGCTTGAGGGCAAAACAGCAGCCACAAGGGGGTGAGTACAGTGGCTATCATTACAACTTACGCCTGGTGAGGTGGTATCCGGGTGGTGGTTGTGTGCCAGTGGGTGCCCCTAGGCCAGGCTAGACATAGCAGCGTAGGAACTCTGGTGGCTAAGGGTCTGAAGAGAAAATACTGCCTACCTAGCTTGTTAGCTTCAACTACTGGCCAGGGCTGCGTGGGTCCCAGGTGTGCTGCAGTTGGCGGTGTGTGCTCCTCCTCACAACATCCATGCACACGCCCCCTGTGTCCTCTCCCACCGTGTCTGTCCCCCCCTCCTAAAGTACAGAAACGCAAGCACTTAGATAATCAACAGACATCTGCCTCACAACAGCATACAACCCATGCACCTGCACCCAAATCCAGCAGACAAACACCTCAAACAACCACTCCCTTATCCTCCACTCCCATTTCTTCTCCCTCTTCCCACCCCAATGTCCCTAAAAAGCTTTTCCTTTCCACCATTGACCTCTTCCCTACCCCTCCCCCGTCCTGCATGTATGGTCAGGGTATCAAGAATCCAGCCAAGCACCTCAGCCAACCAGTCCACGGGCCCGGTTCCATCAGCACCTACTCATGGTGAAAAGGATTCTAGGCCACAAATACTGTGGGGAAGGAGCCTGCACCAGCCATCAAAAAGAGTAAGGAGCCTGCACCAGCCAGCAGAAAGGGGAAGGAGCCTGCACCAGCAAGCAAGAAGGGGAAGGAGCCTGCACCAGCCAGCAGAAAGGGGAAGGAGCCTGCACCAGCAAGCAAGAATGGGAAGCAGCCTGCACCAGCAATCAGAAAGGGGAAGGAGCCTGCACCAGCAAGCAAGAAGGGGAAGGAGCCTGCACCAGCAGCTGTCACAGAGCTCCCACCACCAGCTGTGGTTGTGGAGCCATCAGTGAGTGCAGGGGCAGAGCAGGAGCCTCGCACTACCACCACCACCACCACAGTGCAGCCATCGCAGGGTGCAGGGGCTGAGCAGGAGCCTCCCACTACCACCACTGCCACCACAGTGCAGCCATCGCAGGGTGCAGGGGCTGAGCAGGAGCCTTCCACTACCACCACCACCACCACAGTTCAGCTATCGCAGGGTGCAGGGGCTGAGCAGGAGCCTCCCACTTCCACCACCACAGTGCAGCCATTGCAGGGTGCAGGGGCTGAGCTGGAGCCTCCCACTACCACTACCACCACCACCACATTGCAGCCATCACCGCTGGCAGAAGCCATGTGATCTAGGCTCCATGGGCTGCTGTGTGGCCTGTCCCCTCCAGAACCAGTGGCCAAGTCACTCACCTGAGAGACTGTGGCCTTGCACTCCCCAGGCTTGTTGCCCCCTCCAGAACCAGTGGGCAAGTCACCCACTCCAGAGACTGTGGCCCATCACTCCCCAGGACCAAGCACAGGGCTTGTTACCCCCCCCCCCCAGAACCAGTGGGCAAGTCACCCACCTGAGAGACTGTGGCCTTGCACTCCCCAGGACCAAGCACAGGGCTTGTTTCCCCCTCCAGAACCAGTGGGCAAGTCACCCACCTGAGAGACTGTGGCGTTGCACTCCCCAGACCAAGCACAGGGTTTGTTGCCCCTCCAGAAACAGTGGGAAAGTCACCCACTCCAGAGACTGTGGCCTTGCACTCCCCAGGACCAAGCACAGGGCTTGTTGCCCCCTCCAGAACCAGTGGGTAAGTCACCCACCTGAGAGACTGTGGCCTTGCACTCCCCAGGACCAAGCACAGGGCATGTTGCCCCCTCCAGAACCAGTGGTCTTGTTTCAGCATCCAGCTGAGGTGCCCCCCCGAGGTGCCTGCCTATTTGCCAACTGATGCCCCTGCAGTGTTCTCTCCATATTGGTGCAGGGAACGAGTGGGGCCTTGGACTTTGCCCTGTGGCCATGTGGCCCCTGTGTACTGAGGACTGGGCAGTGTCCCTTTTTTGTACATTTGTACATATCTGTTGCATTGGCAAATGTATTATTAATTTTCTGTTGATCTGATTACAATCACTTTAGTCACTTCCTGTTTTCCTTGCATTATTCAGCTGATTTACGGGGATAAATTGTTTTCAGCTGGTTGTGTGTATGGTTTGTGTGGATGGTGTGTGTATATGTGTGTCACTCTCGTTTTCCTCCCCCCCTCCCTTGTGTGCTAGGTGACTGTACTCACCATCGTCGTCTTTGCCGGCGTTGGTGTTCGTGGTGGAGCATAACATAGAAGATCATCGGAAATACTTGCATTTCTGGTTCCATGGCAGCATGGTTCTTCCCTGTGTCTCCAATGGTGAGTCCTTTCACTTCTGTAATGTTTTTCCGCCAGGCTTTTGATGGCTTTGTTACTGCCGGGAAAAGGTGGCAGATTGTGTTGTCATAATATGGTGGGCGGAACTTTGACTTCTGCCTGGCTGTACGCCGCTACCGCCGTGGTGACTGTTGTTTCCACCCTGGCAGTCGGTGTGATACATTGGCTACCTTTTCAGAGATCTTACCTCCATGGTCATAATTTGGCGGTAGTTACTTTATCACCGACCGCCAGGGTCGTAATGACATTTGTCAACAACATTTCCTTACTTGCTTGCCTACCAAGCAAACTCTCCTCTCGGCAAGTAGAGAGTGAAACTTTCTCAAAGGAAGGCCCATAGTTAGTCTCTGGGTTTCAAATTCAGCAGCACAGCTCTGTATGGAAAATACGGATTAGGATGTTTAGCCAAACGACCATCACTTGGATCCCAGTGGTTGCCTCTAGGACCACTTCCTACAGTGGAATTCATGCTAGGCTGATGGAGACTTTTTCCACAGAGCGGTACTTTCCCTTGGCGCATGTGCCATAGGCCTTGCAATTCCCTAGCCCCATTGTTTGTGGAGCTCATTGCTTGCTCCTCAGGGTGACTCATGATATTTATCTATGGGCCCCCCACCAAAGTTTCAAGCAATATCCCCAGTTTCTCTACTTTTCTGTCAGACGTTGTGTAAGTGAGGTGACAGAAGATTTTAATCCCAAGATCCCAGACTCAATTGGTTAAATTGATTCTTAATCTCATTCTCTCATTGATGTGGTGGGAGATGTAATGGCTCATTAACATTAGTCAATAGTACCTTGTTCGTTACATCATTCTCTAAGTCTTCAAGAACTTGTAATCTGTTGCCACATTCCACCAATATCACCTGCGGGGTAGATCCTACAGTTTCTAGGGGTCTCTGAGGAACATCTAAGCTCACTAATTCCTTTCTCTACAGTTCATTAGATGCTAATTTGTGCATCCTGGCCTAGTATTGTTCCCCTAAAGCGTAAATAAAAGACTGCATCAGGTGACCCGCATACTAAAGTCACATTTGGAAATAGTGCATAATCATTCATACAAATGAGAAAATAACTTAAGGACAGGTTAGTACACAAAATCATGATCTTTGGGAGCAGCGCTTAGCCATGGGATTCCACTTGGTGACCAACAGAGGTAGGACATCCACCCCGACCTCCCACTCCCAGAACCTTTGGATTGTCATGGACAGCAATCTCGAATGGACAGTCCAAGTCAATGCCATCACTTAATGCTTCCATACCATGAAGCTGCTGAGGAAAATCCTGTATACCAGGATCAACAAAAAAACTCACCAGAAGGCTTCAGACAATTTAGAACTCAGTAGCCAAAATTACTCTCAATCTCCCACGCTGCACTCATGTCATACTACAGGAGCTTCACTAGCCTATAAGGCAATCAGGCAGTACCGATGGGCTGCTCCCACAGATCAGTGTGTGGACTGTGTTTTTTAACAGATTTGGGCCAGTTGTATGCCTTACCAAAAGGAAAGGGACCCCACACACCAAGGGGACAGGGTATCAGTACACAGTAAATTTGACAACATTTCCATTAGGATAAACATTCAAGCAAACTCAAATATTCATATCTTGTCACTCATTCAAACCTGCATTCAAAAAACACATATTCACCATAAAAGCGTACTACAACTATTGTGAAAAATACACGTGATTATAATAATACATATATAAATAATATAAAAAAGTATATATATCTTCTTCTCTGTGTGTGCTCAGCATTCAAATCTATTAAATAGATTACAAACATGTATCCCACAGCAAGTAGAAACAATTCTTAAAATCATTAACCACATTCTCTTCCAAAATAAATTAATAACTAAGACACATCAATTGTCTATTATACTTCTTCAGGTCTACTATTGGTGTCAACAGGGAGCCATGACTCTATCAGTTCCTCATGGAGGGTTTCCCAGTGTACAACAGATTCTGACAATGCATTTCGGTGGAAATATTGGTTAAAACCACCTTCTTCGGGAAAACAAAAATGATTCTATCTCCCACAATTTTTCAATAGGTGATATTTCCAGAACAATTATGCTACTAATGCTCTGGTGTATTTAAAAACATTTAATGGAAAACTGTGATCAACATTCCTTTGAGTACCCGGAAAGAATAGTTACATCATCCACTGATAGCTATATCATTTAATTTGTAGGTCTATTAAAAAGTCCACCATATTCAAATCAGGACTTTCCTCAATACAAAGTACTCAGGGCCATATTTATACTTTTTGACGCAAAACTGCGCTATCGCAGTTTTGCGTCAAAAAAATTTGCGCCGTCTAACGCTATTTGGATGCGCCATTCGGGCGTCAAATTTATACTTTGACGTACGGCGGCGCAACCAACAGGTGGGAGTCATTATTTTGTGACGCACACAGCGTCGGTCTGTCGTAAGGGAAACCCACGTAAAAGTGACGCAAATCACTGTGGGTCGATTTACGACAGCGCAATCGTGAAAACGCCGGTTTTTTTCACGCTATTGCGTGACATTTTTGCGCGAAAACTGCTCTTACAGGAGAGGAGACCCAAAATGGATCCTAGATGCCCCAACAGACCCCAGGAGGATGAGAGCAGACCAGGAACCAGCCAGGAGGAAGCATACAGGAACCAGGACATGTTAAAGAAAAAAAGAAAGTGTCGCTTCAGTGCAGAGGAGCAGGAAATCCTGGTGAAAGAGGTGACGGAACACCAGCACCAACTTTTCATATCCTCAAAATTGCCACTCAGTAGGAGAGAGGCCATCTGGAAAGAAATTGTGGACAAGATAAACAGTGTGGCTGAAGAACGCCGGACAGTCACAGAGTGTAAGAAACGCTGGCATGACTGTAAACGTAGGACCAAAGAGAAAATGGCCAGGAAGGCAGCAATGCAGACTGGAGGGGGGAGTCCAGCACAACAGGAGGCCCTGGACCACATGGAGGAGATGGTCGCAGCCGTCATCCCGGAGGAGATCGTCACAGGGATACAAGGACTGGACAGCGCAGACTACCACGACACTACGCACATGCAGGGTAAGTCGCATGGGGAATTACAATGCAATAATGGGGACTGTAAGCAGGGGGGGGATACCTACTACACAATGCATGTAACTTAGCACATATATGAAGTGGCATGGGGAAAGGGGCACGGCAGGGGGGAATGCCCAGTACTGACCATAGCCGGGGCACGACAAAATACTGCCACCACTACAGTCCCACGGGGACATCCTGTAATTACAACAAGAGAGCCAAGGGAAACCAGTGACAGGTGGGAAGGACACTACCCTGAATCCACATCCAGGCACTTGTTTTGCACAAACTATTCCCCATCAACTAGGTCCCTACCTGTAATGCAGTAGCAAATACAACAACTGCAACTTAACTGCCACCACAGTTGACAATAACACCTCTCATCTCTGGGCAGCTATAGTACCAAATGGCAGGAACCCCACCCTGGAACATACATACCTAAATTAGGGGGTGAGGATGACATCTGCAACTACTCCTAGAAATAAGACAAAGGTACCAGTACACTTAAATGCCGAATGTCCATAACTGACACATACATAAGCCTAAGTAAACAGCAATAGGAGCCACACAGCACTAACGACACACACATGCTGCATACGTCAGGGTCCCTCACGTACCTGCCTAACAATGCTACATCACAAATGTCATACTGCTCAGACAACAACATTGACGAGGGGACACAGGCAACTGGTCAATGAAACACATCTGCACAGTCTAACCAAAAAATAGGACATTCATACGATAAACAGGCCAATCCAGTAAGACACACATGAGACCCCATCAGATACAAACATCAACAATGTTTACATCCATACCACATCCTAACATTGACATACATAGGTCATGCCACCTAACATGTACAGATCATGCAATGTGAATAAAAAGTGTATGGTGCAGGGCCTGTGAGGCAAGTGTGCTGGCAGGCAGTCACAACACCCACAGTCAGTCAAAGTGTAGCGTGGCAAGTGAAACGTATACTTTGTGCAATAGCCTCAGGCTGGAGGCCTTTGTGCATCTTACCCTGAATGTACTTATACTCATTTGCTCACATCTAAGTGCCTCAGAGCACTTTGCACTAAATGAATCTCATTGCCCTTCCTATCAGTTAATGTAGCAAATAGTCAGTCCTAAGGTGTTGGCAATTAGTCAAATCACCCTGTTTTGCCTACTTCTGCACTGGAGTTTGCCAGAACATATTCACTCTGTGCCCCAGTCAAGGATACCGTCTGGTTCGTTGATGATAGATGTGGTAGGGGTTAAGGTTTGCCATTCCTGCGTAGGGAAACTTTGTCATCACAATGACATATGTCTTTTAAATTCACTTCCTCGTCCCAAGACACGCATGGGGGAGTTTACAAACAGAAAATCACATCTAGATGCTGCCTGCCTTGCTGCTGATGCACAACCAGATCCCAGCCCATTCCTCTGATATGAGGGATGATGTCTCCCCTGTGATTCAGACAGCCAAGCTCCAAACTTAACATGCTGTGCTATATATAGAACAAGCAGAGGGAGAGTAGAAACTGTTAGGCACCATGATAGCTGTGTACCAATGTATTACTCTCCTGCGGACTATTTCAGTTCTAACTGTGTGTATTGTTTTGGTTATTGGGGCTCACACCTAAATTCCTACAAGTCAGTTGTACAATGAAACTTCATATCAAACAAATACTGTCTGTGTCATTTGTTTATGGGAACATACCGGAAAAGATAGAAATGTGTAGGACCAGAGTGACCACCACTTCCCTGAGAAGTCCCAAAGATGTCATGGGCTTGGATTTCCAAACATTCCTCTTTTGTGGGAGACCAGAGGCACTGCTAGTCTGTCTGAGCTAAATAGAATATCTGGGTGACAGAGTTATTTACAAGTGGGTCAAACTTAGTCCCCAACACCATTAGCTATCCTGCTGCCTAGAAAGCCAAGAATCACATGTAGGATAATGAGAGCCCACGCAAACAAATGTCCCTCCATAACAATAGTGAAACACCGAGGGAGGAGTAGGACAAAAAAATGCATATTCCGAAATAATTACAAATCAACACCTAGAGATGACCTGGCAGGCATGTCTGATAGCTCCATATCATACATGTGACACACAGGTGGGCCATAGGCCTACAACAATGCCCTATGACGGACAGCAGATACCAAGACAAAATCAGAGTACAAAGTTAAGGCATCCAAAGGCTTGTATCTTAGTGCAAAATGATCTCAACACAGACACACTAATTGTACCCTGTTTCTTTGCAGAGGAACACGGATCTCCTGCCGATATGCCTGTCCATGAGTTCCCTGATGACATGGATGACGAGACCATCAACCTCACACAAGAGACCATTGACATGGTCCTCGAAAGCCTCCAAACCCCCCCTTCAGTAACAAGGAGGAGCCAAGAAGAAGCAGCCACCACAGTAGAACCACCCGCCACCCCAATTGTAAGACCTGCCAGCTCCAACACAGCTGAGGACTCTGACGACACTGGCACCAGCTTCGAAAGAACAGTCGTTGGGGTCCAGCGGGAGCTGGCCAAGGAGGTGCGGGTGGGGATGCAAACTATGGCAGCCAGCCTTGAGGGGGTGCGTTCGTGCATGCTGTCAACTGCAGATCAGGCAGCTGCAATGCAAGCCAGAACATCGCTGTTGGAGGAACTTTTAGTAACACAGAAGGCAATCTGCACAGCTGTCATCCAGTTGACCAAACAACTCCAACAGCAAGCCAGTCAGCGTGTGCACGAATGCAACATCGAACCCCTCAGGGCCGACCTGGCTGCCTACCATCGGGATGTGGCTGCCATTCTGAAAAACCAGCACGCCCTCCTTGCTGCAGTACTGCCCTTCATAACTGGACAGGGATCAGCCCCCGGGATGTCTGCCTCCATGTCTTCTGACACTGAGGTGTGTGTTGCCCCTTCACAACCAACAACAACAAGGACACTCCAGGCAACACACACATCAGAAGAAGACATGGAACAGATAACATTCACTCGCAAGAGTACCCGGAAGCCCTAGTCCCTGCACCATGCCCTACTCTGACCAAGGTCCTACGTTTTGACACATGCCAGCCTCACTCCAACTACCCTCAATGACTGTTCGGCAATCCACTGTTTAACTTGTCCACATTGGCTGTAAATGTTTCTCTCCTACCATTTGGCAATTCCTGTTCCTCTGCACCGTCTGTGACATCACCCCAGCATGTCAGGAGCATCATCCACACCCTGTAAATAGGATCACCATTTAAGAATGCACCAGAACGGACTCACCTAACATTGTTAATGGACTTTTTGCACTACTCCACCTAAAAATAAATATCACTTGCACACCTATTGTGTCTCTGTGTCATTTCACACTTCAACTGTGCAGTACATAACTCCAAAGTGGCTGTGTGGCAACCATGTCGATTCTCTATACTACTGTCCTGATTTCATGTATACCGAAACATCTGTGCAGTGGCCAGGATTGCATCATAGCTTTACTAGACTGAGGAAAATAACTGATGTAGGGACTAAGCACACACAATCATGCTGTGTTGGACAGAATGAGGCCCCATCCATAGCTATTCTAGACAACTAATGGTGGCTGAGAAATGTAGGCACCTTGCAATACTAAAACAAGAAATTATGCTGTAAAATGAAAGGAATGATAACCAAATTACACTGCATCAATCACCCTTACAGCGTATACTACCATGAAGGAAAGTCATGCTCAAGCAGTACACACATGATGTAGGTCAGCAATGACAGCAACAAGACAAGAGTGTGAACAAATACTCATCTACAAAGCTCTCCCTGAACTTCACAATGCTGTCCGACCTATCTATTTACCTACAAAATCAACTCTGGAAGCACTCTTTGTGAAGTAGGATACATACCAACCCCAAATCTTGATGATCTATGCACACTACCAATGGTGGCTCTCCCACATGGTGGATACTTACCAAGTTAGCACACGGGTAGCTGGCATGTTAAACCTCAATAGCCTGGGGATAGCGAGCATAGGACACAAATGTCATACTAAAACTTTCTGCTACACTGATGTCAAGGCCATGAAAAGGTAGCACCTAACGCATCAGGTAAAGGGTTAACAAATTTTTTATTTCCAATAAGTAATAAAAGAGGCAACTAAGGGAAAGATAAACCTACACTAATCTAACCTGACTACTACTAACCCACAACTGTCCCTAACTAACCTAAGCTAAACTTACTCTACACATGTAACGAAATGATCTAAACATCAACCCCCCACCCACCATTATGAGACAAGACACATGCAGGACAACACTTACTAACCTACACACATACTACACTATCCTAAACAAACATATATATATATATATTTTTTTTTATAGATTTTTTTATTTTTTTTATTTTTTATTTTTTTTAAACAGGAATCCCAACATTGCCCCCCACCCACCCACCCACACAAAAAGATAAGATATAAAGAAGAAGGACCCCCCACCCTCTTACCTAACACTAACTAAGCTAATTTCCTACACTTATCCTATAACTAACCCCCCAAACCCAACTAACAGTATGAAATAGGAAAGAGGTGAGAGGGGAGGGGTAAAAGTTCTGGAGGGCAAAATGTCTACTGATTTGGCCTCCGTAGTGTTCGCCGGATGGAGCGCACCTTCTTCTTCACCTCAGCCATGTCCTCCGTCAGGGTGTCAACTTTTCCAATCAACCTGTCCAATTTCCTTGACAATGCGTGGAAGTCCGCTGGGTTGATCGGAGGGTCAGTGCAGGTCTGGGTGCCGGTGGAGGTGGATTGTGTTGGTGGAGTGGTGTGGGCACGGGACTGCCCTGCTCCCTCCACACGGCTGGGTCCAGGTCTGGCTGAGGATGCCTGGTCCGTTGCTGGGTCCACTTGGCCAGACCTGGTGGATGTAGTGGCGGGGGTTGTTGGGGGCACCGTTGGGGGAGCCTGTAGTGTGGCATACCACGCCCCGGAGGCCCGTTCCGAATTGTATCTGCGGGCCATCCTCCGATACCCACACTGCACCTGCAGGATGTGGCTGTACCTCATTGTCCAGCGCTCAAACTGGTTGCGAGCTGCGGCACTCAGGTTTGCAGCTGTGAAGAGAAAAGGCAAATATTGAGCATAGAATTTACAGTGGGTTGAATACCACAATGGGTAATTTGTCCATTACTAGCAATGTATTGGTTGCAGCAATTGTTACAACATAGTTCACGGGAAGGCTCAGAGGAAGTACATGTGAATCATGCATACTGAAGGGCATATCACATATAGCATATCCATGTCTCTACATGATGGATGACATCACCCTAAACTACTCATACAATTCATACCTAAGGCATTATACATTATGGCACCAGCTCGTCCGCATACTGACTTCACTACATATGTCATTCTATGTGATAAGAATCACACTCCTCACTCAATGGCATTTCGAAATAGTTGTGTGCTAAGATTGAAACCCTGGCCATGAATCATATGTCGACACTATGGGCCAGATGTAGGAATTGATGGGAAATCAACTAGCAAATTGCAAAGCTGAACGGTGTCTCTGACACCGTCTGCGAGTCACTATGGGGTCCCTAAATCCCACCTCATGAACATCAATGATGTGGGTTCCCACTTGCACCACCTTAGCAACTATGGGCACTCACGGGGATGGAGGCCTGCTGGGAACAGCAGAACTCCATAGACGTGACTGCTTTTAAATGAAGCAAGTTATTTTTCACCAAGTGTAGGCCTTTTATCTGAAAGGAAAATGAGCTGCGATTTGTTTAAATTCACAATTGATTTTTCATAATTTACACAATAATTATTGCTCCCCTAGACCACTGGCTGTTTTGTGCAGGAGTATTTTGGTCCACTCACAAAGGTGAAGGTTCACAATGAGGACCCCTTCCAGTCAGCAAGTTGGTTAGCATCCACTTCAAGTGGATGATAACAGCTACTCACTTTGCAACCCCGTACTCGTTAGCAAATGGGATTGCCTACCACTGTGATTTGCAAGTAGGGCTGGTAAACTCCTTTATTTTTTTCATTTAGAAAAGCATTTTGCTAATATGTACATGACCACCAAAAACATTTCGGATTAGGAAACAGACGTTTGCAACTCACTAACATCAAATTATGCTATTTGCAATGTGTAGACATTTTGCTACATCTGGACCTAGGTACAAACTCAAGTCACAAAAGGTGTTAAGTACGTGTAACATACTGGTTGCTACAGTCCTAGGTACCCTGTTTCACAGTAACATCCCAGTCTTTGTGGGTGGTGTGGGAAGAACAAACAACAATCCCATGATCAATGCACAACCAGGAGTGTACAGAAAGTTCAACAAGCATGTGCCTTCACACACAACACCTATGAAGGGCTAGCAACACGTTGGAGTCAGCCCAACCTTGTCACATCCCAGGTCCACACATGTCAAAATGATATGACTTAGCCCAACATAACATACTATTAGTGAGGCATGTTTTACAACACACACAGAGGAGGTAGAACACCCATTCACATGATTCAACAGAACACCTAGGCCATTGCACTCAAGTCACACACACTTCGAGGTCACCTTGTGGAAGTACATGCCCCTGGAAGATCCGACCTACAGTGTACACAGTCCATCCTCAACTAGGAAGAAGCACTTGTCATCGAAGCCATGTGCCTAAGCTATCTGGGAGACTGTCAGTCTGATATGCTGACTCAGTTAATGGCAAGTTCCTGACCAAGTCTAACATTGACCAGTGTATTCAAAATGAGTCATGCCATTCCCAATTGTCGCACTAATTGAATGACCTACTGCCCCTCAATCTGAGAGATGACTAGGTATTGCTTTACAGAAACATTATTCCAATTTGATATCACACCAAAACAACAAAGCCAATGAACGGCCAGCACATCAAATCATGAATTATCCTGAACACACAGTAATCCATCATGCTTCATTTCCAAACAATGTAAATAGCACTTAGGCAACCCTCACTGTAGGTATCAGGGTCGTCAAAATGGGCCACCTCACCAACGGTGTACGGGGCTGGTCCACCTGTAAAGCATGAAAGGAAGATTATACTCAGACTGGGTGAACAGACAAATAATTTCTGTTACAATGACAGTGTGTGAATATTACATGGTAATGATACACTTTCACACATGCTCATCCTGCCTGGCTGACTTTGTATTCTAGATTATCATTGGATGAGTCTCCTGCTCCAGTGACACACCCTACTACACTCATGCAGTGGCCAGGACAGTCATGTGTCGTCCAAGTTAATCCTCCATTAGTAGGCCCCAACAATCATGTGATCCATACATCTCAGCATGTGCATCCCAGAGAGAAACATTCCACAACTGGTTCCATGAGGACTGCATGACCACTCACAATCAAACAGGCTATGTGGACAGGTTCAACACACAGCAACCAGACACACATGTGACATATGTGTGGACAACATGACTAACTTCATGTGACGTGAAGGCAACACACATGTGTAGCATCATCATGTGTTTGCAATTTTCGGTCTAGCTATGGCGTCTACATATGTAGGTATGTTGTTTCTACATGACGTACTCACTGGCCATTATGACCAGTAGAGTACAAATAGAGCAGTTCACGTGTTGCTTTTCAGACACAAATGCAACAGTACATTCCATGCAGCTACAGCCATCTGGTATGTGTTGCAAAAATGAGGCATCGGCCTGGTAGCATAGGTCTTCATACACATCCTGCAACAAATACACATTTGGACACATATGTATACCTTTGTAGCGCAGCATTTGCATCATTTTGTGACGCAGAGAGGGGGCTACTTAGCAAAATACAAATAGATGTTGCATTTTACTGCTGTTATTGGGTGTACATGTGTAGCAAAAATGGGGATTTATGTGTATACCCATGGGCCTAGGTTTCCCTAGCATAACACGCAGTCAGCTACTTATTTTGCAGATTGGCTACCAATCATCACATGTTCACGCACACATTCCTATTATTCCCATGTAATTGATTAGTACTCACCAACATAGCCACCAATCCGGAGTCCCAGGTGGTCCAGCAGGTCCTGTTCCCTGCTGATCAGATCTGCCCAGCGGTGCTTGAGTTGATGTATATTCCTCAGACTCCCGTAGACCCGGACCAGGTGATGGCGCATCTTCTCCCAATGGATTTTCCTCGCCTCCGTGTGATACCCCTGTATCACACGGCCCCCAGCCTCCAGCATCAGTGGGAGGAAATGGCTTACGAGCCATATGAAGCCCCCCAATTCGTCCTCACCCATCCTGGACAGGCGAGGCCTACCTGACATGATGAGAGGTGTAAAAAAGTACAAAAGAAAAATGAAAGAAAAAGTGGGAAATGGGGAAAGGTAGAGGTGTGAAAGAAAAAGAAGAAGGAGAAAAATAGCCCAACTAACCCCCCAAACTATGCTACCCACAACAGACTCCCACAGACAATACAAACTATCACAGGTATAGACAAAATAACACTAAACAGACTGAGACAATGTTAGACAACAATAAAAGATTGACACAAAGACAAAATACAAGGCACACAGGACACTAAAGCAGTAAAACACAGGACAACACCTTTCACACAACCACACAGTCTAGATAACTCTGAGACTGCAAAGTGAAAGTGAAAGTCAACTCCCAGTACAGATTTGGTAAACAGGATATCCTATTATATCACTTCCTGCATAAAATGGCCGCCGTTTTTATTTTCGCGTAATGCATCATATTTTCACGCATACACAGATGTGCGTCATATTTTTTTGACGCATTACAGTGCACATGATGCGGAGTGTAAAAATATGATATGAATATTAATATTTCAAATTGTACATGAGATGACCAACATATTGTCCATGTAGCGTCATTTTTACCACGCATACATCATGGGCGTCATTTTTTTTACACGTACAGTAGTGCACATGATGCGGAGTGAAAAAAAATGATATGAATATTAATATTTCAAATTGTACATGAGATGACCAACATATTGTCCATGTAGCGTCATTTTTACCACGCACACATCATGGGCGTAATTTTTTTTACACGTACAGTGGTGCACATGATGCGGAGTGAACAAATATGATATGAATATTAATAATTAATACTGTACATGAAATGACCAATATATTGTGCATGTAGCGTCAATTTCACCACGAATACATCATGGGCGTCGTTTTTTTTACACGTACAGTGGTGCACATGATGCGGAGTGAAAAAATATGATATGAATATTAATAATTAATACTGTACATGAAATGACCAACATATTGTGCATGTAGCGTCAATTTCACCACGCATACATCATGGGCGTCGTTTTTTTTACACGTACAGTGGTGCACATGATGCGGAGTGAAAAAATATGATATGAATATTAATAATTAATACTGTACATGAAATGACCAACATATTGTGCATGTAGCGTCAATTTCACCACGCATACATCATGGGCGTCGTTTTTTTTACACGTACAGTGGTGCACATGATGCGGAGTGAAAAAATATGATATGAATATTAATAATTAATACTGTACATGAAATGACCAACATATTGTGCATGTAGCGTCAATTTCACCACGCATACATCATGGGCGTCGTTTTTTTTACATGTACAGTGGTGCACATGATGCGGAGTGAAAAAATATGATATGAATATTAATAATTAATACTGTACATGAAATGACCAACATATTGTGCATGTAGCGTCAATTTCACGACGCATACATCATGGGCGTGTTTTTTTTTACACGTACAGTAGTGCACATGATGCAGAGTCAAAAATATTGTGGATGTAAATAATAATTTGAAGGTGAAATATCAAGACACTTTTGGATACATTTGTATCTGACTCTGCATTGTGTGCACTCATGTACGTGAACAAATTATGACGGCTATGCTGTATGCGTAGAATATGGAGCAAATTTATCCAAATGTCTTCATGTGTTTAGCTTTGGAAAGGTGATTTGTCATGGTAAAACGGTGCGATGTGAGACACATTTGTGTTTGTATATGACAAATGTACGTACTTTTATGTATAGACGGCCTTCACACTGTGATGTTTGGGATACGTTAACTAATGTATTGACTATATTTGACAACATATTTGGTGTAATTGCTGATGGCTATTTTGAAATGATGTTTTTGATACCATTATGTATTCCGTCTCCAAAATGTCCCCACCTTTATGATGGGGATGCTTTTATCTGTAGTCCTAACAGGGAGTGGGAGAGTCACTTTCAGTTTTTATGGGGCTGACCATGTCCCATTATGATTTTGTGTTTCATATTTGTGTAGGACTTGTGACATGGAGGCCACACATGTGCCTTATGCATGTGTTTAGTTCACAAGTACATGATTCTTGTATGTTTTGGGGGTGGTAGAGGTGGAGTTAGGCCCCCAGCACCCTAGGATTTGACCATCCAGAATAGCTACTGTATCCATGGAGTTTTTTTATCATATCCTGGCAAACCTGCAGCAGCGGGCGAATGTAAGGCCATATGGTATGAATGACTGTTGACCATTCATTCATCTCATTAGCCCATTTGACGTTTGCAGTAATGATGATTTGGAGCTAAGTTGCATACCATTTTCATATGACTAAGGGGGTCATTCTGACCGCGGCGGTCGCCGCCCGCCAAGCGGTTCCCGCCGAAAGACCGCGGCGGTCATTCTGGCTTTCCCACTGGGCTGGCGGGCGACCGCCAAAAGTCCGCCCGCCAGCCCAGCGGGAAACACCCTTCCCACGAAGACGCCGGCTCAGAATGGAGCCGGTGGAGTGGGAAGGTGCGACGGGTGCAGTTGCATCCGTCGCGAATTTCAGTGTCTGCAAAGCAGACACTGAAATTCTTTGTGGGGCCCTCTTACGGGGGCCCCTGCAGTGCCCATGCCATCGGCATGGGCACTGCAGGGGCCCCCAGGGGCCCTGCGGCACCCCCTACCGCCATCCTGTTCCTGGCGGGAGACGCGCCAGGAACAGGATGGCGGTAGGGGGTGTCAGAATCCCCATGGCGGCGGAGCGCACTCCGCCGCCATGGCGGATTCTCAAGGGCAGCGGGAAGTCGGCGGTACACCGCCGACTTCCCGTTTCTGGCCGCGGCTGAACCGCCGCGGTCAGAATGCCCATCGGTGCACCGCCAGCCTGTTGGCGGTGCTACCGCCGACCTCCGCCATGGCGGTAATTACCGCCAGGGTCAGAATGACCCCCTAAGTTTGCAAGACTCTCAGCGTTCACGATGTGATAATGCGAAGATTGTTTTGCTTGTCTGTGTCCCTTTCTGCATAAACTGGTTTAGTGTCATGTTACAATCTTCCTGCTAGGTTCAAACTGGGACACAACTGTGATGGTCTACTTTCAAATATTAGGTTGGTTGTATGACATATGTGTACATGTGTGTGGGAATGTGGATCCAGTATGACCTGTCTGTGTGTATGTTGTCACTGTAACTTCAAGGTCTCCTCCTGAGTTAGTGGCAGCTGATGTTGTTGCAATTGTGTATTGCTCACATCATACACTTGAGAGAAGCCATTGATGACATGTTCACGTACACATGGATGGTCCCACCCTGTCTCTGAACACGTGTGATGTGACTTTCAAATGATCTCCAATTTTGGGCTGGATGAGAGACTGTTTCAGTTGTTTGGATCCGGCATGTGTAATTGTCACATTTGTACTCTTGTTGGGCTCTGTGTATGGTAATGTAACATGTCACATCCTACCCTCTGTGCATACAGTTGTGATGTTTATTTTTGGTGTGATGAATTTTAATGGCATTCTTGATCAATGAGACGACATTCATCTTCAGCTATTTCAAACTAAAGGTGGTCAGAAATGAATAGGCCAAAGCATGATGTGGTGTTTGTTATCTGTGTTTATTTACAAGTGTGGAATACAAGTGATTATAATAACTTAAGTAAAAAAATTGTTCACAAGCTGTTGGCGCCTACGCACTCCTGCTGCGGTGTTAGGTTGTTCCCCCTCCTGTTGCAGGCCAGCATCCTCCTCATCATCATCCTCAGGCATGTCTGGTTCCGGTTCAAGGAGGGGAATGTTCCTTTGTACACAAATATTGCGTAATATGGCACAAGTGAGTATGATTTTGCAGACCATCTCTGGGGAGTATAGTAGGCTTCCGCCAGTGATGTCAAGGCAGCGGAACCTTGACTTTAGGATCCCAAAGGTCCTCTCCACAATGCTGCGGGTCCTCTTGTGGGCGTCATTGTATGCCCGCTCAGCAGCAGTATTTGGGTTCCCATATGGTGTCATTAGCCAAGGCTGGATGCCATACCCCTGATCAGCTGAAAGAGAAACACAGAATGGTATCAATTAGATGTAGGAGGCACTGTTGTACGTATCTTTGATGGCAGTAGTTGTGTTGTGTTGTCTGTGACTATTTTGTGTACTAATGTGACAACCTATGGTTGTTGGTGGAAACTTTGGCATTGTTTTTTTCCTTGGCTGAGCAAGTGTTTGTTGTCTAACTGTTTGTCAGCAGGATGTATTGGTTTCTCAAGTACAGTGTGCCCTCCCTTGCATTGTGACTTGTGACACAGGTGTCCGTGTGTCCTCACTGGGGGTGTGATGATAGTTCCATGCAGAGTTGAAACATGAAAGGGTATTAGAAACGTTCATATGAACATAGCCAGGCCATCCCATCCCTTAAAAGTTATGCATTGTATTAGTGTACAGGTTATTGTGAGACTTCCAATTTGCAAGGTGACATTTAGGCAACCACAGTCATGAATGTTTTCACACTAAGCTGTGGAGTAAATTCAAATGTGTGAGAGGTTCAATGGTGACTTGTGACACATGGCTAGTGATGTGAGTACCTCAGTGTGTTCCTATCTAGGTGTTGCTATTGTGGTGTATGGGTTGTTTATCCTAGAGGGTTTCTGTGCAGTGAGTATATAAGTAGATTTTTGTCCTTACCAACAAGTAGTCCATTACCATACCGTCCATCCTGGAAGTGTTGGTTGATGGTGCAGTGACGGAAGATGAATGAGTCATGTACACTCCCAGGATATTTAGCCACAATGTTGCTGATCAGTCCTTGGTGATCGACTATGGCCTGCACGTTGATGGAATGTGTGTGCTTCCTGTTGCGGTAGAGGTGTTCACTCGCAGCAGGTGGCACAAGGCGTACGTGTGTGCAGTCGATTGCACCAAGGACGTGCGGAAAGCCACTGATGGCGTAGAAGCCCTGTTTTGTTTCCTGCTGCTTCTGCACTGTGCTAGGGAAGCAGATGTGGAGGGGTGTCAGTCCAATGATGGCATCCAGTACTTTAGGCAGGAATGCGGAGAAAGATGGTTGTGAGATTCCACCAACCAGGGCACCAGTTGTCTGAAACGAGCCACTTGCCAGCAGGTGAAGTACGGCAAGCAGCTTTGTTTCGGTTGGGATAGTGCGTGGAGTCACTAAAGTGGGGGCCAATTGCTGTTCAATATTTGTCAGCAGCTGCTGAATGGCCTGCCAGTTCAACCGGTACCTCTGGATGATGTCTCGTTCCCTGAGGCCATGCAGGGTTGTTCGTGGGCGGAATATCCTCTCCTCCCTTCTGCGCTGTCTTTGGGGTCCCTGCTGTTGTTGTTGTGGCTGCTGTTGTTGCTGCAGGGCTCTGCGTCTACGTGCACGTTGAAGAAAAAGCACCTCCATGTCTCCCTGTTGCTGCTCTGCTGCTCTGTTGTTTGTTCTGTGTGTTCTGATTAAGTACAGGTGTGTTTGCCCCATTTTAACGCCTGCCCTGACCCAGGCGTTAAAATTTCACGCTATTCGTGTTTTGCGCCATTTTTTTGCGCCGCCTGCCGCGCGGGAGTGATTTTTGCCCTGGAGCATAAATACCACGCACCGCTATGTGTGTCTGTTTTTGGACGGGAACGCCTACCCTGCATGTCATTAACACAGGGCGGGGTGCCGCTTCCAAAAACTGGCGCACATAGCGCCATTTTCCTGGTGCGCCGGATCGGGCGTCAGGGTTTAAATATGGGGCAACGTTTGCGCTGAAAGTGCGTCAAATTTTTTGACGCACATTCGGCGCAAACGGAGTATAAATATGCCCCTCAATATCTTATTTTCACTTTTTCTTTGCTCTGATGTCATTTCCAACACGTTAGCCTATGAGTTCAAAGTTAATGTCCTGGATTCAGGAGGTCCAGGTCTCCACAAGCAACCAACTTGCTTTTGCCAAAGTGGATCAATGGGGCGTTCACAATGAGGCTTCCACAGACCATAGTGCATGAGAAGGAGAACGCCCCATAATCTTTCTTTTCATTTACACTGGAACGATGGCATAAACACATTTGAATATGAAACAAAGGATCTTTAACAGTATACACTTCCTCACGTGACCTGTGTAGAGATTGGCGCCATGCAGAAACAGGAACATCAATATTCAAGAGTGTGGCTAGGTGCCCTGCAGATCACTGTACTGACTAAAGGCATTCCAGCTGGTAGCCTTGTTTGACTTGTGTTTGCTAAGCCCAGCTGTGCAGTCATTAAAGAGCCTCCACTCACAGAGAGAGCGTTGCTGCATGCCACGAAAGCACTGCTAATCAGCACACCAGTATGTGAACCTCAGCTGAGTTATGGGTTCGACATCACCCTCAGGGGTTAGTGGCACTTTTGACTGACCACAGAATATGCCTCAGGATAACAACAACCAATCAATTTTACATCCTTTGTGCTTTAGTTCATTGATAACGTTCAGTTGTAAATGACTTCTGAGGTCACTGACTAAATACTCCCTTGGCCCTTCAAGTGTAAAAAAGAAAGACAAAATAGGTTGTAGCTTCTAAATAAGTCTGAGTGGTTAAATGTATAAGTTAAAAATTAACAGCCAGATTTGGAAATTCTGCAGCAGTCAAAGAATATTTTTGAATCATCGTTGTCCTCCAGCTTCACTCATCAAGGAAGCTACAGATGTTCTAGGAACTTCTTCATGTAAAATATTGGTAATGTCTGTGGAACCCGCCACCATCAATTGGCACCGTAGGTGATATCCTGTTTATAAAAAGCCGTGATCAACACTACCACAGCCTGACAAGATGTTGATGATTCCCAACAACGAAAAGAAACCCTTATCGTTCTGAGCCAAGATATCATTCCACTCCGTTTAGTAGAGTGAACTTAACGAAATGGCAAGGGGCAGAAGTCAAACTGACAAGCATCAAGAATGCCATGCTCGTCCACAAAAGTCTGCTGATTGGGCACTCCATGTATCCCATCATGTCATGTCTTTCTACTTCAGTCTGACAGTGTGGAGAAATTGTGTTATTAGAATCTAAATATGTTTCTCCATAACGATTTTGATTTTCTTAAGGAAGAAAGAAGGGGAATGTGCTGCTAATCTCTGATAACGAATGTGGTTGGTTTGCCTTCCCTGAGTGCTGGGACTTTCTACATGTCTCTGTTTCAATGTGGGTCCCATGCAGCACTTAACACCTTTATTTTATTAGTCAAATGTAGGTGTATTTTTAACATGCATGTACAATAGTCTAGTTATGTATGTGAAGTTGCTAATGCTATTCTCAAAATGTGGTTTAACTCTTGTGAAAAGATTTATTCAAACACTTTTTTTTCTAGAATTCTAATTGCAGGGGCAGACAGTGGGTGTTCGAGGGTGGCAGCGCCCGGAACATAGTTATATGTGGGTCTTCACAATCTCCCATCAAATTCCCACCAAACACCCCGTCTCCCCCCCGTCATGGAAAAGGTCATAGATTTATACTTGTCAAAGGCACAAGTAAATCTATTTAATTGAACGGGAGTATCCTCAAAATTGGCGAGTGTTTAGTGGAAGGAGATTGCTCACAATGAAAATATATACCCTGTGGCAAAATAAAATGTTTTGAAGTGAAAAGGCATTTATGCAAAGTTTTTCACATTCATTTTTACGCCAAATACAATTACACAGAAACCCAGTGCATTAATCTTTCTGTTGTGTTTTTTTTCATTTAAATAGCACTTGCACCTGACCAGCAGAGGTATGTGGTCAACTATAATAAAGGAAGTGTAAAAACTACTGGTGTAGCGTAATTTTGATTTCACCCCTACATGTTACAGAAGTAACATGAGATGTAATCAATATCTTATACTCCCTGTGCCTTCACCTTATTAATGTAAACTAAAGTATCAAAATATATTATTGAATGTGCGTTCACTGTTGAAACTAGTGCTTTCATGTGTATTTCTAATGTTTAGCTCTAACATGAAAATTGTAGCTCTCGTTCATACGTACACTTGTATTTCGAAATGCTGCTTATATTGGAAAGCATATTGCATATGCATATGTTTACATTTATTCTGATATTGATACTGAGATCACTGTTCGAAAAGCCAGGTTTTAAGGTTTTTCCTGAAGAGTAGGAGGTCCTGGGTCTTGCGTAGGTGGGTGGGGAGGGAGTTCCAGGCTTTGGGTGCCAGATAGGAAAAGGATCTGCCTCCAGTGGTGGTGTGCTTGATGCGAGGGACTGTGGCGAGGGAGAGGTCAGCGGAGCGGAAGTGGCGTGTGGGAGTGTGGTAGGTCACTCTTTCGTTGAGGTAGGTTGGGCTGGTGTTGTGGAGGGATTTGTGTGCGTGGATGAGGATCTTAAAGGTGATCCTTTTGTCTATGGGGAGCCAGTGGAGGGATTTGAGGTGTGGTGAGATGTGTTCATGGCGGGGCAGGTCGAGGATGAGTCGTGCTGCTGAGTTCTGGATTTGTTGTAGTTTGCGTTTGAGTTTTAGTGTGGTGCCAGCGTAGAGGGCGTTGCCGTAGTCAAGCCTGCTGCTGATGAGTGCCTGGGTGACTGTCTTTATGGTCTCTGTGGGGATCCATTTGAATGTCTTCTTCAGTGTGCGGAGTGTGCTAAAACATGAGGAGGTGAGAGCGTTGATTTGTTGGGTCATAGAGAGGGAGGGGTCCAGGATGATGCCGAGGTTGCGTGCATGGTTTGTGGGGGTGGGTGCGGGGCCTAACGTGGTGGGCCACCAAGAGGGGTCCCAAGTGTTTTTGTTAGGACCAAAAATGATTATTTCGGTTTTGTTGGAGTTGAGTTTAAGGTGATTGGCTGTCATCCAGGCAGTGGTGTCAAGGAGTGCAGCGTGTAGGTTGGTTTTGGCAGTGGTGGGGTTGCGGGTGAGGGAAAAAATGAGTTGTGTGTCATCAGCGTATGAGAGGATGGTGATGCCGTGGGGTTTGAGGATGTTGGCTAGTGGGGCCATGTAGATGTTAAAGAGTGTGGGGCTGAGGGAGGAGCCTTGTGGGACTCCGCAGGTGATTTTGGTGGCGGAGGATTGGAAGGGTGGGAGACGGACTTTTTGGGTTCGGTAAGGAAGGAGGTGAGCCAGTCCAGGGCTAAGTGGCGGATCCCGGTGTTGTGGAGTCGTGTACGGAGTGTGTGGTGGCAGACAGTGTCAAAGGCTGCGTAGAGGTCCAGGAGTATGAGTACTACGGTCTCGCCCATGTCGATTCTGGATCTGATTTCGTTGGTGCAAGCGATGAGAGCGGTTTCCGTGTTGTGATTCTTGCGGAACCCAGATTGGTAGGGGTCAAGTGTGTGGTTTGTCTCAAAGTGGGATAGGCGGGAGTTGACTAGTTTTTCCGTGACCTTGGCTGGGAAAGGGAGGAGGGAGATGGGGCGGTAGTTGGAGAGGTCGGCTGGGTCGGCTTTGTTTTTTTTTAGGAGCGCGGTGACTTCCGCATGTTTCCAGAGGTCGGGGAAGGTGGCCGTTGTGAATGAGCTGTTGATTATGGCTCGGAGTTTAGGGGCGATGGTGGGGCTGGCCTTGTTGTATATTCGGTGGGGGCATGGGTCGGAGGGGGAGCCAGAGTGAATGGAGTTCATTGTCTTTTCAGTTTCTTCGTCGGTGGTGGGGGCCCAGGTGGTGAGTAGGTTGGGGGGTGTGTGTGGTAGGTTATGTTGGGTGGGTGGGGGTTGTATGTGGAGGGTGTGTGTGGTATGAAGCTGTTGTGTATGTCCTGGATTTTGCGGTGGAAATGATTTGAGAGGGAGTTGCAGAGAGTTTGTGTGTGGGTGGGGTCTCGGTTGCTGGCTTTGGGTTTGGAGAGTTCTTTGATGATGGTAAAGAGTTCTTTGCTGCTTTGGGAGTTGTTGTCAATATGTTCCTTGTAGTGTGCTCTTTTGGTGGTGCGTATGAGTTGGTGGTGGATGCGTGTGGTGGTTTTGAGGGCGGAGAAGTTTGTGGCGGAGGGTTCTTGTCTCCAAATTTTCTCTGCTTTGCGGCATTTGCGTTTGGACTCGTGGAGTTCAGTGGTGAACCATGGGGCGTTCTTGATATTGCGGGTGGTGATGTTTTTTTTGAGAGGCGCGAGAGCGTCGGCACAGGTGGTGATCCATTTGTTGAGGTTGTGTGCGGCGGTGTTGGGGTCGGTGGTGTTGGGGGGGTTTGTGTCAGTTGGGAGTTCAGGTGCTCTGTGGGGATCTTGTCCCACATGCGGTAGGGGGTGGTGTGTTGGTGGTGGTGTGTGGGTGGTTTGTTGTAGGAGAAGTGGACGCAATGGTGGTCCGTCCATTGGAGTTTGGTGGTGTGGGTGTAGGTGACGTGTTGGCTTGAGGTGAAAATTGCGTCGAGTGTGTGTCCAGCCAAGTGGGCGGGGGCTGTAACCAGTTGTTTGAGTCCCAGGTTGGTGAGGTTGTCCAGGAGGGAGGAGGAGTTGTGGTCGTGAGGGTTTTCCAGGTGGAAGTTGAAGTCGCTGAGGAGTATGTAGTCTGTGGAGGTGAGAGCGTGCGTGCTGATGGTGTCAGCGATGGTGTCGCAGAAGGGGGGGCGTGGTCCAGGGGGTCTGTATATGAGTGTGACTCTGAGGGTGGTGGTGTTGTTGATGTGGATGAGGAAGTGCATGTGTTCAGCGTTGTTGAGGGTGTCGAGGGTGTTGGTGGTGACCTTGATGGTGTCTCTGTGAAGGATGGCAATGCCGCCTCCAGGTTTGTTAAGGCGGTCTTTGCGTTGGAGTTTGTAGCCCTCCGGGGTGGCTGTGGCTATGTCTGGCTCGGATGTGAGGTTTGTCCATGTTTCTGTGAGGAAGACGATGTCGGGTGAGTGTGATGTGGTCCCAGAGTTCTATGGCATGTTTGTGTAGGGACCGGGTGTTTAGTAGCAGACATCTGAGATGGTTGCGGGTGGTGTGGTTGTTGTGATGTGAGATGGCGTTTGCGGGGGTGCTTGTGGTGTTGCTGTGGGTAGAGGTGGCATTGGCGTGGGGCTTGTGCGGGTTGTGGGGCTTGTTGGTGGGTGCGGATGTTGCTGTGTGGGGGCTGTAGTGTTTGGTGTTGGTGTGGGGTGCGTGTGAGGTGGAGCAGGAGAATAGGCAGGTGCAGCAGGAGAAGGGGCCTTGTGTGTGTGTGGGGCTGGTTAGTATGCAGTTGGGGCGAGCTCCGGGGTTGAGGGAGAGGAGGGAGCGGGGGTGGTAGTGTAGTTTGGGGGGGTTTTGGCTGGTTGGGCCAGGGGGACTGGGGCTGGGCGCGGACCGGGCACGGACGGGCGCAGACGGGCACAGACGGGCTTGCCTCTGGCGCGCCAGCAGCGCGGCCGCGCAGCGACCGCCATTAAGAGGGGGAGGTGGAGAGGCAGCTGGGAGGCGGGCGGGAGCGGGAGAGCGAATGGGGGCAGGAGGGGGGCGGGGCCGCAGGGACGCAGCGGTGGGGAATAGGCAGGAGCCGGGGGAGCGCACAAGGGTCGAGATGGCCCAGAAAAGAAGGTATGGTGAGGGAAAAACAGTGAAAACACATCGAAAAAGGCACAAAAAAACAAAACACAATGCAAAGGCTAGTAAAGAGAAGCAGAAAACAGAGGGACAGTAGATGAGGTCAGAAACAGTGGAAAACAGTGGAAACAGGCAATAAAAAGCACAGACTAACAGCGGAGGACAGAAGGAAAGGAGACGAGGTCAGAAAACGGTAGAAACAGAGGAAACAGGCAATACAAAGCACAGACTAACAGCGGAGGACAGAAGGAAAGGTGAAGAGGTCAGAAAATGGTGGAAACAGAGGAAACAGCCAATACGAAGCACCCGCTAACAGCGGAGGATAGAAGGAAAGGGGAAGAGGTCAGAAACAGTGGGATCTTTCCCCCCCTCCCCACTCTCCCCCCCCAGTGCCTTGAGACCCTCACGGGTGAGTAGCACGCTCTATAAGTCTCTTTGATTGATTGATTGATATTATGTTTGAAATTATAATCAAATGTTTAGAGGTGCATATTAACTGTGGCTTGCTAAGTTAGCATGAGTAGTCCTTCGTTTTCACACGTGAAATGTACTTTCTGTGCTTTCATGTTCTTTCTGCTGCAGGTGCACATTCTTAATTTCTTAGCCAGTTAAAAGAGTACTGTGTATTAGAGATAGAAGGGCCTGGGAAAGAAGATGTTGGCATGATTTGGAGGATTTAACAAGCAGAGAAAGCTCCCTACTATTTTCCTATCTGGAGAGAAGAAACTCAAAGCTCACCTAGTCGTTAGTGTTCCGTAGGTTGTGACGATTACCCCATGCAGTGAGCACGCTCTGTGAGAAGTAGAAATAATTGGGTTTCTGATGACGTGTTCGGAAGATACAGTCGCTCCTGCAACTTTCCACTTTAAGTTACTGTTCACACTGTTAGACTTGCAGCAGATTCTTTTAGACTTTAAGAGGTACAGACCAGTCAGACCCATTTGCCCTTACAGTGCATACTGTCATGCTAACACTGGATTCTCATATGCCTTCGTGAGGAGAATGAACTTATTCTGGTGTTTCAACTTGCTGATTTTAATTCTATATCTGTATAATTTGTTCTTGATATGCTTGTATATTGAAGTGATTACTCATTTGTAATAAATTACTAAACTTCAATATTGATTTCTGGTCAGCATTGTGTGGCCAAATTGGTTCCACAAATGAAAATTGTAAAGTTGTTGCTAACTCCCTTGCCTGAGGTTTGCTAACCAGACCTCAGTGCCAGTTTTCGGACTCCATACAATGTATATGTTGAATTGAATATACCCAATTGGCAAGGACTGACTTACTTATAAGTCCCTAGTGTATGGTACCAAGGGCATATAAGGCAGAGTGTCCACTCAGTGCAAAAAACACAAAATGGCTGCAGCCTGCCACTGCAGACTGGTGTTTTTTACTGTCAGTTCAACTTTGCCATTTAAACCAAGGCAAAGCCACCCTGCCCTTTAACATTATATCTAAATCTCCCCTAAAGAAGGCCTATGGAGGCCTATGGCAGAGAGCTGTATTTTGTTAAGTGAGATATATATATTTTGAAATGTCTCAACAGCAACACTTTCAAATTGTTGTTTTGCTGTGGGTAAAATTGGTAGCCCCATTGGCTAACACAGTGTTACCTCACTAACCTTTGACTGGAACTACCAAAGTGGATGATGAGAGGAATCTAATTAATTTAGAATTTAATATCACTATTAATGGTTGGCCACTTTTAGAAAAGTGACCACTCTGTGCTCTGCTTGTCCAGCGACTTCACAAAGGCACACACATATAGAGAGCTTTCTCACAACCTAGGAGATGTGAATGACTCCCAGGCCAGAGACAAAGGAAGTGCTGCAACAGTGAAGTGTCACCTCCTCTGCCAGGATGGCCACTCAGGGGATTAGCCGAAAGGCACATTTCAAAGGGGAAGCCATCTTTGATGGGCAGTCTCGGCCAACACCCCTGAGCAGGGTGCCTTTTGTCCCTGTAGACAGCATGGAGACAGGGCCAGAGAAGGGAAACTCACCCCCAAACCAGTTCTACCATGGGTGTGTTGTCCCCAGGTAGTCACATCTCTAGGGTGGGCTACCTTGGTCATCACGACCAAGGAGGAGTTGTGCCATCTTGAAAGGGGAAGGAGTGTGGGATTCTGGGATAGCCAGATGTCACACATCACAGGCAGTTCATCACAAGGTAGGAGGGTCCCCGGAGCCCATTGACTAGTGACCATGTGGTTCTCTCAGGGCAATTTCCTCTGATAAATATGGCACCCCTGGTACGTTGACCCTCAGTACTTACTGGATCTGGAAGGAAGATGATAAGAAAACAACTGTGCATCCGTTGGAAGTGCAAAAAGAGAGGCTGTGACACTGGAGCAACTGCACTTTGGCCTAGTAGAGTTTGGACCCTGTTTTGTGTGAATAGTTTTGGAAAACGCTAATCCCTGGCCCCAGTCTGAATCAGAACCTCCAAAGTTCAGTTGGCTGGCCAGCTAGAACAGCACTGGGGACATTAAAGCTGAAGGAGCTCAATTCGCACCACAGAAGTCTTGCTGCCACCAGATGCCCGAAGGAAAAGTCGGTGATAGCCAAAATATTCACCCGTGTCTACTGGACCCATGAGCGTTAGTTGTGACTGGATTCCTCACCCAAGCGCGACACTGGCCTCCACCAAAGATTTGCACTGTGACCGATGTTTTGCAAAAGCGCAGGGTCTGTATTGGCAGCCCTTGGACTCCTGCAAAGAGGACTTTGTGGGACCCCGAAATCTATGGACAGAGTCGCCCCCCCTCCACCTGTGGATTGAGAACTCAACCAAACTTCACCTCCATGGACCACACAGCATCTGGAGCATCTTTGAGCCTCCATTCCTCAGCATTAGGACCACTCCATTATCGTCTATGGTGGTCATCCTGTAAAGTCTTGCTCTAAAAACACTCTGGTGGCCATGTAACTGTCAAAAGTAACCTCTCTAGCCCCCTGAATGTCTGTCCTGTTGGACTTGGTCACCCATTGTGAGTCAGAGTTGCTGAACTAACTTTTGTTGACCAATGCTTGTTTGCGGTAGATGCTAAAGTTATTTAGTCCTTTAAAATTCCCAATCCCCTTAACCCTATGATGGACTTTGATGATCAAGCTCTCCAAAGATTCATAAAAAATCTATTCTATTTTTCTAACCTGGTGTCTTGTTTCTTTTGTGTCGTGTGACTTTCCTATTCTGTTGTTTGGTGTTGTTAGATACTTTACACATTGTTCCTTTGCTAAGCCTTACTGCTCGCAGCCACACCTACCCGGTGTTGCGCTTACGGTTAAATAAATGTATCTGACTGGACCCAAGATGGCATTTGTGAGTGTACTGCATGGAAGGGCTACCAGTCATACCATATAGTACACCCCAAATACTCAGATGCACCCTCTCAGATGGTAGCATTATCAGACAGTTAGCTATTGGAGCAGGGAGTTAGAGTGCCAAATTCTAGATTTGCCTAAACCCAGTCAAAGTCCCAAAGCCCATAGTTCAAATTGGAGGATTGTTGGAATTCCAGCAGTTCGGGAGAGAGTTGTAACAGCAGAGGAGGCAATATTATTAGGGTTGCGTGTTGTCATTGCTTATGTTCAACTTACGGTGTTTGCAGAGATTGTGTGATATGATGTGGTAACGCTTAAGTCATTGTGTGAGTGTGGCACTTGCTGCAGAGAAGTTGAAGTTGTTATCAGATCTGACATGGCCTAAGATCCCAGGTTAGTATTAAAGAGTGTAGGAGACACTATATCATAAGTGTCTGCCAGGTTTGGTGGTGCTTGTTGTGAGACGTTGCATACAGCACAGTTGAGATAGGGACATTTATCTTTGCGTGAGAGTAAGGTGTGATTGGCGTGGCAAATTCCTAGTGCACAGGGAGGAACTACACCAATCCGGGTGATTCCCTGCAGGTCAATGTTTTTATTCAAGTATGATTCAATGTAGATCATTTCTTGTGTGACTGATTACTTTAATTTCTTTAGTGGAGCAGACAAAGTTATTTGTTGAATTTGCTTTGCACTTTGTTGTGTGTGTTTAGTATTGAGAAGAGTGAGTTTGTGAAAATTGTAAAGGAGAGTGAGCCGCTGCGGGGAGTGAAGTTGACCTCACAGTGTGTCGCATTGATATTGGTTGGTTGGTGTCAACCCACGTTGGTATTGACTGTCTACGTCATAGAATGTTGTGATGTTATTGCCTCTTACTGTCGGAAAAAAACTGTGGGTGAAGCAGTAAACTGTTTTTACATTGTAATTGCTGGAAAATGTTGTTGAAAAATGAAATGTTTTAGAGCCTTGTGAGATATGCTGAGGGTATTGGAAGAGGTGCCACCCAAAGATATACCATGTCAATACATGGCTATAAATGTGGGACTTCACACATGTATTTACTATTTTGCTAAACTAATGGCAGAAGATCACAGAGAAAGAAGGTGCAAAGAGGTTTCCACACTATGGCCAATGGCATAAGATCACAGAGAAAGAAGGTGCATTGAGGTTTATGCGCTACAGCACATTTAATTTGAGAATTATTGAAAATTTGAGGAGAATATTTTATGGTGTGAAACCACAACCCATACCTGCACAGTATAAAGCACTTAATGATTGGGAAAGTGCAGCCCAAGCAAAACAGAGAGAGAAATATCAGGGAAGGGTCTAAAAGGCAATGTATACTTTTGAAAAGATGTTAGATGGGATGCAGAGCAGAAAAGGTGGAGAACGGACATAATGGAGAAAGCTAGATTGTGCCCAGCACTATGGAGTAAGGAGGCAAATAAGAAGGGAAAGTCAAGGAAATTGAAAGGGAAAAAGGCAAAGGGCTCAGAGAACACAGATGAGCATAGTGTTTCTAGTGATCTCATCTTGGATGTGTTGTTATCAGCACGTCCAGCCCATTCAATGAAGCTCAACTTGGAGGAATGAGCAGTACAATTCCTCATGAAGGTTTAGCAGTACCTTCTGCACCAGTAAATATGGGAGTATATGTGAGTCCAGCACCTTTGGGAGGGAGTTCAGGGATGAATACCCCTGCTAATCCTAGAGCTCAGAATACTCCAGATGTGATTACTGTTCCAGTCACTATTGGCCCTGTAGTTCCATTGCACAGACCCAATTCATCAGGAGCTGTGACACATGATTTGACAGTACCTATGGGGGAAACTCCTTTAGTACATACATAGATAAATTCACCTCACATTGCCTCTTCAAGGGCAACCGTAAATCAGCCAGGATTTGTTCCTGTAGGAGGGTCCACTACAAGGCCACAAAAAATTGATCTGTCTAATTTGGAGCTCACTGTAGGGTGCTATTAGCAGTAACTCTGGAATAAGAGTTGTACCCAGTACTCCTATTGTACAAATTGGAAATAACTCTCAAGCCTTAGATGATTTGATTAGATTCTTCAATGGGTCCCTGGAAATAGGTGAAAGTTCTGGATCAGGCAGAGAATTAGCTCAGACTCCAGTTAGTGAAATGCAGTAGATGTGGTCAAATTAAAGTTAGAAGTAAATGAGATGATATGAGGATATCTTGAACCTTCCAGGTTAGACACCTACCAAGAGAACAAACATATATCCATGTGTAAGGATGTCACTAAACGTGCAGGACAAGCTCATGGCAAATTGTGTGAATTCGCTCAAACTTATGAGATAGATCAAAATCGAACAAAGTAATTGCAGAGAAGCTAATTCATATGTTTTGATGAGAAGCATATGATTTGATGAGAATGACATTTGTTGTAGGAGGACAGCAGGAATGAAAATGCAAATTAAAGAATTATTTAAGAGCATCTGAAAATGGAGTGCGTTGGACAAATGGAAAAGTAGATGGAAGAAAAAGAAGAACAAAGAATTGGGGGATGGAGAAGGCATCTCAGCTTTTCCATTGAAGGAAGTTCCAGGTCGAAGTTATGTTCATCTGCCCTGGAGCAGAAGTGATGTTGTGTCACTCACTAATGATTTCCCTAGATTGAGCGAGAAACCCAGGCAATGGTACAAACATATTGAGTGAAATGTGTAGATTTTGCAGGTTGTGTGGGTGGATTTGAGCATTGTATTTTGACATTGTGGTACCAAGTGACTTGTGGGCACAATGTAAATTGGCTATAGAATAGCCAGAGAGAGAGAGATCCTGAGAGAAATCTGATAACAAATGCCCCTTCTCCTTTGGTGATGAAAAAGTATCGACAAGTGATGACTTGACTGAAGGTGGCCAGTTGGTTGGAGACAGGGGGTGGGAGGAATAGGGGAGCTTCTAATTGTCCTGTCCTCATACATCCAATCCATGTTGCCAGATCCTGCATTATACCTACGCTGCCCAAGAGTGTGTTACCAAACCTCATTCCACTGCCAGCTAGTTTATTTTCTGTGGCACAGAGCTCAGCCAAGAGCTATCAAGAGATACATCAAATGGGGTGTGACAGAAGTATTTATCCTGGATGGGAGGTAAGCGGTCCGGAGGGACGTAATGACGTATTTTGCCTGCAAGTAAGTTCACCTGCCACCTAGAACAGTTACCCCGTCAAGCCCCAGGTCAAGAGGGTAGGGTGATTGGTAGGGTATATTCAAGATACAGAAACCAGTCAGTCAGAATGTTGTTGTCCTCAACCAGGTCCCCAAATTGCCTGTGGGTATTAGAGAAGATCGAGAAGCCCTTATAAACAAAGTATCTCATTAGTTTTGGGAAGTTAAACAGTGCTACTATATCATTAGAAGTGATATCTGTAATGTTGAGGGGCTAAATACGACAGGGCCCCGTTGGATGTCCTCAAAGTATCATTCCACAGCAGAGCCATGGAGGATGGTCATATGGCAATAGACGCTCGCTTAATTTTCAGTGCAAACACTAAAATTATGATTAGCTACAGAGTGCGTAATGATATGTACGCTGCTCCAAACTACAAATAACATTTCTAACCCTGAACCAGTAGCACCAATAGGTTCTAATTGACTGGGAGATCTAAGTTCCTCTAGAGACAGGAAAGAAAGTTGTAGGGGTAAGGATGGTGTGATAGATTTGGGCACTGTCCACATTAGAGTAGGCCCTAATGGGAGAGCAACCCAGTGCAACAGCAAGGTTATTTCACATACACAGCGGGATGTACTGAAGAAGCTCAGGATAGGATCCAAATTCTGTCTTGGAATGTGCTAGATTATAGAAGCACATTACACCTTTCTCTTCCAAGAGATCTGGAGTACTGGCCCCATATATACAAATGGCTATCAAGGCACCCTTCACAATGCCACTATCCAAAAAACTAAAGGATTTGGACCATTTGACTCTGTCGTAATTGAATACGTCTGCTGGGGTACCATCAGGTCCTGTAGCTCTATCACTAATAAAGACATTGTTGATATCACCAGAGTAGAAAAACAAGGTTTCGGACCAAAAAGTGTTATTAGCAGAACAGTCACCCACAAGGGGAAATTACATAACCTCACACTATACCTTAGTGAAATACTCAACCCAATCTGGGCTTGATTTAGATTTCAGCGGATGAGTTACTCCGTCACAACAGTAACAGATATCCCATTCACCAGAATAGAAATCCCATTATTTCCTAAAAGATTTATATTTCAGCGGACGGGTTATCCATCACCATTGTGACAGAGTAACCCATCCACCAAAATCTAAATCAGGCCCTCTGCGGGAGATAGGTAATTTGCTGATGGGTTAATAGAGCTATCCTCCTCCCTAGTTACCAGGGACCGAAATTAAGTGGATCCTTCACGGAACATGCCTCACTTAGATCTTGCCACCTCTGATCACCCCATTCTATTTTTGCTTTTTCCTGAGCTTGCTTGTATGCCCTTCTAGAAAGAGTGCTACAGGTCTGAGCCTTCGCATTGATGGCTGCAGCCAACGTGTTCTGTGCCTGTCTGCATTTCTTATTGAACCAAGTTTTAGGTTTATGATCACATGTATAAAATGGGGGTTTAGGAACTAAGAAATGACACAAAAATGTTCAAAAAAAGCATTTTGAACCTCAGTAAAGGAACATGAATTAGATTCTAGACCAGAATTCCTACTTAATCCAACTAGGAGGGTTTCCAAGTCCTTAATTATAGCTGTTTAAATATCAGGGCAATCTATTGCTTCACTCCATTTTTGTCTCCGCATGTCATTAGTGTGGGCTACAATCTTTGTAAGAATAGTTGGAAAGGGTACCCATGAACATCTGCCAAATAGATCGGCCATTGGAAGACATAGGAGATTGTGGTCACTTTCCAATTCTCTACAACAATCATGTCCTCTAGGAGGGACCAGAGCCTCCGATCTAATAAAATGTAGTCAATACAACTTGAGCGGTGCAGTTTATTGTATGTATGGGACACCTTCATATCATATTTAGTCTGCCCATTAGTGGCCCTAACCCCAAGCTCTAAACATAAGGCCTTGAGCTGTAGGGAAGCTTTTGTCCACCTTTTTATTGGTGGGAGATTGAGGAGAGGAACAGGCCATTTGTCGTCGTATTCATGGGAAAGAGTGACGCCGTCATTATCCAAGGGCTCAAACGTGGTATTAAAAAGTCACCTGCGAGGATAAGAAGGGTATGGCCTCTTGTTTTACTCACATGTTCCAATAGATGTTGGACAGTCTTGGAGGCACGGCCATCCATGACGCCACTCGTTATAAATCTTAACACAGGGGGATGCATTAGATCTCAATTGTACGGTGAGAACATCAGGGGAGTCCACATTTATTCTCGTGATTTTTAAGTTAGAGTTTGGTCTTAACCAAATTGTTAACCCACCAGATGGTCTTCCTTTTCGACTTTTATTTGGGTAGGATAAAGATATTTAAGTAACCTGGTTTACAAATAGGACCAATACACTAGGTTTACAAATAAAAAAAAATAGTAGAAGTGAATAAAAGTATTCCACTCAGGTAGGGTGTTTTTTGTCCTAAGACCTGCCACATTCCACGAAAACCAATGCAGTTTTTGTAAGTGAGGTTAGACAAGTGATACAGGGGCTTGCATTACCCTGAGAATCGAGGCTGCAAGGACTAAAGGAGGAATCACATGCAGACATCTTTGTTGTACAGAACTTATTAGTCACTACAGCCATTTCACATGAAATTAGATCACTCACATGAGAGTTGAAAACCGAGGGGCTTATTTACAAGAGGCCTGCACCACCGGGGCATTACTTTTTCAGAGACCCCAGGGGCACAGGCCTCTCAGTCTATTCTTATGAGGAGACGCAAAGACACCCTCCATGGCTTTGCATGGCCTCTTAGATATGCAATAAGGCAAGGCGGCACAAAGCACACCCTTGCCTTGCTCTGCTTCAAGGAGGCACTTCATGGGTATTGTGATGGGTGATTCCACACAACACCCATGGATTTTGACGCTGACCCAGATTTACAAAATCACATAAACCTGGGGCAGCGCCAAAACCTTACGCCTCCCCAGAACAGGTATAACAAGTAAAAAAATTTTCAATTATCCTCATTTTTTCCTCTTTACATGTGTGCTGCATTCTGAGGAAAACACCTCCATGGATTGTTTTTGTGCAGGGAGGTGTTCCTTCCTGCACAAAAACAATCCTGCCAACAATGCAGACACCCTTGCACCATAGTGCAAGGCTGCATGCGTTGGCCCTAGGCACCAAATTGTGCGCCGATGCTGGCTGAAAGCACAGGAATGCACAGTATCTTGTAAATATGGTGCATTCCTGCCCTTTTGATTTGGCAAAGGGCAGCTGAGAAAAAGAAGCTGCAGCACTCTCCCACGCCAAATCGTTGTAAATGAGGCCCAGAGTCTCTTATTAACTGGCTCTCTTTTTCTAGCTGAGGTGGACTGGCACTAAGAGAGCTAGAGCTGAGAAGTAATGGTCAATCAGCTTACACGCATAAGCTCTTCAGCCTTTCCCAGATTTCCCGAACAGCTAACGTTGACCTGCTGGTAATTAAGTCAGATGTTCGATTTAGAAAGGGAAGCTGTCCTAATGTTGAAGGCAACCAAATTGTGCACCAAACTCATGTCTTTGAAGAGTAATTCAATACTATCTAGACTTGTGTGCCTTGATCAGTGTCTTTTAGAACACAAAATGTCTTCACAAATGACTGAGCGGAACCCTCTCACTTGACAAAGCCAATGAATGGCTTTATTTTTTTTAGAGTATCTTCCCCTTCATGCCTTGAGGATGCTGAGAGTTTTTGGGCAGTTACCATAAATAAGATTTTGGACGCTGGTTGGGCCTATGGCAAAGCATAAATACAGGCCTTTGACTGACCTTCAATGGGTTCTCATTAGGACCCCCATGATCCTACAGTTCCCATTGCGATTGCAATACCTAAAACTACACTGGAAGGAAGTTCCCATTTCCCTAGGAATCTCTCCAGCCTGGTTGAAACGTATATAATCTGGTAAGCCTTCATGAGAGTTCCCTTGTGTTGATCTAACTACTCTAGGCCGCAGGTACAGGTCTTGCTTAGTTGTAGTCCATTGTGTGCTTATATAGGGAAGAGCCCTTTCCTAAACTATTTGGTTGAGCATGCTGGTAAGCCGTGTAGTTAGTGATTTTAAATCCCCAACTTCCTTCCTAAGATCTTCCATTTGTGCTGTAATGTATGCCAGATTATTGTGGGGGACAGATGATAAAAGCTCCATGCCTGGAGCCATGGATGATCTTTCCGTAATGATATTTCCCCCAGGCAGACCCTCCAGAGGCGAGAAATAGTTACAACATGGAATTGAAATGATTTATGGAATTACGAGTCCCCTTTCCACCAGTCATGCAAAGGCTGGCGGAAACGGAGTGCCAGGGGCCCAGTGGAGTTCCCTGCACTGCCCATGTACCTGGCATGGGCAGTGCAGGGGCCCCCGTGGACAGCCCCATTGCGCTTTTCATTACCTGAATTTCAGGCAGTGAAGAGCACGGCAGGTGCTGTCGCACCTGACGCACCACAACATTGCCGCCGGCTAAGTATGAGCCAGCGTTAAGGCCCTGTTCCCGCTGGGCTGGTCTTGCCAGAGTCCATGCGCAGTGTGGGCTTGGGCAGCCAGGCCCTTGCGGACAACGCCCACTGGGCACAGATGAAGACTGTGTGCAGTGCGGGTTAGGGTGGTTAGAGGGGTTGGCTGCAGGGACTGGCCACAGGCCGTAGCAGCAGAGGTTGGATTAACATATAGTAATGAAAATTAATATATAGAAAAAAAACATAGAAATTCACTGAAAAAAACAAAAGTTACAGGGATGTTTTAGTTAGGAAATAGAATTTAAAAAAACATGGAAATTCACTCAAAAAAACAAAAGTTTCAGAGGTGTTATAGTTAGGCTCCCATTTTAAACGTACTCAACCATAGAAATTCATCTGTTATAGTTAATTACTATACCTCGTGTCCTAAGGTAACTATAACTTGCGCCCTCACCAAGCACTTCTAATTACCCCACAAATTACAGCACTCATGACACCTTTGATAACATCATTGATAATATCAGTATAATATTTGCAGTAAAACTTTTGACAAAAAAACTGTGCATGGAAGGGGTGAGAGTTATAGTTAACTTAGAGCACAAGTTATAGTTACTTGAGATAACTATAAAAGGTGAATTTCTATGGTTTTGTATATTTAAAATATGAGCCTAACTCTAACGTCCCTGTAACCTTTGTTTTTTAAGTGAATTGTTTTATATTGTTATTATGATATGATTCATGATTTCATTGTCTTTCATTGCACTTTTACTGTACTATTTATTTTTTTATTTGATATAGTACTGTATACATTAATGGCATTCTGCCGAAATAAAGTAATTACACACTAACAGAAATGGCTATTCATCCTTCTGTAAAGATACAGTACAGCCAAAAATGGGGTGACCCTCTGGGGAATTAGCTATCTGAGTTAAGGTCTCTTTATGATGTGTAATTACCCCTATTCAGTTTGACTGATTAGATCTAATGGCAGTTACCCTGAAACTCTCGCCAGATTTTACCCTGACCATTTTTAATGTTTATAACCTAGTGGAAGGCCATTCAGGTGATATGGGTGAACTAATGAAGCTAGAATATCTACTAGCTGACCTTCTGAGTAATTCTTATGTAACAGTTGCCAGGGATCTCAGCACTACCATGGAGCCCTTAATAGCATATGTTCCTGAGCTGACTTCTGAGACAGACTCCCACTGGCCGATTCCTCAAATTGATCTTCCATATGTTCAGTGAACTCTACGAGCAGGCCAAGCTTTGGCATTGACTTTAAATTATGACCTTAGGACAGCAAACGGTAGGACTCCATCAGACAGAAGGGGCAAGCCCACCTTCAATCATATAGGCCACTCCAGTAGAATTTATTATTTCCTGATTAAACCCAGTTTGTGGCCCTTTATCAAGGATGTAGAAGTTTTGAAGAGGAAGGACAGTGATCACAAGCCGAAGTCTGCCCTCTCCTGAAGAGACGCACAGCTGACCCATCAGAGCTAAAGAATTTCCAGCCCATCTTGCTACTACCCTACCCGGCCAAAGTCCTGGAAAAAGCCATAAACTCACAGCTGCGACAATTCATCAAAGACAACAACTCTCTGGATACCTTTCAGTCTGGCTTCCGCAGTAACCACAGCACGGAGACAGCTCTTTTTGCAGCTACCGATGACATCCGCAGCCTCCTCAACTGAGGCCACACGCATCACTCATACTCCTTGGCCTCTCAGCAACCTTCAACATGGTCTTCCACAGCACCTTATGCACCAGACTCCACAACACGGAAAAGCCTTGCAATGGATTCACTCCTTCCTCACCAGAAGAACACAGAGAGTCAGGCTCCCACCCTTCATATCCAAACCAACAGAAGTCAGCTGCCGAGTCCCTCAGGGATCCTCCCTGAGCCTAATACATGGCCCCGCGTGCAGACATCATCAGAGGCCACGGAATGAAAACCCAACTCATCATATCCCTCACTGAAGACCCGGACAAGACCAAGAGGAGCTTTCACACCGGAATGAAAGCCGTTGCCGCCTGGACGAGGGAGAGCTGCCTCAAGATCAACTCAGAGAAGACCAAGCTCATCATCTTCAGAAACTCCACTTCAGCCTGGGATGACTCCTAGTGGCCCACTTCGCTCAGCGTCCCACCTACTCTGACTGACCACGCCGGCAATCTGGGAATCATCCTCGACTCCTTCCTAACAATGACCCAACAGGTAAATGCAGTCACCTCTTCCTGCTGGTACACCCTCTGTCAACTTTGCAAAATCTTCAAATGGATCCCAGACGACTGCTTCAAGATAGTCACCCACACCCTAGTCACAAGCAAGCTCGATTACGGCAATGCACTCTACACCAGCACCACAACAAAGAGCATCAGGAAACTACAACTCATCCAAAATGCCACCGCCAGACTCGTCCTGAACCTCCCCTGCCAGAAACACATCTCCCAACACCTGAGACTCCTTCATTGGCTCCTGGTGGAGAAGCGAAGCAACTTCAAACTACTCACCCACACCTACAAGGCCCTTCACAACATCCAACTGGCCTACCTGAATCATCCCATCTCTTTCCATAACCCCTGCAGACCACTCCGATCTACCCAGAAGGCCCTAGCTACCATTCCACGCATCTGGAAGGCCACAGCCAGAGAAAGATCTTTCACCTACCTCGCAGCCAAGAGCTGGAACAACCTACCCATGCACCTCAGACAAAGACCATCACTCATCATCTTCAGGAAGAACATCAAGACATGGCTCTTCGAATGAGGTCCAGACCCTCCACCAGCGTCTTTAGACCCTCAGGGGTGAGTAGTTGTGCTTCATAAAAACTGATTGATTGATTGCTTGATTGACAACTCACTTTCCCTTCAAATAGAGGGTAGTAAGCTTGTTCATATTGGCCATCAGGACATGGGGGAGGTAACCTACTCCAACCATGGCATTTCTGTCCTCTCCCCCTGCGCTGGTGCACAAATAACTTCCATGCCTCAACGCAGGCACCTTTGCACCATGGTGCAAGGGTGTCTGCATTTTGGGGATGATTGATTTTGTGCAGCAGACATAGAGGAAAAATGGGGAGAAATACAGATATTTTTCCTCATTGCGCCACTCATACACCACGCTTGAGGTGGTATAGGAATCTGATGAATTCCAGACTTGTAAATCTGGGAATGCATCCGATTCCTTCGGGTTCCATGGGTGTTGCATGGGAAAACCCACGCAACAGCCATGTAATGCCCTTTTCACACAGTGTTATGCATGAAAGGGGTCCATATTTATAAGGCCATGAAAAGCCACGCAAGGGCTGGCACACTGCGCCACTGGAGCGTAAAAACAAATGACACTCTGGTGGCACAGTGTGCAGCTGGGGCCTCCTAAATGAGGCACTAAATCATGCAGGGAATTCAAAGCTAATCTCCCTATTACAGCCAAAACTGGCCGCAGAGACTCACTTGTGAAGCATAAAAAACTCTATAGGAGGGAAATAGTGAGGGCTAAGAGATAGTGGGAAAGCTCCCTTTGGGTCTCCCTGTAAGAAGCTTTACCATCCAAGGACACATAAACTTTTTGGAATTCTATTGCAGCCTTTGTTAGGGGTAGCATCAGGAGTGCAGCATTTTGTGTTCAACCAGAGAAATGGGTCAGCCATTTTGGCAATCTCTATAAGGCTAACAGAATTCCTGCTGATGTAGGTTTAGTGTTGACTCCTGCGTAGGTTTACCCAACAAAAGGGAGTCCTCTACTTTGGTACTGGGGTTAAAAAACTAAGCTAGCTGTCGCCTCCTGTTTGGCACCAAAAACACCAAGGTCTGACATGATTTCAAATGATCTATATTTGGCTAATGTGGAAGTTTGAGGAGCCTACATTAATTTATTGTCTAACACAATTCTGACGGGTATGGAGAGCCCCAAATCTTGGAATTTGATGGAGATTATTCCTATGTTCAAAAAAGGGGACCACAGTGACCCTGGCAACTACAGGCCTATTAGACTGATAGATGCCATACACAAAATGTTCTGTAAATACATTCTTGCCCATTTTCTAGAGTGGATTGAAGATCATAAAGTGCATTTGGACTTCAGGCATGTTTTAAAAGCAAAGTATGCACAGCTGACCAGGTCTTTTGCTTTAAGAGTGCACTAGAAGGCAGCCCTGATTGATGGGGGCAAGCTATATGTTGCCTTGGTCAATATAAGGGCTGCCTTTGACTTGGTCCCCAGAGCTATGCTCTGGAAGGTCTTAGAAGAGATAAGTATCCCAGTGAGTCTCTTGAATACCTTAATCCGGATTCATGCACAAAATTTAGTGTGGGTAAGGTGGTGTGAACTGGGCCAAGGGACTGAGACTTCTAGTGTAAATCTTGGGGTCCAAGAAGGTTGCATGTTGGCTCCCACCATTTTTTCATGATATATGTGAGGTGGTGAAGCTCTTAAATGAGGATGGCTGTGACTCTCCCAAGGTGGGTGGTAGGAGAGCCTTTTCAGAGGAAACGCTGCTGTTTCCAAATCTCCCCAGGGGCTGCAACAACTTTTAAATCAATTCAATATGTTTTGTTCTCAGAGGGGTCTGGAATTAAACAGCTCTAAGACCAAGTTTACGATCTTTAGTCCAGCAAGGCATGGTGCTTACAAGAGGAAAATGAGATTGAGTAGCAACACAATTGACCTGGTACACCACTTTGAATATTTTTTTGTGAGACTAACACAAAACCTAAACCTAAAACTAGAAATCGCATACATCACTAACCCAGTACTCAGCCTCCATATCAAAAATCCACAAGAAAACCTTATCTAGGAGGGTTGCACCTGCCCTAGAAGTTCACAATATGAAGGCTTTAGGTGCAGCCTTATATGGCTGTGAATTATGGGGCTTCATTAACACTCAAATACAAGTGAAAATAAGTTCCTTAGATCACTGTTTGGCCTTCTGGCAAGTACCACTATGATACCTCTCTGCTTTGGTCTGAGCCACAGGCATATCGCTCAGAAAATCGAGTGCAAAATGCTTACTTACTGGCACCAATTGTGGACCGTGGAACACCTAAGTTCCTACCGTGTGGGCCTGAAAAAATTAATGTCCCCTACCTGTGTGTTTAAATCCCCTGGCTGAATTCCATATGATTGCTTTTGGTTAAATTGGGGCTTGAAAGGTTGTGGACTTCCCCTGAAGAGATGTGTGCAGTAGCGAAGGTCTAACGAAATCTACTGAGAATCTGTTACTACCCAAATAAATGTTTAACGAAAGGTTAAACGAAATCTACTGGGAATCTGTTACTACCCAAATAAATCTCTATTGCAGTGGGTCCTTGGTAAGGGACTTCCTTGATATCAAACCTCTCCCTGGGTGCGAACCTACTATAGATAAAGTCACCCCTCCCTTGGTGCACAAACTGTAGTTCCATTTTAGGCATAGATCACTTCTGGTAAAGGAATTTTGCAACAAATGGCCCAGAGATGCAACAGGGGATGACCTTTGCTCAGTCTGCAGAGAGGCTGGGTAATCACTACCACATATATTGTTCTTTCGCCCTGTGTACCGTCCCCAAAGGAGCAAGTGGATAGTTCCCTTTTGCAGGAACTTTGGTACTGGCCATTACATGGAGACTTTTAGAATCCTCTCTACTGACCCAAGCAGACTGGTGGTCTTCTCAACCTCCAGATATCTGTTGTCTATATGGATTAGGGGCACAAAACTTGTTAAGGCAGCCAACGGTAGGGTAAAGCCTGGGTAAACCCTCAATCAGAGAGTGGCCTGATGTAGTAAGATATATTGTGTATGGCCCAGCCCCCGACTGCAGGTTTGCATATTTTGTGATCTAGCACTTTATTGTACCCCACCATCGTTGGTAGAAAAATTGGGCCCTTCTCTGTTTTATTTTCTAAATGTTTGTAGCTAGCAAGTACCTTTGGCTCACATTGGTCTTATTTTTATTTTTATTCTTATGTTATTGCACTTGTTGACTCACTCTCTGACGTGAATCGGTCACTTGATCTTTGATGAAATTTTCTATGTTTGTGTGAGGATGGTTTTATGTGTACTGCAGTTATGCTGTACCTTTATGATCCTGGGGATTGGAATAAAGTTATAAATTGAATTGTTATTATTGTTTGTGTACTTGTTATTAATTTTTAGAAGATAGTATGTGATTTTAAGTGATTTATAATTTATAATTTATTTTTTAAAGTGTTGTAGTAGAATGTTGGGTTTGTAGGGGTGTAAGATGAAAAGGTAATTAAGTAACAATTAATTATTATTAATTAATAATTTTTCAGTTAGTATGTGATTGATATTTTTTATATATTGCGTAATACTGATTTAATCCAATATATTTTAGGTGTAGGTTTCTATGTTTGTAGGGATACAGGGTGGGTAGGTAGTTAGGTAATAGTTAATTAACAATTACTTTTGAATTTATGATTAATAATTTTATTAATTGTTAATTTTGTAAATGATCTAATAATCACTTGTTTTAGTAAAATGTTAGGTGCGGGTTGGTGGGTTTGCTAGGGTATAGGGTGGGTTAATTAGGTAATAATTAATTAGCAAATATATTTTAATGTATTATTAATTATTTAATTAATTATTAATTATGTACATAATGTAATACTGATTTATTTTATATAAATGTCAGGTCCATGTATTGGGTTTGCATGGCTATAGAATTGGAAGTTAATTAAGTCATTAATATTTAATAATACATTTTCAATTATTAATTATTGGAGTGATTATTATTTATGTACCTTGTGTAATACTGATTTATTTTACTTAGGTTTTAGTCACAGGCTGCTAGGTTTATAAAGTTATAGGGTGGGATGTTAATTAAGTCATATTTGATAAATAATAATTTTATTGTATATTTATATTTTTAACTGATTATTAATTATGTCAATTCTGTAATAATAATATATTAGTTATATTTTAGGTACGAGGTACTGGGTTTGTAGGATAGGATGTTAGTTTAGTGATTAATAATTAATCAGTAAATAGCAACTGGTAATTAGTTATTTAATTGATTATCCATTCTGTACATTGTGTTATACTCCTGGTTTGCTAGGCTTGCATGGGTATAGGGTGGCAAGTTAATGAGCAATAATTAAATAACCATTATTTTTAAAGTGAAAATTAATTATTACATTGTTTTTTAATTTTGTAGATTGGTTAATTGTTTATTATTTATTTTATTTTTTTCACTGAAAAAAACAAAGGTTGCAGAGATGTTACAGTTAGGAAATAGAATTAAGAAAACCATAGACAGTCACTTAAAAAAAACAAAAGTTTCAGGGACGTTAAAGGTAGGTTTTAAATGTACTCAAAACATTAGAAATTCACCAGTTATAGAGTTATTTCAAGTAACTTTAACTTGTGCCCTAAGGTAACTATAACTTGTGCCCTGGGGCCAGCCACTTGTAAGCACCCAATCTTGCGCCATGCACCGCCTTTGGCCATGCGTAGTGGGAGTTGGCTGCACGTCCTCGTGGACCCCTTCCCTGGCCTATTTCAGCACCAGGAACGCCATCCTTCTAAAAAACTGTGGGGATGGGGACCACGCAGCTCCCTACCCAGACTGATTTCAGCTCCTGGTTTAAAGGGAAATGACCACAGACACACATATACTTAAACCATCAACCTTCATTGTAAGGGTCTGAGACCTTAATCACTAGGTTAAAACTGGCACCTTAGCATGTAGTGTCCATACTCAGCTATGACATTGAACCCAAAGATTTTCAGTGGAAAAAGACTACAATGTCACATTACTGGTAAAACCAGTCAAAACACTGGAAAATAAACAGACATACTGCCATAAGATACAATGATTGTTAGAGTGACACTTTGAAGTTATTGCATGGAGTGACCATTGCAATAACAATCTCTCTCTCTTCCATTGCATTATGGGATGGAAGAGAGAGAGTGACAGGACTGTGGGGGAGCCTCAAGGCCCCGTGGCCGTAGTTGTCTCCCAACATCCTACAGGAGCTGGCATTGCTCCCACAAGCTGCCAGCTGCTTTAAATACCAGCTCCCTGTTTGTGGAAGCAATGTTTTCATCTGTTTCTCTGCAGCAGAGTGTTTGTTCTGTCTTAGTGGGAGCTTTCAATGCTCCAGCTGAGTCACAGCAAACAGCTATGTGCCGGGGATGTGCACCCCAGGACATAGCAAGAGCTTGTCCTGGGGGGTGATGGTCCCCAGGGCCATTATTGGCTCCCAGAGGGGCCTCCCCTCAAATGTTCTATGTGTGCAGGGGGCTGCGGGGGAAGTGCAGCCCCCTGCACACAATTGTATCTTTGCCCCAGGGGGGTGGTGGTCCCTGGACCTGCAGCAGGGCCACTGGGCCCACGCATTAAATTACATCTTTGTCCTGGGGAGGTGGCGATCCCCGGGATTGGGGGGCTTGCAGTCCCCTGCATTTTTCTTTGTAATCGCCCTGGGGAGGTGATGGTACCCGGGGCTAATAAAGGCCCAGGAGAGGACCTCTTGTGCCCCCTCCTTTTAAAAGCCCCCAGTGTCCCCAGGACCTGGCCCAACGAGGAGCAAATAAAAAAAAGGGTAAGAGACTGCCCTTTTTTTAAATGTGGGGAAAATCTGCAGATCTGGATCCACAGATTTTCCTGAAATTTTAAAAAAAATGCTTTATAGCCTTGGCATGGTCCCTGAGGGATACGTAGACCAAGGCTAGTGTCCTTACCCTGGCCCTTTTTCTTTTTTTTCCACTAGTTTTGTGGGACTCGGCTGAAGTCGAGTCCCAAGATGACTGTCAACACTTCTTTCTTGAAGTGCTGGCAGCCAGTCATTTATAAGCACAGAGCCAGTTGGATCCTCGAAGTATCCGCATGCCCAGATATCAATACTTTTTGGCCTTTAATATCTCCAAAACCCGTGAACGGATTTACAAAAAATCACAAAAAGAGTTAGCTTTCTGCCAAATTTGGAGTAATTCAATGGTTCAGCTGTAGTCATGTCCAAAAATTTGAAATTTGAAAGTGGTTTAGGACCCCCCTTTTTCTTAGTCCACATTAGATGGAGCACCCCAAAACTAGCAAGACAGCAGCTGAACTGACCTAAGAATACGTTTTGAAAATTTTGTGAAGATTCATTAACGGCACCAAATTTATTGACAAAAAAAAAAACGCATCATCTATGGGAAAAGTTGTCCTAATGTTACATACTGACAGTCGCCAGTAGGTAGTTATACTTAGGACCTTGTTGACTTGCCTATATCTTTGGCACCTTTTGACGAATCTTCATGAAATTTTACAAGTAAAGTGTGCTGGTGATTCTTGTTGTGCACACAAAGTTTTGGGGTGATCAGTAAAATGGGGGCTGAGATAAAGGGAGGAGTCAAAAAAGTTGCTTTTCCACTGTTAATTTCCATAGGACCTTTGAACACGACTACAGTCCAAACCACTGGATGGAATCACACCAGATTTGGCAGAAAGCTAGCTTTCGGTACGCAGATTGTGCTTTCACTTAATGGTGTAAATCCATTCAGTAGTTTTTTGAGAAATTAAAGGGAAAATAGATCTAGATTTCTCTGGTTGCGATGACTTCGCAAATAGTGACAAACTTGTGCAGGGAAATGTAGAGCTCTGATTGGCTACCAACACTTCAGCTAGGAAGTGTTGGCAGTCATCTTGGGACTCGGCTTCAGCTGAGTCCCAACAAAAAACAACAAAAATAAAAAGGAAAAGGGGCCAGGGTAGAGATACCCTGACCCCTTAGCTCTCTTGTGCAATGGTCCCAGAGGGACCCTGCCAGAGCAAAAAACCACAGCGTCGTGAATTCACTGTAATGATTTTCAAAAATATATACAAGCACAGTCTACCAAACTTGTTTTTTATGAAGCCCCCAGGTGGGCCAGGTCCTGGGGACATGGAAAATATAAGGAGGGGGCTCACGGGGCCCCCTCTCATGCTTATGTTTGCCCCGGGGACCACCACCTGCCCAGGGCTTTGTTCATATTGCATGCATCCCACGCCCCGGGGACCACCACCTCTAAGGGACAAAATGCCTTAACTAATTTAGGGGAGGTCCTGCAGACCCCTCTGGTCCCCGGGGACGACCACCTCCCTAGGGCTTTTTTGAGTATATGTGGGGGGCTGCGTGGCACCCCCACAGCCCTGGAGACTGCCACCTCCCTGGAACTTTATTGTAATTCTGTGTGGGGGTGGTGTGCCCCCCGAGCCCCAGGGACCACCCCCTTCCCAGAGCCCTAATAAAATGTAATGGGGGGGGACACGACAGCCCGCCACAGCCCTGGGGACCCCAACATCCCTGGGGCCTCAATGAAATGTAATGCAGGGGGCCATTTGGCCTCCCTGCAGCCCTGGGACCATGACATCCCCAGGGTTACAATAAAAAAATAAGGGGGTCTGTTTGAGAACCCTGAGCCCCGGGGACCACCATCTCCCCAGGACTATATTACATTGGAGGTGGGGCTGCACAGCCCCCCTCAAGGGACCATTGATGGCTCTGGGATCGCCACCCCCAGCTCCTGGTATGTCCTGGAGTACCCACCCCTGGGACATAGGTGTTTGCTTTTGCTTTTTGGGAGCTTTGACAGCTCCCACCAAGCAAAAGCAAACAAAGTCCACTTTCTGCCAGCAGGAGCTGTCAAACAGGTCCAGCTGGCAGAAAGCTGAGTTTTCATCTGTTTCTCTGCATGCAAGTATGCATACAGGAAAACAGGTGAAAACATTGCTACCACAAGAAGGGAGGTGCTATTTAAAGCAGTTCCCTGCTTCTGGGAGCAATGCTGGCTCCCACAGAACATGGGGAGCCGGCTAGGACCACAGGGGCCTTCTGGCTCCTCCCGCGGTCCTGTCACTCTCTCTCCCTCTCCCTCTCCCTCTCTCTCTTCCATCCCATTATGGGATGGAAAGAGAGAGTGAGAGATTGTCATTGCAATGGACTCTCCATGCAATGATTTCATGGAGTCAGACTAGCAAAATGTTTGGTACGAATGTTATAGTTATGTTTGGATGCAGAGCAGAACATAGTCACTTCTGGCCTAAAGGTCAAGGTCTTGTGCTGTCATTCAATAGGCTGAAGGTTCAAATCTTACTATTGCTTGGCAGTGTGTTTGTTTATTTACTAGTCTTTTGACTGTTAAACCTCCTAGTGATGGAACATTCACATTTCTTTCAACCACATGCTTGAGATGACTGTCATAGTCTAGAAGCATCACAGTAAGGAATCACCTGCGGCCTAAGTGTTCAGGTCACAGACCTTCACACTGGAAGTTGAGGGTTCTACTCCCTGTGTACCCATGGTCATTTTCCTTCTTTAGTTTCTTTCAAACTTCAAATGTTCAAGGTTCATACTGAAAGGTGAGCTCACTCTTTTTATTTAACAAATACATTTTTCTTTTCAATTTGTCTAGAAATATCTCATTCTGACTATATCATCCATCAAAGCCTAAACAATTCTCTATCTCTCTCTCTCCCTCACCCTCTCTTTGTCTTTCAATCTCTTTCTCCCACTCACAGACCCACTCAAACACTGACGCACCCACTCATATAACCACTGAGACACTGACACACCCACTCACAGACCCACTCAGAGACTCGTGCACCAACTAACAGACCCACCAAGACCCTCACACACCCATTCAGAGGCCCATTGAGACCCTCATGCGCCCTGTCTGAGACCCACAAAGACACTCACATAGCCACTCACAGCCCCACTCAGACATTCATACCCCCACTCAGTGAACCACTCAGACCCTCTTGCACTCACTCACAGACCCATTGAGACTCTTATGCACCCAGTCACAGACCCACTCAGACACTCATGTGTATACTCACAGACCCACTCAGACATTCACACATCCATTCACAGACCCACTTACAGACTCATGCACCCACTCACAGATCTGTTCAGACCCTCATGCACCTACTCACAGATCCACTCAGACCTTCATGCACCCTCTCACAGACCCTCTTGGACACTCATGCATCCACTCACAGACCCACTCAGACACCTACACACACATTCACAGACCCATTCAGACATTCATGCACCCATTCACATAATTACTCATAGGCTGCCACATTCACTCACAAATCTACTTAGACCATCACCCACCCACTCACAAACCCACTCACACACTTATTCACAGACCCAGTTTGACACTCATGCACCTATTGACAGATCCACTCAGTGACTCAAGCACCCACTCAGAGACTCACTCATACAGTTATATATCCATTCACTGACACACTCACTCATGCACCCATTCGCAGTCCCACTCATTTAGTGATACGCCCACTCACAGACCCACTTTAACTCTTATATACATAGTCACAAACACACTCAAAGAGTCATAGATGTGTTTATAGAGTTATTTAGAAAGTGATGCCCATAGTGTGATGTAGAAAATGTCTTATATATGCAGTTATACATTTTGAGTGGGCTGATGTCTATTGAATACATGCTTTTGTTTTGTGTAGTCAGGATTATTTAGCGAAGGTTGTGACCTCGTCATGAATATTTAAAAAATGTGGTGATTTTTTTTTTTTTTAATGAAGAAAATTAACAGAAATTGTCAATAGGGTGGCCCTGAGTATTCATTGTGAGTATGTGACAGCTACATGCAAGACCAAATGCATAGTTTCAAGTTGGAAAGAAACACCCTATTGCCTTCGTCTGTGAAGTGCACACCGTCACTTCTATAGATGCCATCCAGGCCAAAGTGAAGGTTGTTGTTGTAAATTCAGCCCATGTTATGGTCTCTGAGGAATGCAGAAACAGTTTTATTAACATGTTTCCTAGCTTTGTCCATCTGTGGACAGAATTGATTTGACCACTTCCATTTCTGCCTTTGGCATATGTTGGCATACACAAAGACAGTGTGAGGGAACAATGACAATATCTGTGAAAAGGTAGCTTTCATTAGGATTTCCAGTCCTACTCCAGTCAATGTGCCTAGGTCAGTTCCACCAGAGTCCACTTTCATGAGGTCAGGGGGTTGGGAATCCACAATGATTTAAACCAAAGGGAGCAATTGATGTCACTTTAACCCTCTCTGGGCAATCTAATTAATGTCCACATTATCCAAACCCAAGTTTCTGTCAATCACACTTTTTCTAGCAGCCTCCCTAGCCCAAAAGACATAGCTGTGTCCCACAATCCACACTCTAACCATTTTGAAGTGAAGCAGCAGCAGCAGCAGACAGGAAAAGGCTGGGGCTAAATTAAGTAGTTTTTAAAATGGAGGGCAGTTAAAATGGAGATGTGCTCCAGGTTAAAAAAAACATATTTGATTGAATGCTGTGAATGTGCTGGTGAATAAAATTAGGTAGTGTCTTGAAAGGATTAATATGTGATTGGCTGTGGTAAAAATAAAAACTGTAACATAGACTAGGATATGCTTTTCAATCTGTACAGTAAACTACACCTGATGGTTCATTGTGTTACTAGCATGCCCCTTCTAGAATGTGCTGCAGACTTGTGACCTACTAGTTTTAGTGGGTTGCAATGGAGACTGTGGTAGGAGTGTATTGGGGGAAGAGTGTCAAAGAGGGAGTTCTGGCATTTTTAAAATTGTTTGTATTATTGTTTAGTAAGGGTTTAATTTCCTGGGGAGGGATTGCTAATAAATTGTGCTGTAGCCCTAAAGTCATAAAAATATCAAGATACATGTTTTGGAGACCCTTTTTTCATGAATTTGTCGTGACAGTCACAATTAAGATGCAAATATTTCCCAAACGTCCACCATTTTGGGCTTCTTTATAAAAGTGCATGAAACGGTTAACATGTACTAACCAATCAGAACTAGACTTAAAATGCTACAATGTGTAAGGTATGTTTTTATTAGCTGACTTCCACAGTATCAGACAGCATAAAGGTGAAAATTGCCATTAATGGTTGCTTTGCAGGATAGGGGTGTGTCATTCTTATGCGTAGTTTTCACAATTACTGAGACTATTGAATCTATCTAATAAGAGCAAAACAACAATTTCACCAATGAACTCAATCTTAAGGTATGTAAATTACATTTAATTTGAAGAAGAAATATTGATTAAAATGCAAATGTTTATGTGAGATTGTTTAAAGAGTACGAATATATAGAAAATTATTGTAAGTACCTGAGAAGATTTATGACTGGCAATGTGAGTGCTTTTACATATTTATTAATAGGTGACTAAGATGCAATTTCTCTGAGGTGAAGACTAGGTGTATGAGAGGTTGGTTCACAAACTGTTGCCATGGAATTGTACATGTACTGCTTTAGTGCATGGTCTAATTGCTAAAAAAGAACTGTACGCTGGAGGTAAACTTACACGTAATACTTTATTAGTAGATGTGAAAGTTTTACATGTCTGTACATGATGTGCTTTTCAGAAAAATTGTTTTTCTTTGATCACGGATTCGGAGGAAAAGCAAGGCCCTGATTGGTTGGCCACAACCTGACAGAAAAGTTGCGGCCGCCATTTTGTTTCTCGCATTGTCTGGGGTTGGGGAAAATAACTGCATAAAAACATGTAGGGGGTCAGGAGACAGGTATCCTAACCCCATAGGACACATCCTGGGGAAAAGCAAGGCCCTGATTGGCTGGCTGCAACCTGACAGAAATATTAACGTGTGTTGAAAAAACATAGAAATTCACTGAAAAATCCAAAGGTTACAGGGACGTTATAGTTAGGTTGATGTTTTACCCATACAAAACCATAGAAATTCAGCAGTTATAGTTATACTTACAGTTATACTTATCTGAAGAAACTATAAGTCATACCAGAAAGTAACTCTGGACAACTTATAGTTTCTTAACATAACTATAACTGCTGAATTTCTATGGTTTTCTATGGGTAAAACGTCAACCTAACTATAATGTCCCTGTACCCTTTGTTTTTTTCAACGAATATAGATATGTATGTATGCACGTATATATGGTATGTTGAGCAGCAATGTTTATTTAAGGGTTTTATAGTTTTTTTCTAAATTGATACTGTTATGCAAATATCTATGTGGCTAAGTAGTTTACCTACTGTGTCTTAGATTGGAGTGGGAACAGTAATTTTAACCCCTCCTAAGTCCAACCCTTTCTCTAGCGTTGCACAGACTGGAGTGGTAATAGTAAATTGTACCCCTCCAAAGTCCAACATTTTCCCTGCTGCTGCGAAGACTGGAGTGGGAATAGTAATTGTAACACCTCCAAACTCTAGGGCTTTCCCAACTGTTGCACGGACCAGAGTGGGAATAGTAAATTTTACCCGTCTGAAGGGCAACACTTTCCCTACTGTTGCTGAGACTGGATTGGGAATAGTGTTTTAACCCCTCTGACATCCAGTGCTTTCCCCACTGTTGCACAGACTGGAGTAGGAATAGTACATTTTACCCCTGAGAAGTGCAACTCTACCTACTGTTGCAGAAATTGGAGTGGGATAGGAATTTTAACCCTCTGAAGTCCAAAGCTTTCCCTACTGTTGCACAAACTGGAAGGGAGAATAATAAATTTAACTCATTTGAAGTCCAATGCTTTCCCTGCTGTTGCAGGGATTGGATTGGGAATAATAAATTTTATCCCTCCGATGTCCAACACTTCCCCTAGTGTTGCACAGACTGGAGTGCGAATAGTAAATTTAACCCCTCCAAAGTCTAACGCTTTGCCTAGTGTTACACAAACCGTAGTGTTAATAGTGTACATAATATTCTCAGACTTAAATACATTTTCTAATATTGTTTAAATATATATATATATATACAGTATATATATATATATTTTTTTTTATAATTTTCATTTCATAGTATTTTTTTAGATTTGTATTTGTTATTTGTTTCAGAGTTTTTGTAATGTTTTATGGAATTCTGAATTGTTTTTTATTTAATTTGTTTAGTCATTTATATAATGCTTTGCAAATTAATTGTTAATATTGTTTATGTTTTAAGCAAAATATAAATATTCCAACTGAGGCTTGGGACTCTCTTTTAAAGACAAGTCGTAGGAGGGACGCTGTAACTATTTGGAGGGTGTTTAATGCATCTTTATTAAAGGATTCTGATGTCTCCTCAATGGAGGTTAATATCAATCTCAGTCCTTGGTTAACCACTTCTGGTCTATCTCTTAATTGCATTGCCACAACAATTTCACATCTAGGACAGATGGGGAGCCTAAAACCATTGAACAGATTAAGGGGGTCATTATGACCCTGGCGGTCACTAGACGATGGTGGATGGACTGCCGCCACGTTCCAACCGCCGACACTGCCAGGCTGCTGCCAGTCTGGCAGCCCCGGCAGTTGTAATCCGCCAGGGCAGCGCTTTACAATTAGCACCAGTCACATGGCACTTTAAATGCAACAATTTTATAGCATGCAGCTTTACAAAAGATTTTAGAAAATCTCATCCTGAATGGACAGAATCAGCAACAGATTAACTAAGTGTAACACTAGACGTGTAATATATTGTATACAATGTCCTTGTGAATTAACATAAATTGGCAGACTACCCAATCAGTGAAAGAACAGATTTTACAACATCTTTCCTGAATAAAGTGTAATATAAGTGGGGCTCCATTAGTAGGCAACTACACAATGGCAATCATACAATGGATGACATTTTCTGGTTGGAGTTATATGTAATGTAATCAATGTGGGAGATCGATTGTACCAGCCACTCACCTGAACTACAGGTTGTTTCGATGGGGCATTGCTATTCCCTAAATCCCAGCGGGACCTAACATGGCAACAGCATTTGAGTACACTGCCCCCTCATGAGTTTCCAGGGGGAAGGGGGTTTGGAATGCGAGAAAGAAAGAGTCTTTGTTGTAAACATAACCTCTTTTCTCAAGGAGAGGTTTATTCTAGCCAAACAAAGTTTGCTGAGGATTCCAGGAGGTAGCAATATTTCAAAATACAGCTTAACACTCTGTTCGTAACACTGCAGATTGAGTCTTAATGTCTCTTCACAATACACATACAAAACGCAGTCCCTAAAAGACCAGTAGGTTTTATGCAATTTGGGATTTTAAAGTCAATGTCTCTTATTTCACAGGATGCAGCTTTTAGGGAGAATATGTCTTTCCTGGATTTCATTGTCATGAAACTTGAAACACTCAAGAGTCCTTTTTGTTGATAAGGCTTTCGTTACAACAAGCGCTGCTTTTGAAAATGAAAAAACAGCATTTCAGTCTCCGCGTTATACAAAAAATCTGTTTTACCTTGTTTTGTAGTCTCCTGAGAGCATTAGGCGCCACGCAAGAAGCGAGGTCGAATTTTACCAATCTTTGAGTTTTTCTATTGTAGGAAATAAAGGAACTGCAGACAGCACAGAACAAGCCCAGACCCTTGGACTAGATTTGCTGCGATCATGGTGGAAGGAAGGAGAAGCATGTCACAGAAACCAGGTAAGTGGAGTCAGGAATAGACAATCATTGAGCAGGAGCCAGGGAAGCGGCACAAGGGCAAAAACTAAGCAAATCATTGATGTCCTGAGCAGTGTGGTTTAAATAGCCGTGGTTGTCAAGTTCTTGACACGTGAAGGAGATCTGCCAGTTACATGTTGCTGTCATTATCATATTATACTAATTACTTTTTCTGCATGTTATGCATCTGTTTGACAGTTTACATAAGCATACAATAAGGCATTTTTCTGACTTGTGAGAGGCATGTGTCCCATAGACAGTATTTGAAAGATAAGTGCCTGGATAACCTATCAGGTGTTTAGCCTCACTTTATAAATCCTGATTGATTGATAAATCCTGAATAATGAATACAGAGCTGATTCTCATAAAAGGTACCTACCACTGCCACCAGGGTTGTAACAAGTATTTAAAATAAAAGTAAATCGTGACTTCCTAACTTTAATATGGCATGGGTATGCTGACAAATTTACAATTAGACCAGATTCAAAAGGCATGTGATTGAGTGGTGGCTCATACAGGGGCATATTTAAAAAAAAAAAGCAGCACAGTACACAGTGCAGTACCACTTTTCTTGCACCCCTTAGTGCCCCCCTAATGCCACTATGTGTGTGCCATATTTAAAATATGACACACCATGGCGGTATCTAAAATGTAAATTAGCACTTGTATAGCGCACTACTCACCCGTTAGGGTCTCAACGCGCTGTACTCATACCGCTATGGAACCCCTCCTGGCTTTTCCCTGTGAGGCGCCCACTCCTGAGCACCCCCAGGGTGAAGCCAGGCATCCAAGCACTGTTGGGGCTGTTGTGGAGATTAAGCAAGCTATTGCCCAGAGTTGCAGAGTGGGACCCATGAATTAGATTAGGCACCGAGGCGAGAATTATCTGGTCAAGGAGAATTGAGCCCAAGACCTGCCGAAGCGGGACTTGAACCCTGGTCTTGAGCCAGATCTCTGCTTCAGGGTCTGCCGCTCTAACCATTGAGCCACACTTCTCCACCTAGGGGACTCGTGTCTGAATTTTTTATGCTAGTCCGGCACTTTGCAGGACTTGCGTAAAAAACTCTGACGCTAATCCTGCAAAGCCCACTGTAAGCGATGGAACCCAGAGGCCCATTGTATGCAATGGAAGCCTCCTTATAACGTCTGCTCTGAGCAGGCATTAAAAGTAGCCAAAAAAATGGTGCAAGGAAATCTCTTAGATTTCCTTGTGCCGTTTTTTTGCTCCTCCACCCAAAATGGGGGAACGCCCCTTTTGCAAAAATGTTATGCCTGGCACAGGTATAATGTTGCACAAAGGGTTACAAAGTGGTGCAATGCATGCTTTGTGCCACTTTCTAAATATGGTCCAGGAAAATGCCATGTTAGCTCTGCCTTAGCTTAAAAAAAATGGCACTATGGTGGTGCTAAGACAGCACTAATGCGACGCTAAGGTGACACCATGGGCTCTTAAATCTGCCCCATAGTGTTACAGGATGTGATATCTATGACATCGATTGAATCATTTATGAATAAGACTGAAGCAAGGATGACTGAAGAGTCTGCTCTGCCACTAAAGGCTTGAATGATTTGGATGAGATATGGTCGCTCCTATAGGAAAGTGTGGCATGTGCATATGACCTAAACTCCTGAACAATGCTCTGAAGAATGTTGATAATTTTAAGACTGATTAAATTAAGCCTGTGGGATGCTGATCTATGTACAAAAGAATGACTTAATATTGGTATGAAGGACAGACTGATTGATAAGAAGAATGAATATGAGGATAATCAGTGTGGAATAAGATCTTGTTTGTTCTTCAAAATTAATTAGTTATGAGATCTTTGTTTTTTTATTGTTATTATACACATGAATGTTCTCAAAATGATTTTGTTGTAGCTGAACAATATGGGAACAGAATTCACAATTATTCAGCAGATAAAAATATCCTATAGGCCAATGGATTGTATGTTGTGATTCATTATCTAAATGTACTGTGTATGTGTGCTATTAATATGCCAGCTTTTCTGACATGTATTAGTTTAAGTTATGTATCTTGAGTGTGCCACTGGGGAGTGATAGCCTTGCTGCCACAGGTGAACATCTAGTGATTGCCAAATACTGTGCGTGTGAGATGTAAATAGAGTCTTTGGACCCCTGTTAGACTAATTAGGTCTTAGGTATTGGTTCTGATGGCATTACACATTGGTAGCTATGGCATGATTTTGCCCAGTGTTGTTTCAGAGAAATTATGTACATCCTCTACTGAGGGAGTGGGAAAGACACTTTCCTAAAAGGCAAAGGTGGCATTGTGTAGACGCCTGTGAATTTATCTGACCTCAGTGTGAGTAGTTAAGTATGATCCTATACTTGAGAGGACGGTGTATACCCCTGAGATGCTGTTGGTCCAGTTTTTGTAAGACACTTGTCTGCAATATCCATTAGTAACCCTATAGGAAGTCACAAGGGGTTTATGTATGAAAATAGAGACAAGTGTGTGCAAGTAATTGAGACTGGGTGCTTTGGGATACAAAGTGAGGGATACTGGTGTATATTAGCTAATGAGGTCCTTGTGTTTAAAGAGATTTGGTATTTTGAACAAAAACAAAACCTATTTATAGCTGCAATATCCTGCTTCTAATCAAAATGCATTTGCTAGAATCCTGTGTTCAAACAGTGAATAGTATGATGAGGCTGTGCGTATTTACTTGACAAAGATAAAAGATTGACTGTTGTCTTTCTGCACAATATGGTGGGAGTATGTTGGGTGTGCTCATGTTGCAGGTGCTAGTACTCCTTGGACTGATTTCGGTTTTCATGGGGGAGCTCTATAACTAAAAGGCTTAACCTGGGTGAGCACAGTACATTTTTGACTTGTGTGTTTTTGACTGTACATATATTTGTGATTTTAACTGTTAGGTTTTTTTTCCTTACTGGCCCCAAAGAAGCACGGACGAAATGCATTGATATTGCTATTGTGGAGGAGTTGGAAAAATCTATGTAGTATGATTGATTGTGATGTGGATGGTCACAGTTAAACACTTTTCAGGGGCATTGTGCCCCACGACATAGCACCTGGCCTACAACTACTATGCAATTGGACTGACTATTATAACAAAAAGCACAGCCAAGAATGAAACATTGAAGGAAAGGATTCAATGTTTTGAGTGATTATTTTCTTATGTATATATATTAGTTGTACTTTATGGTTAGACGGGTTAGAGAAATATTTTATAGACAAACCCAAGGGCTGTGAGTGTAATTTATAGTATGTTCTTAGGTACAGATCTGTTTAGGGTCATTTGGGAACACACCGAGTTTGTATACATTCAGGTTAGAAGGTTGGGCAGAAGACAATATCCTGACTGATATTCAGTATGAATTTTGTAAGGGGAAGGTCACAGTAGACCAATCTCTCTACCTCAATCTCCCAATTGGGAAATATACTAAGGCCAAACAAGCCTTGAAACTTAGTGGATGATAAGAAGAATGTGAAAAATTGCTCTCTTAAAAGACTTAAAGCCCTTCCCTGAAGTTGCTGAAATTTTATAGTGAACAAAGAGGCAGAACTTACCTACTTCGCAGATTTTATTAAATGTTACCCTCAATTACTGTGGAATGCTGTCTCGGCCAAACCAGAGACCACGTTTAACTGCTCTGTGATACAAGATTGTTCATTCCTTGTCCATGTCCAACAGATTTCCTGGTTGACATATATTGCCTCTCTCTGTAGCTGCCAGGGGAAACCTGAGTTCTTAAGTGATCCTCATCCTATGAACACAGTCATTAAAAATAAATCCACCACTTATATATTCAGATGTTGATGTCTGAGGGAGAAATCATCTAGGCATACTGAAGAGGCACACTCCACGCTTTAAGGATCTCACAAGCTCATTTGATTACATATCAAATTCAAAATTATGGGTTATTATGAGGACATAGGTAGGTAGACAAGACAATTGTCAATTTCTTAATGATTTTGTATCACAATGCCTCAGCTAGAGTCAGATATGGGATGAGTGGTGAATGCACAAGTTAGATAATCGTAGTCAGAAGGGTAAGACAAGGTTGTGTGCTAGCCCCATTTCTCTTTAACCTTCAGAACACAATCTCATTAAGAAGGACACCAACTTACCGAAGATCAGTAACCAACTTGTCCCAATTTTACTTTGTTCAGAAGATGCTATTCTAATGTCCAAAGTTGTAGTGAGCCTGCAAAAATTACTTGATGTGTGTGCTAGTTACATTAATAATTTGGGCCTGAGAACCAATCTGTTAGACCATTATTATGTCTTGCAGCTTTAGATCTGCTAGGAAGTGATTTTTAGGACTGGCAGTGTGCCCAAAGACAAGGCAAGTGTTTTTTCCCATCTGGGTGTTCTTTGTGAGTTTTAGGGGTTATGGGTTCAACAAAAACTAAATAACCATTCGTAGGTTTTTCTGCAAGCTGGGGCAGATGTTCGTGAAATAAATGTGCCTCCTGTATAAAACAGAAGTGTTTCTCTGGCAACATATGGAGCTAGCATTTGGGGTTTATTGGATTGCAAGGACTTGCAGATTGTGGAATATCACTTTTTTAAAAGACTTCTAGCCCTTCCATCGATTAAAATGACAAACATCCAGTAAGTAGGAGTCAAGACATGAGTTTTTAAAGAATAAACTTAATTGTAGTGCTTAGAAATATAAAGTGCCAACCAGGGCAATATGGGCACACTAGACAGGTTATAACCAAGAGTTTAGGCCGACCGCAATGGAGTGCAGGTTGGATACAGTCTCAGTCAAGTCCTGCTGAAGTTTTACCTTTCCAGGAATTGGGCCAAAAGTCCAGTTTGCGGAGAAGAAGTTCACTGGGAGCAAGGAGAGCATCTTGGTGGTGGTCCGTGAGCATGAAGAGTCAGCCAGGCATCGCAGATGAGTGGACAGGAGCTTCCCTGTTACAGGCAGCGATGCGTGCAGTGCAAATAAACAAACGTATAGTGGCTCGCGCTGAATATTCGGGGGAAAAGCATGACCCAGAGCGAATGGCCCCTTCGTTGTTGCAAAGAGCCCAAAAGCTTTTTTTCATGAGCCCAAAAGCCAATTCCAAAGGCACAGGACCGGACAGGCATCTTTTGAGGGTCAGGACCTTGTTAAACATGGATCCAAGAGCTGTGGGAAGCCTGTTATAGCTGTGAGGCTCAGATTAGGAGGCCAGCAGACTAGCCTTTGGAGTCAGTCTGGGGTCCTGGACTCGAGATGGAGGGTTGCAGGTTCAGTTCTCCTTCCCAACGCAACAGGGCAGTAGGTCAGCACACCAAGAAAACAGTTCTTCCAGAGCAGCCGTCCAGCAGCGTAGCAGTCCTTGTGACAGCACAACTGTCCTTCCTCCTGACAGGGTAACCACAGGTCCAGAACGGTTGGTGTTTGAGGTCCAGTATTTATACTTTGGTTCCCTGGTTCTGGAAGGTGGGAGAAGCTTCCAGACAGGTGCTTCGAAGTGCAGGGAATCTCCTTGTTTCCTTGCCCTGGCTCCAAGCTGGCTGGAGTGACAATACAGGGTTGTTAGGCCTATTGTGAGGAGACGGGGCACAGTCTATTCAAGTGCAAGTAAGGCTGTGCTTAGCTTCATCCCCTCATCAAGCCAGAAAATGTCCGATCAGGGCCCATCAAGCCACACCTTACCTCCATATTGTGTGGCTGTCTAGAGGAAATGCACAAAGCCCAGCTGTCACTGCACCGCAGACATGTATTGAAGACAAGCTGCAGGCACACAGGGCTAAGAACAGGAGAATTGGAACCTTCTAAAAGTGGCATTTTCAAAATTAGAATGATAAATCTGACCTTACTTAAAGAGGTTTTATCATTACAGTTCCACAGGTACTAAACATGACAGATTGACCCCTTCCCAATCAGGAATGACAGCTTATTAAATGTAATAATCAATCCCCCAGTAGTATCCTGTGAGAGGGGTAGGCCTCATAGTAGTGAAAAACAAATGTGGGAGTTTTTCTACACAGCACCCTGCCCTTTAGGCTACCTGGGGCTTACCTTCGGGGTGTCTTATATGTAGTACAAGGGGAGTTTAAGGCTTGGCAAGGAGATTTAAATGCCAAGTTCACATGGCAGTGTAACACTACATTCAGCCTGAAACGGTAGGCCTGGGACATGTTTTAAAGTGCTACTTAAGTGGGTTTCACAAGCAGGTCTACAGCCCCATTAGTTCCATTTAATTTACAAGCCCTGGCCACATGTAGTGTACGTTCCTAGGGACTTATAAGTAAATTAAATATGCCAATTAGGTATATGCCAATAAAACAATGTTTTAGGGAGAGACTGGTTATCAGTGGTAATGTGCACAGAGTTCCAAGGCCAACAATAATGAATTCAGCAAACTGTGGAGGAAAAAGGAAAAATGTTTGGGAGTGACCCTGCAGAAAAGGCCATTTCTAACAGAAGGCATGCAGCTTACCTATAGAAACTTACCTTATAGGTAAGCACAGTTTTACTATATATAACTACACCTCGGTATACCTTGACAATCTATAGCATCAAGGTACATAGATGTGGAGTTAAGAATATTAAATCTATACTTACCTATTTGCACCTACCTTCTCAATATTTTGGTACTTGATATTTGTGACACAATATTCTGTCCAAACAATATTTGTGTTTCTGATATTGTGTCAGTGATCCGGTGGACTGTTATAAAGCACCAGCTACAACTCAAAGATGAAATCAAGTGGGAGCATACAGGGAGAGCAGTGATCGCATACCATTATTTTTTAATTTGTTACATTTCATTGAAAATCCAGGCTGCTACAAAAACTATGAAGCATTCTTTTAAAAAGTGCAAAACACTGTCCATTTTGCCCAGCATCATCACATGATCAGTGGAAAAGTGATTAGAAACTCTTGTGTTAGGGATTTAGGTAGACAAATTACTCATTGCCTGCAACACTATTTTGAGAAATATGGACTGCTGGATGATAACAAGACAGGGTTTATTAATAATGATGCAAAGGAATTGTCCTAATTTTAAATACTTTGAATAATCTGGTGGCAATAAACATTTCTGTTGGAATTGACAATACTTAAACATTAATGCCACATTATTTGCATATGTTATTTGGATAGATGTTCCTGCTTAATGTACTGTTAAAAATATTTGAGTCATTCTTGTAAGGAAATGCCTCCTTGGCATGGTTACCCTCTGACTTTTTGCCTTTGCTGATGCTAAGTTATGATTTGAAAGTGTGCTGGGACCCTGCTAACCAGGCCCCAGCACCAGTGTTCTTTCCCTAAACTGTACCTTTGTCTCCACAATTGGCACAACCCTGGCACTCAGGTAAGTCCCTTGTAACTGGTACCCCTGGTACCAAGGGCCCTGATGCCAGGGAAGGTCTCTAAGGGCTGCAGCATGTCTTATGCCACCCTAGGGACCCCTCACTCAGCCCATACACACTGCTTGCCAGCTTGTGTGTGCTGGTGGGGAGAAAATGACTAAGTCGACATTGCACTCCCCTCAGAGTGCCATGCCAACCTCACACTGCCTGTGGCACACGTAAGTCACCCTTCTAGCAGGCCTTACAGCCCTAAGGCAGGGTGCACTCTACCACAGGTGAGGGCATATGAGCATGGGCACTATGCCCCTACAGTGTCTAAGCAACACCTTAGATATTGTAAGTGCAGGGTAGCCATAAGAGTATATGGTCTGGGAGTATATCAAACACGAACTCCACAGCACCATAATGGCTGCACTGAAAACTGGGAAGTTTGGTATCAAACTTCTCAGCACAATAAATGCACACTGATGCCAGTGTGCACTTCATTGTAAAATACACCCAGAGGGCATCTTAGAGATGCCACCTGAAAACATACCCGACTTCCAGTGTGGGCTGACTAGTTTTTGCCAGCCTGCCACACACCAGACATTTTGCTGGCTACATGGGGTGAGTGCCTTGGTCACTCTGTGGCCAGGAATAAAGCCTGTACTGAGTGGAGGTGCTTCTCACCTCCCCCTGCAGGAACTGTAACACCTGGCGGTGAGCCTCAAAGGCTCACCCCCTTTGTTACAGTGACACAGGACATCCCAGCTAGTGGAGATGCCCGCCCCTCCGGCCACTGCCCCCACTTTTGGCGGCAAGGCTGGAGGAGATAATGAGAAAAACAAGGAGGAGTCACCCCCCAGTCAGGACAGCCCCTAAGGTGTCCTGAGCTGAGGTGACTCTTACTTTTAGAAATCCACCATCTTGTAGAAGGAGGATTCCCCCAGTAGGATTAGGGATGTGCCCCCCTCCCCACAGGGAGGAGGCACAAAGAGGGTGTAGCCACCCTCAAGGACAGTAGCCATTGGCTACTGCCCTCCCAGACCTAAACACCCCCCTAAATTCAGTATTTAGGGCTCCCAGAACTGAGGAAGATAGATTCCTGCAACCTAAAGAAGAAGAAGGACTGCTGACCTGAAGCCCTGCAGTGAAGACGGAGATGACAACTGATTTGGCCCCAAGCCCACCGGCCTGTGTCCCTACTTCGAAGAAAACTGCAACAGCGACGCATCCAACAGGGTCCAGTGACCTCTGAAGCCACAGAGGACTACCCTGCATCTAAAGGACCAAGAAGCTCCTGAGAACAGCGGCCCTGTTCAAGAAATTGTAACTTTCTGCAACAAAGAAGCAACTTTTAAAGACCACGCGTTTCCCGCCGGAAGCGTGAGACTTTCCACTCTGCACCCGACACCCCCGGTTCGACCTGCGAAAAACTAACACTACAGGGAGGACTCCCCGGCGACTGCGAGCACGTGAGTAGCCAGAGTTGACCCCCCCTGAGCCCCCACAGCGACGCCTGCAGAGGAAATCCAGAGGCTCCCCCTGACCGCGACTGCCTGTAACAAGGAACCCGACGCCTGGAACCAGCACTGCACCCGCAGCCCCCAGGACCTGAAGGAACCAAACTCCAGTGCAGGAGTGACCCCCAGGCGACCCTCTGCCTAGCCCAGGTGGTGGCTACCCCGAGGAGCCCCCACTGTGCCTGCTTGCATCATTGAAGAGACCCCCGGGTCTCCCCATTGATTCCTATCTGATACACGCCTGTTTGCACTCTGCACCCGGCCGCCCCTGTGCCGCTGAGGGTGTGCTTTCTGTGCCTGCTTGTGTCCCCCCCGGTGCCCTACAAAACCCCCCTGGTCTGCCCTCCGAGGACCCGGGTACTTACCTGCTGGCAGACTGGAACCGGGGCACCCCTGTTTCCATTGAAGCCTATGTGTTTTGGGCACCTTTTTGACCTCTGCATCTGACCGGCCCTGAGCTGCTGGTGTGATAACTTTGCCTTGAACCCCCAACGGTGGGCTACCTTGGACCCAACTTTGAACCCTGTAAGTGTTTTACTTACCTGTGAACTTAACAAATACTTACCCCTCCTCCCCAGGAACTGTTGATTTTTGCACTGTGTCCACTTTTAAAATAGCTTATTGCCATTTTTGTCAAAACTGTACATGCTATTGTGATTATTCAAAGTTCCTAGAATACCTGAGTGAAATACCTTTCATTTGAAGTATTACTTAAATCTTGAACCTGTGGTTCTTAAAACAAACTAAGAAAAGTTATTTTTCAATCTAAAAACCTATTGGCCTGGAGTAAGTCTTTGAGTGTGTGTTCCTCATTTATTGCCTGTGTGTGTACAACAAATGCTTAACACTACCCTCTGATAAGCCTACTGCTCGACCACACTACCACAAAATAGAGCATTAGAATTATCTCTTTTTGCCACTGTCTTACCTCTAAGGGGAACCCTTGGACTCTGTGCACACTATTTCTTACTTTGAAATAGTATAAACAGAGCCAACTTCCTACAATTCTGATCTGTGATCTTGGACTGGTTGACTATATCAAACCTGTCTTCATAAACTTCAAAGGTTCTCCATTATTCACTGGTATTTAAAATATAACTTGAAGTGCATTTTGTGCACGGGAACGCCTACCTTGCATCTCATTGAAAAAAGGTAGGTTTGCACGTCCAAGAAATTACTTTAACTCCATATCTTTGGCGCTAGACGGGTCTAGCGCCAAAGTATAAATATGGAGTTAGTTTTGCACCGAATTTGAGTTAAAAAACGACGCAAATTCAGCACAAAACAAGTATAAATTAGGCCCTTTATGTCCATTTAAATTGAAAATGTGCTGTCTGTAAATGACACCATGGTTTGGAAAAATATATTTGTGATAGTGTGCTTCAAAATACACCACTGTCTCCATACTACATACTTACCACTCTCCTGCTTGAATACATTTACTATGCTTATTCTTTGTGTGACCCTTGGGTTCTTTACAATACTTATGACTTAAGGGACGTAATATTGATGGGAGCTCCACACTATGAAAATTGTTGCAGCCCCGCTGTGCATAAAGCCTCCATGTTTAGCGGTACAAACCCAGAGACAAGAACGCTCTTCATCACAATGTTGTTGAAAATATTCAATTAAACTTTTTGTTTGTTTAAAACATCAAGATATAAGTGCTCCCTTTAAACATATCATCACCATATTTCTAGAATACCCTAATTCACATGTTGGAAATGTGGCAAAATCATCTAAATGTTTCCAAAATATTGGACATAGAGCTCACCCATCAGGCCTTTGATGATGCCAAGTGTCACAAATCTACCTTTTCTGCATAGTCACCCCAGATTTTGTGCCATTTTTCAGGATACTATTTTTGCTTATTTTAGGCTTCTCTGCACTTTACCACTTCCAAACAGGATTATAGTGCACGTACTTCCCCTCTAAAACATGTATTGTACACTGGAACTCCCTATTTTGCCTGTTTACCTTCCATAGAAGTCCACTATAAATGGTGCCTTAAGCACACCAACCGGCTGATGAGCCTGTATGGAGCTGACAAGCCCAGAACCAGGGTGAAACCGGTCCTGGGTTGCTTGTGTTTCAGCTTGGGGAGGACCTGGCTTGGACTTTTGGGTGGGACTGTTCCAATTGGAGCAGGGTCAAGGCTGATTTGCGTATAGCTGAGGTGACAGAGTGTGCAAAATAATGATGAGTTGAGATGCAGACCAAGTGATTACCAGTGGCTGAGATAAATTCAAGCATTTCATCCATCACTTTTTTGTATGCATCAGTTACAAAAATATGTTGCTGCCAAGAGCACCATTGTTCTCTAGCTAGGATGTAGTTTAAATGCACTGCAGCAACACATGGCAGGGAAAATGCCTTTGCTACATACAGAAAGACTGTTAATATGTATTCATAGGATCTTGTAAGGCCACAGGAAAAAATGCTAATCTATAAAAATAGTGTACAATATATACTGAAGTCAGTGTGCCCTCGCAATGAAATAAAACCAAAACGTTAATTCACTATGTGGACCTGCAACTCTTTTCTCTAACAGGATTAGGTAGGAATGGATGCTGTATTTTTCACCTCCTCTTTAGAAAGGGCTAAAAATGCTTTAAACTTATTTTTCACTTAATTATCAAAACAAATTATGAGCTTTTCACTACCAGAACATGTAAAATTAAAACTATGGCCCTCATTACAACCCTGGCGGTCGGTGATAAAGCGGCGGTAATACCGCAAACAGCCCGGCGGTAACAAAAATGGAATTATGACCACGGCGGAAACCACTGAGACAGACAGACACTTTAACACACCGACCACCATGTGTAGGAGGCTGACCTGGCTTGTAGTGGGTACCAGAGGTACTTACACCTTGTGCCAGGTCCAGTTATCCCTTATTAGTGTAGAAGAGGTGTTTCTAGCAGCTTAGGCTGATAGAAGGTAGCTATGGCAAAGCAGCTTAGGCTGAACTAGGAGACATGTAAAGCTCCTACTATACCACTGGTGTCATATGCACAATATCATAAGAAAACACAATACACAGATATACTAAAAATAAAGGTACTTTATTTTTATGACAATATGCCAAAAGTATCTCAGTGAGTACCCTCAGTATGAGGATGAGAAATATACACAAGATATATGTACACAAACCAAAATTATGCAGGTAATAGCAAAAGGAAGTAATGCAAGCAATGTAAAATTACAGTAGATTGCAATAGGAGCACATGGGTATAGGGGCAACACAAACCATATACTCCAAAAGTGGAATGTGAACCACGAATGGACCCCAAACCTATGTGAGCTTGTAGAGGGTCGCTGGGACTGTAAGAAAACAGTGAGGGTTAGAAAAATAGCCCACCCCAAGACCCTGAAAGGTAGGTGTAAAGTGCACCTACTACCCCCAGAGAGCACAGAAGTCGTGATAGGGGGATTCTGCAAGGAGAACAAACACCAGCAATGCAACAACAGTGGATTTCTGGACCTGAGTACCTGTAAGACAAGGGGACCAAGTCCAAGAGTCGCGACAGTGTCGAGAGTGGGCAAGAGCCCAAGAAATGCCAGCTGAGGGTGCAAGGAAGCTGCCACCTGTTGGAAGAAGCTTGGTGTTCTGCAAGAACGAAGAGGCCTAGGAACTTCCCCTTTGGAGGATGGATGTCCCACATCATGAAGAAGCTTGCAGAGGAGTTCCCACGCAGAAAGACCGCGAACAAGCCTTGCTCGCTGCAAGAGTTGCGGTTAGGGTTTTTGGATGCTGCTGAGGCCCAGGAGGGACCAGGATGTCGCCACTTGGATGAGGAGACAGAGGGGGCGCCCAGCAAGTCAAGGAGCCCTCACAGAAGCAGGCAGCACCCGCAGAAGTACCTGAACAGGCACTTAGAAGAAATGTGAACCAGGGTCCACCCGAAGTCACAAAAGGAAGTCCCACAACGCCGGAGGACAACTCAGAAGGTTGTGCACTGCAGGTGAGAGTGTCAGGGACCCAGGCTTGGCTGTGCACGAAGGAAATCCTGGAAGAGTACACAGGAGCCGGAGCAGCTGCAAATCACGAGGTACCCAGCAATGCAGTCCAGCGTGGGGAGGCAAGGACTTACCTCCACCAAACTTGGACTGAAGAGTCACTGGACTGTGGGAATCACTTGGACAGAGTTGCTGAGTTCCACGGACCACGCTCATTGTGCTGAGAGGGGACCCAGAGGACTGGTGATGCAGTCTTTTGTTGCCTGCGGTTGCAGGGGGAAGATTCCGTCGACCCACGGGAGATTTCTTCAGAGCTCCTGGTGCAGAAAGGAGGCAGGCTACCCCCAGAGCATGCACCACCTGGAAACAGTCGAGAAAGCCGGCAGGATGAAGCAATACAAGGTTGCTAGTAGTCGTCTTGCTACTTTGTTGCGGTTTTGCAGGCGTCCTGAGCAGTCAGCGGTCTATCCTTTGGTAGAAGGTGAAGAGGGAGATGCAGAGGAACTCTGGTGAGCTCTTGCATTCGTTATCTCGTGAGATCCCCAAAGCAGAGACCCTAAATAGCCAGAAAAGGAGGTTTGGCTACCTAGGAAGGAGGATTGGCTACCAAGAGAGGTCAGAGCCTATCAGAAGGAGCTTCTGACGTCACCTGCTGGCACTGGCCACTCAGAGCAGTCCAGTGTGCCACAAACACCTCTGTTTCCAAGATGGCAGAGGTCTGGGACACACTGGAGGAGCTCTGGGCACCTCCCCTGGGAGGTGCAGGTCAGGGGAGTGGTCACTCCCCTTTCCTTTGTCCAGTTTCGCGCCAGAGCAGGGCTGGGGGATCCCTGAACCGGTGTAGACTGGCTTATGCAGAGATGGGCACCATCTGTGCCCATCAAAGCATTTCCAGAGGCTGGGGGAGGCTACTCCTCCCCAGCCTTCACACCTATTTCCAAAGGGAGAGGGTGTTACACCCTCTCTCAGAGGAAGTCCTTTGTTCTGCCTTCCTGGGCCAGGGCTGCCTGGACCACAGGAGGGCAGAAACCTGTCTGAGGGGTTGGCAGCAGCAGCTGCTGCAGTGGAGACCCCAGAAAGGCAGTTTGGCAGTACCCGGGTTCTGTGCTAGAGACCCGGGGGATCATGGAATTGTCCCCCCAATGCCAGAATGGCATTGGGGTGACAATTCCAGGATCTTAGACATGTTACATGGCCATGTTCGGAGTTACCATTGTGACGCTGTACATAGGTAGTGACCTATGTACAGTGCACGCGTGTAATGGTGTCCCCGCACTCACAAAGTCCAGGGAATTTGCCCTGAACGATGTGGGGGCACTTTGGCTAGTGCCAGGGTGCCCACACACTAAGTAACTTTGCACCCAATCTTCACCAGGTGAAGGTTAGACATATAGGTGACTTATAAGTTACTTAAGTGCAGTGGTAAATGGCTGTGAAATAACGTGGACGTTATTTCACTCAGGCTGCACTAGCAGGCCTGTGTGAGAATTGTCAGAGCTCCCTATAGGTGGCAAAAGAAATGCTGCAGCCCATAGGGATCTCCTGGAACCCCAATACCCTGGGTACCTCAGTACCATATACTAGGGAATTATATGGGTGCACCAGTATGCCAATGTGAATTAGTGAAATTGGTCACTAGCCTGTTAGTGACAAATTTGGAAAGCAGAGAGAGCATAACCACTGAGGTTCTGGTTAGCAGAGCCTCGGTGAGACAGTTAGGCATCACACAGGGAACACATACAGGGCACATACTTCTGAGCACTGGGGCCCTGCCTGGCAGGGTCCCAGTGACACATAGACTAAAACAACATATATACAGTGAAATATGGGGGTAACATGCCAGGCAAGATGGTATTTTCCTACACAACCCCCCCCCCCCCCAAACGAAGGACAATAAGACTAGCCATGACCTGATGAGTCTTCATTGTCTAAGTGGAAATATCTGGAGAGTCCATCTGCATTGGAGTGGGTACTCCCAGGTCTATGTTCCACTGTATAGTCCATTCCCTGTAGAGATATGGACCACCTCAACAATTTAGGGTTTTCACCTTTCATTTGTTTTAGCCAAAGTAGAGGTTTGTGGCCTGTCTGAACAATAAAGTGAGTGCCAAACAAGTATGGCCTCAACTTCTTCATTGCACAGACCACAGCAAAGGCCTCCCTCTCTATGGCAGACCAATGCTTTTCTCTAGGGGTCAAACCTCCTGCTGATAAAAGCAACTGGTTGATCCTGGCCCTCAGAATTCAGTTGTGATAAGACTGCCCCTACCCCTAATTCAGATGCATCAGTTTGAACAATGAATTTCTTGGAGTAACATGGGCTTTTTAGGACAGGTGCAGTGCACATGGCCTGTTTGAGCTCCTCAAAAGCTTTCTGACAGCTAGCTGTCCACACTACTTTTTTAGGCATCTTTTTACTGGTGAGATCATTAAGTGGGGCTGCTATGGAGCCATAGTTTTTAATGAATCTCCTGTAATACCCAGTGAGGCCTAGGAAGGCTCTCACCTGGGTCTGTGTTGTAGGGGGAACCCAATCCATGATTGTCTGGATTTTCCCCTGAAGTGGTGCAATCTGTTCTCCACCTACCAGGTGTCCCAGATAAACCATCTTTCCCTGCCCTATCTGGCACTTTGAAGCCTTGATAGTGAGGCCTGCCTTTTGCAGGGCCTCCAAAACTTTCCAAAGGTGGACCAGGTGCTCATCCCAGGTGGAGCTAAAGACAGCTATATCATCTAGATATGCTGCACTAAAAGCCTCCAACCCTTGCAGGACTGTGTTCACCAACCTCTCTGAAAAGTGGCAGGTGCATTTTTCAAACCAAAGGGCATCACTGTAAATTGGTAGTGCCCTCCTATAGTTGAAAATGCAGTTTTAGGTTTAGCATCCTCAGCCAATTTGATCTGCCAATACCCTGCAGTCAAATCAAAGGTGCTTAGATACTTGGCAGATGCCAGTGTATCTATGAGCTCATCTGCCCTGGGAATAGGGTGAGCATCAGTTTTTGTTACCTGGTTGAGACCTCTGTAATCAACACAAAACCTCATCTCCCTTTTTCCATCTTTTGAGTGAGGCCTTGGTACAAGCACCACAGGACTCGCCCATGGGCTTTCAGAAGGTTCAACCACTCCTAGATCAAGCATTTTCTGAACCTCTTGTTTTATGTAGTCCCTGACATGGTCAGGTTGCCTATAGATTTTACTTTTGACAGGCATGCTGTCTCCAGTATCAATTGTGTGTTCACACCAAGATATGGTGCCTGGCACAGTTGAAAAGAGTTCAGAAAACTGTCCAAGGAGATTTATGCAGTTGTATTTCTGTTCTGCAGTAAGACAGTCTGCTAAAACTACTCCCTCCTCTAGAGCATCCTCTTCAGTGCAGGAGAAGAGATCAGGGAGAGGGTCACTCTCTTCTTCGTGTCCTTCATCTATTGCCATAAGCAGGGTGAGATCAGCCCTGTTATAGTAGGGTTTTAGGCGGTTGACATGAATCACCCTAAGGGGACTCCTGGCAGTGCCCAGGTCAACCAAGTAGGTCACCTCCCCCTTCTTTTCAACAATTAGATGGGGTCCACTCCATTTGTCCTGGAGTGCTCTTGGGGCCACAGGCTCCAATACCCACACCTTCTGTCCTGGTTGGTACTGGATCAGAACAGCCTTCTGGTCATGCCATTGCTTCTGGAGCTCTTGGCTGGCCTGAAGGTTTTTACTGGCCTTTTTCATGTATTCAGCCATTCTGGATCTTAGGCCAAGTACATAGTCCACTATGTCCTGTTTGGGAGCTTTTAAAGGTTGTTCCCAACCCTCCTTCACAAGTGTTAGTGGACCTCTTATAGGGTTCCCAAATAGGAGTTCAAAGGGGCTGAAGCCCACTCCTTTCTGGGGTACCTCCCTGTAAGCAAAAAGGAGGCAAGGTAACAGGACATCCCATCTCCTCCTGAGTTTTTCAGGGAGTCCCATTATCATTCCTTTGAGAGTTTTAATAAACCTCTCTACCAGTCCATTAGTCTGTGGATGATAAGGTGTGGTGAATTTGTATGTTACACCACATTCCTTCCACATAGCCTTCAGGTATGCAGACATAAAGTTGCTACCCCTGTCTGATACAACCTCTTTTGGAAAACCCACTCTGGAAAAGATTCCCAGGAGGGCCTTTGCCACTGCAGGTGCTGTAGTGGTCCTTAGAGGAATTGCTTCAGGATATCTTGTGGCATGGTCCACAACCACCAAGATAAACCTATTGCCTGAAGCAGTAGGAAGGTCTAGGGGGCCAACTATGTCAACCCCTACCCTTTCAAAGGGAACCCCAACCACCGGTAGTGGAATAAGGGGAGCCTTTGGTGTGCCACCAGTCTTGCCACTGGCTTGGCAGGTCACACAAGACTTACAGAAATATTTTGTGTCCTATGACATCCTAGGCCAGTGAAACAGGGGGACATGCCTTTCCCATGTTTTGATCTGATCCAAATGCCCAGCCAAAGGAATGTCATGTGCCAGAGTTAGGAATGACCAATCTCCTGGCTGCTCCAGGTTTTGGGTCCCTTGCCTCTGTGTACAAGAGGTTGTCCTCCCAGTAAACTCTAAGTGAGTCACTGACATCACCATTTTGCTGCTTGACAGCTTGCTGTCTGAGACCCTCTAATGTGGGAAAGGATTGCTGTGCCACACTCAGCTCTTCCCTGGCAGGCCCCCCTCCACCCAAAAGCTCAGCAGTGTCTGCTGCCAGCTCATCTGTTGAAGGTTCTGCACAGGGAGGAAATTCTTCTTCCTCAGAAGGAGAATCATCTGTAAAGGGAGGGATAGTGGGTAGGGATTTACCCTTGCTACCCCTAGCTTTAGGGAGCACTTGGTCCATTGTTCCAGGATCCAAGTTACCCTGTCCTTTTTGCTTTTTGGCTTGAGCCCTTGTCAAAGCAAAAATATGCCCAGGAATGCCCAGCATTGCTGCATGAGCCTCCAACTCCACTTCTGCCCAAGCTGATGTCTCTAAATAATTTCATAGTAGACAGTCTACAGGTAAATCTGAAGCAACCACAACTTTCTTTGGACCAGTAACCACCCCCCCCCCCAGTTGAGATTCACAACAGCCATGGGGTGGCTAAGAGTGTTGTTATGAGCGTCTGTCACTTGGTACTGATGACCAAGTAGGTGTTGTTCAGGGTGTACCAGTTTCTCTATCACCATGGTAACACTGGCACCTGTGTCCCTGTAGGCCTGAACCTCAACACCATTTATTAGGGGAAGTTGCTTGTACTTATCCATATTAAGGGGACAAGCAACCAAGGTGGCCAAATCAATGGCATTTCAGAGACTAACACAGCCTCTGTGGTCTCCCTAACAAGACCAACCCCAACTAAATTACCAAAAGTGAGCCCAGATACTCCCTTGGATTGGCTATTAGTAGGTTTGCTCCCACCACCACTGCTATTACTAGGGGCATTAGAATTTGCAGTAGGGGTTGTGGTAGTGGGAGGTTGGGTGTTTTTCTTTGGACAACTGGCATCAGTTGTCCAATGGCCTTTGACTTTACACAAATAACACCAAGGCTTTTTAACTTGATTTGAAGAGGATTTGGACCCACCACCCCCACCAGAGGATTTTTGTGGGCCTGATGAAGACTCAGTTTTACTTTTGTCCCAACCCTTGTCAGAAGACTTACCATCCTTCTTCTTGCCATCCTTGTCACCCCCTGTATGAACTTTTCTGTTCACTCTTGTTCTGACCCATTTGTCTGCCTTCTTTCCCAATTCTTGGGGAGAGGTCAGATCTGAGTCCACTAGATATTGGTGTAACAAGTCAGACACACAGTTATTCAGAATATGCTCTCTCAGAATAAGATTATACAGGCTTTCATAGTCAGAAACTTTACTGCCATGTAACCACCCCTCCAAGGCCTTCACTGAACAGTCAACAAAGTCTATCCAGTCTTGTGAGGACTCTTTTCTGGTGTCTCTGAACTTAATCCTGTATTGTTCAGTGGTTAAGCCAAATCCATCCAAGAGTGCATCCTTCAAAACTGCAAAATTGTTAGCATCACTTTCTCTAACAGTAAGGAGCCTATCCCTACCCTTTCCATGGAAAGATAGCCACAATATAGCAGCCCACTGCCTTTGAGGGACCCCCTGTACCATACAGGCCCTCACAAGTGCAGCAAACCACTTGTTGATGTCATCCCCCTCCTTGTAAGGGGGAACTATCTTGTGCAGATTCCTGGAATCATGTTCTCTAACAGGATTACTATCAGGAATACTGCTGCTGCCACCATGGGGTCCTAACCATGGTGGTAGCAACAAGCACTGTGGCGGTAACCGCCAACAGCCAGACAGAAGACAATGTACGGCCCACTCTATTACAACAGGCCTATCCGCCACCTTTTCCAGGGAGGTACCAACGACATCAAACGCACTGTGGAAACAGTACACAGAAAGTAAAGGACTCACCCCTGGAGACACAAGGAAGAATCACACTGCCATGGAGCCCGAGTTGCAGGTGTTCCCCATGCTCGTTTATCTCCTTCTTCACTATGAACACCAACACCGGCAAAGACGACCACGGTGAGCACTGCCGCCTAGCACACAGGGGATGGGGGGAGGAAAAAGAGAGTGACATACACATGCAACATGCAACATGCAACGCCCCCACCCCCAACATCATACACATAACCAGATGCAGTAAAATTACATATTCACCCCGTACCCCTCAGGAATAATGCAAGGACAAAAGCAATTGATTAAAGTGAGTGAAATAAGATAAAAGTGTAGACAATCGTGCTTCAAAATCAAAACATTATATTCATATACACAAATGGAGGGACACTGCCCAGTCAACAATGTCCGTGGGCCTCAGGGCCACATCACATAGGCCAAGGCCCCATCTCACTCCTGCAACAACACAGAAAGAACACCGCAGGGGCATCAGCTCGAAAGTACACAGGCACCTCAGGGGGACAGGGAACGTGGGCAGATGGTACAACTGGTCCTGGAGGGGGCTACATGCCCTGTGCGATGTCCTGGGGAGTGCAAGACCACAGTCTCTCAAGTGGGTGGTTTGCCTACTGCTTGGTCCTAGGGAGTGCAAAGCCACAGTCTCTCAAGTGGGTGGTTTGCCCACTGCTTGGTCCTGGGGAGTGCAAGGCCACAGTCCCTCAAGTGGGTGGTTTGCCCACTGCTTGGTCTTGGGGAGTGCAAAGCCACAGGCTCTCTAGTGGGAGGTTTGTCCACTGCTTGGTCCTGGGGAGTGCAAGGCCACAGTCTTTTTAGTGGATGGCTTCTCCACTGGTTCTGGAGGGGGCCTTGTGCCCAGTGTGCTACATCCTGGCAAGGTTGGGGTGAGTGGATGGCTTCTTCCACTGGTTCTGGAGGGGGCCTTGTGCTCAGTGTGCTACATCCTGGCAAGGATGGGGTGAGTGGATGGCTTCTCCCACTGGTTCTGAGGGGGCCTGGTGCCCTGTGATGCAGCACTTGGGGAGTGCAAGGTCACAGTCTTTCACCTGGGTGTCACACCCACAGGATTTGCAGGGTCCAGGACGCACCACAGTCCATGGAGGCTGGACTACACACTGGCCGGTGGCGGTGACGGCTGCTCAGTGATGGCAGTGGTGCTGGTGGTGGTGCTGGTGTCAGAAATCCCAGTGGTGGGGGGAGGCTCCAGCCCTTCCCCTGCAGCCTCCGACGGCTGAATCGCCATAGTTAGTGTTGGGGGCTGAGAATCAGTCGCAGCACCAGGCCTCCTGTCCTTCCTGCCTGCAGGGACAGGCCCCTTGCCCTTGGAAGCTGGTGGTGCCTCCTTGCCCTTGGCAGCTGGTGGTGCCTCCTTGCCCTTTGCAGCTGGTGGTGCCTTCTTGCCCTTGGCAGCTGGTGGTGCCTCCTTGCCTTTCTCCTTGGCAGCTGGTGGTGCCTCCTTGCCTTTCTCCTTGGCAGCCGGTGGTGCCTCCTTGCCTTTCCCCTTGGCAGCTGGTGGTGCCTCCTTGCCTTTCCCCTTGGCAGCAGGTGGTACCTCCTTGCCTTTCCCCTTGGCAGCTAGTGGTGCCTCTTTGCCTTTCCCCTTGGCAGCTGGTGCAGGCACACTGTCAGTGCTGATGGCTGGTTCCCTGGAGCCTCTCACACCTGCAGTAGCTGCCAACACTACTGTGGCTGTGGACTGGGTGGCTGAGGTACTTGGCTGGGTTCTGACCACCCTGGCCCAAGGTGAAGGACGGGGGGAGGAGGGGTAGGGAAGAGGTCAACGGCGGAGAGGGAAAGCTTCTTAGGGACACTGGGGTGAGAAGAGGGTGAAGGTTTGGGAGTGGAGGAAGAGGGAGTATCTGTAGGAGGGGTTTGTCTGCTGTGTTTGGGTAAAGGTGCATGGGCTGAATGCTGTTGTGAGGTGGATGGTTGTTGGGTGTCTTAGTGCTTGCGTTTGTGTACTTTGGGAGGAGGGGGGACAGACACAGTGGGAGAGTACACAGGGGACGTGTGCATGGATGTGGAAGTGGTGACTGCCAGTGAGGGGTGTGTAGTGATAGGTGTGATGGGGTAGTGGATGAGGATGTAGTGCATGCAGGTGTCAGTGGAGACACTATGGGGAAGGTGGTGGATGACGAGGAGGAGGGGAACACAGTGGAGGCATGGATGTTAGTGTCTCTGCATCTGGATGGTGTTTGTGTGAGTGCCTGTGGGATGAAGTGTGGTGCTTGTGTTTGCCTCAGCCACTCCTGTACGTTGTCTTGGGTGCATGCTGGTCTGAATGTGTGCTTGGGATAGATTGGGGATGAGGGGAATGGGACTGGGTAGAGGAAGTTGGAGGAGGAGGATAGAGACAGGGACAATAGCTGCCATCAGGGAGGAGGCCAGAGCCTGGATTGATCTCTGTTGGGCTGCCATGCCAGAGTGACTGCCCTCCAGGAATGCATTTATTTGTTGCAAATGGCCTGCCAGCCCCTGGATGGCATTCACTATGGTTGACTGTCCAACAGAGATGGATCGCAGGAGGTCAATAGCCTCCTCACTCAGAACAGCAGGGCTGACTGGCGCAGGGCCTGAGGTGCCTGTCAGAACTGTCCCCTCCTGTCTCCGCCGTGGTGTTCCCCTCACCCTCCGTCCCACTGGTGCCCTCACCGTCGGTGGATTCAGCCTCATGGGGCATGTGGGATGCAGCTCCCTCCGTCGCCAGTGCCAATGCTCCTCTGCCAGATGATGCTAATGCACATAAAGACAGGGTGACACAACAAAAATGGGGGGAGAAGAGACAAAGGATACACTTGGTCAATGGCTGCCCCAACAACATCATTGGCGTACATAGCACCACCACACAGGGAACAGGCCTACGCACTATGCAATGCACTACCAGTCACAATGCTAGTCACCAGCCCAAGGACAGGAAAACCTAACGCCAATAGCAGCATACCTGACACCCACAGACCCCTGCCCAGTAGTGGATGCCTCCTAGCTTTGTAGGAGGTGGTGTTCATCAGCCCCTGCCCAACATGGGACCTACCCTACAATGTCTGGCCTGGCCCAGGGGTACCCACAGGCCCACATCCCCCACCCGTAGACTACCCCACCATGCACAAGTAATAGATTTGGAAACTGTACTCACTCTCTTGTGGCTGCTGTGATGCCCTCAAGCGCCCAACCAGCTCCGGGTAGGCCATCCCCAGTATGCGGAACATCAGGGGGGCCAGGGTTCGACGGGCGCCCCTTCCTCGTTGGTAGGCCATCCCCAGCTGGGCCTCTTCCGTCTTCTGTGCCCAGCGTCTCGGGTCCTCCCACCGTTTCAAACAGTGGGTGGTCCGCCTGCCGTAGACTCCCAGGGTCCGCACGTCCTTGGCGATGGCACGCCATATACCCTTTTTCTAATGGGCGAGACCTGCAGAGAAATAAATATAGAAAAAGGTATCAGCCATACTGTCTGGCCTGTTACACTCATGTCCCACCATAGCCCTCCTATCCCCTTACTCACAGACATTGCCCAAAATACATGCAGCACGCTACCCAGGACCCTTCCACGAACCCCCACTTACAAGAGGCCCTCACACACAGCACTACATTCATTCATGCCCCATGCATCGTGCTCACATTGTACTCACCTGTTGGTCTGGAAGCCAATACAGCATTCAGCACTGGGGTAGGACCCCATCCACCAGTCTCTCTAACTCCGCAGCGGTGAAGGCAGAGGCCCTTTCCCCAGTGACTCCAGCCATGGTCGGTTCCAGACACAGGTCACAGAAGCACTTTCAGTGTAGGTCCTCTCCTGTTGAATGTAAGGTAGCAAGTGAGAGAACAGATAGAAAATGGCGGTCACGTCCGCAGCGGTGCGTACTGTCACTGCCGGCGTACTTTACCATTGGCCACTGTAACCCATAGGGCCCAATGACAACCAATGAGGAGTTGCACAGAGGTACTCGACGGCCTCCTGCAAAGGTGCACAACATCAGCGGCATTACCTAATTTCCACATGTCCATCCACACAGGACAGGCGGGTGCCATTTCGGGGGGGGCAGGCCACGGCACCTAACTGCGTCACAGTGCACATAGGCACCATTTGGGCCAATCCAAAAACATACTGTTACTGCCACAATATGCAATACAGTTTACAGTTTGGAAATGTGGAATACTGACCAACTGCTCACTCTTTTGCCCCCTAGAGTACAACCGCTGCAGATGAATAGGAGATAGAGACATCCCCGTGTACAGACCCCTGGTGGACTTGGCAACAATGGAGGACAGGCACATTATCCTCCCCTATAGGCTGGACAGTGCCAAAATCACAGAGCTGTGTACCCAATTGGAGCCGGACCTGCTATCTGCTATCTGTCACCCCACTGGGATCCCCCCTCTTGTGCAAGTCCTATCTGTGATACATTTCTTGGCAACTGGTTCTTTCCAAGTGACAGTGGGCTTGGCAGCAGGAATGTCTCCGACAATGTTCTCAATATTGCTTGTGTGTGTGTCTGTATTGTGATGGGATTATTATGTATGTGTCATAATATGGTAGCGGTAATCCACAGCTGCACCGGTATGTTGGCGGCGGTCGGCATGGCGGTAAGCAGGACTTAACGCCCGTGTCTTAATGAGGGCCTATGTGTCCAACATTTTAAGTGGGTAGCACCCTCCTCTATGATCTGCTTAGGGCCTACCTTCGCAATGTATTATATGTATTATGATGGGAATTTATGCAATTCTTTTGAGACCAAACATGACATTTCTACCTGTTTCCAAGCAAATGTTAGTCATTATTATAAGGTAGCCCAATGTTATCCTGTTGTGGATAACAATGTTATGTTAATAGTTAATGTGATGGGAGAGGTAATTCTCACAGTTGTAAAAAAGGAATTTGTGAGTTTTCCACTAAAATGAAATGTATAAGTTAAAAGTACATGTCCCCCATTTTAAATAAAAAAGCTCCCTGTCCTATGTGCTGTTTAAGGACTACCCTAGGGGTGACTTCTATGCATTAAAAGTGAAGTAGTAGACCCTGCAAAAGGGTGATTTTCAGGCCCTGAGCACATGCAGTACTGCTTTCATAGATACTTATAATAAATTAAATGTGCCAATTGGATGTGCACAAGTTTTACTATGTTTAAGGCAAGCACAAGCACTTTAGTGCTGGTTAACAGTGGTAAAGTGCACAGATACTTTGAAGCCAACAAAACAGGTTTAGAAAACAGGAAGAGTGAAGGCAAAACGTTTTGGGGTGACCCTGCAGAGACAATCTTTTTTAAAGGAAAATCACTGACTGAACAATAATTTAATGAGTGTTGTTGTTGTGTGCCAGCAAATTGGGATTACAGGCCAAAACCACCTCCCCTGAGTAGGTCATGGACTGCTCTCCTTAACTACCCTGAGAGAGAGAAGTAATACAATGGGGTACTTAGTTCCCGGTAAAGAGACAATTTTGGACCCATAACTTGTGAAGGACTTGCACGCTTCTGTGGTAAGTTCAGAGTGTGTGTAAGCATTTCACATTCTACAACTAAGGCCCATTTTTATATTTTTTTACTCAAAACTGCGCAGATGCAGTTTTGAGTCCAAAATATTACCGCCGGCCTACGCCATTTCTTTGTGCCGTGCGGGCGTCAAATTTATACTTTGACGCATGGCGGCGCAAACCACTGGTGTGAGTAATTTTTTTTCACTCAAACCACTGCGTCAAGTCATAAAGGAAAACGACGTTAACGCCGCGAAAATGACTGTGAGCCGTTTACGACGCCGCAAACCGGATACGTGCCGTTTTTTGACGCAATTGCGTCAAAAAGCTCTGCAAACACTGAAAAATGTGCATAGGAGAGCCGAAATGGATCCCAGATGCTTGCACAAACCCCAGGAAGATGACAACAGACCAGGAACCAGCCAGGAGGACCCACAGAAGACCCATGACAGGGAGAAGAAGAAAAGAAAGTGTTGCTTCAGTGCAGAGGAGCAGGAAATTCTGGTTAAAGAGGTGACGGAACACCAGCACCAACTGTTTGTCACCTCAAAGTTGCCAATCAGTAGGAGAGAGGCAATATGGCAACAAATTGTTGCCAACAGTGTGGCAGAAGTACGTAGAACAGTCATCGAGTGCAAGAAACGCTGGCATGAATGCAAGCGCAGGGCCAAGGAAAAGATGGCCAGGAACAGGAAGGCAGCACTGCAGACTGGAGGTGGGAGTCCAGCACACCAGGAGGCCTTGGACAACATGAGGGAAATGGTCGCAGGCGTCATCCCTGAGGAGATCGTCACAGGGATTCAAGGACAGGACAGTGCAGACTACCAGGAGACAACGCACATGCAGGGTAAGTCGCATGGGGAATTAAAATGCACAAATGTTAACTGTAAGCAAGGGGGGTGGACATACCTACTACAAAATGCATGTAAGTCATGATGGTCAGGGAGTGGAATGGGTAAAGGGGCACGGCACGGGGGCATGGCCCGTTCTGAGGAAACCTGGAGCACACTACTACACAACACCAACGACCTTTGCATAGGGGTATTCTGCCATGCCAAGGATGTTGCAGAGGTAAAGCCAGGCCAGGAGGGCAGGGTACAACATAAAACTGCAGCACGTCACACATCAGCCAGTATTCTCCCTACATTAACTAGGGCTCAATTAACAACCTCTGGCCATACCTGCAAGTGGAATGTAACATTGACAACAGTTGCCACTACCACCTCTGCTGTGTGTGCAGGTCAAGTAGCTAATGGCAGTAACATCCCCATGGATCAAACACACCCAAATTAGAGGGTTCAGGATGACAACGTTATCAATCCCCTGAAATCTAGACAAATGTTCCAAATCCTGTCAAATGTGATTGTCCAAAGTTGCTTCAAACATCAGCCATTGTCATTAACATTCGGAGGTACACAGCACTAATGTCATACCCATGCTGCATATGTCAGGGTCCACCCTGTGCCTGGGTCACAATAGCTCCAATTACACCATGCAACATCCTAAATGTCATACTGCTCAGACAACAGCATTGAGGGGGAGGACACATGTAACTGGTTACAGAAATACACCTGCACAGTCAGAGGCGGAAATAGAACACTGCTACGACTATCAGTGCAATCCAATGTACCACACATTCCCCAACATCAGCAGTACACTTTACCAATGCTGGCATTCATATTGTGCCATAACAAAGCTAGACATAGTATATGCTACATCTTAACTACATATAGGTGGATGTGAAAGATCAGAGACTGGGGCAGGTCCAGATTGTTAAGTGTGGTGCTTGTGCCATCAGAGCACCCACATCCAGTGAAAGGGCTCACCATGAGAATGGAAGTAGATGGAGGGTTGAGTAGGACAAGAAGGTGGCAATTCACAATTTGGCCAGAACCAACACCTAGAGGATGTGATGCTGACAAGTCCACAAACTGACCACAATACATGTGACATGCAGGTGGGTCATAGGCCTGGGAGAATGCTAATATGAAAGACAGGAACAGTGAACAGGAACCAAGATCACTATGTTAAAATAATCAAAAGGCAGGCATGTCACATTACAAAGCCCACAACACAGACACACTAATTGTACCGTATCTCATTGCAGAGGACGATGGCTCTCCTGCGGATATGCCTGTCCTGGACTTCCCTGATGACATGGATGACGAGCTGACAAACATCAGCCAGCAGACCTCCAAGATGTCGTTGAAACCCCCCAAAGCCCACCTTCAGTCACAATGAGGAGCACTGATGCAGCAGCCATCACAAAGGACCCACCCACTACCCCAATTGTACGACCTGCCAGCTACTACACAGCTGAGAACTCCAGGCACCATGCGACGCCGGTAGCAGACCCTAAAGGCGTTATCCACATGTCCTACAGACGTATCATGGTCTGTGGATGCATCATACTTTGCTCTATCTGAATAAATGCAGCATCCAACGGAACTTGATGTCAAATATTTAATACCTCTGAAAAAATTGGAGCCTTGAAAAAGTCATTTGTGACGAAACACGTGTCGGCTGTTGTTTTTCCTGGATATGAAAAATATGTTGGCCTATTGACATCACGCCCACATGTCTTACTGGGCTATGGAATGTCTTTTCTGCTTTTGCACAAAAGAATAAACAGACTTATCAACATATCTACGATGTGCCGTGGTTTTTCCTTTCTCTACAGCTGAGAACTCTGACGACCCTGGCACCAGCTTTGAGTGAACTGTAGTTGGAGTACAGCGGGAGCTGGCCAAGGAGGTGCGGGTGGGGATGCAAACTATGGTAGCCAGCCCAGAGGGGGTGCGTTCGTGCATGATATCAACTGAAGAACAGGCAGCAGCTATGCAAGGGCGAACAACAATCATGCGGGAAGTTGAAAAAAGGTTGAAGGAAATCAGCACAGCTGTAATAGAGGTGACCCATCACCTACAACAACAATCCTGTCAATGCGCGCACAAATGCAATATTGAACACCTCAGGGCCGACCTGGCTGCCTTCCACCGTGATGTGGCTGCTATTCTTAAGAACCAGCAGCTCCTCCTTGCTGCAGTACTGTCCTTAAGACCCCCACAGTCAGCAGCTACCGGATTGTCTGACTCCACGTCTTCAAACACTGAGATGTGTGTTGCTCCTTCACAACCACCACCACCAAGGGCAGAGGAGACAACACACACATCAGAAGATGAAGACGTGGAGCAGATCATCTTCACCCGTAAGAGTACCCGGTAGCACTAGTCCCTGCCACATGGCCACCTATTACCAAGGTCCTGTGCTTTGTAACATGCCAGTCTTGCAACAACTGTACTCAAGCACTGTTCTTCAACCCACTGTTTATCTTGTCAGCCTGCCCTGTGAATGTCTCTCACTAACTGATTGGCAAATCCTGTCCCTCTGCACTGTCTGACACTTCACCCCAGCATGTCCAATGGCATGTCCTTTTGCACTTGTGTAGCATCACAATGGAAGATGTCACACTAATGGGCTCACAATCATGGACAATGTACATATAGCACTACAGCACTTTTAAATAAATAGCACTTACACAACAACTTTGACTCTGTGTAATGTGACACATCAACCGTGATGGCCATCAGTGATGTTGACCTGAGGTCAATGAGCATTAATTGTCTAGACACCTGACCTGAATGATTCTTGGCTGATAACTATGCACAGTGGCCTGGATTGTACCATCATCTGCCCTCCCTGAGGGTTATTTCTGAGCAAAATATAAACTATCCACCAAATTGCTGTGCTGTACAGAATAATGCCTCCTCAAGGGATGTCTACGCCAGAAGTCCCTTTGATTGTTACTGAAAGTCAAAACTTACGTATGTGACATATTCGCCAAATTTTACCTAACACACACCAAACAGCATGAAGGGATGTGTATGAGTTTCCATACAAATAAGTAACCGTGCTGAACATTGTAACAAATGATAGGTGTGAGTTATGTACACCATACTACATGAGAGCATACTACCACTCACCTTATAAGGATTTGCTGGGACATCAGGCTGCAGGCAGACTTTACACAGTGTCCCCAATACCAAATGTGGTAGCAAAGTATGCAACATTGAAAACATACAGCACAAAATAAACACACTTTAGGATCCATAGTAACCGTGAGTGGTGGGTGCAATGGATGGCCGAATCTTAGCTAAGTAGCTTTGGTGTAGCTGCCAATGTAACAGCTCAGTTGGGATATGGTTGCAGCATGGGACACAAAAGCTAATACAACAGAGACACTGTTCACTCATGGCAAGGCCCTGATCTAAAAGCATGTGACACATACTGTAAAGGGTTACCTAAATATTTATTAAACAGTAAAAACAGAAGCTAAAACCAGGGGAAACACCTAACCTAACCTATTCTACTCTAACTACACATTACCCACAACTGTCCCTAACTAGCCTAAGCTAAACTTACTTATCACATTTAACTAAACGATCTAAACATCAACCCCCCTACCCTCCTTATAAGACGGGACACATGGAGGACAACAGATACTAACCTAAACACATACTATCTTATACTAAACAAATATATATTTTTTTGTATTTTTTTTTTTTTCTCATTTTTTAAAACACCAAAACCCCAACATTGCCCGAACACACATAATAAAACAGTTGAAAAAAGTATGAAACCCCCACCCCCCACCCACTACTACTAACTAAACTAACAGCCTATACTGACCTAACACTAAGCCCCCTAAACCCACTAAGTTAAAGAACCAGGAAAGAGGAGGGAGGGGAGGGAATCATGTCAGAGTAGAGGCCTACAAGTTGGCCCTCCTCAGGGTCTTTTTAATGGCATGCACCCTCCGGTTAACTTGTGCCACCCCCTGCTGCAGTCTGGTCATTTTCCGTATGACACGGTCCAAGTTCCTTTGCATCTGGGCAAAAGCTGCAGGGTCTATGGCTGCAGCAGGGGTGGTCTGGGTGCCAGTCGATGAAGTATGGGCCCTTGTTGGTGCCATGTCCGTAGGCTGAGGTGCAGGTGGTGCTGTGACTGGTCCTGGAGCTGTTGCTGTAGATGGTCCAGCAAAGGTCCCAGCTGCTGTTGGTGCCACCTGGGTGGTAGTGGTGGTGCTGATGGCTGTGGTGGACACAGAAGGGCCCCCTTGTGCAAATGCCCTCCACACTCCGGAGGCTCTCTCATGGTGATATCGTCTTGCCATGTTGCGGTACCCAGACTCCACATCCAGAATGTGGCGGTAACACATAGCCCTGTGTTGAAACTCTCGAAGCTGGATGGGAGTCATATTGTCAGCTGTTAAGACAAATAGAAAACTAAACATTAGGTACTGCATTGTGTGAAATGGCTCAAGAAGTAAATCAGACAATGCATCTAACGTACCTGTAACAGCCCATATCATCATACAGATCACTGATAGTCCCTGAGTAAGTGCATGGCAAGCCAGCCTACAAATGTCTTATCATCAAATAGCACATCCAAACTCTACAAGAGGAGTAACAACTGCAATGACCTTGGCATCATAGTGCTGCCAGTTGTCAGGTAAAAATCATGCTGCATATCCTCCACCACTGACAGGCCAACACATTTCTATGTTCTGGATGGCAATCTAGGGCCACAAGATCTGCGAGTTGTAAATGGACTTGCCAGTATAGAATGCATGTGCTAATCATGAGGGGGTATCCTAGGTTTGGACAAGTGATTTACTGATTTACATGTCTGTGTACCAAACTTGGATCATCAGTCCTAGGTACACTATTTACAACCCTACGCCTGTGTCTGGGGGGGAGGGGTGGACAAGCAACTAATAATTTCTAACAACAAGGACACCCAGGAAGCTTTGGAAAGCTTTACATGGGTTTGGCCAGCACACCACAGGTACAGAGGAACTCCCAAATAGGATACACCCAAACCTTGGACAATACCATCAACACTTATCTTTGGAAATGCAGACCATTGTCTACATAATTTCCTACCAGTAAGCCATGACTTCCAACAAACAGATAGATGCAAGCACACTTCTGGCCATGAGCTGCATGCACACCTAGGTCATTGTACTCAAGTGCCTCATACTTGTAGCACAACATGTGGAGCTACATGCTGCTAGGAAGTTAAACATACAGTCCAACATGTTCATTAGTGAATATGGAAGCTGAAGTCTGTGGGTAAGACTTTGACATATCTATTCTGTGAGAATCAGGGTCTGACTTGCTGACTAATTAAGTAATATGGTCCACTGCTACATTTTCTGATTTCAAGTTTTATCCACATAACTCATCCCTATTCACATTGCTCTGCCTACAGGACTGACCTAGAATCCCAAAATATGCCAATAGGATAAGGATTGGCCAGCTCAAAGATGGTGATAAAATGATACTCCACTCAAGGAACAAAACAGATCACAGAACAGAAATATCAACACTTACTGGAGATGTCTGGGTCCGCAAATCGAGCCACCTCTCCAATAGTGTATGGTGAAGGTCCACCTGTAAGGCATGGAAGGGAGAAATGTGCTCAATGTCTGTGCACTGTACAACACTTCAAAATACAATTACTATGTGTAATATTAACTCAGAAAGTAAAGCCTCTCAGACATGATGATACTGCATCCTACATACCACTGCAAACATGTACAGACCCGGGACTCCAGTGAGTGATACACACATATCCGCACACATGCAGTGGCCCTCACTATCATGTGGTGGCAAACATGCTCCTTCATTAGTGAGCAGACAAAATCATGGAGTGTATTCCTCTCATCATGTGTATCCATGAGAGACATCCATAGCCACTTTCCGTGAGGACTGCAATACCAGACATTGTGACTAAGACCAATTTTAGACACACAGGTACAATGTACAGAGGGCCAGAGACAGTTGTTAGCCCTCAATTTGTATCATTTTCTTCATTTGATGTGCCACAGCTATGGTAAGTTGCACTAACCATAGAGATATGAACCCGTGTGCATACCTTTTGCCAGTCATCCCTAATTGAAATGTGGCACTACAAACGCAAAATATCAGTCTAAGATGTTACCTGAGGTAAACTATAACTTGTTACGTATGTGTCAGAATCCAGTTCAGACATGTATCCGAAAACAATTGAGGGAGACAATATTTCAGGAAAATTTCTGGATTTCCAAAGTATGTTTCCTGATACACTAAACGACCACACATGAAACATATGTTTGAGCCACATTGCCATCATCAATTTTCAGGCTCCTGTTGTGTTTAGAAAGTTAGTCTAGCTGTTGCATCAACAAATGATGGTAATGTGTAGGATATTTGTATACCTCACAGGCAACTGTGGCTCAAATCTATATATTTTGCACCGCATTTGTGTTGCTGTATTAATGTATTTTGTAAGTTTGCGCCACTCTTGCTTCAAAACAGGTCGCAATTGCGGTGCTAACAAAGTAGAAATATGGCCCTGTATGTTTCACTAGCATTCCACATGTTCAAAAACATTGCCGGCAGATTATGAAAAAATCAGCTACTGTCAATACAGAGCATTTAAACGTGCACATTACTCTGATTTGTACTCACGAACAGGGCCACCAATCACAATCCCTAGGTGGTCCAGCAGATCTCCCTGGCAACAAGGTCAGCCCAGCGGTGCTTCAGCTGGTGGTCATTTCGCGGTGTGTTGTATATTCTCTGCATATGGTACAACACCTTTGCCCACGGAGCCTCCTTGCCTCTGTGTGATAGCCTTGGATCACACGACCACCTGCCTCTATCATCAGGGGTAGGAAGTGCCACACAAGCCAAATAAACCCACCCAGCTCCTCCTCTCCCATCCTGCCAAGACGAGGCCCACCCAACATTATTGTACCAAAAATAAAGAGGGGATAAAGGGAAACAATGGAGAATAGAGGGAAAGTAGGACAGGAAAATGCAAAATAACTACAAACACAGCCCAACTATACCCAAACTACCACTACCCACAACAGACTCCCAACACAACAAAGACAAATGTTGAAAACACAAATGACCACAAAAACACTCAGACAGGATACCACAGACAGTTATTATACACAAAATGACAATTTAAAGACCACACTGGAGACAAAATCACAAAATGCACAAAGAGACAAGTCTATACACAGCCACACAGTCCGGAAATATCACAGACTGCAAATTGAAAGTGAAAGTACACCCACTGTACCAATTCTGTAAACAGGATATCCTATTACATCACTTCCTGCCTCAAATGCGGTGCGTTTTTCTTGTTATGCGTCAAAATATAATGACGCTTACAGTCTGTGCGTCATTTTTTTTACACACATGATAAGAAATAACCCTGCATCCATATTGTTAAATATGTGTTATACTTAACCAATTTCCGGGGGGCAGTGTGGGAATTACCGCTCAGGGCCAATGGATGTTTCAGGGCATTGTGCGTCATATTTCGACACCTATGCGTCATTTTTAGACGCATGTGCGTCTTTTTTTGATGCATATGCGTCAAAATTTCTGACATTAACAGGGTTTGGGTCATTTCTCATTTTGAATGGGACATGACAGTTGTGAAAATACAGAGATAGGCTGATTGCACCCACATTGGGCATTACGGTGTATGGGCACATGTGACAGATCATACTGCTGCGGACCATGATCCTCTACTTGGTGTACCGGATTTTCACGCATCACTGACGCAATAGATGGTCAAACGTGTGGGATACAATTATGTATTGTCCAGTTTGGGCATGTTTTGCATCAAGAGAGGATAGCAAGGCGATGCAACTCACTACAATAACTCAAAGCCTATGGGTCAATGTGTGTGATTTGTCTACTATTATTGTTGTTGACCCACTGTGTGAACATCACAAGATGCATTTTTGCTAATCTGCTTGTATGCATGTGGAGTCAATGTGTCCAACCCTCAGATGCAAGTCAGTGTGGAAATGAGAGAGGACATGTGTTAGTCATACACATAGCAAGAACTGCTGTGTGCACTTCCTAGGTTTTTTGGAACATAAACACCACCAATGACAAAGCATGCACTGGATAGATAGCAGACGGTTGTTCATGTCAATGTTCCAAAACTTAGCCATCACATGTCCTGGAATGTTGGATACTACTTCCTAGGCACTTGTTTGTTAACCCACCATGAGTCAGGAATGGGATCATACTATGTGGGTACCGTGTTTGTGACACGGAGTCCCAAATATAATACACAATTGTAATGTTATGCCACAGTTGGAGTCATATAAATGAGCCATGTCTCTCCTGTGGCAGTGGAGGACCAGCAGACCAATCAGCATGTGTTCACATATTTCCAGTGGAAAAATGCACAGAGGTGTCTGGTTCATGTGTGTGGGCCAATGTTTAGCCTGTATAATTATTGGGGTCTATGTTGTCACAGTTACATGCAGGTCTAGTCATGGGTCTGTGGAGCTATTTCCTGTATCTACAAAGTATCCTTCTCAGATCAATAGAAGGAAAACCAATGGGGATTTGAGAACACACATGGGGATGGTCCAACCCTTTCACTGCAGACGTGTTATGAGACTGTCAACAGGGCAATCTTGGTGTGCTGACAAAGTTAATGTCTCAGGATTCTTATACCAGCAGGTTTCCTCACAACATGTGTACACAGGTTGGCCTTTAAAATTCCCACAGCATCTGGGAACATCAGTGCCTCTGTGCTGATTACTCTCACAGCTATTCACCACACAAGCCCCATCAATATGTTGGGAGCAATGTGAATCAGCGTGTGGACTGTCAGGGTCCTAACATGTGTAGACATTTCATGCACATTATCTGACGTTGTTTGTTGTGCTGGAGGCACCATACCCAATCCATGCATACAGCCATAGTACACTGTCACACTTTGTCACTCATGCATACATGAGACCCAGACAAGGGATAGGCCATGATTCGGCTATTTGGAGACAAGTTCCCCCCCATGGTGCAATAAATAAACTGATTATGCCATACAATGTACTTGAGTATGCATTGTAGACCCACCTGACACAATACCCAAGGAGGAATATGAGGGTTGGGAAAGCAACTATGACACAAATGTAGGCCCAAGGAACCTTTAGGGTAAAGCTAAGACAGGAGCCAGTCAGGCTAACATGATGCAGGGTCAATCAGGATCCAAACATTTCACAAGGTAAATACACAGTGGTCAGACTGAGAGTGGTCAAAGGAGGAACAAGATAGTGGAAACGGAAAAGTGTGTTTGTCCTGTGTGTTGGAAAGTAACACATTAACCCAAGGGCTGTGTTACACAGCTGATTTATATGGCAAGGCATAAAAGTGTTATGGATGAAATGGCTGCTTCGATGCTGTTCCAAGCAGCTGCAAGGACAGTGCATGTTCAAGTGGATGGTGTCCATGGAGGTGCTCACAGGTGTGTGCAGCATCAGTCTCTCACAAGTCCTGTAGGTGAGATTCAAGTTCAAATGGCCAACAGTACCTTTCACATGGGAAGCAATGTACAGGTGATAACAGGGCTTAGAGACTACAAGCCAGTGCATTATTTAACCTGACGTCCATGGAGACAGAAGTACAATGACTATGGCATACCATACTAAAGAGGGTAGCACACTGGATTTACATTAGGGGTCTGGGAGTGTGCAGAGGAGGGATTATCTGGGGGCACATATTACCATTCCTGGAACCTCTGACGAAGGGTGGGGTGAGACCGGGAACATGGGTGTGTCAGGACTTAGGACATGGGCTGCCATGTGCAGGGGATGTCATGTGAGCAATGCTAGTCATACCTGGGGCACTTGTGCTATGAATTTGCTGCTTATGTGGAAATCTAGTCACACATAGTCCTTGCAAAGATAGGTGATGTACGAATTACTGCTGTCAAGGGTCTGGTCACACATTCCTGTTACCAATGCAATAGTACATCCACTGCCTCTTGTATGAGGCATTTTTTTACATTATTGACTGATGGTGTCTTAGTTGTGTGCCATATGCTGCGATGGACCATGTTGACAACATGTATGTGTGAAATAGGTGTGGTCCTCTGCTATTGCCCTTCAAATGTGACATGTACAGGATATGTCATTTACAGTGTGAGTGAATGTGGCTGTACATTCATACGCATCTAACTAGTTTAGGAATGTTCTGTGTCCTAATCGGTATTTCAGCAATGCTCCATGAGGGTACACTCTGATTCTGATAGTAACGTGTACCTATACTACTGAACATGTTCAGGTTCAGATGGCTAACTTGGTTGTGAGGTTGTCATTTAGAGTTTCAGAAGGTCCGTATGGCAGTACATCTGTTGTGTGTGTGTTAATTTGTCGCAATGCGTATGTGTACGAATGTGCACTTTCAATATTGTCGCATCAAGATGTGTTCTTCGCACAGTCCACTTGCTTTTTGGTAGTGGGCAATGTGAGAGCAGGAGTGATGTGAGATATTGGTACAGCCTCAATGATTGCACGTGACCTTCATTGTAGTCATCATCATGCTATGTGTGTCATGGTGTTTGACCTGCAGCAAAACACATTACACACCCCTTACACAGTGCGTATTGGTTTGAAGGGTGTTGGATTGAGTGTTATTGATGTGATATTGAAAGTTTAATCTTCCCAGATGTACTGCCAGTTAGGGCCATGTGTTTGTCATTGTGTTGTTTTACATTTTTCCCTTGTGTCTGTGGAGTGGCATCAGTTGTTATTTGGAACGGTCATTCGTCCCTAGGTGTGTCTCCCATTGGATGAGGATATCAAACATGCCTAGCGGTGTCACAACCTCAATGTGTTCCTGTCCACGTGTCGATGTTGTGGTGTATATGTTGTGTGTCTTAGAGGGTTGCTGAGCAGTGTGTATATAAGTAGGTTTCTGTACTTACCAATAAGTAGGCCATTTCCATATCGTCCATCCTGGAAGTGTTGATCGATGGTGCAGTGACGGAAGATGAATGAATCATGTATACTCCCAGGATACTTTGCCACGATGTTGGTGTTCAAACCCTGGTGATCAACAATGGCCTGCACATTAATAGAGTGTGTGTGTTTCCTGTTGCGGTATAGATGTTCGGTTGCAGCAGGTGACACTATCCGTACATGTGTGCAGTCAATGGCACCAAGGACGTGTGGAAAGCCATTCATTTGGTAAAAACCCCTGTTTTGTCTCCTGCTGCTTCTGCTGTGTGTTGGGGAAGCTGATGTGGCGGGGTGTGAGTGAGATGATGGCATCCAGTACCTTGGTTAGGAAGGCGGAGAATGATGGCTGTGAGATCCCAGCAACCAGGGCGCCAGTGGTTTGAAAGGAGCCACTTGCCAACAAGTGTAGTACAGCTAGCAGCTTGGTTTCTGGTGGAATGGTGCGGGGTGTCTGCAAGCTGGATCCCAACTTTGGCTCAATGTTGCGCAGCAGCTGCTGAATGGCTTGCCTGTTAAGCCTGTACTTCTGAATGATGTCTTGTTGGCAGAGCCCTACAAGGGTTGTCCTGGTGCGGAATATCCTCTCCTGCCTTCTGCGTTGCCTTTGGGGTCCCTGCTGGTGTTGTGGAAGCTGCTGTTGTTGGTCCTGTGCTCTGCGTCTGCGTGCATGTTGGATGAAAAGCACCTCCATGTCTTCCTTTTGGAGCTCTGCTGTTGCTTCTGTGTGTTTTCCTTAAGTAGTGGTGTGTTTGCCCCATTTTAATGCCTGCCCTCACCCAGGTGTTATTTTTTGACGCAAATCGTGTTGTGCACCATTTTTTGACTCCGCCTCCCGGCCGTGCATCATTTTTGCGTGGTAGTGTAAATAAGGCACACAGGAGTTTAAGTCATTTTTGGGGCGGGAACGCCTACCTTGCATGTCATTAACGCAAGGCAGTTTCCCGCATCCAGAAAATGACGCACACAGCGGGATTTTGGCATTCACGGGCTCGGGCGTCAAAGTTTAAATATGGTGCACAGTTTGCGCCAATTGTGTGTCAAAATTTTGGACGCACATTCGGTGCAAACAGAGTATAAATATGCCCCTAAGTTTGACTGTACTTACATACTCTACACATCGTAACTTGATTTCTATGTATCCACGTTTCCATTAGTTGTCTGATGCTTATTCTTATGTCACATTTGAAGTTGTCTTTGGGATTCTAAGGGAGTTGCATCTTGTGTTGTGTTGTGTCTAATAAAGAGTTACTACTTTGTCTCAACTTGTATCTTCATTGCTTACCACATTTGGTGATGATATGGAGAAGAATTCAGAGGGAGCACACATGTTTCATACACTATTGGGTGTGTGATACACTTGTGGCAATTTATGGAAATTTCTCAATCTCCGAAGTTTGACAGTACCAGAACAAAAACATCTCTGGTCCATTCAACTTACGTACACAAGGTATGTGTGGATGATTTCTGGCCAGATTTTATTAAGTCGGATAGGTGGAAAATTTGGTGCCTGCGCGAGCTGTTGGATGCTCAGTTGCCAGAACAAGGCAATACGGACCTGGGCGCATGCATAGTTCTTGTGACAGTAATGAACAACTGGTAGTCCAAGAGACGGTGCCACCAAGCCGCTAGCACCGGCTCATGCAGGAAGGCTGCACTGAGCAGAAGGATTTCATCACACTCACATCTTGACACAGGATGCAGGATGGAGCAAGTTTACATGCACATACAAAGGAAACCATTACGAGCATCAAATGGCTGGTGGCCATATTGTTTTGGGACAAAATTACAAGCAACGCAATAGTGAACGTATAGTAAAAACATTGTTGTTTTGCTTTTCATAGTTGGTGTTGCTATTGTGTTCTATGGACGTAGGACAATGACGCAGTCAGATTAGTTACTTTTCTGGAAATCTCATTTTACTTCTTGTTTCGAAATTCTGGAATTTTACTAATTTCATCGCATTACTTTATTTATATCATTATGAATGACACATGTGGAAATCCTCCTCCTACATTTTTTAGCAGTACAAATCAAACTTGCATGAAGTAGGAAAAATTGTTGAGACAGTTTAAGAATTACATGATGGCTATTGCTGGAACTTCGTTTGAGACAGAAAGAAAAAAGAGTTACTTTTGAATTTAATGGGTATGGATGCAGAGTACATTTTTGAGCACTTGCCTTCAGTAACAACAACACGTGAAGTAGATGCATGGGATTATGATTGCTGTTTGGAAGCATTAGATAAACTTAAAAATAGATTCACTGAAGAGCCACATGTACTATTGGAGAGGTTTCATTTTTACACTTGCCTTAACCTGTTGGATGAGTCTGTTGATTTGTATTTGCTGCTTGTGCATTTGTTGCGCAAGTTGATACATATGTAAGGTATCAATTGATTATACAGATTTAGTTTATTGTTTCAGTTAGTTAAAACCATACAAATATTGCCATTTACATAATAAAAGAGTTCCAGTGTGATTAAAAAATTCCTGTAATGGAATAATTACATGAAAAAATAGAAGGAGGACCAATCGATCCAAAAGGAAGCAGCTAGTATTTTCTCAGCTAGTACTTAAAAGGTGTGCCGGTTTAGTCAGTCAAAGGTTCCAAAATTACTTGAGCATGACACACCATTCGTCAATAACCTGCAAATTAAGAACATGCCATAAAAACCTATTAACTCTTCTAAAATGTCTCAGATTGTAATAAAAGATATGCAGATTTGGTCGGGTCTGGGAGATCAGAGTATTTATGTATGACACATCATTCAATTACTGTCAAATACCTTGATCTCATAGACCCTGGGTGCCGTTGGTATGATCTCAGTGTGACCTGGGAAGGTTGTGCTGGAAAGTCGTGCTGTTTTGACTGTGTTGTGCAGTCTGCTACAATCCTCAGCATCACTAATGTAGCAATGCCAGTTTCAAACCCTTGACAAACTTGCAATTTAGCTGGGGATTATATGGGTTAAAACAGGCTACTAAGGCTCCTCTACAGGTCTGTATGCATCTCTTGTTAAACATTCTTTTAAGGAACCTCCTCAAAGGTCTAGCAGTCCCGGGCAAATGCAGATTATGTGTGCAAGATCTTCCTTTTGGCATGGACAATTCCTCAACTTCTGCGAAGTAGTGTTCCTCCATGATGGGGCATTGGCCAAGGTTGGCAATATTCCTAGTTGCATTGTCATTAACCGGTGTTTCATATTTCTCATATAAATGATTATACTTTGCTCCAACAAGAAAATTCAAGAGCAACTCCTGTGCCAGTGTACTCCCACATTACAGGAAGCAACTGATTTTGCTAAGAGTGTAGATCAGTCCATTAACTTATTTAAAACTATTATTGTAGATAGTTCTTTCATGGGGGTGGCTTCATTGACAATGAAAACTTCAGACAAGTCTATGCACCTAAGGTATGCACTGTAAAATCACACCTATTGCCTGATTACGACTTTGGCAGACGTAAAAGCCCGTCTGCCGAAGTACCGATGGGTAGGTTACCGCGAATGCGGCCGCCTCCTGTCAGCCCCTGCTGGGTCAGTGGGCAGAGACAGAGTTTCCGCTCCCTGGCCCAGTGGGAAAGGGCCTACAGCATTGTCACCGGCTCGTAATATAGCCGGCGGCAATGCTGTAGTGCATAGTGTACACCAGCACCCGTCGCAAAGTTAACTGTCTGCAAGGCAGACTGTGAACTTTGCGACGGGGCTGGCCAGAGGCGCCCCTGCACTGCCCATTCCAAGTGCATGAGCAGTGCACGGGCCCCCTGGGGCCCTCTGTTCCCCATCTCCACCAGATGTTTCCTGGCGGTGCTACCGCCATGAGACCTCTGGCAGAGAGGGGAGGTGAAATCCCCGTGCTCACGTAAGAGGACCTTCAGCACCTCCAGTCCATCTTGTTTAGGAATACAGGCAGTTCTGGCGGTCTGACTGCAGCACTACCACCGCAGATGTAATGTGGACCGCCACATCGGCGTCAGTTTGACTGCCACTGCAACCCTGGCGATCTTAAGACCATCCGGGCCATAATGAGCTCCCTAATGTTGTAGTTAACAATAAGTTGCAGATCAACCGCTGTGGATCAAAATCACACTCAGCTCTATTTAAAGCATGACCTGCTAAGGGAAAATAATGTTTTAGGTGTGGGAATGCTGGTTGTTTTGGGGTTGTGTGTGAGGGTGTAACATGTACAGTCATGGATGAAGATATTTCTATGGAAAATGTGGTGCTGTGTGTGAGAGAACATCGTATTAGTGAAGAGCTTAATGCTGAAGGAGCTAGAAATGTTCAGATGGTTTGCAACATGAAAGAGGTAGGTGAAATAGTTGTTATAGAGCCATATGTACCAGTTATGTGTGAAATCAACATTATGGTACAACATTAGAGGTCATGGCTGACTCAGGATCTCAATAAACCATTATTTCTGATTCATTCTTTCACAAGAATTGACAGGATAAGGTTTTGGAACTGAAAGATGTGAGAGTTTATGGACTTGGGGGAAAAGTGATTAACATGAAGGGCTATTTTGTGTCTGAAATAAGCTTTAAAGATAAGAGAATTTTTGGACCTGGCCCTTTTTGCAGGGTTATCCTCAAACATTTTGCCTGATTCCTCCTATTTTTTCTGACCTGTTTTTGTTGGTTTTAGGACTATGGGCACTTTATCACTGCTAACCAGTGCTAAAGTGCATATGCTCTCTGTCTAAAATATATTGGTGATTGGTTTTGCCATGCCTAGCATATTTAATTTACTAGTAAGTCCCTAGTACAATGCACAGGGTGTGCCCAGGGTCTGTAAGTCAAATGTTACTAGTGGGCCTGCAGCACTAATTGTGCCACCCACATGAGTATCCCAGTAAATATGTCCAAGGCCTGTCAATGCGGTGTCTGTGTGGACAGTTTTAAACTGCCATGTCGACCTGGCAAGTGCACCCACTTGCCAGGCCCAAACCTTCCCTTTTATGACCTGTACGTCACCCCTCAGGTAGGCCAGAGGAAGTCCCATGGGCAGGGAGCAGTATAATTAAAAGGTAGGACAGTTACTGTTGTGTTTTACATGTCCTGATAGTGAAATACTATTAATTTGTTTTCGCCATTGCAATACCTATCTCCCCTATAGGGTAACATGGGGAATGCCTTGACATTTTTTTAAGTGTAATTTCCCATTGGGAGCAGATAGAGATCTGGTGTTTGGAGTCTCTAAACTCACAATTTAAAAATAAATCTTTTGGTGAAGTTGGTTTTTGAATTGTAAGTTTTAAAATGCCACTTTTAGAAAGTGGGCTTTTTTTTGCTTAACCTTTCTGTGCCTCTGCCTGTCTGCTGGATACACGTCTGTGTCAGGATGTCATCTGGGCTGTTTGTGCATTCACTCTAGTCAGTCACACAAAAGGAGCTGAGGTGTGCACTGCATATCCTGATGGCCCTTCACCAGGCTGATGGGCCTTCCTGAGCTAGAGTGGTGGGAGGAGCTGACACTTGCACCTGAATAGGGCTGTGTCTGTCATCATACAAAGAAGTCTCCAACCCTCTGGATTGTGTCTGGGGCCAGGGCAGGAAAAGGAAGAGTCTTGTGCACTACAGTGACGTCTGTTTTAAGTTTGCCTACTTCAAAGACTGAAATGGGTATAAGTACTGGACCTCTGACACCACATAGTTAGAATCCTTCTGGACTGAGGAAATTCTGCCAGGAAGAAGAGATGGATGCTGTAGGAGGGACTGCCTCTCTGCCTGTTGCTCTGTTGTGCTGGCCTGCTGCTTTCTACTTCGGTCCTGGGAGTGAAAGAACTGGACTTTGCTTTCTACATCCTGCTTCCAAAGGTTCATCAAGGGCTTGGACTGAGCTTGCCTCCTGTTAAGAAGTCTCAGGGACATCAAAGACTTCATCTGCCAGTGACTAGGGTCTTCTGCTGAGAGCCCTAACTTGCCACTTGGTGCCAACTCCTGTCCCTGGGCCCTTGGAAGTGCAAGCGGGTGATCTGAAGAAGAAAATCCATGCATCGATGCACCGCACCAGAAGAATCAACACATCGCCTGTCTCACGGCTAAAGAATCGATGCATCGCCTGTCCCGCGGCAGCAGAATCGATGCAGCACTTGTTTCACCCTGGTCCCATTAACACAGCGAATCTGGGTTTTCCACGCATAGTCCCTCTGCATCAATTTTTCATCTACCCCACACTGCAGTAAGGAACCGAGACTGCGTGTTTGGAAATCAATGTATCGCCTTTTCTGTGAGGAAAGAATTGATGCATCGCATCACCTGCACAGTAGGGACCCAACACATCTTTTGATTTTCCGGGGCCTCACCGCCCTTGTGGCCAGCCTCATCTTCGTTTTTGATGCATCACAGGTACTTTGTGCTAAGGAGATACAAACATTGATTCCTATGGATTAAAACTTGTTTAAACTTCTAAAAAGTGATATCTTGACTTGTGTTTGTTGGATTTTTGATGGTCTGGTCTTGTTTTACCCAGATAAATATTGTTTAATTTTCTAGACTGGCGTGGAGTGCTTTTGTAGTGTTTTCACTGTGTTACTGTGTGTGTGCGTGTGTGTGTGTGTGTGTGTGTGCACAAATACTTTACACATTGCCTTTGAGATAAGGCGGACTGCTCATACCAAGCAAACAAGGGAGTGAGCAGGGGTTGGGTTATCTTAGCTGTGTGAGTCCCTTACCCTGACTAGTGTGAGGGTCCCTACTTGGATAGGGTGCAAATCGCTGCCAACTAGAGACCGCATTTCTTACAACCATTATTGGCAAAGTGTATCTAGCAGTTGATGGATAGCAAGTATTGAGCTGGAGACATCAAGGGACTTTTGACATTCAATCAATCAATCAAAAAAATGTATAGAGCGCGCTACTCACCCGTGAGGTTCTCAAGGCGCTAGTTGGGGGGGTTACTGTTTGAACAGCCATGTCTTGAGGTTTTTTCTGAAGAGTAGGAGGCCTTTGGTTTTGCGGAGGTTGGTGGGGAGGGAGTTCCATGTTGTGGGGGCGAGGTAGGAGAAGGCCCTGCCTCCTGTGGTGGTTCGATGGATGCGGGGGACTGTAGCTAGTGCGAGGTCGGCTGATCGGAGGTTGCGGGTGGGAGTGTGGAAGTTCACTCTTTCGTTGAGGTAGGTCGGGCCGGTGTTGTGGAGGGATTTGTGTGCGTGGATGAGGATCTTGAAAGTGATTCTCTTGTCTATGGGGAGCCAGTGAAGAGATTTGAGGTGTGGTGAGATTAGTTCGTGGCGGGGGAGGCCAAGGACGAGGCGTGCAGCTGTGTTCTGGATTCTGGATTCTCTGGAGCTTGTGTTTGAGTTTGAGTGTGGTGCCGGCATAGAGGGCGTTACAGTAGTCAAGTCTGCTGCTGATGAGTGCATGGGTGACTGTCTTCCTGGTCTCTGGGGGATTCCATTTGAAGGATTTTTTTAGAGTGCGGAGTGTGTGGAAGCAGGAGGAGGTTAGTGCATTGATTTGTTGTGTCATGGAGAGGGAGGGGTCCAGGATGATGCCGAGGTTGCGTGTGTGGTTTTTGGGGGTGGGTGCGGGGCCTAGGGCGGTGGGCCACCAGGAGTCATCCCATATGGTTTTGTTGGGGCCGAAGATGATGATCCCGGTTTTGTTGGAGTTGAGCTTGAGGTGGTTAGTTGTCATCCAGTTGGCGGTGTTGAGAAGAGCAGCGTGTAGGTTGGTTTTGGCGGTGGTGGGGTTGCGGGTGAGGGAGAGGATGAGTTGGGTGTCATCTGCGTAGGATAGGATAGTGATTCCGTGTGGTCAGAGGATGTTGGCTAGGGGGATCATGTAAATGTTGAAGAGTGTAGGGCTGAGGGAGGACCCTTGGGGGACTCTGCAGATGATGTTGGTAGCAGTGGATTGGAAAGGTGGGAGGCGGACTCTCTGGGTCCGGTCGGTGAGGAAGGAGGTGAGCCAGTCTAAGGCTTCGTGGCAAATTCATATGTTGTGGAGGCGTGTGCGGAGTGTGTGGTGGCAGACAGTGTCAAAGGCTGCGGAGAGGTCTAGGAGGATGAGTGCGACGGTCTTGCCTTGGTCGACTTTGGTCCTGATGTTGTCAGTGCATGCGATGAGGGCGGTTTCCGTGCTGTGGTTCTTGCGGAACCCGGATTGTGAGGGGTCAAGAGTGTTGTTTTCTTCGAGGAAGTGGGGTAGGCGGGAGTTGACTAGTTTCTCTGCAACCTTGGCGGGGAAAGGGAGGAGGGAGATGGAGCGATAGTTGGAGAGGATCTCCGGGTCGGCTTTGTTTTTTTTTAGGAGGGCAGTGATTTCCGTGTGCTTCCAGGGGTCTGGGTAGGTGGCGGAGTCGAAAGAGGAGTTGATTATGTCGTGGAGTATGGGGGCGATGGTTGGGCTGGCTTTGTTGTAGATGCGATGTGGACAGGGGTCGGAGGGGGATCCGGAGTGGATGGAGTTCATGGTTTTTTCGGTTTCTTCGTGTGTGGTGGGGGCCCAGGTGGTGAGTGTGGTGGGGGGGTCGTGAGTTGGGGTTGAGTTGGGTGAGTGGGGGGTGTGTGTGGTGAGTGTGTGTGGTATGAAGCTGTTGTGGATGTACAGGATTTTGTGGTGGAAGTGGTTGGAGAGGGCGTCACATAGGGGCTGTGAGTGGTCTATGTTGCTGGCTTTGGGTTTGGCTAGCTCTTTAATGATGGTGAAGAGTTCTTTGCTGTTTTGAGAGTTGTTGTCAAGGCGTGTCTTGTAGTGAGCTCTTTTGGCGGTGCGTATGAGTTGGTGATGGGTGCGGACGGTGGCTTTGAGGGTGGAGAAGTTGGTTGTAGAGAGGTTCTTATCGCCATATTTTCTCCGCTTGGAGTTCGGGGGTGAACCATGGGGCGTTCTTGATGTTGCGGGTGGCGATGTGTTTTCTGAGGGGGGCTAGTGTGTCTGCGCAGGTAGTGATCCATTTAGAGAGGTTGTGTGCTCCTGTGTTGCGGTCGTAGGTGTGGGAGGGAGGTTTTGAGCCAGTTGGGAGTTCAGGCGTTCTGTGGGGATCTTGTCCCTCATGCAGTAGGGTGTGGTGTGTTGATGATGGTGTGTGGGGGGTTTGGTGAAGGAGAAGTGGATGCAGTGGTGGTCAGTCCAGAGGAGTTCGGTGTTGTGGGTGTAGGCTATGTGTTGGCTTGAGGGGAAAATTGCGTCGAGTGTGTGTCCTGCTGAGTGGGTGGGTGCGGTGACCAGTTGTTTGAGTCTGAGGTTGGTGAGGTTGTCTATGAGGGAGGTAGAGTTGTGGTCTTGAAGGTTCTCCAAGTGAAAGTTGAAATCACCGAGGAGGATGTAGTCTGTGGAGGTGAGGGCGTGCGGGCTGATGGTGTCGGCAAGGGTGCCGCAGAAGGAGGGGCGTGGTCCTGGTGGTCTGTAGATTAGTGTACCCCTGAGGGTGGAGTTGTTGTTAATGTGGATTAGGAAGTGCATGTGTTCTGTGTTGTCGATAGTGTCTTGGGAGCTGGTGGTGACTTTGATAGTGTCCCTGTGTAGGATGGTGATGCCACCACCTGGCCTGTTGAGTCGGTCTTTGCGTTGGATTTTGTATCCCGTGGGGGTGGCGATGGCTATGTAGGGTTCCGAGGAGGGGTTGGTCCAGGTATCCGTGAGGAAGGCGATGTCAGGTGAGTGTGATGTGATGAGGTCCCAGAGTTCTATGGCATGTTTGTGAAGGGAGCGGGTGTTGAGGAGCAGGCAGTTGAGGTGGTTGTGGTGGGTGGTGTTGGTGTGGTGCATGAGGGTGTTGTTGTGGGGTGTGTTCTGGTTGTGGGGTGGTGTGCAGTGGGGTTGGTTGGTGGGGGTGGGGGCAGAGCAGGTGAGTATTGCGTTGGGGGTGTTCTGTTTGTTGTACGGGGGGTCGCTATGGTTGGCATGTGGTGTGAGGGATGAGGAGCAGGAGAAATGGCAGGTGTAGCAGGTGAAGGGGCCATGAGTGTGTGTGGGACTGGAAAGGGTGCAGGTGGTGCGGGGGCCATGGTTGAGTGAGTGGAGGGTGAGGGGGGAGTAGATTTGTATGAGGGGGCCAGGGGGACTGGCGCAGGGTGCGGTATTGGCGCGGACGGGTGCAGACGGGCTTGCCTTTGGCTCGCCTTCGGCGCGTCTGCTGCGCGTCCGCGCCACGGCTGCCATAAATGGGGAGGAGGGAGGGAGTGGCAGCTGGGCGGAGGGAGGGCTGGGCGAATGGGAAGGCTGGGGGGGTGGGGCCACAGGGATTAGCAGCGGCGGGAAAAGAAAGGAGAAGCTGACGGTGAGGAGGAGGGGGGAGGCGTGAGTGGCCGCAGGGACGCAGCGGCGGGGTGTTTGGGCTAAGAAAGGAGAAACTGACGGTGAGGAGGAGGGGGAGGCGGGAGGGGCCGCGGGGACGTAGCAGCGGGGATTACAAGCAAGGGAACGGCCAAGTGGAAGCGGCGCGGGGCAGCGGTGCGAGGAGCGACCAAGGGTCCTAATGCCAAAGCACAAGTGTATATGGCAGAAGAGACGATGAGAGTTCAAAGTTTGTTGAATTGAGAACATAATTTGGAAAGTCTTCTTAAGGAACATAAGAGTTTATTTCACATGGAAGGTGAAGGTATTTTCATACCATAGTCAACTGAACAAGGATGCAGTACCCGTCAAACATAGACAGAGACATCAATTAGGTGTGAATTATCCGAAATGCTTAAAAACGTGTGAGTCATTGAACCTGTGAATACATCAGAATTGGTTTCTCCGGTTGTTATGGTTAAAAAAATTAGAGAACTCAGGATGTGGACCTTTGATCTGTTAACAAGCAAATTATTGTGGATTGTCATCCACTGCCTAAGGTATATGAGTTGTTTACTAAGTTGGATTACTTCATGATTGACCTTAAAACGGCTTATCATCAGATTCAGTTAATAAGTGATTCTAGAGACATAACTATATCTATAACACTTGATGGGCATTCAGGTACATTAGGATGCTGTTTGGTCTTGAACTGCATCAATATTTCAGAAGTTAAAATTTTGTCTGTTCAGTGATATGGGTGGGGTAGTTGCATTTCAGGATGACATTTTGGTGTATTCTGAAACAGCTGATCAACATCTCAGTATTTTGAGTAAAGTGTTGACGATATCAGATGAGAAGGGAATGACAATTTGTCTGGACAAATGTACGTTTTCTGCTCAAGAGGTAGAGTATTTGGGGCACACTATTGCAAAAACAGCCGTTTCTCCCAAGAAAGATTTTTTAGAGTCTATTCAAAACATGCAAGACATGCATAAGCCTGATATTAAAGAACAACTCAAGTCATTTTTGGGTTTGTGTGAATATTGCTCTAGATTTGTACAAATATTTGCTGACAATGTGCTTTCATTGGGCTCCTTACTTAAGAAAGGGGTAAAATTTGAATGGTCTGAAAAGCATACCTCTTCTTTCAATATTTTAAAAAGTGTCAATCATTAAATTTAAACTGATATTGTCATTTTCACACAATGTGGTCACAGAGGATGCCAGTGCCACTGGTTTATGTGCTGTTTTAAGCCAAATCAAAGAGGGTATAGAACGCACCATTGCTTTTGCTGCTAGACCGTTGTGACTTGTTGAATCCAGATATTGTACAGTAGAACAGGAAGCATTAGGATGGACTTGGTCAGTACAACATTTCAACATGTATTTGTGGGGTAAACCTTTCAAGATGAAAACTGAGCATATTTATTTGCTATCAAAACATGGAATGGGTACAGCTTTATCCACATTAGTAAGGCTGCTTGCTAAATTGTATGAGTACAATTTTACAGTGATGTATATACTGGGAGTGCAAAATGTGAGAGCAGACTGTTTATCTAGGTTGTTAGGTTAAGTTCATACTTCCAATGGTTTGTCTTCTCAGGAGGAGTGTGTGGTAGCAACCTTGGAGGACGTGTTAATTTCTGTAGGACAAGTTTTATTGAAAGAGTGGTTGAATTCTGATTCTACTGATGAAACTTTGAAAGAACCTTAAGTGCTGGCCATTCGGAAGACACTTATCTAAGTAACTTCAGGTGCTTTGGGAGGTCAGGGATGATCTATTTTAAAAATAATGAGGTGACTGTAAACGGTGAGTGTTTTGTTTCACCTATGGGCATGAGGAAGAAACTTATTTTGATTGCTCATTTAGGTCACATGGGTTAGACTAGTACCATTAAAAAAATTAAGAGATTTGTTTTGGTGACCATATATGGATAGTGATATTGTTCAGTTTGTAGAGAGTTGTCCTTTATGTCTTAACTCTGCTATAGGCCCTCATTGTGACATTGGCGGAAAATCACATTTACCGCCACGCTGACTGCAGCCAACCTACCTCCACAGTGGTGGACATCCACTCACCACATTAGGACACACACACACCAGTCCGTCACTGTTCAGCCACAGACACAAGTCTGCCACACCAAAGGTCAGTGATAAACTGATGGTATCCAAACCCACACCGTTATGCCAACAGAACAACGCCCACCGCATTTTAACCCACGAATCACCATGATGGACATTCAATGGCAGTAAACCATTGGCGGTACATACCGCTGCGCTCAAAATACTGTATACATACACATACAAAACAACACCACATTGGACAATTCAAACTACCCACACCTGACACCCATACACACACCACACGCACATACCCACACCACTATAAAACACACACCCACAGTACCCACAACCCTTTACGAATAAAAACCATTGGCATGAGACAGACATCACGACCACAGACAAGACCACAGCCACACCACATCACCTATACACCACCCATGCACCTCACATCACACACCCCAACACATCACCCTACACACCCTCACCCACACTACTCACACAACACCCATGGCACCACAAAGACCCCCCTGATTCTCAGAGGAGGAGCTAAGGGTCATGGTGGAGGAAATCATCTGGGTAGACCCACAGCTATTTGGAGCACAGGTGCAGCAGATATCCATTGCTAGGAAGATGGAGCTATGGTGGAGGATAGTGGACAGGGTCAATGCCGTGGGACAGCACCGAAGAACCAGGGATGACATCAGGAAGAGGTGGAATCACCTACCGGGGAAGGTATGTCCCACTGCAGCAAGACATCAACTTGCTGTACAGAGGACTGGCAGTGGACTCCCACTTCTTCCCCCACAACTAACAACATGGGAGGAGCAAGTCTTGGCAATCATGCATCCTGAGGGCCTGGCAGGAGTAGCAGGAGGACTGGACTCTGGTAAGTCAACTCACTATTTCTATCACCCCCCCTACCTGCATTCCAACACATACCCTTACTCCTATCACTCCACCACCTCCCACACACCCTACCATCACATATCACTCATCCCAATGCCAAGCCCTGCATGCACCACCAATGCATGGACACCACTCACAGCCCTACATGGACACTTATCACTAAAGCATGCACACTAGAGAGAATCAGCCAGCCCACCATATACCAACTAACACAAGTGAAAGGTGCCAGGGTGAATACAACCAAAGAGGGCAACCCACTGATGCACAATATGTTACACACAGAAACAATAACACTGTAGTCACATCCCCACAGGTACCCCAGCCAATGTCAGAGGAGAAGAGGTGCCAGCACTATCCAGTCCCCGTACAGAAGAGACCCACAGTGATGACAGTGACTCTGGATGCCTGGATCTGGATGACCACCCTGGCCTATCAGGGACCTCTGGACAGTCGGTAACCCAGCCGCAGTCACACACCACCATAGAGCCTCCCCCCTCAGGAAACACCACCACAGCACCCATCCAGCGTACCCATACCTCTGTCCCCAGCACACGTCAATCAGCAGTGTGTCCACCACTACAGGGACCCCAGGGCACACCTCGCACCCAAGACAATCAGGGACCTGGGCTCAGTGGCAGTGGGCACACAGTTCGGGGGACAGAGACACAGGACAACAGGGAAACTGGGAGGAGTGCTGTGCGCCAGGGGGAGGACAGGCTCACGGAACCAACTCTCCAGGAGGCACTCACCGAGATCCTGGCAGCATACCAACATTCCCAGGATACGCTGGGCCAGATCCTGGCCTACGTGCAGGAGAACAGGGAGCTGCAGGAGGGACAGTACCAGGGGATCAGCGGGGACTTGCAGGCCATTAACACCACCCTGGTCTCCATTGCAGGAGTGCTGGCAGCCATGGCCAACATTCTGAGGGAAGCAGCCCCACAACAGCAGGCCCCAGCCACTAGCCAGGCATCTGAACTGCCTTCCACCTCCGCTGCCGCTAGTGGACAGGAGGCCCTGCCACAGGACCAACAGGCCACCAGCACCCCTCCCCCTGCAGAAGGTGAACCACCCCACAAACATTCCCGGCGATCCAGCCAGAAGCCAGACACTATTGCCAAGACCCCTGCCAGGACATTAGACTCTCCTGATTGTCACCCCTGTGTCCCACTCTGTCACCCTGTCCACCTTGAACTGCCATTGCTCCGCTTCCAATGTCCCCTTGGACAATGCACCTGTGCTACCAATAGACTGGAACTATGCCCTGGACTTTCCTCCATCATCACCCCAGCCCAATGCACTTGCCCCTCTACTTCTTAGCACTTATATAAACACCCTTTGAAAAAATACAAGTATGGAGTATGTCAAATGATTTAAGTATGTATTAGTTTAACCAGGTTCAAACATTGCATTCAAATGTACAGTAATGTTCACATTGGAAAGACCTGTAGTTGGCTGTGGTGATCACACAAGGAGTGATAGAGGGGCACCAACATCTGCAAAATGAGTTACCAAAGGATACAGTGAGTGGGCATAGAAGTGGGAAATAACAGCATGCCAGTGACAAAGATAAACAAGAAAATGTCAATGAATGATGAAGTAACCCTTTCCTACCTGTGTGTCATTGGAAGTATTGTCTGATCACTGCAGTTCTGTTGTCCTCATCCTCATTCTCTGCCTCCTCATCCTCACTGTCCTCAGGGTCCACTGCTTCCACACAACCATCTCCAGCCTCATCCTCCTGCAGAAAATGCACCTGGCGTCTCAAGGCAAGGTTGTGCATCATGCAGCATGCCACGATTATAAGGCAAACCTTCTTGGGTGAGTAGCACAGGGATCTACTTGTTAGATGAAGGCACCAAAACCTGGCCTTCAGGAGGCCAAAGGTATGTTCTAGTATCCTTCTTGTACGCCCATGTGCCTCATTATAACATTCTTCTGCCCTTGTCCTGGGATTCCTCACAGGGGTCAGTAGCCATGATAGGTTGGGGTAACCTTAGTCACCTGCGAATATGGAGGGACAAAATTTAGCCACACACTATCCCATATGGCCTACATCATACCATACCATACTGTGTGGGAACCAGGGCTCACCAATTCGCCACACCCTGTGCCTCTGTAGTTGGGCCATCACATTTGGGATGCTGCTATTCCTCAGGATAAAGGCATCATGCAAAGGCCCAGGATACTTCGCATTGACATGGGAGATGTACTGGTCTGCCAGGCACACCATCTGGACATTCATGGAATGAAGACTTTTTTGATTTCTGAATACCTGTTTATTTTGCTGGGGGGGGGAAAATGCAATATATGTTCCATCAATTGCCCCAATTATTTTGGGGATATGTCCCATTGTATAGAAGTCAGCCTTCACTGTGGGCAAATCCTCCACCTGTGGGAATACAATGTAGCTGCACATGTGTTTAATCAGGGCAGACAACACTCTGGTCAGTACTATTGAGAACATTGGCCGTGACATTCCTGCTGCCAAGCCCACTGTCACTTGGAAATAACCAGTTGCAAGGAAATGGAGCACAGATAGAACTTGCACAAGAGGGGGGATCCCAGTGGGGTGACAGATAGCAGATGTCAGGTCAGGCTCCAATTGGGCACACAGCTCTGTGATTGTGGCCCTGTCAAGTCTGTAGGTGAGGATAATGTGCCTGTCCTCCATTGTTGCCAAGTCCACCAGGGGTCTGTACATGGCGGTATGTCTCCATCTCCTGTTCATCCGCAGAGGCAGCAATCTATAGGGCAAAAGAGTGAGGAGCCAGTCACAAAATGAACATTGCAGCCACAACAGTACAATGCATGATGTTAATTTGAAATGTATAAGTGGCATTTGTCCTGTATGTCCAATTGTGAACTGTGACGCAGTTATAATCCAGGGCCTGCCCCCCCACTGAAATGGCACCCACCTGTCCTGTGTGGAGTGACAGGTGGAAGTGAGGTAATTCCGCTGACTTTGTGTGCCGTTGCGGGAGGCGGTCGGGAACCGCCATGTAACACCTCATTGGATAATATTGGCCCCTATGGGGTACTGTGGCTAATGGTGATCTACACCAGCGGTGACGGTATGCACCGCCGTGGATGTCACCGCCATTTTCTATCTGTTCTCTCACTTGCTACCTGACCTTCAACAGGAGAGGACCTACACTGCATGTGCTGCTGTTACCTGTGTCTGGGACCTACCATGGCGCATGTGACTGGGGAAAGGGACCCTGCCTTCACCTCGGTGGAGTTGGAGAGACCGGTGGATGGGGTCCTACCCCAGTACAGGCTGTTGTATGGGCCTCCAGACCAATAGGTGAGTACACTGTGAGCACAATGCATGGGGCATGAATGCATGGAGTGGTGTGTGTGAAGTTCTCGTGTAGGGGGGGTTGGAGGATGTCCCCTGGGCAGCATGCAGCTTGTGTGCTGGCCCCGGTGTGTGCAAATGGCGATGTGAAGGGGTATGGTGGGCCATAAGTGTAACAGGCAGGACGGTCAGACTAATACCTTTTCCTGTGTGCATTTTTCTGCCGGTCTGCGCCCATCAAAAGAAGGGTATATGGCGTGCCAACGCCAAGGATGTGCGGACCCTGGGGGTATACGGCAGGTTAATCACCCACTGTCGGAAATGGTGGGAGGACCTCAGATACTGGGCACGGAAGACCACGGAGGCCCAGCAGGGGATGGCCTCCCAACGAGGAACGGGTGCCTGTTGAACCCTGATCCCCCTGATGGCCTGCATACTGGCGGTGGCCTATCCGGAGCTGGATGGGCACTTGAGGGCATCACAAGGGGGTGAGTACAGTGCCCATCATTACAACTTACGCCTGGTGGGGTGGTATCTGGGTGGTAGATGTGTGTCTGTGGGTGCCCCTAGACCAGGTCTGACATTGCAGAGTAGGTCCCATGTTGGGCAGGGTTCTGATGTGATATCCCTCCTACCTAGCTTGTAGGCATCCACTACTGGGCTGGGCTGTGCGGGTCCCAGGTATGCTGCAGTTGGCGGTATGTGTCCCTCCCCATGCCCTGGTGGCTAGCATTGTTACTGGTATTGCATTGCATAGTGCGTAGGCCTGTTCCCTGTGTGTGAGTGTGGTATGTATGCCAACGGTGGTGTTGGTGCAGCCATTGACCCAGTGTATTCTTTGTCTCTTCCCTCCTTTTTGTTTTGTCATCCTGTCTTTATGTGCATTAGCATCATCTGGCGGAGGAGCAGAGGCACCAGTGATGGAGGGAGCTGCATCCCACAGGAACCAGGAGGCAGAGTCCACTGACGCTGAGGGCATCAGTGGGACGGAGGGCGAGGGGAGCACCATGGCAGAGACTGGAGGGGACAGTTCAGACACAGATACCTCCTCCGATGGAAGCTCCCTGGTGGTGGCAAACACTTCTGTGCCCACCCTAGCTACAGGTACAGCCCCCACCCCCGTACCAGCACCACCCTGTGCCCAATGACCCAGGAGGGTGGGAATCTCCTTCACCCCAGGCAAATCAGGCCCTGCTCCTGTGAGCCCTGCTGCCCTAAGTAAGGAGGCTATTGACCTCCTGAGATCCATCACTGTTGGGCAGTCAACCATTGTGAATGCCATCCAGTGGCTGGCAGCGCAAATGCAACAGACCAATGAATTTCTGGAGGACATTCACACTGGCTTGGCAGCCCAACAGAGATCAATCCAGGCTGTGGCCTCCTCTCTGATGGCAGCCATTGTCCCTGTCTCCACCCTCCTCCCTCCAACTTCCTCTTCCCAATCCCATTCCCCTAAACCCCAACCTATTCCAAGCACACAGGCAGACAAACATGCATACAGGACAACACATAAGAGTGGCACAGGCAAACACAAGCACCACACATCATCTCACAGGCACTCACACAAACACCATCCACATGCAGACATACCAACAACCACTGCCACCACTGTGTCCCCCTCCTCCTCCAGCTCCTCCACCTCCCTTCCATTTGCATCTACACTCACACCTGCATGCACTACATCCTCATCCACTACCGCCATCATCAGCACACCTAGCAGAACACACACCTCACTGGCAGACACAACCAAAACAGCCATGTACACGTTCCCTGTGTCCTGTCCCTCTGTGTCTGTCCCCCCCTCCCAAGGTACACAAACGCAAGCACTCAGACACCCAACAGCCATCCACCTTACAACAACATCCAGCCCATGCACCTGCACCCAAACACAGCAGACAGACATCTCCCACGACAACTCCCTCTTCCTCCACTCCAAAATCTTCTCCCTCTTTCTGCCCCAATGTCCCATAAGCAGCTTTTCCTCTCCTCCATTGACCTCTTCCCTACCCTCCCCCTGTCCTTCACGTCTGGCCAGGGTGCCAAAAACCTAGGCAACCACCTCATCCACCCAGTAACTTTGGATCATACCTAATTGGACTATTTAATCTACTTATAAGTCCCTAGTAATGTGCACTGTATGTGCCTAGGGCCTATAGATTAAATGCTACTAGTGGCCCTGCAGCACTGGTTGTGCCACCCACTCAAGTAGCCCCATTACCTTGTCCCAGGGCTGCCATTGCAAGGCCTGTGTGTGCAGTTTCACTGCCAATTCGACTTGGCATTTAAAAGTACTTGCCAAGCCTAAAATTCCCCTTTTTCTACAAATAAGTCACCTCTAAGGTGTGCCCTAGGTAACCCCTAGAGCAGGGCGCTGTGTGGGTAAAAGGCAGGACATGTACCTGGGTAGTTTACATGTCCTGGTAGTGTAAAACTCCTAAATTTGTTTTTACACTACTGTGAGGCCTGCTCCCTTCATAGACTAACATTGGGGCTGCCCTCATACATGATTAAAGTGGTAGCTGCTGATCTGAAAGGAGCAGGAAGGTCATATTTAGTATGGCCAGAATGGTAATACAAAATCCTGCTGACTGGTGAAGTTGGATTTAATATTACTATTCTAGAAATGCCACTGTTAGAAAGTGAGCATTTCTTTGCACTTAAATCTTTCTGTGCCTTACAATCCACATCTGGTTGGGTTTAGTTGACAGCTCCTTGTGCATTCACTCAGACACACCCCAAACACAGGGTACTCAGCCTCACTTGCATACATCTGCATTTTGAATGGGTCTTCCTGGGCTGGGAGGGTGGAGGGCCTACTCTCACACAAAGGACTGCCACACCCCCTACTGGGACCCTGGCAGACAGGATTGAACTGAAAGGGGACCTGCTGCACTTCTAAGCCACTCTTTGAAGTCTCCCCCACTTCAAAGGCACATTTGGGTATAAAACAGGGCCTCTGCCCTACCACATCAGACACTTGCTGGAGAAGAAACCTGAACCAGAACCTGCATCCTGCCAAGAAGAACTGCCTGACTGCTCAAAGGACTCACCTGACTGTTTTCTACAAAGGACTGCTGCCTTGCTGTTGGCCTGCTGCCTTGCTGAACTCTTGTCTGGCTGCAAAAGTGCTCTCCAAGACTTCTCTTTTTCAATTTGACTCCTCGTGCGCCGAAAAATTTGACACACAGCTTGCTCCGCGGTGAGAAATTCACCGCAAGCCGATCCGGAAAGACGCCGCTCGACGCAACGCCTATGGTGCGACCGGAACTTCGACGCACAGCCCCGCCTGGACAACGCCACCCAACTTCCCGAGAGGAAACCGACGCGATGCCTGCCGTGAGGAAGAAAATTCCACGCACAGCCCCCCGGAACAACGTGCAGCCGTATAACAAGCCTAGGATTCCACGCACAGAACCTGGGACATCTGTTAATCCTGCGACCCACAGAAGGAGAAGGCCCGCGTGACGGAAAACGACGCACGTCTTCCCCGAGTGAAAAATAACAACGCAAGTCCGTGTGTGAAGGGGCGAAACCGATGCACACACCATTTTTCTTCCCGTAGAACGACGGACGTCTCCCCGCGTGGAAAATAACGACGCAAGTCCGTTTGAGAAGGGGCGAAACCGACGCACACACCATTTTTCCACGCATCTTCTCCTCTGCGGCCCTCTGCGGAGATTTTCCACTCCAAACCAGGTACTTTGTGCTTGAAAGAGACTTTGGGGGTCATTCCAACCCTGGCGGTCGGTGATAAAGCGGCGGCCAACCCGCCAACAGGCAGGCGGTAAAAAATAAGGTATTCTGACCCTGGCGGGAACCGCCAACACAGGCCGCCACTTTAACACTCCGACTGCCACGGCGGGACATACAAACAGCGCGGCAGTCACCGCCAACAGGCAGGCGGCAGACAATGTACCGCCCACCCTATCACAACTCACCAATCCGCCACCTTTTCCGGGGCGGGAGCCCCGCCGATAAAAACACGGCGGAAACAGACTACGAACGGGAAAAGAGCTCACCTCTACACACTCCACGAGGAAGGAGGACAGCATAGAACCTCCTACCAGCTATTGTCTACCTGCTCATCTACCAGGAGTACGAACGCCGGCGCAGACGACAACGGTGAGTACTGCACCTACGACACAGGGGAGGGGGGAGGAGGAAAGCTTACGGGCACACACATGCGCCATACACCCACCCCCCAACCCAAATACCTACACCCCAATGCAGAGCAACAAGTCAGAGTGACACCCCCCAAACCCACCGGAATAATGCAAAGACACAATTAAAATGATCTATAAAATATATGTATAAATAGCTCCATTGAAGGTATGGGAAATATGCTATATGAATGATACAAAATAAGGAATGAACATAGTCAAAAATATATACATAGGCAATAAGTCCTGCCCATTCTGTCAAAGTTCCATAGTCCGTGGGCCAATGTGCACAAACACATGGGCAAAGCCCACACAGGAGACCAGATACCATTGGAGAGAACAATGCTGGGGCATCAGATGATAAAACTACAGGCACCTCAGGGGGAAGGGAAGGGGGGGCACCTCAGCCACATGAGTCCACGACGCCAGATCCACGAGGGGCCTCCATGCCCACTGTCCCATCCTGGGGAGTGCAAAGCCACAGTCTCACAAGTCTCTACAGTGGGTGGCTTGCCCACTGTGCCATCCTGGGGAGTGCAAAGCCACAGTCTCTCAAGTCTCTACAGTGGGTGGCTTGCCCACTGTTACATCCTGGGAAGTGCCAAGCCACAGTCAATCAGATGGATTACCGACTCCACTGTTAATGGAGGAGGCATGGTGCCCAGAGTGCTTCATGAAGCCCTGCTCGACACAGAACGGCACTGTCAATGGGCCAGCGGTGCTTGAGACGGCGTTGCCCAGCGGAGCGGTGCTTGAAAGGAAGGGCCCAGCGGAGCGGTGCTTGAGATGAAGGGCCCAGCGGAGCGGTGCTTGACAGGAAGGGCCCAGCGGAGCGGTGCAGAGACGGCGGGGCCCAGCGGAGCGGTGCAGAGACTGCGGGGCCCAGCGGAGCGATGCTTGAGATGAAGGGCCCAGCGGAGCGGTGCTTGACAGGAAGGGCCCAGCGGAGCGGTGCAGAGACGGCGGGGCCCAGCGGAGCGGTGCTTGAGATGAAGGGCCCAGCGGAGCGGTGCTTGACAGGAAGGGCCCAGCGGAGCGGTGCAGAGACGGCGGGGCCCAGCGGAGCGGTGCTTGAGATGAAGGGCCCAGCGGAGCGGTGCTTGACAGGAAGGGCCCAGCGGAGCGGTGCAGAGACGGCGGGGCTCAGCGGAGCGGTGCTTGAGATGAAGGGCCCAGCGGAGCGGTGCTTGACAGGAAGGGCCCAGCGGAGCGGTGCAGAGACGGCGGGGCCCAGCGGAGCGGTGCTTGAGATGAAGGGCCCAGCGGAGCGGTTCTTGTCACGGCGGGGCCCTGTTCAGCAGTGCTTCTCCCGGCGGGTCCCTGTTCAGCGGTGCTTCTCCCGGCGGGGCCCTGTTCAGCAGTGCTTCTCCCGGCGGGCCCCTGTTCAGCGGTTCTTGTCACGGCGGGCCCCTGTTCAGCGGTGCTTCTCCCGGCGGGGCCCTGTTCAGCGGTGCTTCTCCCGGCGGGGCCCTGTTCAGCAGTGCTTCTCCCGGCGGGCCCCTGTTCAGCGGTTCTTGTCACGGCGGGGCCCTGTTCAGCGCTGCTTCTCCCGGCGGGGCCCTGTTCAGCGGTGCTACTCCCGGTGGGGCCCTGTTCAGCGGTGCTTCTCCAGGCGGGCCCCTGTTCAGCGGTTCTTGTCACGGCGGGCCCCTGTTCAGCGGTTCTTGTCACGGTGGGCCCCTGTTCAGCGGTTCTTGTCACAGCGGGCCCCTGTTTAGCGGTGCTTGTCCTGTGTTTCTAGGGAGCCAGACCTGGCCAAGACTTCCCGCTCAGTCGCCATCCGACCTTGCGGTCGCGGGGCCCTCCTGTGATGGAGTCCTGGGTCCCGTGGGTGTCGTCCGACACAACCGGAATGGGGCTGGTGGGGCCCTCCTGGGCAGCTCGCCTGCTGCCTGACTTCTCCCCCCTGCTGCCCTTGCCCTCCTTCGCTGAAGCTCTGTGGCCCTTGCCTCCCTTTGATGATGTGGCAGGTGACGGGGCAAGGCTACTTTCCTTGGTGGCAGCCGTCTCAGGCTTGTCGCGCCGGCCCTTCTTTTTTTTTTTCCTCTTCGCAGGGGGTGGGCTGGCTGTCCCCTTGCTGCTGGCCGATGTTCCTGCCCTAGGAGCTGGTGGACTCCAATAGCCCTGCACTATGGTCACAGTAGATGCAGGGCTGGTGGTGGCTGAGGTGCTTTTTTTACTCTTACCAGATGGAGGGGGTGGGTCAGTGATTGGAACGAGCTCAAGGTTGGAAAGGAAAAGGACTTGGGAAGGACAGGGACGGGTAGCTGTAGTGGGTATGGGAGTGGAGGAAGAGGATGTGGTTGTAGGAGAGTCAAGCGTGCTGTCTTTGGGTGCAGGTGCTTGTGACGGAGGCTGTCGTGAGGTGGATGGCTGTTGGGTGGGTGGCTGCCTGCATTTGTGTGCTTTGGAAGAGGGGGTGACAGACACACTGGGAGAGGACACAGGGGACGTGTAAATGGCAGTGGGGGTGGTGACTGCACGTGTGCGGACTGTAATGGAGGGTGTGCTGGTGATGGAAGTACTGACTGATGGTGGTGTGCATGCAGGTGTGAGTGGAGACGTCACAGGGAGGGAGGAGGGAGATGAGGAGGTGGGGAACACAGAGGTGGTAGTGACTGTTGGCATGTCGGCATCTGGATGTTGCTTGGGTGAATGCTTGTGGGATCTGTGGTGCTTATGTCTGGATGAGCTGCCCTTGGGTGTAGAGGTGTGTGCAGGCTGGTCTGATGGTGTGGATGGGATAGGCAGAGGAGCAGGAGACTGGGACTGGGTGGAGGGAGTCAGAAGAGGGAGGCTGGAGACAGGGACAATGGCTGCCGTCAGTGCTGAGGCCAGAGCGTTGAACGATCGCTGATGGGCAGCCTGACCCGAATGAATGCCCTCCAGGTATGCATTGCTCCGATGCACCACCCTTTCTACACCCTGGATGGCATTCAAAAGGGTAGACTGTCCAACAATGAGTGTCCTGAGGAGGTCAATGACCTCCTCACTGAGGGCAGCAGGGGTAACTGGGGCAGGGCCTGAGGTGCCTGGGGCGAAGGAGATGCCCGTCTTCCTGGGCGAGCGGGCACGGAGCGAAGGCTGAGGGGCTGCTGGGAGGGCGGGGCTGGTGCGCTGGTTGGCGGCTGTACCTGTTGTGGCGGTGGGCACGGATGTTGCCGCCACAGCTAGGGAGCTCCCTTCCGAGGACTTGTCGGTGTCGCTGACATCTCCACGGGTCCCCATTGTGGAGCTCCACTCGGCCTCCGTCTCACTGGTGTACTCGGAGCCTGTTGTATGGCCCTCTGGGGCCATGTGATATGCAGCTCCCTCGTGCACCGATGCCACTTCTCCTCCGCCTGATGATGCTAATGCACACATGAACAGGAAGACAAAGAAAATGGGGGGGGGAGAAATGAAGACAGGTTGAGTGCATGCATTGGCAACACCGTTGTCGGAGAGGACAGACACAGAAGCCCCCTGCACTAGGCCGCGCAATCGGGGTACACTACTCAGTTATTGTGACTAGGCCTACAGGTCTATGGACGACAAATGCACACATGGGTGAGGCCGGACCATGCATAGCTGTACTTGGCACCCTACAGAGGTGGGGGGCGGGGGCACAGGGCCATGTCTAACGGAGGGGCCTAGCCTACAGAATGCGCCCTGGCCTAGAGATAGCCACAGCCCTCCTCCCCCACCCAGACACCTTCACTGCGCGCAAAGATAGCAGAATGTGCTGATACTCACCCCCTTGTGTCTGCTGTGATGTCCTCACGCGCCCATCCAAATCGGGGTAGGCCACAGCCAGGATCTAGGACATCAGGGGGGTCAATTGGCGGCTGGCACCCCTCCTACGTTGGGAGGCCATCCCCAGCAGAGACTCGGCGGTCTTTCTGGTCCCGCGGTGGATGTCCTCCCACCTCTTTCGGCAGTGGGTGCCCCGTCTGTTGTGGACCCCCAGGGCCCGGACGTCCTTGGCGATGGCACGCCAAATGTCGATCTTCTGATGGCCGCTGACCTATATGACATGTACAGGGTGGTAAAGGAAATCGCATCAGTTTTCTGCCTGGTCAATGTGAGTGGCCCCCCCTCCCCAACTTTGCCATGTGGCACATGCTCTCATCTTTCGTGCGTTGCACTCCTCATTCGCTCCCCTCCCCACCATCTTACATACACCCCACTCAACACAGGCATAGCCCATTCAACGTGCACCCTGTGTACTAACCTGTTGGTCTGGAGGACCGTAGAGTAGGGCATACTGGGGGAGGACCCCATCAACAAGTTTCTCCAATTCTTCGGAAGTGAAGGCAGGGGCCCTTTCCCTAGTCACAGCAGCCATTGTATCTCCCAGACCGAGGTCACAGCAGCACTTACAGTATAAGTCCTCTCCTGTGGATGATCAGCTCTCGAGTGATTAAGCAGTTAGAAAATGGCGGTCACGCCCGCGGCGGTGTGTACCGCGAACGCCGGCGCACATCGTCATTGGCTCCTGAGACCCATAGGGTTCAATGTTAACCAATGCTGCTTTGCGCCGCGGTCTTCGACCGCCTACCGCCACGGTGTGCCACGCCAGCGCAGTGACCTCACATCCCACTGTCACACTTCACAGGTCAGACAGCCGCCATTTCAAGGGCCCACATGGCATAATTTCTACTGCGTCACACAGGACTAGGCCTTGCATTGCCACTCATACAAGCCTTTCAATGCATAGCGATTCGTGTACTGTGCAAGCTGTGTGAACGAACCTGTGGGTTGCTTGACTCTGTGCTCCATGTTGTCCTTCCTAGGTACCGTCCGCTGGGACTTGCGAGGAGAAGGATGAATCCTCCCGTGTACCGACCGCTGGTGGACCTGTCGACAATAGAAGAACGACATATCATACTTACATACAGGCTTGACAGAGCAACTATACATGAACTATGTGCCCAGCTGGAGCCAGACCTGATGTCCCCCATCCGCCAACCCACAGGGATTCCCCCTCTGGTGCAGGTTCTGTCAGTACTCCATTTTTTGGCAAGTGGGTCCTTTCAGACAACAGTGGCCATATCATCTGGGATGTCTCAGCCTATGTTTTCTAAGGTTTTGTCCAGAGTGTTGTCTGCCCTGATGAAATACATGCGGAGCTACATTATTTTCCCTGAGGTGGGCGAATTGGCTACAGTGAAGGGTGATTTCTATGCCCTTGGACATATCCCCAACATCATTGGTGCCATTGATGGGACCCATGTGGCTTTGGTTCCCCCCAAAGAAAGTGAACAGGTGTACAGAAACAGAAAAAGTTATCATTCGATGAATGTCCAGGTGGTCTGTTTGGCTGACCAGTACATCTCCCATGTAAATGCCAAGTTCCCTGGGTCAGTGCATGACGCGTATGTCATGTGAAATAGCAGCATCCCTTATGTGATGGAACAGCTACAGAGACACCGTGTGTGGCTAATTGGTGACTCTGGTTACCCAAACCTGTCGTGTCTACTGACCCCAGTGAGGAATCCCCGGACCAGGGCAGAGGAACAGTACAATGAGGCCCATGGGCGAACTAGGAGGATCATAGAAAGGACCTTCGGGGTCCTGAAGGCCAGGTTCAGGTGCCTCCATATGACAGGTGGATCCCTAATGTACTCACCAAAGAAGGTGTGCCATATCATCGTGGCCTGCTGTATGCTTCACAATCTTGCTTTGCGACGCCAGGTGCCTTTTCTGCAGGAGGATGGTCCAGATGGTGGTGTTGTAGCAGCTGTGGAGCCTGTGGAGAGTGAAGAGGAGGAAGACAACGGGGACGACACGGACAACAGGGATACAGTCATACAACAATATTTTCAGTAGCACACAGGTAAGAATCACCCACGCCATTTTACATTTACTTAAGGCCTCATGCGTCTCCACTGTCTCTGTTTCCCCCCAGTTCCTGTTAACTGATTTGTGACTTTCCCTTCCCTTTTCAGAGCTGTATGACCCACTGCCTGACTTCAGCTTTGTTTGCCCATGGACTAAAGCTTATTGAAATTGGTATGTTGTCATCACAAAGTAACTGGACATTATTGCTCCGTTATGTGTAATACATTTGTTAAGAATACAAGCAGACTCCTGTTATTTTAAGTGCAATAAGTGATTTATTTTAAGTGCTACATATAGGTACATGATTGTAAAAGGGTGATGGGTGGGGGTGGAGTAATGTCCATGGCAGAGTCCAGTTCTCAGTCGCACAGGTGCATTGTCCATATGCCTGTGGAAGGATGGAGCAGGGGCAGTTAAAGGTTGGACAGGGTGACAATGTGGGACAGTGGGATGACATCAGGGGGTATCTTCGGATGGCGGGGGTCTTGCAATCCTACTCTGTCTTCTTGTGAGATCTCAGGTTCCGCTTGCGGGGTGGTTCTTCTTCTGCAGGAGGTGGGGTTCTGGTGGCCTGTTGTTGTGTGGGGGCCTCCTGTCCACTAGCGCCGGCGGAAGTGGTAGGCTGTTCCTGGCCTGGGCTAGTGACAGGGGCCCTTTGGGGTGCCACATGGTCCCGCAATGTGGTGACTATCTGGGTAAGGGCCACGACGATGGTCCCCATTGCGGAACCGATGTTCCTCAGTTCCTCTCTGAACCCCATGTACCGTTCCTCCTGCAGTACCTGGATCTCCTGGAACCGGGCCAGTACCATCTCCATCGTCTCCTGGGAGTGGTGGTAAGCTCCCATGATGGAGGAGAGGGCCTCTTGGAGAGTCGGTTTCCTGGGCCTGTCCCCCCCCTGTCGCACAGCAGCCCTCCCAGTTCCCCTGTGTTCCTGGGCCTCTGTCCCCTGGACGGTGTGCCCACTACCACTGCCCCCAGGTCCCTGTTTTTGTTGGGGTGGTGGGTCAACCTGGGTGCCCTGTAGTGGTGGACACACCGCTGATTTACGTGTCCTGGAGACAGAGGCATGGGCCCGCTGGGTGGGAGCTGTGCTGGTGTTCCCAGAGGGGGTTGGGTCTGGTGTAGCCTGTGGCTGTCTGTGGGGAACCGACTGTCCAGAGGTCCCCGATGGGCCGGGCTGGTCATCTGGGTCCAGGGAGACAGAGCTGCTGTCATCGCTGGGGGCCTCTTCTGGGGGTGGGATGGACATCTCTGGACCCTCCGTGGCGGTGTGGTGGCGTTCATGTCCTGCAGGGGTATAAAGGTATGGTTATTGCTTCTGTGTGTGGCATTTCGTGTGATGGGTGGGTGTCCGTGTACCCAAGTGCAGGCATTCCCTTGTGGGGGCTTTTGTGAGGGTGGCTTGTGGGGGTGATGTGTGTGTGCAGTGGGCATGCTTTGGTGATGGGTGTCCATGCTTTGTGGTCGCATGCAGGGCTTGGTGTTGGGATGGGTGGGTTGTGATGGTGAGCCTTTTGCTAGGAGTTTGTGTGATGGGGGTGGGGGTGTGGGTGGGGGTATGATTTGGCATGCAGGTGGGGTGGGGGTGGGAAGCAGTAGTGAAGATTTGACTTACCAGAGTCTATTCCTCCGCCTACTCCTGCGAGGCCCTCAGGATGCAGGATGTGCAAGACTTCCTCCTCCCATGCTGTAAATTCTGGGGGAGTAGGTGGGGGTCCGCCGCCAGTCTTCTGCACCGCAATGTTGTGCCTTGATACCATGGAACGCACCTTCCCCCGTAGGTCGTTCCAGCGCTTCCTTATGTCATCCCCATTGCGTGGATGCTGTCCCACCGCGTTGACCCTGTCCACTATCCTTTGCCATAGCTCCATCTTCCTGGCAATTGTGGTGTGCTGCACCTGTGCCCCGAAGAGCTGGGGCTCTACACGGACTATTTCCTCCACCATGACCCGGAGTTCGGCGTCAGTGAACCTGGGGTGTCTTTGGGGTGCCATGGGGTGGTGTGGATGAGGTGTGGGGTGGCGTTTGTGGTGATGAGTGTTGTGCGTGTGGTGTTGTGTGGTGTTTGGTGCGTGGATTCTGTGTGGGTGATGGTGTTGTGTGCCTCTGTGTCGTGGGATTGTCTATTCTGTGCTCTCTCTCTAGCCTTCGTCAATAATTTCGGGTCGTAGGGGTTTGTGGGTGATGTGGGTGTGTGTTTTATATTGTGTTGGGTGTGTGGGAGTGGTGTTAGTATGTGTATCAGGTGTGCATGTTTCAAACTGACCAATGTGGCTGAGTTTTCTATGTGTGTGTGTATTTTGACCGCAGCGGTGTGTACCGCCAATGGAATACCGCGTTTGAAAGACCGCCGCGTGGATTTGTGGGTCAGAATGGTATGGGCGTATTTCTGTTGGCGTGGCGGTGGAGGTTTGGTCATCGCCATTTTTTCGCTGACCTTTGGTGTGGCGGACTTTTGTGGTTGTCGGGTTTTTGGCGGTTTGCAGGTTGCGGGTCAGAATGACTGTGGCGGTTTACCGCGGTTGCGGCGGTGTTATGGCGGCCTTCTGACCGGCGGTAAGCACCTTTTACCGCCGAGGTCAGAATTACCCCCTTTGTTTGCTTTTTAAAGACGTAAGACACTTTATATCACTTTTCAGTGATATCTATACAATTTCCTATTGCATCTTTTATCGTTTTTGACCTACAAATATCCAGATAAATATTATATATTTTCCTAAACACTGTGTGGTGTATTTTTGTGGTGCTACATTGTGTTATTGTATGATTTATTGCACAAATACTTTACACATTGCCTTCTAAGTTAAGCCTGACTGCTCGTGCCAAGCTACCAGAGGGTGGGCACAGGATAATTTGGATTGGGTGTGACTTACCCTGACTAGAGTGAGGGTTCTTGCTTGGACAGAGGGTAACCTGACTGCCAACCAAAAACCCCATTTCTAACAGCTGTCCTATCATTGCAGGCCATGTTGTATTGCCAAATGTTCTCCTTTTCTGCCACTCAAAGCAAGGAAACCAAGACAGGAATTAAATCCAAGTTGGTTATGTTCCAGTGGAAAGACGTGATTATAAAAAATGTATAATATTGCAAAACATAATTGTGAAGTTAAGGGAGCAAAAGTTCAAAAATCATCACATTTAAAACAAACACCAATATGTGTTGGGGAAGATGGCAAACTCAAATTGCCTGTACATGTCTAAAAAGAGAATTCAAAATGTTCAAATGTATGGAAAATTGCTAAAATAGAAACAACACCAGCCTTGCTTAGTAATGGCACTTGGTGGAGCAATTCTAGATTAGCTGGGAAAATAAGATAGATGAAACAGATTTGTCTGTAAGTAATGAACTTGATTTTGCCAGTGAATCAATAAATTTGAAAAACAATATTTATAACAGTGGCGGAGTCACTTCTGACAATTCTGTTTCATTAGATAGCATGGACAATAGAAAAAGAAATACTCAGTTACCTAAAAAGTTTGATAATTTTTTAAGAGAAATTTTAATTCATCTAAAAGTTGAGGATCTTACTATGTATTTCATTTGCATGTTCTTTTTCTTTTCGTTCTTGTTAGTTTTTGTTTTGTGTTGCATATGAAAGGGAGTCATGTTGTAAGTTCAGAGTAAGTGTTCACATGTAAGCATTTAAAATTCCATAACTACGTTTGTATGTACGTACATACTGTACATCGCCTAACATGATTTGAATTTATCCACGTTTCCATTGGTTGTCTTATGTATTTGCTTATGTCACATTTCAAGTTCCCTATGAATCCTAAGGCATGCATGGATGCTCCAATAAAGAGTTACTATTTTGTCTCAACTTGGATCTTCATTACTTACCACACCTTCACAACTAATAACTCAATTTCTTACACGTTTGAATTGTTGGTACTGCTTGAAAGTAGCACACATTTATCTGTGCTGACTGCGCATGGATGCTCCAATAAAGAGTTACTACTTTGTCTCAACTTGTATCTTCATTACTTACCACACCTTCACAACTAGTAACTCAATTTATTACACTTTGGAATTGTTAGTACTGCTTGAAAGTAGCATACATTTATCTGGGAATTCACTGTTGCCTATATATTAGCTACCAGGGGTTGAGAAGAGTTTTTCGCAGAACTGTGTTTCAAACTAAACGGAGAGAGTTTATTGAGTTGTCGGGGGGTGCACCCTGCCAAATTAATACGTCCACTGCTGACAGCAGGGGTGTCCAAGTACGGCCTAAAAGACAGTTTCCAAGCCACATTTTCAGAATTAATACCCAGGTCCTAATTTAGAGTTTGCCGGAAGTGGAATATCTGCCAAAATGTGCTGGAAATCCCATCCACCCTTTTTTGAGAATATAGGCATCTATGCACTCTAAATAGTGGGACCTGTGCACCTGCTGTTTTCTAGCAAATGACCAGCATCTGCCGAATTCTAAATCAGGCCCTGAGTTTTAACTGACTTCAATTTAAATCTGAGTTCCATTTTCTTTTGCATATGATCTGTCTGGCACAAGAATGTGGAACTGATCAATACCATACTCAAATGCGTTCTGAAACACCTATTACATTTTTTAATAGCACAAAGTGGTACTGAACACACCAACTTGGTCAATTGCCATTTCCTGCTGTCATTTAAATGCTGGAACAGAAATCCTTCCAGGAATGTTCCGAGGCAAAGAACAAGGAATACTTTTGTGTAATTTACTGACTATTTGATAGGATTTCCTTATTACCAGTTAGATAGCTCAGTGAGTTGCGTGCTTTCTACTGACATTTTCGTGGACCCAAAAAGTGACAGTTTTAAATTCAAGGTATGTGTATGTGCCTCTCATTCTCTTAGTTGGATAAATCATTAAAAAAACTGTTGAATTTGATAATATAACTGGAATTTCCACAGCTGCCAAGTGGCAAATTTACTATAGTATCGTATTTTAAAAACAAAGAATTACTACAAAGCAATTGCATTGCTAGATTTATGACCTACTTTCCACGCGTATGTATATCTCTACACAGACACAACATTTCACGGAAAGGCATCTGTTTTGATTAGCTTATTTTTAGCACATGGAGCATTTTTAGCAAACACTGTTCACCGCAGTAAGTTCAGCTATCGTGCGCAGAGGTTTATCGCAAGGGCTGATTTAACCATGTGTTATGTAACTGGCTTGTAAAACCTCCTGCACTCTGGACCGCTGCCCGCATGCTCATTGATTGGTCGTAAAGCTGCCTCCAGGAATCTGGGCAGTAGGTTAACATAGCTGTAAATAAAATATAAAATCAGGGCCGTTAATGCTCAGTCTGTTTATTGTATGGGATAAGTGTACTTTCTCATTGGCGAGCACACAAAGTAAATTTATCCTGGAGGCAAATACTTTGCCTTTTCCTCGCACATGACTATTCAAGGGCATTCGCTCTCTGGAGTGGACCCTGGCTCGCCTCTGGCATTGTAGACATTCTCATGAAGTCAGTAGTAGTAACAGATTAATCTTGTAACAGAGGGAGAAGCATGTTTCTGCACTTGTGTTAATTGAACTGTTACAAACCAAATACGAGTCTAAATTGTTTCTGCGTTCTAGGCCACTTCATGCACAAACAGACTTTCTTTTTCGTCTAATCGTGTGCCAATTTTCCAATCAAGCATACAAGGCTGACATTTAAACGTGTGACCTGATACTGCATAAAATGCCATGCCTCCCAAAGAGAGCAGATTGAAAAACTGTGAAAAAAAACTTTGATACCCTTGTTGCTGTGATATTCAGTGAGGGGGGCTGGGGATTGTAGCAGGTAGGGGTTCTCTTCGAGGCACAAGACTCAGGGTATGTGGACGTAGGGTACATGGTCAGACTCCTCCCAAGAGGCCTGTATCTGCACCATAAACCCAGCACGTACCATTAGCCGCATTCGTCAGTCTCTCAATGTGATATTATCATAAAGCATTCTCTCTCATCCAGAAAGACCATTGAGGACATAGTTTGATTTATACGACCGCGTGAGAAAAAAAAGTATAATGCATTCCTAATTGCAAGTATTTATTTAGCAAACAGACACAGGAATATTTGTTAACTCTTTTAGTTTTTCCAATTGCTACCCTTTTCCATCCATCATCACTGGCAAAACATCATACATCTGTCACTCACCTCTTTCAGCAACTTAAGCCCTTCCATTATCATATTATTTATTTATTTCTAGAATACGGAGACCTCTACAGATAATGCAAGTAACAGACAACCATAGAATGGAGGTAAAGTGTTAGGGGTAAAATGCAAGACAAATCTGTTAATTAGGAGTGGAACGTCTGAAGAGCTGCTATTGAGACGGGAATATCCCCTGCATAGTATTAAAGTGTATACACCCGGCCTTAGTGACCCCACTGCACTTAAAATCGGAATCCTTTTTCATGCACTACGCTAGACCACTAACCGAGCATGTACACGAGGCATTGGCCTGTCAATGGTGAAACAAAGGTTGAGACCCTGGTCTGTGACATGGGAGGGTACCTCGAGAATACTCTCTCTGATGTCATGGAACTACTGTCAATGTCTTGGATTGTTGACATAAAGCAGTGGTGGCAATATACCGATTTTTGGAAGGATTAGTAGCCCTGAGTGAACCTCTTTTTTGATTCTATGAGGAAGTGCAACCTAGTGGTCAGTTTCATGTAAAAGGTCCCCTTCAGTGTAACACCCAGACCCTTGTGCTGACATTTCATGTGCATGTTGAGTGTGGGTTTCCATAATGTCTTGGTGAGGCTCATACATTACACTGAGTGTGTGCACAGTGGGTTTGATTGCTAGGACCCCGTTTTAGCATGGAGGGTGGATGAATACTGTGCCAAGGTATAAATGGCACTACTGTGTTTAAAGGGTGGAGAGCCAGCTGTCACTGAGTATGATGTGCCTATCGTCCAGTGTAGCCAAGTCTACAAGGTGTCTGTACACGGGTGCTTGCCTCCTCCTCCTATTCCTCTGCAGTGGTTGGCACCTAAGTGAGCCAAAAGTAAAAAGGGTGTGACAACAGGACCATTAGGCGCACAACATCAGAGTACACACAGGGTGTATGTACATTGGACACTAGATTGTCTAGGTGTGTACAGTCAACACCAATGATGTACTTTGAAATTTGATACATGAATACTAGCATTAGGAAATGGCAACCACCTGTCCTGTATGCAGGGACAGGTGGAAGTTACCTCACTCTGCCGGCGTTATGCATTATGGCGAAAGGCGGTCTGCACCCCATGCAATTCCTCATTGGCTAACATGGGGCTCTATGGAGCACAGGAACCAATGACGATCAACGCTGGTGGTGACGGTGTTCACAGCCGCGGACGTGACCACCATTTTCTTTCGGTGACTTCACTTGATTCCTGACTTTGCACTGGACTACATCTCCACTGCATGTGCTGCTGTGACCTATGTCTGGGACTGCCATGGCAGGCACACCAGGGGAAAGGGCCTTAGCCTTCACATTGAAGGAGTTGGAGAGGCTCGTGCATGGGGGCCTACCCCTGTATAGGCAGTTGTATGGGCCTCCAGACCAACAGGTGAGTACATCCTGGGTACGTTGCATGCAACATGGCTGCATGGAAATGTATGTGTGTGCTAGTAGTATGTCATTTGGGGGGATATGGCTGCAGGCAATGAGAATGCAGAGGTACAGGTCATGTGTGTGCCTGATTAGGGGTAAATGCAGTATGTAGGCCATGTGTGTGACAGGCTTGATTGTATGGTTCATGGTGTCCTTCTGTCTGTGTTTCCTCTGTAGGTCAGCACCCATCAAAAGAAGGGGTTGTGGTGTGCCATTGCCAAGGACGTGCGGACCCTGGGGGTCCATAGTCGGCAGAGCACCAACTGCAGGAAACGGTGGGAGGACCTGAGACACTGGGCCCGGACACCGCAGAGGCCCAGCTGGGGTCGGCCTCCCAACAAGGGAGAGGTGCATGTCAGAGCCTGACCCCCTAATGGCCCGCATACTGGCGATGGCCTACCCAGAGCTCGATGGCCGCTTGAGGGCATCACAACAGCCACAAGGGGGTGAGTACAGTGTGTGTGTGACATTCATCATGTGTTGCCTGGCATGTTATTTGGGTGCAGGGTTCTAGTCAGTGGATGCCCCAATATGCCAGTTTAGACATTGCTGCGTGGTCCTGCTTAGGCATGTAGGGTGGTATGCATGTATAGAATTGCTAGGTAGCTAACCTTCCATGGCAGACAGGGCAGTTGGTCCCAGTAGGTGTGCAGATGGAAGTGTTTGGGTCCTACCTGCTGTAGTGCATAGCCAATGGTATGCCACTGTGGTCCATTCTGCCCATTCATAGTCCCACTGAGTGACAATGATATATATGCCATCTGTGCTGTTGGTGCTGTAATTGACCTTATGCTCCCTTTCTCTCTCCCACCCCTCTCCTTTTGTCTTCCTGTCCATGTGTGCATTGACATCATCTGGCGAAGGAGCAGAGGCACCAGTGAGTGAGGGGGATGCAGCCCATGGAACCCAGGAGGCAGAGTCTACCAATGCCGAGGGGACCAGTAAGACCAGTGAGGGGTGCACCACGGGGAAGACAGGAGCTGATACAACTGACTCTGATTCCTCCTTTGAGGGAAGCTCCCTGGTTGTGGCAGATCCCACTGGGACCACTCCAGCAACGTAATCTTTTGCCACCCCTGTACCAACACCGCCCTCCCAGTAGCCCCCACTGAGTTGCCTATGCCTGCCCACCCAGGAGCATAGGCGTCTCCTTTGCTCCAGGTATCTCAGGCCCCATCCCAGTCAGCTCTGCAGCCCTCATAGAGGAGGCTATTGACCTGAGATCCATCTCTGTAGCGCAGTCAACCATAGTGAATGGCATCCAGTGGCTGGCATCCCAGATGCAGCAATACAATGCCTTCCTGGAGGGCATTCACGGTGGTTTGGCGGCCCTACAGAGATCGTTTCCGGCTTTGTCCTCCTCTCTGATGGCAGTCAGTGTCCCTGTTTCTTCCATCCCCACTCCAACTACCTCTTCCCAGTCCCTGTCTCCTCTCCCCCAACCCATCTCACACACACATTCTGACAAGCATGCACTGAAAACAACAGACAGGACTCACAAAGACAAACACAGGCACCACACTTCAGTCTACAATCACACACACAGCCAACACACAGAGGCACACACAACATCAGCCACTGCCTCCACTGTCTCCCCCTCCTCCCTCACAGTCACATCAGCACTCACACCTGCATGCACAGCATCAACAGTCCCAGATCCTGCCACCTGCACAGCCTTGCCCACAGTCACCACAACAGCAGACCCGCAGACATGCACCCCACACACCACATGCACACTCACCACCATCACCACCTCATGTAGCACACCCACCTCACTTGCAGCCACCACCACAACATCCATCCACATGTCCTGATTGTCCTCACCACCCTGTCTGCACCCTCCAAAGACATACAAATGCTCCCACTCGGTCCCCCAACAGGCATCCACCTCACACATGCACACTGTCCATGCACCTGCACCCAGATCCAGCACACCTCCTCCTCCTACAACCACTCCCTCTACCTTCACTCCCGTAACTCCTCCTACATCCCGCCCCACTGGTCCTAAGAAGCTTTTCATTTCCCACCTTGACCTTTTCCCTACCCCACCCACGTCCTGCCCTTAAAAGGAAAGTCCCACCCACCCAGCCCAGTACCTCCAGCTCCAAACTGACTCCTGTTCCTCCCCCTAATTGTACTCCTGCCACTAAGTTCAAGAAGGATGGCACTCCGGCCCCCCATCCCACGGTCACTCCGTTGCCCCCAAGCCAGAAGGGCAAGGACTCACCCCCTCCCAACCAAAACACAAGGACCCTCCTGTGAAAAAGATACCCCTCCCAGCCCCCATCGCCCCACTGCCCCGTGCCCCCTGAGGTGCCTGCCTACCGTTACCATGATGCCTCTGCCCGGTGGAGTGACTGGGCTGTCAGGATTCAAGTTGGGCCTTGGATGTTGGCCTATGGCCTTTAGAGACTTTGGACTGGCCAATGGCCCTTTCAGTACATATTTATATTTATATTTCTCTTTTTATACAATTGAGGTCGCTGTTCCCACCTAATTACAGTGATTGGACAACAGGTATGTGTCCTGGCTTTCTTTGCTCCTGGGTACTGTTGCTGTTGATTTACTCTGCAAATTGTTCTGGGGGTGTGGCATGTGTGTTTGGTGTGTTTTGTGCGTGTGTGTGTGTGTCCCTTCCCCTCCTCCTCCCTTGTATGATGGGCGGCTGCGCTCACCTTCATCGTCTTCGTCGGCGTTGTGCTCCTGGACTGTCATGGCGTGGTACAACATCGGGAAGACTTCCAGTTCTGGCTCCATGGCGGCCAAGGACTCCTCTGTGTCCCTGGAGGTGAGTGTCTCCTTTTATATGAGGTGTTTCCACCAGGCTTTTGGTAGTGTTGCTAACGCCCCAGAAATCCTGGTGTTCTGCTATGTCATAATATGGTGGGTGGATCCTTGTCTTCCACCTGCCTGTAGGTGGCTACCTCCGTGTTCAGTCATTGTACTGCACTGGCGTTTGGGGTGGTACATTGGCTGTCTATGGGAGGAATCACCACCATGGTCATTATTTGTCAGTCATTACTGCTGGCCAGGTGGCGTTACTACCGCTATCGCTGGCGTGGCGGTCAGATGACTGACAATGTCATAATGAGGACTATAGTGTTGGAAGCGGCGTGTTCTAGTTGGATGAGCCGAGGCCCTAGCCAGACAGAACCTGCCACTCTAGTCAGGGGTCGGTGATCACACTCACTGTACAACCTGCACTCACCGATGGGTAGCTTGGCACAGAGCAGTCAGGCTTATCACAGAGGCAATGTGTAAAGTGTTGGCACACCATTTCCATACAACAAATACACTGAGTGGCACAAAAGAGTCTTCAAATGAGGTGTATGTAAGTAAAGTTTGTATTCAACACACACATTACTTAGTACAACATGAACGTCATGTAAATCTGGGCATAACCACATATTTATTTAGAAATATCATTAGCAGTATTAGACCCAATTGTGTTAAAAAACCTTAGCAGTATGTGCAGAAAAATAATACTTTCCTTCCCAGCACCCTCACGTGGTGCCAAAACATTGTCAGCATGAGACCCACTCTAGCAGTTAACCCAATTCAATATCATACCATTATAGGGTGCACCCCGGTTCACAACAATGGCAGCAATGTAAACATACAGAGAATAGCAGCACTCCTAATTAGCTCCGCAGCCTGGCCTGCACAGGTAAAACCCAATGCCAATAGTGATAGTCCTCTGACAATGGAAAAATGTGTATGGCAACACTGACGTGAGGTGTTGTCAATCACTAGCAATCACTCCCACTCACTCACTCCGCACCGCTAAACGGTGCAATGGATTTCATGCATGCTAGTATAACCTACACTCACTCCCAGCACCCTAATGTGGTGCACTGATTGCTCGCAGGCTAGTGGTCAGTGAGCTCGCAGACCCCACCCGGTCCAAACCTTCCCCCACCTTCTAACCAGTTCCTACTACCCCAGCCCACACAAGCTAGAGATGAAAGCACCCTTTCCCCTGTTCCTAGGCCACTCGCAGCCAGAGGTACACTTATTCTGGATCCCGGGACAAAGGTGGGGAGGAAGAAAGAGATAACGGCTGATCAGGCAACAGTCAACAATTGGAGGTTTGGCCACCACTCGGGAAGTTCACTCAGGGGTCTCCACAATGTACCTTCCGGCGCAGGCCCCAAGTCTGCCAAGCATGATGGGAAGGTCCCTTTGGGACACACCTTGTTTACAGTGGTGCCCAACCAAGCCAGGCACTCCAGTACACAAATAGTTACCAATTCTAAACCTCCCTGACAGGAGGCACTACGTCTGGGACACAATGAGTTGACTTGCCCAAGACAGTCCAGGTTGCGCACAAAGAGTTACCATATACGCACCTCCCTGGAAGGAGGCACAATGTCTGGTGTGCAATGACTTGAGTCGGACCATAAAATTCCAATAATATGCAAAGAGGTACCAATGCCGTACCTTCCTGGAATGAGGCACAACATCTGGTACGCCATGACTTGTGTTGCACCAGACAATTCCGATTGCACATGAAGAGTTATCAATGCTATACCTCTGTGGCATGAGGTGCAATGTCTGGTGAGCGATGACTTGCGTCACACCAGACAATTCTAGATACACACGAAGTTGTCAATGCTGTGCCTCCCTGGAATGAGGCAGAACGCCTGGTGCGTGATGACGAGTCATGCCAGACAAATCCAAACATACACGAGGAGTTCCAATCACGTACCTCCTAAGACTCACAATGTTCGGTGAACAATGACTTGAGCCACACCAGACAAATCCAGTGACACACACAGAGATGCAAGTGCAGCAGTGCCACATGAAGTAGAATGGGACACTGTTCCGGGTACACCCCCACCTCAGAGAGACACAACAAGTGAATTGGGCAGCACACACAATGAGCATGCAGTTGGGTGTTGAATAAGAGAAATGCGGCATGGTCGATAAAATCGGCCATGCGGTGTCCCACTATTGGTGAATCAGCTCACTGTCAACAAGAGGCTTATCCATGTCATGGCCTCATGATGAAGAGCCACACTCCTTGAATGCAGGCAGTACTTTGAAGGCTACGCACCAGGCAAATCCAGTCTCCAGGCTCAATACTTAGTTCCATGATCACACCAGTGCTACCAGGTGACATCCAGGTGACGATGTAGGCACTTAAGAGAGAACTGTTCTCCAGATGACACAGGTAGAAGGTCTAGGTCCCTTGCAGAAGGTTTTGATGTCCCTGGGATCTCCACAAGAGAACAGAGGGCAAGCCAACAAGCCCTTGGAGAACACACTTTAGAGTGCCACACAGCAGCAACCAGTTTGCCCAGGAAGCCAAGATACAGGAAGGGTACACAGGCCCGTATTTATACTTTTTTTAGCGCCGCATTTGCGCCGCTTTTTGACGCAAAACGGCACAAACCTACAAAATACAATGGTATTTTGCAAGTTTGCGCCTTTTTGCGTCAAAAAACGACGCAAATGCGGCGCAAAAAAAGTATAAATACGGGCCACAGTCCTTTACTAGGGCAGTAATTACTGCTTGTGCACAACAGATTCTTCTGGCAGTGTGCACCATATGGTCCAGGGTCTCCGTCCCATGGTCCGGCAGTATGCCTCTAGTTTGCTGCTGGGTGGCACCAGTAGTTATACTGTAGTGCCCTTTGAAATTGGGTGAGGTTTAGAGGGTTTCCCTTTGAAACACAGATGTCTCCTCTAAATTTCATTCCAGTCTGCCATGGGCTGTGGAATGCATATCCTCATCTCTAGAGGGGCCATGATCTGACTCCAAGATGTCAAGTGTCAGAACCTCTATTTCCGATCTATCCAGCCAGATTCACAAATGGCAAAGGTCTTCGTTCCAGTAGTGTGTCCATGTTTTAGAGTTGTTGCTGGGGAATGCACAGATGTCCTCCTCGACCCCCCAGTGTGGACTGGAGTTGATTAAAAGGCCCACAAAGCGTTTGAAGGCAGAGAAATGTCCACTTTCTAGGTGTAATTTCTCCATGATTAATGACAAAACCACCTTTACCATTGAAAGTGATTTTTTGCGATGACTCCAATGATAGTAAACAATATGAGGCTGTTCTGCTGCATTCCACTGCAGCTATGAGTAATTGTAACACTTCCCCCATGTTAACCTATGGGCAGAGCAACTCTGCTATACAGTGAAAACACACATGGGTATTCTTGACTCTATTGCACACTTCCAAGCCTGAATTGGCAGGCTGGACATGTGGTTAAAAGCACTATAGGTGCAAGTGTGCACACAGGCCTGCTAAGACAGGTGGGATTCATGTTTAAAGTACCATAGGTGCTAGTGAGCACACCAAAGATTGCTATGTTAGGCTGGATACATATTTGAAAAACTCCTGGGTGCTAGTGCACACACAAAGGCCTGCTACAACAGGATGGACACAGTAAAGCACCATATATTCTGGTGTGCACACGCAGGTATGCTGTGACAAGCTGGATACATATTTAAACACACCATAGGGACAAAACTGTGCACACAGGCCTGCTATGACAGGCCCAGCACATGTTTAGCATGCCAATGGGCACACTCGCACACCCTGGCCAGTACTCTTCCCCAAATAAGTAGGAAGGTGTATCCCCTTTCACACTGTGCTGACAGTGGAAAAGGGCCCAGGGCCATAAGGCAACTGGGTAGGGAATCAGCAAAAACCTGTGGAAAGAGCTGACCCTTTCTAGGTGTCTTCCCTACCACGCATTGAACACCCATGTGTACGTGCCCAGCCTGCCGTCTATCTTCCACCTGCCCTTCAAGGGTGTGCTCCAGGGGTAGCAGGGGGGCCCCTCAGGATTGGCAATGAAGTTTGCAGTGCAAACCTAAGCCCAAGTGCAACTGCGCCTCCACAGGCCTTCAATGACAGGCCCAATACATGCTTTACAGGCTATTCCATTGGGTGGCACACTAAGTGCAACGTCCTGCTAGTAACCAGGGCTGTACAAGCTACAGGTATGTGGTGTACATTTTTACTGGGCACTCCAGGCTACAGCGTCTGTAACAAGCCCATAAGCGCCCCCTATGCGCATGTGTAGTCAGGACACTGTAGTACAGTGGGAAAGTGTCCATGCAAAGGGAGACAGCAAAAGAGCAGGAGGAAAAAGCAAAAAATAAAAAAGGGAAATCGCCTAAGAAGGGTAATTTCCAACACATAATTACTCCAATGTGAACTCTTTTCAGCTCAGCTGACCTAAGGGGTGACACCAGATAGTGATTACTTAGTGAACTTGCACCTGTGCTACCAATGTCATGACGTTTTGTTACTCCCTTGAGATATTCTACACCTGGATGAGCCCCACAGGACTGGGAAGGGGACACTATAGATGGTTGAGAATCTAGTGATTACCTGTAGTTGGGAGTAGTGAACCGTGTATTTTCTCTATTAATGTGTGTAGTATTTCTTTTTACTGTGACATTGAAGTACTCTTTTTTAGAAGGTAAAGCAAAGGGTGGACAACTAATTATTGTGGCAATTAGTTCACTGTAGAATTCTGAGCCAGTGCCTTCTCTTCTCTACTTCCCTGTAAAGCTTTGATTGCTTACCCTCACTGCCCTGACAGCCTAGTGCACAAAGGGAGTAGTTGACCACGTTTGCAGATCCCAGCATGCCTGAGCCAAATGACTCTCACACACGATAGTGGCTTAGTAGCCCCCCTCAAGTCCTGTGTCACTGAGTCGGGTCTGACAGATACATTTCCAGTTGTGTTCCAAGTTTCAGAAGAACAAGATTCAATGTAATGTCCTGAAAGGGGCTTTTTGATGGTATATTCCTTTTGGTTGTGATGTTTCTCTGACCACTTATAATTGGAGGTTTTTGGTCAGATATGATAGTAGGCCAGTGTTGATCAACTTGTATTATCTGCATTCTAGATTTAACTCTGCCATACTTTCAAGAGGAAGCCAGTGTTGGTGTCTTAACATAGGTCTGATGTGGTGGAATTTTCTGTTTGCAGTCACCAATTGGAGCGGAGTGTTGAGGAAGATCCTTAGAGGCTCAATAAAAGTTTTTGAAAACCTGCTAATTTCAAATTTCCTCAATCAGGGTGGGTAAGCACTAGTGCTTGGACTGCAGACCACAAGACTGAGTGAATTATGGATCGTTTATGCATTGTGGAAAGATGTAGGTGGTAGGAGTCAGTCAGATGGGCAATATTACCAATGGTAGTTTTAAAGTTTTGTCAGTGACAAAGATGAGTAACTATGCATGTGGGACCAAGCATGGATAATTATGTTGGAGGATGTCAAGCCATTTTTGACTGGAGAAGGAGAGCCAGTAAAGAAGATTAAGAATTTTGCTGAATATGGAATATGAATATAAGGCATATTAGATATAGGTGCTGATTTAGATTTCAGCTAGACATCAGACATCTGTACTTTGTCACAACAGTGACGGATCTCCCATCTGGCAAAATATAAATCCCATACAAAATAATGGGAGTTATATTTCAGTGGACAGGATATCTGTCACCATTGTGATGGAGTATCCCATTTGTTGAAATCTAAATGAGGCCCATAGTCTCTTCTTTCTAGGTTACACAGAGGTCAGGCAGTAATATTCTGAATTTGCTGTAAACAAAACAGAAAGTAGGTATCATACCAAAGTGATGGACTGCTATTAATGAGTTAGGAAGGCACACAATTAAGAACTGATGCTTTCAAGCCATAGATAGAAAAAAATAAATTTACTCATGGTTTTCAGTAAACAATAGAGCCACTGTCGGTAAGTGGTTGCCAAAATAAACTCTATGTTTCGACTGTTTGAAGAGAGAATTGGCATGGATCTATAAAGCCAGAAGTGGGGATTTTGGCTGTAAGGACTAGTGCCACTTCCAATCATCCCCGTCTGGCATTAGTAAGTTGAAACTCAACCTACCACATATACTGGTCAAGAAACCTGGATAGTGGCCTTTTCCATATATGGGCAACACTAAGGCCCTCACTATGACATTGGCGGTAAGTCCCGCTTACCGCCATGTTGACTGCTGCCAACATACCGTGACCGCGGCTGACCCACACATAGAAATCCGCCACTATACAGACACACACACAAGTCTGCCACACCAAAAGTCAGTGATAACATGGGGATACCAAAACCCACACCGTTACTCCAACAGCATTATGGCTCACGAATCACAGCAGTAAACTATTGGCGGTACATACTGCAGTGATCAAAATACACACAACCTAACAAAACAACACCACATTGGTCAATTTGAATAACACACACCTGACACATGTACACACACCACACCCACACCACTATAAAACACACACCCACATTACCCACAACCCTGTATCACAACAAACAATTTACAACAGAGAGAGATATACGCCAGGAGTACCCACAGAAACAGAGCCACAGAATACCATCACCCATACACTATCCATGCACCTCACAGCACACACCCAACACATCACCTCACACACACACACCACACACACTACACCCATGACACCACAAAGACACCCCAGATTCTCTGAAGAGGAGCTAAGGGTCATGGCGGAGGAAATCACCCGGGTAGAGCCACAGCTATTCGGATCACAAGTGCAGCAGACATCCATTGCTAGGAGGATGGAGCTATGGCGGAGAGTCATGGACAGGGTCAATGCTGTGGGACAGCACCCAAGAACCAGGGATGACATCAGGAAGAAGTGGAAGGACCTACGGGGGAAGGTACGTTCCATGGTTGCAAGACACCAGATAGCAGTAGAGAGGACTAGTGGTGGACCCCCACCTCCTCCCCCGCAACTAACAACATGGGAGGAGCAAGTCTTGGCAATACTACATCCCCAGGGCCTGGCAGGAGTAGCAGGAGGACTGGACTCTGGTAAGTCAAATCTCTATTACTATCACCCCCCTACCTGCATGCCATCACATACCCCCACCCTTACCCTCACTCCCATCACTCCACCACCTCCCACACACCCCACCATCACAACCCACCCCTTCCAATACCAAGCCCTGCATGCAACAGCAATGCATGGACACCCATCACAGACCTGCATGGGCACCCATCACCACAGCATGCACATTAGTGACAATCAGTTACCCAACCAAATTACAACTCACACAAGCCAAAGCTGCCTTGGGAATAACAACCATAGAGGGAAACACACCCATGTACCATATGTCACATGCAGAAACAATAACACTGCATTTACATACCACAGGATCCCCACACAGCGCCACCCGAGAGGAGGTGCCAGCAACATTCAGTCCACCCCCAGAAGAGGCCCACAGTGATGACAGCAGCTCTGCATGCCTGGATATGGATGACCAACCTGACCCATCAGAGATCTCTGGACAGTCGGTTATCCAGCCACAGTCCATACCACCAGAGAGCCTCCCTCCTCAGGAAACACCAGCACAGCACCCACCCAGCGGGCCCATCCCACTGTCCCCAGGACACGTCAAGCAGCAGTGTGTCCACCACTACAGGGACCCCAGGACAACCCACAAACCCAAGGCAATCAGGGTCCTGGTGTCAGTGGGCACACGTTTCAGGGGACCAAGGCACAGGACAACAGGGAAACTTGGAGGACTGCTGTGCAACAGGGGGAGGACAGGCCAAGGGAACCGACCCTCCACGAGGCACTTGCAGGGATCCTGGGAGCATACCACCATTCCCAGGAGACCATGGGCCGGATACTGGCCAAGTTTCAGGAGACCCAGCGGCTGCAGGAGGGACAGTAACTGGGGACCAGGGAGGACTTGAAGGACATCCACACCACCCTGGTCACCATTGGAAGGATGCGATGCAGACATGGCTAACACCATGAGGATGGCAGTGGCACACCAACGGGCCCCGGACACTAGCCACACCAATGAACAGCCCTCCACCTCCACCAACACTAATGGACAGGAGGCCCCCATCACAGGAACAACAGGCCACCAGCACCCCACCCCCTGCAGAAGGAGAACCACCCTGCAAATGGTCCCTGCGATCCAGGCAGAAGCCAGAGAACATTGCCAAGACCCCCGCCAGAAAATAAGACTCTCCTGATTGTCACCCTTCTGCCCCACCGTGTCACTCTGTCCACCTTGAACTGCCATTGCTCCACTTCCTATGCCCCCTTGGACAATGTACCTGTGATACAAATAGACTGGACTCTATCCTGGACTTACCTCCATCATTCCCAAGCCCATTGCACATCCCCTTCTACCTCTTAGCACTTAAATAAACACCCTTTGAATAAATAAGTATGGAGTATGTCAAATGATTTAAGGATGTAGTTGCTTAACAATCTGTAGACATTGCAAATAGACAGTACAGTGATGTAAACATAGTTATGACCTGAAATGTGCTGCAGTCAATACACCAGGAGCCACTGGAGGGCACAAATATCTGCAAATAGACATGTTAAAGGGTACAATAAGTGGGCTGTGTAGTGGGAACAGCAGCCAGCCAGAGAAAATACACTTCAAAAAACAGCAATGGAAGTTAAGGTTACAGTGTTTTACCTGTGTGTCACTGGAAGTACTGTTGTATTATAATGGTTCTGTTTTCCACATCCTCTTCCTCTGCCTCCTCTTCATCACTGGCCACAGGCTCCACCGCTGCCACACGACCATCTACAGCCTCATCCTCCTGCAGAAAAGGCATCTGGCGTCTCAAGGCCAGGTTGTGCAACATGCAACCTTCTTGGGTGAATAGCACAGTGATCCACCTGTCAGATGGAGGCACCTGAACCTGGCCTACCCTGAAACCGGTCCCAGGATGCTTGTTTCCAGTCCAGGGAGGACCTGGCTTGGCAGTTCGGGCTGGACTATTCTCATTAGGAACAGGGTCAAGACTGATTTGCATGTGGCTGGGTACCAACTGGATTGGCATGGTGAGCAAAAGAACAATGAATTAAACCCAGATCTGTGACTGGGGGTGAGTGTTTGCATTGTTCAACACTACGTCTATCATCCTTTTGTGCTGCTAAAGTTGCCCTAAGTGGGAAGAGTATTCCCAGACGTGGGTCCCTTGCTCACTGTGCCACAGGATTCAAGCTAGCCTGGCTGATGAAGGTTGATACCCTCAAACTAGTTCCAGGATGCTTGTTTCCGGTCCAGGGAGGACCTGGCTTGTCAGTTCGGGCTGGACTGTTCTCAAGAGGAACAAGGTCAAGACTGATTTGCATATTGCTGGGTCCAAACTGTGGTGGCATGGTGAGCAAAAGAACGATGGATTAAACCCAGATCTGTGACTGGGGGTGAGTGTTTGCATGGTTCATCACTCCATCCATCATCCTTTTGTGTTGCTAAACCTGGCCTTCAGGAGGCCAAAGGTGCGCTCAATGATCCTCCTTGTTCGCCCATGTGCCTCATTGTAACGTTCCTCTGCCCTTGTCCTGGCATTCCTCACTGGGGTCAGTACCCATGAAAGGTTGGGGTAACAAGAGTCACCTGCCAATACCGAGGGATACCAGTTAGCCAGACACTCACCGATAGGGCCAAACCCACACCCATATACCAACAGACACTGGGTGGGGACCATGGGCTCACCTATTAGCCACACCCGGTGCCTCTGGAGTTGAGCCATCACATATAGGATGCTGCTCTTCCTCAGGATATAGGCATCATGCACAGACCCAGGATACTTTTGATTCACATGGGACATGTACTGGTCCACCAGGCACACTATCTGCACATTCTTAGAGTGAAAGCTCTTTCGATTTCTGAACACCTGTTCATTTCTCCGGGGGAGTACAAAGGCAATATGTGTACCATCAATAGCACCAATGATGTTGGGGATATGTCCCAGTGCATAGAAGTCAGCCTTCACTGTGGCCAAATCCTCCACCTGGGGGAAAACAATGTATCTGTGCATGTGTTTCATCATGGCAGACAACACTCTGGTCAGCACGTTTGAGAATATTACCAACATGATCAGAAAGAAATTGGCATTTTGGAAAAATCAGTGTCTCCTGACTGTTTTAGAACACAGATTTTTGTACATCGAGGCGCCCCGGGCTCCTTGTATATACATCTTACCAAAAGTCCACAAACCAGGGGGTTTTCCTCCTGGAAGACCCATCATCTCAGGAATTGGCTCACCTACGGAACACATCTCCGAGTACATTGATTCCTTTCTCCAACCCTTGGTACACAACCTTCCGTCCTACATACAGGACACCCGTGATCTGTTGTGCCAATTGGAAGACATCGATTGGTTAGAAGACTTTATGTTTGTATGCCTCGACGTCAGTTCCCTCTACACATCCATCCCCCTTGAAAGGGGACTAGAAATGCTCCAACGTACACTCAGTACCCGGGATGCCACATTGTATGATCACACACGCATGCTACTTGACCTCACAAGGTTAGTACTTGAGAACAATGTATTCTTACATGATGGCAGATGGTTTCGACAGTGTCAGGGTGTAGCCATGGGAGCTAAGTTCTCCCCCTCATATGCCAATCTCTACATGGGTCAATTCGAGAAAATACACTTATGGTCCAACTGCCCGTCACACCTCACTGAACACATCCTGTACTGGGGTAGATATATCGATGACATTCTGGTTATCTGGACTGGCAACTCTTCGGACCTTAATATACTGTTTGAGCACCTTAACACTAACGATTTCAACTTAGTTTTCACTCACAAAGTAGACACTACTGAAATTGAGTTCCTAGATCTACGTCTGTACATCTCCAACAACAAGATCATGTCAAGACTGTACAGGAAACCTACTGCCTGTAACTCTGTCCTACATGCTCACAGCGCCCATCCCCTTTCACAGATTAGAGCCATCCCATACGGTGAAATGGTCAGAATTCGACGCAACTGCACTGACAATGAGGTTTTCAAACAGGAGCTCACAAAACTGACTCACCGCTTTCAAGCTAGAGGGTATACCAACAGACTCATCTCGGTTGCCAGTAAACGCATATTGAACAAAAACCAACACGATTTACTGATCAAGAGCCGCAGAGAACCGGGGACCAAGGGTGTTTCTAATACCAGACCGGTCTCCTTCATCACCCAATACGGCCCTGCTAGTAAGGATGTGCTACGCATTCTCAAGAAACACTGGCATCTGTTAATGTTGGACACATGCCTCAAGGACTCAATAGGCGTGTCTCCAACCATCGTACATAGCAGGGGGCGGACCCTTAAGAACATTCTGTGCCCTAGCTTTCTCTGTCCCTCACCTCTGACTTCATCTACAGGGTGGATGCCTGCAAAACCGAATGGTTTTTACAAATGTGGCTGTTGCATTTCCTGCCAACTAGCCCTTAATAAAACCATTTCCTTTTCCTACAACACCGTTACCACGCACCACATCAAGACTTTCATGAATTGCAACACTAAGTTCACTGTCTACTGCCTGATTTGTGTATGTGGTCTGATATATGTTGGCAGTTCAATACGCCCACTTAAGGAACGCATTCAGGAACATGTCAGGGCCATCAGAAACGCTAACACCAACTATCCTATGGCTGTCCATTTCAACACCTCACATGGGGAACAGGATCTCCTGAGCCTTAAATTCCATGGCATCACTCAGGTCCCTAATTCGCCGAGATGGGGAGACAGAACCAGAGATCTACGTAGATGTGAATCCAAATGGATCATTAAACTGCGCGCAGTAGAACTAGGCCTGAACACGGACCGTGAACTTCACTTCTTTCTCGCATAAGTCGCCATTCCCCTTGTCTGCAACATTGTACATAATAATATTTTCTAACCTCAATAAGACTGTTAACCATTGTTTATCCCAGCAATGCACGTTCACCTGTATACTAATTTATTAACGCTTGTACTTAACCCATTGTTGCCTAATTCTACCAATACTGTGAACTACTGTTTATCCCATTAATGCGCATCAACATTGTACATAATAATATTTTCTAACCTCAATAAGACTGTTAACCATTATTTATCCCAGCAATGCACGTTTACCTGTATACTAATTTATTAACGCTTGTACTTAACCCATTGTTGCCTAATTCTACTAATACTGTGAACTACTGTTTATCCCATCAATGCGCTTATGTTCATTTACAAATGTGTCAACTGTTACTCCTTTTACTGCACGTCACGGTCTTCACCTGTATATGTTCTACTTGCCATCACGACGGTACAGTGCACCCATATGTATTACGTTGTTTGTTTTATCCTCTCAATATAACACATGCTAATGGCTCATACACATCTCTTCTTACGCCTCCTGTTGTCCCTGCATTGCAATATCTGCAGACACCCTTACGTTATCACGTTCCATAAGTCTTGATTCCACCTTTCCTACTGGCCATCTAGGCACTCTCTCGGTACCTAGCACCAATTTATTCTTTGTGACATCCTTACTTATTACCTTTCTGCCTTTGCTTTTTCCTACTATCATTATTGCACGCCATCTCGGAGTCCTACTCAAGATGGCCGCCGTCTTAACCTTCATAGCCCTGCTACACCCACGTTGGTCGACGTCTTAGCCTTTTTAGACTAGTCCCTCCTTTATATCCACTACATGGCCACCCTCTACTTAACCAGGCAGTTACTCTCCTCGCAGTACAATACACGCTCGTACGAATACTGGAGTGCTCACCGCTTCGCTTCTTACTGGTAAGTTTTCAACTCGCCCCACCACTTATCTCGCTGCGTTAGCCTCACCGCCAGTAATCCATCTATTATCATTATGACTTTTCCAAATCATTACTTGCCTCTTAAGTGTGTACACAGCGGTTTTCATACCGCAATTACCATCTCGTACGCTCGGTTTCATACCATTACTAATTTTCTGATCCCTCAACTGCCACCTACCATGATTCGGACTGTCTCTATTTTTCTAAAACTTGGTGTATCTAATTTTGGGGCCACATGCCCAGCATGGTATCACCGCGCGCCCCGACTCGGTTTTATTCAAACTAGTCGCAAGTTTACCTTTGGCGCACTTTTATCTCAACTTAATTACCTTTATCTAACCGTTTGAGCATTCGCTGTGTACCTTTTATACATGCCGGCTGTACAAGGCCTTTACTCCATATTCGTTTTACGCTTACGGTAACACTCCACTTTCCCCATTACCTTCTCTCTTATAGTTATCTCCATTTCTAGTCTTCTGGTGCCATTCATCCTGCCCTTTCATTATACTCTACTTTTTCTTCCCTGCTATAAATTCTAGGTTACTTTTCAGGCTTATCAGGGCCTCCCCAATCTTCATTACCAAACAAGCCTCTTACCTACGTACCTGTAGCTGCTTGGCGCAGCCATTCTAATTACATTTCTGTACCATCCAACTCAGGTATGTTCTCATTAACCATTTTAATGTCATATCTCTATATATAGCTTTTCTTTTCTCTCCTAACTAACTTTTTCCACCAATCTCTCCTCCGGACTTGCTTAGTTTACTTTCCATTATTTTCTTTTCTTTTTTCTTTCTCTACGCTTTTGTCCAACTGTCCTGTTACACACTATTACCTATCCCCTCCGTCTATTCCATTACTTTTTCTCTCTTTGTCTCATTACATTAACTTTTTTACAGCCCTATTCATTAAGTACAGAGATACTTCGTCACCATACACCACCACTTACCTACTCTAAAACCAACGGCCCCAGGTAATTACTTTACCCTTCAACTATGCCCTTCGGGTCACACCTACCTCAGTACTCCTTCTAGCTTTTTCATGCACCTAGCCTTATCTCCCCCCTTTTGTGTTGTCTATACTGTCTCTATCTCACTGCTTTCTCTTATTCTTGCAATATTCTACCACTTTGCATACCTATTGCGTGCACACAGCACTACATAGTGCCTACAATTTTAACTTTCTAAATACTTATGTCTTTTAGACATTTTTCACATTACCACGGGGTTTTACTTAGTATTTTCATGTTGCCTAATTGGGTTCCCGTCACTACTCACCTTTATAGCCGTGTTTTTCTATTGCTCACCTACACAAACTCGCACCTAATAGTTACGTTCTCTGGTTTTTACACTGGAGTACAATACACAGATATGTATCCAATACTTGTTGTCATTACTGTATTACAGCCTTGATAAAGTCACCTGTGTGACGAAACACGTGTTGGCTGTTTCTACACGATGATTTAATGCTTTCTAAGCATCTACAAATAAAGACAACATCTACAAACCGGATTTGAGACTCATTTCAACACAATTCCTCTCCGAACCTACAGTACCACACCAGCAATATCTTTGCTGGTTTAATTGTTGGACATTACTCTCTGTGTGCTGTGGCCGTTTTTCCCATTGACGTTTGAGAATATTGGCTGTGACATCCTTGCTGCCATGGCCACTGCCACTTGGAAGGAGCCACTTGCCAAGAAATGGAGCATTGATAGGACTAGCACAAGAAGGGGGATCCCAGTGGGGTGACGAATAGCTGAGATCAGGGCTGGCTCCAATTGGGCACACAGCTCTTGGATTGTGGCCCTATCGAGTCTGTAGGTGAGGATAATGTACCTGTCCTCCATTGTTGCCAGGTCCACCAGGGGCCTGTACACGGGGGTATGTCTCCATCACCTATTCGTCTGCAGCGGTTGAACTGTAGGGTGAAAAATGGTGACCAGATGGTCATACTTAAAAATATCCAGAGAGTAAAATGCCTTGCATGTTGTGATAGAAACAGTATGTGAACATGTATTTCCGTATATGTGCCTATGTGTGATGTGACGCAGTTAGGTGCCATGGCCTGTTCCCCCCTGAAATGGCAGCCACTTGACCTTTGTGGAGGGACAAGCGGAAATGAGGTAATTCGCTGTTGCGGGAGGTGGTCGAAGACCGCCGTGCAACACCTCATTGGTTATTATTGGGCCCTATGGGTTGCAGTAGCCAATGCTGATGTACGCCGGCGGTGACGGTACGCACCGTCGAGGACGTGACCGCCATTTCCTATCTGTTCACTCACTTGCTACCCGACCTTCAACAGGAGAGGGCCTACATTGCAAGTGGTGCTGTGACCTGTGTCTGGAAGCGACCATGGCTCGAGTGTCTGGGGAAAGGGCCCCTGCCTTCACTTCGGAGGAGTTGGAGAGACTGGTGGATGGGGTCCTACCTCAGTACCCTTTACTTTTTGGTCCTCCAGACCAACAGGTGAGTGCACTGTGAGCACGATGCATGGGGAATGAATGCATGGAGTGCTGTGTGTGTAAGCCTCCTGTAAGGAGGGGTGGCTGATGGGTCCTGGGCAGAGTGCTGCATGTATGGTGGTCAATGTCTGTGCGTAAGGGGATGGGAGGGATATGATGGGCCATGAGCGTAATAGGCCGACTGTATGACTAATCCCTTTTTCTATGTATCTTTTTCTGCAGGTCAGTGCCCATCAGAAAAAGGGTATTTGGCGTGCCATCGCCAAGGATGTGCGGACCCTGGGGGTCTTTGACAGGTGGAGCACCCTCTGTCGCAAACGGTGGGAGGACCTGCGACGCTGGGCAAGGAAGATGGCGGAGGCCAAGCTGGTGATATCCTCCCAATGAGGAGGGGGTGCCGTCGTACCCTGACCCCCCTGATGTTCCGCATTCTGGTGGTGGCCTATCCGGAGTTGGATGGGCGCTTGAAGGCATCACAGCAGCCACAAGGGAGTGAGTACAGTTTCAGATTCAGAAAATTGCGCTTGGGTGGGGGATGTGGGTCTGTGGGTGCCCCTGGGCCAGAATGAACATGGCAGGGTAGGTTCCATGATGGGCAGGGTCTGATGCACTCCAACCCCAAATATGCTAGTGGACATCTCCTACTAGGCAGGGTCCTGTGGGTTTCAGCTGTGCTGCGATTGGCGTTAGGCATTGTACTCCATGGCCTGGGGACTAGCATTTTAACTGGTAGTGCATGGCCTAGTGCATAGGGCTGTTCCCTGTGTGTTGTGTACACCAACGGTGGTGTTATTGCTGGCATTGACCAAGTGTATCCCCTGTCTCTTTGCCCCCCCTTTTTGTTTTTTCACCCTGTCCTTGTGTGCATTAGAATCATCTGGCTAAGGAGCAGAGGCACAGGCAACAGAGGGAGCTGCATCCCACTTGGCCCATGAGGCCGAATCCACCAATGGGGAGGGCACCAGTGGGACGGAGGGAGAGGGGAGCCCCACAGCGGAGACTGGAGGGGATGGTTCTCACAGCGACACTTCGTCCGATGAAGCTCCCTGGTGGTGGCGGACACCTCTGTGGCCACCCCAACTACAGATACAACCACCACCCCTGTACCAGCACCGCCCTCCCAGCAGCCCCTCAGTGACTTTCACATGCCCGCTCACCTAGGAGGGTGGGCATCTCCTTCGCCTCTGCCCCAGTCAGCCCTGCTGCCCTCAGTGAGGAGTCTATTGACCTCCTGCGATCCATCTCTTTTGGGCAGTCAACCATAGTGAATGCCATCCAGGGGCTGGCAGGCCATTAGCAACAAACAAATGCATTCCTGGAAGGCATTCACTCGGGCATGGCGGCCCAACAGAGATCATTCCAGACTCTGGCCAACTCCCTGATGGCAGCCATTGTCCCTGTTTCTAGCCTCCCCCCTCCAACTTCCTCTACCCAGTCCCATTCCCCTCAACCACAGACTATTCCAAGCACACCTTCAGGCCAGAATACACCCAAATCAACACACAAAAGTGGCTCAGGAAAACACAAGCACCACACTTCATCCCACAGGCACTCGCACAAGCACCATCCAGATGCAGACACACCAACATCCACTGCCTCCACTGTGTCCCCCTCCTCCTCCTCGTCAACCTCCCTCCCAGTAGCGTCTCCAATCACACCTGCATGCACTACATCCTCATCCACAACCCCCATCATCATCACCCCTATCACTACACGCCCCTCACTGGCAGTCACCACCCCCACATCCATGCACACATCCCCTGTGTCCTCTCCCACTGTATCTGTGCCCCCTCCTCCCAAGGTACACAAATGCAAGCACTCAGACACCAAACAGCCATCCATCTCACAACAGCATCCAGCCCATGCACCTGCATCCAAACACAGCAGACAGACACCTCCTACTACCACTCCCTCTTCCTCCACTCCCAAACCTTCACCCTCTTCCAACCCCAGTGTCCCTAAAAAGCTTTTCTTCTCCACCCTTGATCTATTCCGAGCCAACCCACCCTGTCCTTCACTTTGGGCCTGGGTGCACAAACGGAAGCACTCAGACACCCAAGGTACACAAAGGCAAGCACTCAGACACTCAGCAGCCATCCACCGCACGACAGCATCCAGCCCATGCACCCAAACACAGCAGACAGACACCTCCTATCACCACCCCCTCTTCCTCTACTCCCAAACCTTCACCCTCTTCCAGCCCCAGTGTCCCTAAAAAGGTTTTTCTCTCCACCCTTGACCTATTCCCAGCCCCTCCCCCCATCCTTCACTTTGGGCCAGGGTGGTTAGGACCCAAGCTTGCACCTCAGACACCCAGTCCACGGCCACTGTAGTTTCTGCAGCCACTGCAGTTGTGAGAGGCACCGTGAAGACAGCCGTCCACACAGCCAGTGTGCCTGCACCAGCTGCCAAGGGCAAAAAGGGAGCACCAGCTGGTAAAAGCAAGGAGGCACCACCAGCTGGCAAATGCAAGGAGGCACCACCAGCTGGCAAACGCAAGGAGGCACCAGCTGGCAGAAGCAAAGAGGTACCACTAGCTTCCAAGGACAGGACGGGACCTCCAGCTGCCAAGGACAATGAGAAAGGCACAGACGCAGCAGGCAGGATGGATATGAAGCCTGGTGCTGGAGCAGCATCTAGGCACACAACACCAGCCATGGCATTTCAGCCATCCGAGGCTGCGGGAGAAGAGCTGGAGCCTCCCCCCACCACAGGCAGCACTGCCACCAGCACCGCTGCCAGCACCACCACCAGCACCACTGCCACCACCACTGGCAGCAGCAGCAGCCCCAGTAGGCAGCTGTCCAAGGCTGCAGGGGAAAGGCTGGAGCCTTCCCCTACCACAGGCAGCACCGCTGCCAGCACCGCCACCAGCACCACTGCCACCACCACTGGCAGCAGCAGTAGCCCCAGTGGGCAGCTGTCCAAGGCTGCCGGGGGAAGGGCTGGAGCCTCCCCCTACCACAGGCAGCACCACGGCCAGCACCGCCACCAGCACCACTGCCACCACCACTGGCAGCAGCAGAAGCCCCAGTGGGCAACCGTCTGAGGCTGTGGGGGAAGAGCTGGAGCCTCCCCCCACCACAGGCAGCACTGCCACCAGCACCGCTGCCAGCACCACCACCAGCACCACTGCCACCACCGCTGGCAGCAGCAGCAGCCCCAGTGGGCAGCCGTCCAAGGCTACGGGGGAAGGGCTGGAGACTCCCCCAACCACAGGCAGCACTGCCGCCAGTCCCGCCACTGCCACCACTGAGCAGCCGTGACTGCCGGCGGACAGTGTGTAGTTGTGCCTACATGGGCTGTAGTGCATGCTGGCCCCTGCAACAACTGTAGGTGTGACACCCAGGTGAGAGACTGTGACCTTGCAGCCTCCAAGTTCTGCATCACAGGGCACAAAGCCCCCTCCAGAACCAGTGGAAGAAGGCATCCACTCAGCCCCTCCTTGCAAGGATGAAGCACACTGGGCACAAGGCCCCCTCCAAAACCAGTGGAAGAAGGCATCCACTCACCCCCCCCTTGCCAGGATGAAGCACACTGGGCGCAAGACCCACTCCAGAACCAGTGGAAGAAGGCATCCACTCACCCCCTCCTTGCCAGGATGAAGCACACTGGGCACAAAGCCCCCTCCATAACCAGTGGAAGAAGACATCCACTAGAGAGACTGTGGCCTTGCACTCTCCAGCACCAAGCAATGGGCAGACCACCCACTTTGGAGACTGTGGCTTTGCACTCCCCAGGACCAAGCAGTGGGCAGACCACCCACTTGAGAGACTTTGGCTTTGCACTCCCCAGGACCAAGCATTGGGCAGACCACCCACTTGAGAGACCGTGGCTTTGCACTCCCCAGGACCAAGCAGTGGGCAAACCACCCACTTGAGAGACTGTGGTTTTGCACTCCCCAGAACCAAGCATTGGGCAAACCACCCACTTGAGAGACTGTGGCTTGGCACTCCCCAGGACCAAGCAGTTGGCAAACCACCCACTTGAGAGACTGTGGCTTTGCACTCCCCAGGACCAAGCAGTGGGCAAACCACCCACTAGAGAGACTGTGGCTTTCCACTCCCCAGGAAAGAGTGCTGGGCATGTGGCCCCCTCCAGGAACAGTGGCGTTATACCATCTTCCCGCTGAGGTGCCCCCCCTCCATTTCCCCCTGAGGTGTCTGTGTATTTTCGACCGGATGCCCCAGCTGTGTTCTCTCCGTATTGAGGCAGGAGTTAAGTGGGGCCTTGGCCTATGTGATATGTCGCTGTGGGCTGCGGACATTTTGGACTGGGCAGTGCCCCTACATTTGTATATATTGTATATACTGTTTTGTGTTTGAGGACGTATTTCTCGCAATTTATATTATTATGCTGACTTTACTCACTTCCTTTTGTCCTTGCGTTATTCCTGAGGGTTACGGGCTGGGTATGTGATGTTGTTGCATCTGTTTGTGTGTCTGGTGTTGGGGGGGTGTGTCACTCTCTTTTTCCTTTGCCCCTCCCTTGTGTGCTAGGTGTGTACTCACCGTGGTTGTCTTTGTTGCCATTCGTATTCCTGGTGTAGGAGGAGGTATACCAGCATGGGTAACACCTGCAGTTCAGTTTCCATGGCGTTGTGGTTCTTCCTTGAGTGTCCAAAAGTGAGTTGTTTCCCTTCTGTGTACTGTTTCTGCTGTGCTTTTGATGGCGTTGGTACCGCCCCGGAAAAGCTGGCGGAATGGCTTGTGGTAATAGGGTGGACGGTACATTGTCTTCCCCCTGGCTGTTGGTGGTTACCGTCGCGGTGCTTGTTGCTACCGCCATGGTGGTCGGAGTGTTCAAGTGGCTGTCTGTGTTGGCGGTTTCTGCCCTGGTAATAATTCCTTTTTTTTACCGCTGGTATTGTATATCATTGATCATAAGAAAGTATCACAATCAACTGGTGCACTCTGATAGGTTTATATATGATAATTTAGAGAGAATCAGTAATATAATTGAAAAGACTCACCAATTAACTTGAATACCTATATATGCTTGAGCTTTAAAAAATATTCAGGTTCAGCAATTTTCCATGTTGTGAATTTGTATAGCACTATTCTAAAAGAAATGTTATTGATTAATTTGAGTTTGGACAACACATTTGTGATACACCTATTTTGAGACAAAAAACAAAGTGCTACATCTTGCAAATTTCATTGAATCTATCTCATAGTCATAACCACCTAATTTTAGTTGATTCCCGTTATCATCATAATATTGAAAGAATAGTTGTTCAATAGTCATTAAAGAATAATGATCTTCAAAGCCAATTCTGAGAATCACTCAAATTGCAATAGTTATTCCCAGATATATATATATATATATATATATATATATATATATATATATATATATATATATATATATATATAATCTTAACACAATTAGACAACATTAAATTTCCCTGTTATATTCTTAAGCTACTGTGTAAACCAACAAGAAAAACCTATATTTGTTATAAAAGTCTTATCAGGACAAATAACATAACCCCGTTAGTTGATATTAATGAGTGTTAGTGACAGATACCATTTTGGGAGATCTAGTTATTTTGCTTTAACAAAACCCACTAGTTGGACTTGGCTCTCTCTGTAGGTTCCCCACAAACCTTTTACACCCCTCCTGTTTATGCTGTTTTTTGTTGTTGGCCTTAGCACTCTGCTCACTTTACCACTGCTAGCCAGTGATAAAGTGATCTCTCCTTTGAATATTGTAAAATTGCCTTACACCTGATTGGCATATTTATGTTACTTACAAGTCCATTGTAGTGTGGTATAACATATACCCAGGGCCTGTAAATAAAATACAACTAGTGGGCCTACAGCAGTTATTGTATCACCCACTCGAGTAGCCTCTTAAAACTTGTCCCAGATCTTCCATTGCAGCCCAAATGCAGTTTTAAAGTTGCCAATTCAACATGGCAACATAATCCCCTTGCCAAACCTTAAACTCTCCTTTTATTGCATATAGGTAATCCCTAAGGTAGGCCCTAGGTAGCCTATAGGGCAAGGTGCATTGCAATTACATCCTGGTAGTGAAAAACACCTACATTGATTTTGCACTATTGTGAGGCCTACCCCTCCTACAGGATAGCATTGGGGAATCCATATTAAATTCAATAAGCTTTAATTCCTAATTGGGAGCAGATAGCTATCTCAGGTTTGGTATCTATGAAATTGTGATGATAAAACCACTTTAATGGGAAAGTCTGATTTTTCATTACAGTTATGAAAAGACCACTTTTAGAAAGTTGGCATTTTCCTACCCTTAGTCTGTATTGGGTCACATGACTGGGTATAGCTGACAGATAGACTTTGTGAATTCCTCCTAAGCAGCCACACAATAGAGGGATTACATGTGCCTCAATGGGCCATCTGCTGGCAGGATGGGGTTAGAACTGTGCTCCGCCTTCACAAAAAGGCCCTAACGACCCTGCGTTGTTACTGTAGCCATCTTGGAGCCAGGACATGTGAGTCAGGAAATACCATGCATGTAAAAGAACCTTTTCGGAAGCTTCTCCCATCTTCCAGAAGAACGACATCAGAGTGTAAAAATAGAAGCTTCAGAAATGCTCAGTTCATTACTGGACCTTTTGAAGGACTTTCAGAGGACTGCCTGCTGTACACTTTGCCAGACTGCTGCTATACCTGGAAGTACTGCTTTCTTGACTGGAGTTTCCCTTGAACTCTTAAAGGCCAGCCATGCTGTTGAGCCCTACATCTAAAGTTGTACAGCTAGAGGAGCCCATATGGCAAAATTCTAAAACTGAGGACTTAGGAAAATTTTGCCCAGAAACCACAATAAAGTCTGCCAAGGACAGAGGTGGTGGATGCGATACTCCACTGGTTCTGGAGGGGGCTTTCTGCCCAGAGTGCTTCATACTGGCAAGGACTGAGGTAGTGGATGGGATACTCCACTGGTTCTGGAGGGGGCCTTGTGCCCAGAGTGATTCATCCTGCTCGTGGCGGCCTCAGTAGCGTCGGAAGCTTTGACGCTCATTGGCCTGCGGTGCTGGTGGCGGCGATGTCCTGTTCAGCGGTGCTGGTGGCGGCGGTGTCCTGTTCAGTGGTGCTGGTGCTGGCGGCGTCCTGTTGAGTGGTGCTGGTGGCAGCAGTGTCCTTGGCAACGGTGCTGGTGGTGGCCGTGTCCTTGGCAGCAGTGCTGGTGGTGTCCTGTGCAGCGGTGCTGGTGGCGGCAGTGTCCTTGGCAGCAGTGCTTGTGGCGGCGGTGTCCTTGCCAGCGGTGCTTGTGGCGGCGGTGTCCTTGGCAGCGGTGCTGGTGGTGGCGGTGTCCTTGGCAGCGGTGCTGGTGGCGGCGGTGTGCTTGGCAGCAGTGCTGGTGGCGTTCTTGTCCTCCGTGCAGGTTTTCACTGACTTGCCTGTTTTTCTGTGCCCTTTCCCCACCTTGGAGGGTGGTGCAGCTGTCTTCCCACTCCCAACTGTACCCCTGGGAGAGGCTTTGGTGGTAGATGTTTTGCCTCTCTCCCACTAGGCACTGGCCAACTTTGTGTGCTTTTGAGGTGGGGGACTGTCCGTGGTCTGGCTCCTTGGCACACTGGCTGTCCTGCTGTTTGGCGCACTCCAGAAGCCAGTTACTACTGGCACCACTGTTCCCGCAGATGGTGTGGCTGAGGTGCTGGGTTGGGACCTGAAAAGGCGGGCCCTAGGAGACTGAAGTGGTGGGGGAGGTGAGTGGAAGAGGTCAAGGTTGGACAGGAAAAGATTTTTGGACACACTGGGATGGGTAGATGGAGGGGGTTTTGGGAGTGGAGGAAGAGGTAGTGGTTGTAGGAGGTGTACCTTTGCTGACTTTGGGTGAAGGTGCATGGGCTGGATGATGTCGTGAGGTGGATGGCTGTTAGATGGGTGTTTGGCTGCGTTTGTGTACCTTGGGAGGTGGGCTCACAGACACACTGGGAGAGGACACAGGGGATGTGTGAATGGTAGTGGGGGTGGTGACTGCACGTGAGCGGGGTGTGGTGGTGGGTGTGCTGGTGATGGAGGTAGTGGCTGAAGATGTAGTGCATGCAGGTGTGAGTGGAGACGAGACTGGGAGGGAGGAGGGAGACGAGGAGGAGGGGGACACAGTGGAGGCAGTGGATGTTGGTATGTCTGCATGTGTATGATGCTTGTCTGAGTGCCTGTGGGATGTGTGGTGCTTATGTTTGCCTGAGCTTCCCTTGTGTGCTGACGTATGTGTATGCTGGTTTGATGGTGTGCTTGGGATAAGGTGAGGTACAGGGGTTTGGGTCTGGGTGGAGGAAGTTGGAGGGGGGAGGCTAGAGACAGGGACAATGGCTCCCATCAGTGCTGAGGCCAGAGTCTAAAAAGCTTGCTGTTGGGCTGCCTAACCAGAATGAATGCCCTCCAGGTATGCATTGGTCTTTTGCAACTGCCTCTTTACACCCTGGATGGCATTCAAAATGGTAGACTGCCCAACAGTGAGGGACCTGAGGAGGTCAATGACCTCCTCAATGAGGGCAGCAGAGATGACTGGGGCAGGGGCTGAGGTGCCTGGGGCGGAGGAGATGCCCACCCTCCTGGGTGAGCGGCCACAGGGCACATGCTGAGGGACTGCTGGGAGGGTGGTGCTGGTAGGGGGATGGCAGCTGTACCTGTAGATGCAGTGGGCACAGAGGGGCCCGCCACCGCAAGGGAGCTCCCATCAGAGGAGGAGTCTGTGTCGCTGGTCTCAGCTCCTTTCCCCACCGTGGAGCTCCCCTCACCCTCCATCCCACTGGTGGCTTCTGACTCCGTTGTGTCACCCTCCAGAGCCATGTGGGATGCAGCTCCCTCCTGCTCCGCTGGCACTGCTCCTCCGCCTGATGATGCTAATACATACAAGAACAGGGAGACCACAAAAAGGGAGGGGAAGACAGAAGAAAGATATGTTGAGTGCATCCAATACCGCTATCGTTGGCAGACACTACAGACACAGAAGCCCCCTGAACTACGCCGTGCACTTAGAGTTCCCTAATTAATCACAGGGACATGGGTTACAAGGACTATGCCCGATTGCTGCACACATGGAAGTCACAGGAGCCTGACTAGGTGTAGTTGCCTCTGAACACAGGTGGGGTCGGGTGCCACAGGGCCTGCCTTAAGAAGAGACCTTGCCTACTAAACTCGCCCTGGCCTAGGGGAACCCACAGCCCACGTCCCCCAGCCAGACACATAAAATGCGTTCTGAATCAGCAGAATGAGAGTGTACTCACCCCCTTGTGGCTGCTCTGATGCCCTGAAGCGCCCATCCAACTCCAGATACGCCACCGCCAGGATCCAGAACATCAGGGGGGTCATGGTGTGACGGGCACCCCTCCCATGTTGGGAGGCTATCCCCAGCTGGGCCTCCACCATCTTCTTGCTCCAGCGGCGAATGTCCTCCCATCTTTTCCGGCAGTGGGTGCTCAGTCTGTGGTGGACCCCCAGGGTCCGGACTTCCTTGGCGATGGCACACCAAATATCCTTCTTCTGGTGGGTGCTGACCTACATGAATAGTACAGGGGAAAAGGAGAAGATATAACCGTCCGCACCGTCACAGTCACTGGCCCGCATCCCTACCCTTCCCATGCCGGACATGCACTCACCGTCGTATCATGCACGCCTCATCCCCCCCCCATCTTTCATCAACACCACTCCACACAGGCATTGCCCATTCGGAATGCTCACAGTGTACTTACCTGTTTGTCTGGAGGACCGTAGAGTAGCGTGTACTGGGGGAGGACCCCATCCACTAGTTTCTGCAACTCCTCCGTGCTGAAGGCAGGGGCCCTTTCCCCAGACACATGAGCCATTGTCTCTTCCAGACTGAGGTCACAGCATCACTTGCAGTGTAGGTCCTCTCCTGTCGAAGATCAGGTATCAAGTGATTGAACAGAGAGAAAATGGCGGTCACGTCCGTGGCGGTGTGTACCATCACTGCCGGCATACATCTTCATTGGCTCCTGGGACCCAGAGGGTCCAATGTTAACCAATGCAGGATTGCGCCACGACTTCCTACCGCGGCGGTGTACAACGCCAGCGCAGTTACCTCATATCCCCTTGTCGCACATTACAGGTCAGGCAGCCGTCATTTCAGGGGGCCACATGGCATTAATTTTAACTGCGTCACACATATCTAGGCCTTGCTTAAACACTAATACAGCCATATATCGATTTTCAAACATTTTGCTATAAAGTTGTGTTTACGTACCTCAGTGTTGGTTGACTCTCTGCTCGCTGTTCTCCTCCATAGAGCACATCCGCTGGGGCAGGTGAGGAGATGGCGGCATCCTCCGGTGTACAGACCGCTGGTGGACCTGTCGACAATGGAGGACCGACATGTAATTGTCACATACAGACTTGATCGTACCACAATCCTGGAACTGTGTGCCCAGTTGGAGCCAAACCTAATGTCAGCTATCCACCATCCCACAGGGATCCCCCCTCTAGTGCAGGTCCTGTCAGTACTCCACTTCCTAGCAAGTGGGTCTTTTCAAACAACAGTGGCCATTGCATCAGGGATGTCCCAGCCTGTGTTCTCCAACGTGTTGTCCAGAGTGTTGTCTGCCCTGCTGAAACACATGAGTAGCTACATCATTTTCCCTCAGGTGGAGGATTTGCCTACAGTGAAAGGTGACTTCTATGCCCTGGGACATATCCCCAACATCATAGGTGCCCTTGATGGGACACATGTGGCCTTGGTCCACCCCGCAGGAGTGAACAGGTGTACAGAAACCGGAAGAGTTACCATTCTATGAATGTGCAGATGGTGTATTTGGCCGACCAGTATATCTCCCATGTAAATGCCAAGTTTCCTGGTTCAGTGCATGACGCTTACATTCTGCGGAATAGCAGCATCCCTTATGTGATGGGGCAACTCCAGAGGCACTGTGTGTGGCTATTAGGTGAGGACATGGACCCAATACAGTGTGACTAGGTGTCTGGGTCTGGGGATGTACCTAAGAGTTAGTGTGTGTCTAACAGTTGTCCCTCGCCATTTGCAGGTGACTTTGGTTACCCCAACCTGTCATGGCTACTGACCCCAGTGAGGAATCCCAGGACAAGGACAGAGGAACGCTACAATGAAGCCCATGGGCGAACTGGGAGGATTATAGAGAGGACCTTCGGCCTCCTGAAGGCCAGGTTCCGGTGCCTCCATATGACAGGTGGTTCCCTATTCTACTCACCAAAGAAGGAGTGCCAGATCATCGTGGCCTGCTGTAAGCTTCACAACTTGGTTTTGCGACGACAGGTGCCTTTTCTGCAGGAGGATGGTCCACATGGAGATGTTGTGGCAGCTGGGGGGCCTGTGGACATTGAAGACGAGGAAGCAGAAGAAGAGGACATAGACAACAGGAACACGGTGATCCAGCAATACTACACAGGTAAGAAGACAACACTGCCTGCTACATCTGATTAAATTTTTCTACCTCTAATCTGTCTGTCATTTTCACCCAGTGTATGGACACTGAGTTGTCACTTTCGATTTCACAGATGTGGGTCCCACTGTGTGACCTCTGCTTTGTTTCCACATGGACTAGAGCTGTGTGACATAGGTATGTTGACATTACATTGGATGTATCATTTTTCCACAGTTATTGCAAATACACATTTTCGAAAGCATAGACTGACTCCAGATTGTTTTGTGATTTAAGGGTGTTTATTTAAGTGCTAAATAGTGGAGGGGGTTGTAAAATGGTCAGGGGTGATGGTGGAGGAATGTCCATGGCAGAGTCCAGTCTATTAGTCTCACAGGTGCATTGTCCAAAGGGGCATAGGAAGTGGAGCTAGGGCAGTTTAAGGATGGACAGGGTGACAAAGTGGGACAGAAGGATGACAATCAGGGTGGTCTCATTTCATGGCGGGGGTCTTGGCATTGTTCTCTGTCTTTGTCCTGGATCTCAGGGGCCACTTGCGGGGTGGTTTTCCATCTGCAGGGGGTGGGGTGCTGGTGTCGTGGTCCTGTGGCGGTGCCTCCTGTCCACTAGCGCCGGCGGAGGTGGTGGGCAGTTCATCGTCCAGGCTAGTGTCAGGGGCCCCTTGTTGTGCCACAGTGTTCCTCCTGGTGTTGACGAGTTCCTTCAGCACCCCTGCAATGGTGCCCAGGGTGGAATTGATAGATTTGAGTTCCTCCCTGAACCCCAAATACTGTTCCTCCTGCAGCCGCTGGGTTTCCTGAAACTTGGCCAGTACCGTTGCCATCGTCTCCTGGGAATGGTGGTAGGCTCCCATTATGTTGGAGAGGGCCTCGTGGAGAGTGGGTTCCCTGGGCCTGTCCTCCCCCTGTCGCACAGCAGCCCTCCCAGTTCCCCTGTGTTCCTGGGCCTCTGTCCCCTGAACCGTGTGCCCACTATCACTGCCCCCAGGTCCCTGGTGTTGTTGGGGTGGTGGGTTAGCCTGGGTTCCCTGTAGTGGTGGACACACTGCTGCTTGACGTGTTCTGGGGACAGTGGTATGGGCCCGCTGGGTGGGTGCTGTGCTTGTGTTTCCAGAGGGGGGAAGCTCTGTAGTGGCCTGTGCCGTTGTGAGGGGAACCAACTGTCCCGAGGTCCCAGATGGGCTGGTCATCTTGATCCAGGTGGACAGAGCTGCTGTCATCACTGTTGGCCTCTTCTGTGGGTGGAGTGGATATGTCTGCGCCCTCCTGTCTGGTGACGTTGGGTAGGGGTCCTGCAGGGGTGTAAAGGCATGATTATTGCATCTGTTTGCCATGGTGTGCAATGGGTGGGTGACCCTGTACCCCAGTGCTTGCATTCTTGTGTGGGACCTTGTGTGATAATGGTTTAGGGGGTGTATGGGTATGTGCAGTGGACATGCTTTGGTGATGGGTGTCCATGCTTTGGTGTTGCATGCAGGGCTTGGGTGATTTGTGTTTAGTGGGACATGTGTGAGGAGCTGGAGTGATGGGGTGAGGGTGAGGGTATGTGATAGCATGCAGGTAGGGTGGTGGATCGGGTAGTTAAAGGTTTGACTTACCAGAGTCCATTCCTCCATCTACTCCTGCAAGGCCCTCAGGATGCAGTATAGCCAAGACCTGCTCCTCTCATGTTGTTAGTTCTGGGGGAGGAGGTGGGGGTCCACCGCCAGTCCTCTGAACCGATATCTGGTGTTTTGAGACCACGGAACGCACCTTACCCCGTAGGTCGTTCCACCTCTTCCTGATGTCATCCCTAGTTCTTGGGTGCTGTCCCACTGCATTGACCCTGTCCACGATTCTGCACCATAGCTCCATCTTCCTAGCTATGGTGGTGTGCTGCACCTGTGATCCGAATAGCTGTGGCTCTACCCAAATGATTTCCTCCACTGTGACCCTGAGCTCCTCCTCAGAAAACCTGGGGTGTCTTAGCGGTGCCATGGGGTGGTGTGGGTGATGTGTGGGGCGGTGTGTTGTGATGTGTGGAGTGATATTTAGAGGTGTGTTGTGTGAGGTGCATGGATGTTGTGTGAGTGATGGTGTTGAGTGCCTGTGGATGCTAGTGTTGTTTCTAGTGGTATCTCTCTCTGGCTTTCTGTCGCAATTGTTGTCAAAGGGGTTTGTGGGTGATGTGGGTGTGTGTTTTATATTGTATTGGGTGTGTGGGAGTGGTGTGTGTATGTGTATCAGGTGTGTGTATTTGGAATAGTCCAATGTGGTAGTGTTTTGTAAATGTGTGAGTATTTTGAGCGCAGCAGTGTGTACCGCCAATGGAATCCCACGGTTGAAAGACCGGCACGTGGATTAGTGCGTCGTGATAGTGTGGGCGTATTCCTGTTGGCGTGACGGTGGAGGTTTTGTAATTGCCAGTTTATCACTGACCTTTGGTGTGGCGGACTTGTGTGGGTGTCTAGATTTTGGTGGATTCAGAGCTGTGGGTCATAATAGCTGTGGCGGAATTCCGCGGCCGAGGCAGTGTGTTGGCGGTCTTCTGCACGGCGGTCAGCAGATTTTACCGCCAATGTTGTAATGACCCCCAATATTTTCTAGAATAGTCAACCTTTTTTAGGGATTTTAAAACAGAGATGAGTGTGTGTGTGTTTTTGTCATCACCTCACCATACTCGACTGAAAGCACCTGTACCCAAATATTCATCAGAAAATACATTTATTAGGGGGGTGTAGCAACCCAAACACCCACTTCCGCTGAACCTTTGCCCCTGGGTTCGGTAGAGGTTTTCTAGTCTGAGCTTATGAGGTTCAGTAAATGTTCTCTACGGCAAATTGTCCTGCACTTGGTATACTAAGAGACCAGTATGGTATTTCTAACACACCTCGGAATCCTAGCTATTATCTACAGTGAATAGTGGATTCTGCGCTATAGGACAATGGATTGAAGCAACATAGGTTTGAGGGGATGTCATCAATGAACGTTGTTAATATCAATAAAGTTATAAATAGGGTCTTTTGTTGGCAGTCAGGTTACCCCCTGTCCAAGCAAGGACCCTCACTCTAGTCATGGCAAAAGATAATCACCCTCAGCTAACCCCCCCTCACACCCTTGGTAGCTTGGCACGAGCAGCAGGCTTAACTTCAGAGTTCTAGGTGTAAAGTATTTGTACCAACACATTGAGTAACTTAATGAAAACACTACAAAATGACACAACACAGGTTTAGAAAAATAGAAAATATTTATTTAAACAAAACAAGACCAAAATGACAAAAATCCACAATACACAAGTCAAGTTATCAATTAAAAACCAAAAAGTGTCTTCATGTAATTTTAAACACAACGCTAACGCAGTTAGCGTGGAAATGTACCTGGGTACGTCAAAAATAACCCCGCACGGGCGAGTATGCATCCAAAAAGGGTTTGCGATGCGTCGATATCACTCACGAGTGAGACCGTGCGTTGTTTCTCCTTCAGACGAGTTGGTGTGTGTGATGACGCAGAAAAAGAGGGTTCGACATATATTCATGTACACCGTGTAACCGACATATATAATGAAGTGTGATTTTAATTAAAGAAATAATGTACGAGGGAAATTGTGCCCTCGGGGTAGTTCGCCATCATTATAAACGAGCTTTATTAATCATGAAGTATTAAAAATGTACTAATCCGTCATAATCGCAAATGTATGCCATGATTTCTTGTTTGAAAACTGTTTTGCTTAGCTTAAATTTAGTACAGGCTTTGGCCTAGTTGCTTGGTTTCAAATTCTAACTGCGTGATTCTTTTTTTCCTTGAATTAATGAAATATATATTCTTGCTTGAAGTTGTATTTTTCCAGTAGAAACTGGCTGGTACACTTATCTCCAAGGTTTCGTGCTAGGCCGGTTACATCCCTTTTGATACAAGGTCAGTCTCTGCAGGTGCGGACAATGAAGGTACAGATAGTAAAATAATTGGCAAACCATGATACAATTTGTGTTCCAAGGCGCCAAGGACAGTGTATGCATAAATGGGCGCTAGTAAAAGACAATTTTTGATTGGACAATTTGAAGCCAACCTATGAACCCTCCAATGGAAGACCCTACAGAATTTGGAATGTTTCTTACTTAAACCCACCGGACAAAGAGAAGTCAGCCATTTTCCTCGATGCCAGTTTGAAGCCTGATGCCAGACTCCATTTTGGACGATACCCTGATGCCCTTTTCTCTATCTGAGAGAAAGAGACTTTGAGAATTCTCACCCTAGAGACTTTAACTTTGATTTGCCCCCGTCTTGCCCATGCAGTAACTTTGCCCCATTTTCCTTGCCGCTGCAGGGAAACTTGCCCTTAACTTTGCCCCTTTGAAATTTGTCCCATGCTGATCAACCGGTACCTGAAGGACGAAGACTTTTCTTGAATGCTGATTGTATTTGGAAAATATGAAAGGATAAATGTATTATGCATTGTGTTTTTCCTTTTAGGTACCAACTGCTAATTTTGATAGGATCCTAGCTAGAAGTTTTTTCCAAATTTGTGTAGACTAAATTCGTTTTGCATGAAGACCCACATGCCAATGCTAATTAGAGGTTAGTCGAGGTTTTCATTCAATGTATCATGAAGAATTGAAATCTTGTTATGCTGACCGAATGTATGCAATTAGTCAAATACAGTTAGTCACATTGGTGATTTGCATTGCTATAACAGAGTGTATCATTATTCAGATTTTGCGTAGATTGCGTTTCTTCCGCCGTTATGGACAGCTAGTAATGTTCATATACATATATCAATTGGTTTTGAGACACATATATATCGTGCTAGCTTTGTTAATATAGGGAAATAAATTCACTAACTTTTAATAAACTGGTGTGGTTATTCATGACTGAAAGGTCATAGTGCGCCGAAATACCAACTGTTATTGATTTCTGATGTGTTGTATTGATTTATTAATTGAGTACTGATTACCGATTACAACAGTTATTGATTATTGATTTGAACGACTCGACTATTGAGGATGAGGAGAGCCCGACTCGGTTAAAAGATTCACCGACCTCCAACGTGTCCAGGTAATTTATAAGGCTGGACGCGTTATCATGTGTCGTTTCTTCTCTCCGCAGGAGAGCGATGCGTTGATTCGAACCGCAGTCTAGTGTCCGGGCAGGCCTTGCGTCGTTTTTGCATGCCCAGCGATGTTTGCGTCTGAAATCCTGCCGCACAATGATCCAAAAACCACGCAACGTGGGTTGCGATCTCACCAGCCTCCGTCATCGATGCTGCATCGATCTTTCAGTCGCGTTGCAGATGAGCATCGATTTTCAGCCGCGAAGATGGCGGCGCGTCGATTTTTCAGCCGCAGATCGAAGTCCCATTGATCTTTTCCCCGCACGGCGTGGATTTCTCACTCCTGGGCTTCCAGCTTCTCCTTCAGGGTCCCAGGAACTGGATGGGCACCACTTGGCAGAGTAGGAGTCTCAGCAGAGGCTCCAGGTGCTGGCAGAGAGAAGTCTTTGCTCTCCCTGACGCTTCAAACAACAGGAGGCAGGCTCTAAATCAAGTCCTTGAAGATTCTTTCTCAAGATGGAAGGCACACAAAGTCCAGTCTTTGTCCTCTTACTCTGGCAGAAGCAGCAACTGTAGGATAGCTCCACAAAGCACAGTCACAGGCAGGGCAGCTCTTCTTCCTCAGGTCTTCAGCTCTTCTCCAGGCAGAGGTTCCTCTTGGTTTCCAGAAGTGTTCTAAAGTCTGTGGTTTTGGGTGCTCTTCTTATACCCATTTTGCTCTTTGAAGTAGGCCTACTTCAAAGGAAAGTCTCTCTTGATTGTGAAATCCTGCCTTGCACAGGCCAGGCCCCAGACACACACCAGGGGGTTGGAGACTGCATTGTGTGAGGCCAGACACAGCCCTTTCAGGTGTGAGGGGCCACTCCTCCCCTCCCTCCTAGCAGAGATGGCTCATCAGGAAATGCAGACTACACACCAACTCCCTTTGTGTCACTGTCTAGTGAGAGGTGCAACCAGCTCAACTATGAAACTGACCCAGACAGGGAATCCACAAACAGACAGAGTCACAGAAATGGTTTAAGCAAGAAAATGCTCACTTTCTAAAAGTGCCATTTTCAAACACACAATCTTAAAATCAACTTTACTAAAAGAGGTATTTTTAAATTGTGAGCTCAGAGACCCCAAACTCCACATATTTATCCACTCCCGAAGGTAATCTACACTAATCATTTTTAAAGGTAGCCCCCATGTTAAACTATAAGAGGGACAGGCCTTGCAACAATGAAAAAGGAATTTAGCAATGTTTCACTCTCAGGACATATAAAACACATTACTATATGTCCTACCTTAACCATACACTGCACCCTGCCCTTGGGGCTACCTTAGGGGTGCCTTACATGTAAGAAAAGGGAAGATTTAGGCCTGGCAAGTGGGTACACTTGCCAAGTCGAATTTACAGTTAAAGCTGCACACACAGACAAGGCAGTGGCAGGTCTGAGACATGATTACAGAGCTATTTATGTGGGTGGCACTACCAGTGCTGCAGGCCCACTAGTAGCATTTGATTTACAGGCCCTGGACACCTCTAGTGCACTTTACTAGAGACTTACTAGTAAATCACATATGCCAATCATCGATAAACAAATCAACCATACAATTTACACAGAAAGCATATGCACTTTAGCACTGGTTAGCAGCGATAAAGTGCTCAGAGTTCAAAAGCCAACAGAAACAGGTCAGAAAAATTAGGAGGAAGGAGACAAAAAGTCTGGGAATGACCCTGTGAAAGGAAAAATTCCAACAAATAAAAGTTCAAAACAATCAATATTTCAAACTTCAATCAATAATCACATCAGTTTATTAAGAATTAATATATTTCTTTCCCTATATTACCAATGCTAATGTCATGAAGATAACTCTCAAACACAAATGATAAGCATACAAGATCAATAGCATCTGGTTAGAGCGTCTTTTATATCTCAATTTGATCAAGACAATTAAACAAATTATCTCCAAAAGAATCACACTTATTAATGATACCAAGACCGGTAATAATGGCAAAGTATACATTAGTTCAGCATCAAATGATTTCAAAATAAATCATGAGCATTCCAAATTAGTTCCCTCACTAACCACAAATTAGCATCAACATGTTGGGCTCCATGTGAAAAGAATTTAGTAACACAAATTTAGAAAAACTCTTTAACTCAGTTAATGTTTAAAAATATATTATTAATATGCAGCAATTTAAGTCATAAGTTGCAGCTGGGACCTAGAAAGGAAAAGAGACACATATTACATTACAATGACATACTTTACCAATGGTAAAAGTAGAAACAACAAGTGGGATGCTTTCAGCCCGGGGACCCCATCAGTTATGGCCTAACAACTGCTAATCCACTCAGCCAATACGAACTTCAACTGCTACAGTCTGCTCTCCAAACTCTAAAATTGTAATAATCATACTAACTCCTAAAGAATTCTACCCAAGTTGTTATACTAAATCCTAATAAGCTTATGATTGGTCAGTCTATGGAGTGGTTTCATTTCAGCCAATCAACAACTAAATTGATTACCTGAAACACAGCAAATCTAAGCTAATTATAACATTTTCCTCAAGAATAATTTTTCCTCTTCCATCTCGTCTGCAACTCCATTGTTTCACCACCTCTCAAATATCTTGTCTCAGGAAGAAACTTTTACTGTATCCACTCACTTCTATCCTCGAGGAAAGACCAGATATTAGTAACATTCTCAAACAATAGGACATTTCAACTTATGCAATGCTTGGCTAAAACCTGACCTTGTAAGATTTAATGCAGCAACCTACTCGGGGTAGCTGTGAGCACATCTACACAAACGTTGAAAACACCTTTATGTAAGCTTTTGAATCATAGAAAATAACACCGGCTTTGAGTTAGAAATTCACTCAGTTAGAACTGAAAAACAAACATTTCAAAAGTGACTCGTTTTGCACATTAATTCATTACACATTTTAGTATAAAAATCATTAATAAACATATTAGAAAATTTACACTCTCACAGTATACTAGTGCCTTACATATGGTGACATTCAGTCCATTACAGTTGGCACAATACAGATGCGGCTAGAATTTCTAGCCATGGTCTGCTCAGTCACAAGCTTGCTGCCCACATGTTCTAAGAGCATAATAACACTCAAAAACATGGCACTGTTTGGTAATTCCACTTACTTTTACCAGTACTTCATAGTCTCAAAACATTACTGGCACTACCTGCATAAATACTTGAAAGGTTGCAGTACATCAGTTCCAGTTCTCACAGTACAAACACAGTAATACAATATCACGTTCCGATGGTAGATATAAACAGGGGCTATGTCGCTCAGCTCATTCCTACACCACCGAAGTTCACCTCTCACGAACAGTGAAAAAATGATGATTCACAGAAGAGGTTGAAACCCCTTTATTTGTCTACAGGATAAACACCATCCATATCTGGTCTACAATGTGCGGAGGGACAAACTGACAATCAACAGAAGCCTTGTAGGTTTGACCCTCACCACCGGTTCCAGCCGCTACATTCTGTGACCATTACTAACAAAGTAAACTAGAAGAACAATACAATGCACAAATGACATGACAATAACAGCCCATGGGCCCTAACCACAGCTGCTTTCATATTTGTCTTCTCCCCAAAATACTTTTCCAAATTGGTTAGTGGGCATACCTCCTTTCTCTGTCTCCTCCACAGTTATGACAAATCACCAGATTACCAAACCATTCAAGTCCTCAAGAGTGAAGCATAATTGAGTCTATTTCCTGAAACACGTTCCAGTTTCCAATAAATATCCAGTGGCAGGTTCTTCCTGTTGTCATAACATCATCACTAGTGCTCTGATTATTAGTAAGAAGGACGTAGAGGACCTATATTTTGTATGTCTTCCAGGTGAATTATGTACCCCTTATACTTGGTTGTAACACCATGGCACACAATGCAAGGGGTGATGCACTCTCTATCTGTAAAAGTGTGTATAAGCATATGCATCAGTGACAAATATTCAGGTGTGTTCATTACTGTAGTATACATTACCTACACCATCTTTTCAGTACAGAGGCGTATTAAGGCATGGTCAAACTGGGCAATTACCCAGAGCCGCTACCTTCCAAGGGTCCTCTTAGGAAAGTCAACTTTTCCTCTATGTGACCTCTTTCTATTATAATTCATTATCGAAACTTCCCTGCTTTCCTTAAGTGCTGACTCAGTCTCTGTCTACGTAGTGTCATCGTAAGGACTTTTGACGTTCCAGGCGAGATATATTTCACGGTTTAACATATAATTTGATATTGCTGGCAATGTGTGCTTGAACCAGCAGGAAATTAGTGTTTATGATTCAAAGTTTTGCGGAACAGGGCCCACCAAAGTACGTCTTGTCTGGGACCCCCAAAAGGACTCTGTTTCTATGTTCCACGTGTCTTCTGTTAAAATGGCGTGTATATCACTGGCAGGACCTGCCTTTTGTTTTATACAATGATGCTAACGTCACCAGTTGCTGAATACACAGCTTTGTGGCTTTGTGAGGTTTTGCATCTCTCTTGGTATGGGTATACACCGTCGTTCCATTCCTCCATTTTCTTCTACTAACCAATGCAATCTCCATCTCCACATTTGAAAGCAGAATCTTGCACATGCTCTGGGATAAGTTGTTCAGTAAAGTTCAGAATAAATGGAACTAGCTTCTTCAGTTCATGACACACAGCAAACAAATGCCGTAGAGAACCTGTACGACAAAAATTGTAAAGGAATTTTTCGACATCCACATACCCATGACACATAAATACACTATTTTTCAAATCTCTGCTTCCACACTGGTAACTTACCCTGACACAAGTAGGGTGGAATATGGCACTATGGAACTTTTCGAACTACTTCTTTGTCCCTCTTATTTATTAACTTCACCAGCAGGCCTCCACATATATCTCTCAACAAGTCCACCTCTCCAAACTGCTTTAGGGCTGGGTGGATGATGGGTAAATACTAGGCTGTATACAAATACATTGCTTTTATAGTCAATGGTCCACATTCAATTGCCTGCCTCTTTTACAATTTACAATCTCAACTGATGTACACGTATTTTTACACCCGCGCACTTTTCACTAAGGCCTAAGTTATCTTGTGCTACGTGGACTGCCTATGTTCAAATGTACTGGAGCACACCGCTTACTTACATGTTATCCCCTTAAAACAATCCCCAAACCGACACCCACCAGCTCCGCCTTCAGGGCTGATTACAGGTAAGGCTAGTTGTGGAAAAATGTGACCTGATTTTTTCATCTGTCAGGAAAACTGTTTGTACAAATCGAGAGAGACTGTGGCTTTTAACCACACCCACCACATGCCCATCACTATCACTCGTTCCTGGGCTTGCCTTTCAAAAATCCTTTGTTATCATTGCTAAATGCTTTACATTTGTCCCTCCTTGGGGTGGTTTGGTTACCGCCTTGGACATCGACCCTGTTACATGGATAATTGCACGTGTGCCGATATGTTTGACGGCAAGCAAACTTCTTTTTCCTTTTGTGTCTCTTCTTTGCGCTCATGTTGGCCATGGCACTTTGAATTGGCTCACTTGTGTCAACTGTTTTTCTTTTCATTTTCGATTTCAGTAGGAAGAAAAGTCCAGTTAGAAATTTACAACGCCAATAGCTCTAACTCAAACAAACACAAGACCCATTGCATTTCAAATGCTTGTTTTCTAACAAGGGGAATCATAGAAAGCTTCACCTGCTAAAAAGCTTCCTCTTTCCTCCCATACTCCCTCAGTCTCTTCAATCACCCCTGTGCACCGGCCCCATCACACATTTAACACTGGCTTAAAACAGGTGGCAAATGTGTGTGGTAATATTGCACAGAAAAGGGAATTCCCTGTAGTTTTTAAACAGGGCTGGTAAGGAAGATCTGGGGCATCAGAATCCAAAGATTGCTGAACATTAGGAAAAAGGAATGGAACAAAGAAGGATTAATGGACAGCAGGGCTGATTTTATATAAAGAGAAAGATGTATGATAGACAGATGTATGACAGGCAGCAGTAGGTGAAGTGACCGCAATCCCCACAATGATGCACGCCAGTCCCCACACTAACATGAAGTGTACTTCTAGCACTGATACACAACAGTTCCATCAATGATACACATTCAAATCTTTGCACTAATTGGTAAATAGATGGTTGTTGGCATTTCTTCAAAGACCTGCCAAGTACCACACATCAGGTGTTAGACTAGCGCATTCTAATGCTGGAGTTGCATTAGTCATGCAGTTATAGCATTCCCAACCATCAGAGGCACTATATGAGATTAGCTGCACAGCTATTAGTGATCGCGCTGAGATGCCCATATGTACTTGGGTAGCACTGCTGTACTTGTTTTAATCTTTACGCTTGCTTAGCCCACTGACTCTGATCATCAAAGGCGGTCACTGATCTGGCACGCTGCAGACTAATATCATCACCAAAACTGAAGTAATATCTGAGTTTACCACATGGTGTGCCACAATAGTCATTGTCAAGCAATGAATTGGCAGCTGCAGTGGGATATATTTTCGTGTGAACCGTTAGGTATATTTATTGGGAAGGGGACTAAACAATCGTCAGTCCAGCATATAGGAATGGTAATTGCTTTGTGTGTGGGTTCATTGCCTAACAGTGATGTACCACAAATAGACAGTCCATCTATCAGCTGTTTCTTTATGACATTGGTCCTCTAACAAAATGTGTACCTGCCCATGTAAAAATACTCTGAACAGGCAATGTTCCACACCCCTGTCTCATTCAACCTAAAGTGCCTGAATAAAATGTTTCAAAGTACAAGAACACACAAGTGTATCTGGGTGAAGGAAAACATGCACAGTATTTAAGAAATAAAAAACAGTAAAGGGCATGCCAGGAAATTATTCCACACCTGGTGTTGCACTCTGTAAGAAACTAGGTTGTTGGTTGACTGGAGTGTGAGCCCTGGTCAAGCAGCAACCACAATCCTTGTCAGGGTAAATGTTGGACCTGGCCCTTTTACAGGGTCATTCCCCAGACTTTTTGCCTTTTGCCTCCTTATTTCTATGACCTTTGTTGGCTGACGTTTTGACTCTAAGGCCCATATTTATACTTTTTGACGCACAACTGCGCCAACGCAGTTGTGTGTCAAACCTTCTACCGCCGGCTAATGCCATTCCAAAGCGCCATGCGGGCACCTTATTTATTGAATGACGTTAGCCGGCGCTGCGGACTGGTGTGCGTAAAAAAAAAAGACTCACACCAGGGGGCGGCGGCGTAGGGGAAAATGGAGGTCGGGCGTCAAAAAATGGGGCAAGTCAGGTCTGAGGCAAAATTCAGGCCTCAACCCGATTTGCGCCATTTTTTTTTACGCCCAACCCCCAATGAAATGACTCCTGTCTTAGCAAAGACAGGAGTCATGCCCCCTTGCCCAATGGCCATGCCCAGGGGACTAATGTCCCCTGGGCATGGTCATTGGGCATAGTGGCATGTAGGGGGGCCCAAATCAGGCCCCCCTATGCCACAAAAAAAATACGAAAGAAAATACTTACCCCAACTTACCTCTACTTCCCTGGGATGGGTCCCTCCATCCTTGGCTGTCCTCCAGGGGTGAGCAAGGGTGGTAGGGGGTGTCCCTGGGGGCATGGGAGGTCACCTCTGGGCTCCTTCTGAGCCCACAGGTCCCTTAACACATGCCCTGACCCAGGCGTTAAAAAACGGCGCCCATCAGGCTGGGCGCCGTTTTTTAAGGCCTGCCCCCTCCTGTGCGTCAAAATGACGTCACAGTATAAATATGGGGCACAGGCCTTAAAGTCATTTTTTGGAAGGGAACGCCTACCTTGCATATAATTAACGCAAGGCTGGTTCCCCCTTCCAAAAAATGACGCACATGGTGGAACTTTGACGCCCGCGGGGTCGGGCGTCAAAGTATAAATATGGGGCAGGGTTTGCGCCGATTGTGCGTAAAAAACATCTGACGCACATTCGGCGCAAACAGAGTATAAGTATGCCCCTAAGAACCTTTTCACTGCTAACCAGTGCGAAAGTGCATGTGCTCTCCCGTACAAAATTGGTATGGTTGGCTTATACCTAATTGGCATATTTAATTTACCTATAAGTCCCTTGTGAAGTGGTATCCCTTTACCCAGGGCCTGTAAATTAAATTCTACTAGTGGGTCTTGCTTGCGGCACCCACTGAAGTAGCCTGTCAAACCTATCTCAGGCCTGCTAGCACAGGGCCTGTGTGTGCAGTTTTGTGCCACAGGGACCTGGCATCTAAATTTACTTGCCAGGCCCAGAACTCTCCTTTTACTACATGTAAGTCACCCCTAAGGTATGCCCTAGCTCGCCCTATGGGCAGGGTGTCATGTATGTAGAAGGCAGGACATGTGCCAGGTTGCGTGGCCTGTCCTGGTAGTGACAAACAGCCTAACTTGGTGTCTCACTGCTGTGAGTGCTGCCTTCTCATAGGATTGCATTGGAGATGCCCTGCCTTAGGTGTAAGGGGTACTGTCTGAATTATGAGGGATAGCGTAGGCATGTTTGGTATGGTTGTGATAGTGATGAGAAATGCTGCTTACTGGTTTAGGTGTCTTTTTTAATATTATCACAGAAATGCCACTTCTAGAAAGTGCACATTTATCTGTGCTAAAAACTCTGGTATTTTGCAGCTTGCCTCCAATCCACGTGTGGGCAGACTGACAGTTGGGGCTTTGTGCATACTTTTCAGACAGCCTGAACACAGGGAGGGTGGAGATGTCACAGAGGTGCATCTACATATTGTAAAGCCTTCCTGGGCTGAGAGAAGGGAGAGCAGGGGCACACCTGCATTTGTAAAGGCTGTGTCCTGGCCTCGCACAATAGGGTTGTTTACCCCCCACTGATGTTTGTAGCCTGTGCTGGAGGAGAGAAAGGGTACTCCCAGAACCAGTTGTAACTGGTTGGAACCCCCTCTCCTCTCCATTGCAAAACACACTGTAAACTTAGTATAAGTACAGGGGAATTTCCCCCCACAATTTAGACATCACTTTGGACATTCTTGGAACTGCAGGAACCTTACCTGGAGAAGACTCACCAGGACCACCTTGGACTGCTGCTGCTGTGCTGACCTGTGACCTGTGACCTGCTTGGTCACTAGGAGAAACTGCCACTGCTGGCATCCCCTTGTGTACTGGCCTGTAGCTGGGTTCGCCAGCCCTGGCCCCCTTATTTTTGTTTTCTCCGGAAGCAGGGTGCCTTGGCTCCTGACCTCTGTAAAAACTGATTATGGCCCAAGGAGTGCTGTGGTGCTGTAGGAGCTCTGTTGGAGCGCTCTTTGTGCCCAAGGAAAATCACAGCCGCCACTCAGGCTGCAAATCAGGCCGTTGCGCTTTGAAAAGTGCCTCTTAATTGCCCCCAGAATCACCACAGCAGCCCTGGAGTCCGATTATTGTTTGGCGCAAGGATCGCGCACTTCCTAGTGCCCCCGGGGCACGAGAAGAGGGAAAGTGGAGCAAGCGTGCTCCTGTCAGTGCTCCCGGGGCACGGTGCGCTCCTTGGAGTGCCCCTGGGGCACCAGCCGCCTTCGACTCTGAAGGGATCACCGCAGAGGCCCGTGAACCTCTTTAAACACTCGTGCACCACATCGGTTGCGGGTGAGTGTGTTCTCGGGCCCCTGGAGGGGTCCAATCTTCCGAACCTCACCAGCAAGACTCGGGGGAAGGCAAGATGAGCGCTCCCTTCCCCCGGTCTCTGCCGAAGGAGCAGAACGCTCCTTTCTTCACACCGGGCACCTTTAAACACAGGGAAGGTAGACCTTGAATTTCTTGTTGGGCAGTGCCTGGCCCCCACCCCTCGGACTGGGTGTGAGGAGGCTGAGGCGGGCCCCCACTAAAATTGCGGACCCCCGGAGGGGCCCGTTTATCACAAGGAGAGGGTGCTGACCGCCCCTCTCCCCCAGGAGCACAGCATGGCCCCCGTTGTGCTCACAGGAGCTCCGGGGACTCCCCATGCTTTGCTTTTAGGTACTGGGAGTTCCACTCCTTCACAGAAAGCAGGTACTTTTGAGAAAGTGGGCCTAGTATGAACCTTGGGGGGGTTGTATGTTTCTACCTGCTTTCCTGATACTACATATATGTGTGATGTTCCTTTTATGGGCATGACATGCTGATATGTATTTTTTATGTGAGATGTTCTTTAATGTTCCTTTTATGGGTATTTACGAGGTATTCATGACAAGTGCTTAGAATTCTTACTGTAATTCCTGACTACCGCTTATGATGCAGAATCCTGAGTACTTACGTGTTCTAATGTGACAACTGTGTATTCGTGCAGAGTATTAGTAACTTGTGTAACGTTCTGACAACTGCTAAGGTAGCAGGGTATTACTAACGTGTAATGTTGGTCTAATTATGTTTTTTGCAGTACAGTTTATTTTTACATAGCTCAGTGTTGTGTTTACTTTGTGGTGTACATTTTGCATCACGTGTGTTGTGTGTGTTGTGCAAACGCTTTACATATTGCCCCAGGGTTAGGCCTGACTGCTCGTGCCAAGCTACCAAGGGGGTGAGCAGGGATTATCTTGGATGTGTAACTCCCTTGCCCTGACTAGAGTGGGTAGGTTCTGCCTGGCTTAGGTGCATACCCTAGCCAATCAGAAACCCCATTTCTAACAGTAAGGCACAAGCAAATCTCAAATTAACCTGTGTTCAACTCCCTGGTAGCTTGGCACAGAGCAGTTAGGCTTAACACAAGGCAATTTGTAAAGTATTGGTGCAACACTTCGAAGAGCAGCACAGTGGCAACACAAAACAAATGGAGCCAACAACAGTATTAGAAAAATAGAGTAGTTTTTAATGAATGAAATAAGACCAAAACAACAAAAATCGAATTCAGAGACAGCTAATTTTTACATTTTTGAAGACTATAGAGTTGAAAGGTGTAAAGCACCAACTGGGGAAATCTGGTCATGTCGGACTGGGAAAAAGTCACAAGTTCAGTCTGACTGCAGTGGAGCGCGGGCTGGCTACAGGAACCAGGTAAGGGCTGCTGGGCAAAAGTACCTTCAATCCTGGTTTGCAGAGCGCTGCCTGGATCCTCATTGAAGATGCATTGCTCGGCTGAAGTGATGCGTCAGTTACAAGATGCAGCAAGGCTTCAGTGCGAGGCCATCAAGGGGCTTGTAATGTGAAGTCCGGTGTAGGGGATGCAATGCACTATCAGAGCAATGCATCAGTCTTGAAGAACTGCAAGGCTGCAATGTGGAGTCCGTCATTGTCAAGGCTGCCGTTGAACATAGATGCAAGGGCCTACATCAAGGATGCATTGTGCAGTGGCGGTTCTGAAGGTGATGTGGGGTGCAGCCACAATTCGAGTCTTTATGATGGGTCTAATCCACACAAGAGATGTGGTAGCTCTGCTTAGTTTTGCACCATGCAGCAGAGATTATATGTCAGTTCCGCTGAATCCACAGGGTGTTAGAGCACCTTAGGCCCACTTCCAAGAGATCAGGCCTGGGGTGGCACCATTGAGCAGCATGGACTTACAGATGGAAGAGTATAGGTTCAAATGCACGGTTGCTGGTAGCCTGTTGTTTCCCTGAGGCTTCAGATGAGGAGGCCAGCCAGGTAGCCCTTGGAGTTACTCTATGATGTAGGCCCATTCCTTCTTCCCCAGGTAGGGTGTCAGCAGGCAGCAGGTCAGTACAGCAAAGCAGGAGTCTAGCAGAGTACTTCAGCAGCACAGCAGTCCTTCTTCCTGGTGAGATGTCCACAGGTTCAGAAGTGTACTAAAGTGGTGGTGTCTGAGGTCCCTCTTTTATACCCTAGTGCCCTGGCTCTAGAAGGTGGAAGAAGCTTCTAGATTGTGGCTTTGAAGCACAATGAATCCCCTGCCTCCCCTGCCCTTGCTCGAAGATGGCTGGAGGGACGATGCATGGTTGTTAGGGCATTTGTGTGGATAGGGCACAGCCAATTCAGGTGTAAGTGAGTCTATGTCCTGCTCCTCCCTCTCAGCCTGCCAGTGATGGCCCGTCCAGTCTTACCTAAGCTCCCATTGTGTGTGGCTGTCTAGGAGGAATACATAAAACCAAACTGCTAACTACATCCAGTCATGTGACCAGAGACAGGCTGCAGGCACCAAATGGTTTAGTCAGGAACCACCAAATTTCTATAACTGACATTTTCAGAATTGCAGTTTAAATTTCGACTTCAGCATACGTTAGTATTTCAAATTGTGAATCCAGAGACTCCAAACGTGAACCGGTTATCCCTCACCATTTTTAAATTACACTTATAAAATGCAAGAAGGCAACTCCAATGTTATCCTATGGGAGAGATAGGCCTTGCAGTAGGAAAAATTACATTTTGGAGTTTTCTTCTACCAGGACATGTAAAACAGGTAAGTACCTTCACTACTTGTTAAATACATTGCACCCTGCCCTACCCTTGTGGTGATCTATTTGTGTTAAAAAGGAAGGTTTGGGCTTGGCAAAACGTTTATTTTCATGAATCTGCCAAGCTGCACTCCAATCTTTACTCAAAAGCTGAGAGGCATAATTTTAGCGATTAGTCAAAACGCTCAAAGGCATGAATTTTGGTGTGCGACCCTGGTTTGTGTTCCTTCCAGACATGCATAAACTTAATCAAGAAGCTGGTGCCCAAATTGTGGCGCAGGTCAGGGATGCACAGCCATAACAACATCATTCCAAAATGTTCACCGCTTTCACATTTTTCAAATTTTTATCATACTTTCATAACAACAGATTATCAGGACAGTCCCACACTGCTGAATCTGTGCTCTGCTACTTAGGAGTACATCTCTGGGCTGAAAGCATAATAAAGATCATCCATATCATGAAAATGTTGGCAAGCATGTTGAAAATGGCAGCCTCCGTGATCTCAATCCATTTGTCTCTCACTTTATTACCAAAGGTTCCTCAGACCAGGGCACCCTTGATCAGTTCTTGGTCATCTTCAGTGCTTCTCCTAAGCAGACGGAAACCGAGGTTCATGTTTCTCAAGTAAGGCCTAAAAGTCTCATCAGTGTCATTAAGTGTGAATCATACCACCTATTAAAACAGCAGATGGCTGATATTGTTCTTTTACAGACAATCGCCTCTAGTATTGATCTAAAAACTACTTTTGTGAGTTCCAATGAGTTGATGTCCTCCAAGCGATACTCTGCCATCCATATTAGTGCCCTCTGAGGTATTAATAAAAATTGGATCTGCTAAATCAGACCAGCTTCAATCATTCAGTTAGCAGTACTGAGTTGACTATGTGTGGCATTCCCTACCCTTCATTCAACCATTACTGTTGAGGAGACCTGGGAACCTGCCTTGTTGATCTCCTGTGTTTTCTGGGTACTGCCCTAATTGATCTCTCTTTCGTTTTCCTCATGGCATTGAGGTACAGTGTGTATTAATCCTTCCTAAAACCTGCCCTAAATTTGCTTAGTTGGGGAACAAATAAAATTGTGTATTTTCCACAGTTTTGCCAGAAGCTGAACATTTTACTGTGCTTCAGGATTCTCTTCTTCTAGATTCGCAGTGTCTCTCAACAATTTGGGTACTTCTGCATCTTTCTTTCCTATCTGCTGGGTCACTCCCCCTACTCTGTGATTCTGTGAGTTGAGAGGTGGTGGATTGAGAAACTATACCTAATGCTTGAAGTCCTCCCAAGTTTTAAAAAGGACCTCTTCTCCCATCTCTGGCATCTTTGATCCATTGCATGGGCTCTCTACCAAGGGAATTAGGGAAGGTCACCAGTGAATTATGTGTTTCTTCTCATCAGTCTCAGAAATGAGGCCAATAAAGCTCAATCTGGAGCGAAAAGAGCACCAATTCTTCAAAGGTCCAGTTGAGCTCCTGATTCAAAAGTGCAATATTCAACTCACTTCTTATTATAGGTGCTATGAAAGTTCTGTAATATTTTAAATTAGATTGAGTTAAATTGAATTGCCTTTTTGTATAGCGTGAACAGCTGCTTCACAAGGAAGAATCCTGGCACCTACCAGCAGTGAAATTCAATGAAGTCACAATTTTCAGTGAAGAAAAAGGTCTTCAATCTCTTTTGAATAGTGCTTCCAATTTGAGCATGCTAAGACTGTGTGGGTGCCCATTCTAATTTTACTGCTAAAAGCACCGAGGGACGTTGGCCCTTCTAGGTTTTGATTAATGTGGATACTTATAAAGATCCTTGATTAGCAGAGCAAAGGGCTCTTATTGTTTGATATTCACAAAACCTACATCTGAGGTACGAAGGTCCCTTTTGCTGGGCCACCCGGAACATACTCAGCAAGGGTTTACATTTAATTTGTTCATTTATTGACAATCAGTGAAGGGGCTTTAGGCTGGCATGGTTTAGGTTACATCTTGGAGCAGATAAGAATTGTGCTATTGGCTGCATTTTGGACAAGTAGTAGTTTATTGATGAAATATGTAGGAGGACCTTGAAAACGGGAGTTGACATAATCTACTCTAGAAGTGACCAGATAGAAAACAATTGGCAATCCGGGTCTGGAAGGTAACATTTTTAGAATTTTTTAGGGGTTTTAATATGACAAAATAAGCCCCTGTAAGAGCTCTCATTTGTGGTTTGAAGCAAAGATTTTGGTTGAACTTTACACCTACATTTCTTACCACTTTGGATGGCACTGGGGGTTCTCCAACATCCTCCGGCCACCAGTGAAGAATACTGAAAGGATGTAGTTCCCAAAGATTAGAAGCTCTAATTTACCAGAGTTACACTTTAGGAAATAGTCATTCATCCAAATCGCCACTTCAGTGAGACAGACTTGAAATCTGTCCACCAGGGCTCCATCAGTCTGCTGAAAGGAAAGCATTGAGCGTCATCTACGTAAGACACTCATTTGAAACCCCTGTGTTCAACTAATTTAGCCGAAGGTGCCAAATAGATGTTAAAGTGGGGGTAAGTGCTAACCCTTGAAATACCCCATATTTCAGTTTTTTGTAGCACGAGGTGAAAAGGGAAATTGACGGCCTGCACTCTGTCAGCCAGGTAAGAGCGAAACCATTTTTTGGCTTTGCCGACCATACCTACCAGCTCCACTCCACAGCGACCAGTGCAAATCACTGTTTCGGAGTCAGTGAGATAAATAGCTTGAAATTGAGCAACGAAGGGCCATCTATCTTTGTTGGACACTAGAATCATTCTGATGATAACCTTCATCTGACTGATGGGGCGCACATGCAAGCAGTTGGTAGTCTCCATATGATGAACCCTTGAGTGTCCTGGGAGGCAAGGGAGTTAGAGACAACTTTACAATTGTCATTTGTGAAGCCACTTTGTCCACACAAAGGGGACCAAGAATCAGTATTGAAGTTTAGTAAATTTATTACAAATTAGTGAGTATTCCAATATATGAGCATACCAAAATCTAATTATAAAGGTACAAATTCAAAATCGGCAAGTTGAAACACCGGAATAAGTCAGTTTCCTCAATAGAAAGCATTTAGAAATTACAGTAACAGCAATTTAGGGATCAAGCACTAATTCATTCAACTTAATTAGTGCCCGTCCACTGCTCCCGACATGATCTAGGTACCGTTTGTTCTTTTGAACTTTTAGGGACAGCGCCACTTTCCCTGCACCCCTAAGCTCCCCCTTCCGCCACCATATGTGCGCTGTTTTTCAAATACAGTGCACCATGGTGCAGGGCAAGGGGCAATAGCGTCATTTTGCATGACACTATTAATGTCCTCTGCAGGCGCTACTCCTGCAGAGGGGGCCCATTGTAAAGAATGGAAGCCCCCTTTTAATGCCTGCTCCGAGCTCTGAATTTAGAAGGCGGCCAGAGAGACAGCACATCAACGACAACACCAGCATACAGAAGCACTCAACACCATCACACATACACATTCACGCACAAAACGCAACACACCCCTAAACATCACCCCACACATCACAACACACACCACCTCACACATCACCCACACCACCCCATGGCACCGCAAAGACACCCCAGGTTTTCTGAGGAGGAGCTCAGGGTCATGGTGGAGGAAATCATCTGGGTAGAGCCACAGCTATTCAGATCACAGGTGCAGCACACCACCATAGCTAGGAAGATGGAGCTATGGTGCAGAATCGTGGACAGGGTCAACGCAGTGGGACAGCACCCAAGAACACGGGATGACATCAGGAAGAGGTGGAATGACCTACGGGGGAAGGTGCGTTCTGTGGTCTCAAAACACCACATCGTGGTTCAGAGGACTGGCGGCGGACCCCTACCTCCTCCCCCACGAATAACAACATGGGAGGAGCAGGTCTTGGCTATACTGCATCCTGAGGGCCTCACAGGAGTAGCAGGAGGAATGGACTCTGGTAACTCAAATCTTAACTATTACATCCCCCACCCTACCTGCCTGCTATCACATACCCCCACCCTCACCCTCACCCCATCACTCCAACTCCTCAAATATGTCCCACTACCACAAACCACACATCCCAACACTGAGGCACCAGAACCTGGCCTTCAGGAGGCTGAAGGTCCTCTCTATAACCCTCCTAGTTCACCCATGTGCCTCATTGTAGCGTTCCTCTGCCCTTGTCCTGGGATTCCTCACTGGGGTCAGTAGCCATGACAGGTTGGGGTAACCAGAGTCACCTGCAAATGTCGAGGGACAATTGTTAGACACACACTAATCCTTGGGACAACCCCAGACAACTATTCACATGGTATAGGGTCCTTGTCCTTACCTAATAGCCACACATAGTGCCTCTGGAGTTGGCCCATCACATAAGGGATGCTGCTATTCCTTAGAATGTAAGCGTCATGCACTGAGCCAGAAAACTTAGCATTCACATGGGAGATGTATTGGTCGGCCAAACACACCATCTGCACATTCATGGAATGGTAACTCTTCTGGTTTCTGTACACCTGTTCACTCCTGCGGTGGGGTACCAAGGCCACATGTGTCCCATCAATGACACCTATGATGTTGGGGATATGTTCCAGGGCATAGAAGTCACCTTTCACTGTAGGCAAATCCTCCACCTGAGGGAAAAAGATGTAGGTGCGCATGTGTTTCAGCAGGGCAGACAACACTCTGGACAACACGTTGGAGAACATAAGCTGGGGCATCCCTGATGCTATGGCCACTGTAGTTTGAAAAGACCCACTTGCTGGGAAATGGAGTACTGACAGGACCTGCACTAGAGGGGGATCCCTGTGGGATGGCAGATTGCTGACATCAGGTCTGGCTCCAACTGGGCACACAGTTCCTGGATTGTGGCACGATCAAGTCTGTAGGTGACAATTACATGTCGCTCTTCCATTGTCGACAGGTTCACCAGTGGCCTGTACACTGGAGGATGCCGCCATCTCGTCACCTGCCCCAGCGGACGTGCCCTATGGATGAGAACAGCGAGCAGAGAGTCACCCAACACTGAGGTATTAAATTGAATATTTATTGCACACATTTGTCAATCTGCTAATTGTCTGTCTTAGTGTGTATGCAACGCCTCGATATGTGTGACGCATTTACAATTAATGCCATGTGGCCCCCTGAAATGGCGGCTGCCTGACCTGTAATGTGGGACAAGGGGACATGAGGTAACAGCGCTGGTGTAGTACACCGTCGCGGTAGGCGGGCGAAGACCGCGGCGCAATCCTGCATTGGTTAACATTGGACCCTATGGGTCCCAGGAGCCAATGATGATGTATGCCGGCGGTGATGGTACTCACCGCCGCGGACGTGACTGCCATTTTCTCACTGTTCACTCACTTGATACCTGACAGGAGAGGACCTACACTGCAAGTGCTGCTGTGACCTCAGTCTGGAAGCGACAATGGCTCAAGTGTCCAGGGAAAGGGTCCCTGCCTTCACATCGGAGGAGTTGGACAAACTAGTGAATGGGGACCTCCCCCAGTACACGCTACTCTACGGTCCTCCAGACAAACAGGTGAGTACACTGTGAGCATGCTGTATGGGCAATGCCTGTTTGGAGTGGTGTGGATGGGAGATTGGGGGTGGGGAATGAGGCGTGCATGAAACGACGGTGAGTGTATGTGCGTCATGGCAAGGGTAGGAACATGGGCCAATGACTGTGACGGTCTGGACGGTTATATCGTCTCTTTTTCCCCTGTACTATTCCTGTAGGTCAGCACCCACCAGAAGACGGATATTTGGCGTGCCATCGCCAAGGAAGTCCAGACCCTGGGGGTCCACCACAGACGGAGCACCCACTGCCGGAAAAGATGGGAGGACATTCGCCGCTGGAGCAAGAAGATGGCGGAGGCCCAGCTGGGGATGGCCTCCCAACGTGGGAGGGGTGCTCGTCGCACCATGAGCCCCCTGATGTGGCGGTGGCGTATCCAGAGTTGGATGGGCGCTTGAGGGCATCACAGCAGCCACAAGGGAGTGAGTACAGTCACATTCATCTGATTCAGCGCGCATTGGAGGTGTCTGGGTGGGGAAGGTGGGCTGGGGGTACCCCTAGGCCAGGGCGAGTTTTGTAGGCAAGGTGTCTTCGTAGGGCAGGCCATGTGGCACCCCACCCAACCAGTGTTAAAAGCCATCTACCCCTAGTCAGGCTCCTGTGACTTCTATGTGTGCAGCAATCGGGCATAGGCCTTGTACCCCATGGCCCTGCGATTAAGTAGGGAACTCAAAGTGCATGGCGTAGTGCAGAGGGCAGCTGTGTCTGTAGTGTCTGCCAACGGTAGCGGTATTGCATGCACTGAACATGTCTTTCTACTTTCTCCCCCCCCCCTTTTTGTGGTCTCCCTGTTCTTGTGTGCATTAGCATCATCACGCGGAGGAGCAGTGCCACCGGAGCAGGAGGGAGCTGCCTCCCACATGGCCCTGGAGGGTGAGACTACAGACTCTGAATTCACCAGTGGGACGGAGGGCGAGGGGAGCTCCACGGCGGGGACAGGAGCTGAGACCAACATCACCGACTCCTCCTCTGATGGGAGCTCCCTTACGGTGGCAGGCCCCTCTGTGCCCACCGCATCTACAAGTACAGCCGCCACCTCCCCTACCAGCAGCGCCATCGGAGCAGCCGCTGAGCGTGTGCCCCGTGGCCGCTCACCCAGAAGGGTGGGCATCTCCTTCGCCCCAGGCACCTCAGCCCCTGCCCCTGGCAGCCCTGCTGCCCTCAGTGAGGAGGCCATTGACCTCCTCAGATCCCTCACTGTTGGGCAGTCTACCATTCTGAATGCCATCCAGGGTGTGGAGAGGCAGTTACAACAGACAAATTCATACCTGGAGGGCATTCATTCTGGTCAGGCAGTCCAACAGCGAGCTTTTCAGACTTGGCACTGATGGAAGCCATTGTCCCTGTGTACAGCCTCCCCCTCCAAGTTGTTCCACCCAGCCCCAATCCCCAGTACCTCAGCCTACCAGCATGCACACACCTCAACACACAAGGGTAGCTCTGGCAAACATAAGCACCACACATCCCACAGGCACTCACACAAGCATCATACCCATGCACACATACCAACATCCACTGCCTCCACTGTGTCACCCTCCTCCTCGTCTCCCTCCTCCCTCAGTGTCACATCTCCACTCACACCTGCATGCACTACATCTTCAGCCACTACGTCCATCACCAGCATGCCCATCACCACACACCACTCATGTGCACTCACCACCGCCACTACCATTCACACATCCCCTGTGTCCTCTCCCAGTGTGTCAGTGAGCCCACCTCCCAAACTACACAAACGCAGTCACACAACCACCCAACAGCCATCACCCTAACGACAGCCTCCAGCCCATGCACCTTCACCCAAAGTCAGCAAACAAACATCTCCTACAACCACTACCTCTTCCTCCACTCCCAAACCCCCTCCATCTACCCATCCCAGTGTGTCTAAAAAACTTTTCCTGTCAAACCTTGACCTCTTCCCTTCACCTCCCCCACTCCTTCCGTCCCCTAGGGCCCACCTTTCCAGGTCCCAACCCAGCACCTCAGCCACCACATCACCGGGAACAGTGGTGCCAGCAGTAACCGGCTTCTGGAGTTCGCCAAGCAGCAGGGCAGCCAGTGTGCCAAGGAGCCAGGCCAAGGACAGTCCCCCACCTCAGAAACATAAGAAGTTGGCCACAGCCCGGAGGGAGAAGGGCAAAACACCTGCCACCAAGGGCTCTCCCAGGACTATAGTTGGGAGTGGCAAGACAGCTGCGCCACCATCCAATGTGGGTAAGGGGCAGAGAAAGAAAGGGAAGTCGCCGCCAACCTGCACGGTGGACAAGACCGGCACCGCCACATGCACCGCCGCCACCAGCACCGCTTCCCAGGACACCACCAGCACCGCTTCCCAGGACACCGCCGCCACCAGCACCGCTGACCAGGACACCGCCGCCAGCAGCACGCTGATCTGGTACACCTTCTTTGGTGAGTAGTAGAGGGAACCACCTGTCATGTGGAGGCACCAGAACCCACACACCCCTAAACATCACCCCACACATCACAACAGACAGCACCTCACACTTCGCCCACTCCACATCATGGCACCTCAAAGATACCCCAGGTTTTCTGAGGAGGAGCTCAGGGTCATGGTGGAGGAAATCATCCGGGTACAGCCAGAGCTATTCGGATCACAGGTGCAGCAGACATCCATTGCTAGGAAGATGGAGCTATGGTGGAGAATCGTCAACAGGGTCGACGCACAGAAGAGGCCCACAGTGATGACAGCAACTCTGTCCAACTGGATCTAGATGACCAGCCCGGCCCATCTGGGACCTCAGGACAGTCGGTTTCCCTCACACTGGCACAAGCCATAACAGAGCCTCCCCCCTCTGGAAACACCAGCACAGCACCCACCCAGCGGGCCCATACCTCTGTCCCCAGGACACGTCGAGCAGCAGTGTGTCCACCACTACAGGGAACCCAGGCTAACCCACCACCCCAAGAACAGCAGGGACCTGGGGTCAGTGGTAGTGGGCACACGGTTCAGGGGACAGAGGCCCAGGAACACAGGGGAACTGGGAGGGCTGCTGTGCGACAGGGGGAGGACAAGCCCAGGGAACCCACTCTCCACGCGGCCCTCTCCAACATCATGGGAGCCTACCATCATTCCCAGGAGACAATGGCAACGGTACTGGCCAAATTTCAGGAGACCCAGCGGCTGCAGGAGGAACAGTATTTGGGGTACAGGGAGGAACTCAAATCCATCAATACCACCCTGGGCACCATTGTAGGGGTGCTGAAGGAACTCGTGAACACCAGGAAGGACACTGTGGCACAACAAGTGGCCCCTGACACTAGCCTGGACGATGAACTGCCCACCACCTCCGCCGGCGCTAGTGGACAGGAGGCACCGCCACAGGACCACGACACCAGCACCCCACCCCCTGCAGATGGAGAACCACCTCGCAAACGGTCCCTGAGATCCAGGACAAAGACAGAGAACAATGCCAAGACCCCTGCCAAGAAATGAGACCCTTCTGTCCCACTTTGACACCCTGTCCATACTTAAACTGCCTTAGCTCCACTTCCTATGCCCCATTGGACAATGCACCTGTGAAAAAAATAGACTAGACTCTGCCATGGACATTTCTCCACCATCACCCCAGCCCATTTCACACCCCATCCACTTATTTGCACAGTAATAAACACACTTGAATCACAAAACAATCTGGAGTCATTCTGTGCTTTCACAAATGTGTAATTGCAAAACCTCTGGAATATAGCAATGTCAATGTACTTGTTCACATACCAATGGAACACAGCTGTAGGCCAGCAGTAAACATAGCAGAGGGCACAAAATGGGACCCAGATCTGTGAAATGGAAAGTCAAAGTAACAAGTCAGGGTCCATACACTGAGTGAAAATGACAGACTTATGCTAGCTCCAACAATAGTGTGAGATGTGGGAAGCAGTTACATCTTCTTACCTGTGTCTCACTGGAAGTATTGCATGATGATGTTGTTTCGTTTGTCTACATCTTCTTCTTCTGACTCCTCTTCTTCACTGTCCACAGGCTCCACAGCTGCCACAAGACCACCATCTGGCCCATCCTCCTGCAGAAAAGGCACCTGGCGTTGCAAAGCCAGGTTGTGCAACATACAGCAGGCCACGATTATCTGGTACACCTTCTTCGGTGAGTAGTGGAGGGAGCCACCTGTAAGAGGAAGGCACCTGAATGTGGCCTTCAGGAGGCCGAAGGAGTGCTCTATTACCCTTCTAGTTCACCCATGTGCCTAATTTTGGCATTCGTCTGCCCTTGTCCTGGGATTCCTCCCTGGGGTCAGTAGCCATTACAGGTTGGGGTAACCACAGCCACCTGCAAATGTCGAGGGACAACTGTTAGACAGACACTAACCTTTAGGGACAACCCCATACCCAGACACATATGTCAACTGTGTTGGGACCTTGGGCTCACCTATTAGCCACACACGGTGCCTCTGGAGTTGCTCCATCACATAATGGATGCTGCTATTCCTCAAAATGTAAGCGTCATGCACAGAGCCAGGATACTTGGCATTCACATGGGAGATGTACTGGTCTGGCAAACACACCATCTGCACATTCAGTGAATGGTAGCATTTCCAGTATCTGTAAACCTGTTCATTCCTGCGGGGGGACAAATGCCACATGTGTACCATCAATGGCACCAATGATGTTGGAGATATGTCCCAGGGCATAAAAGTCACCTTTCACTGTGGGCAAATCCTCCACCTGAGGGAAAACGATGTAGCTGCGCATGTGTTTCAGCAGGGCAGATAACACTCTGGACAACACGTTAGAGAACATTGGCTGGGACATCCCTGATGGCATGGCCACTGTTGTTTGAAAAGACCCACTGGCCAGGAAATGGAGTACAGACAGAACCTGCACTAGATGGGGCGATTCCTGTGGGATGGCGGATAGGTGAAATCAGGTCTGGCTCCAACTGGGCACACAGTTCCAGGATTGTTGCACCATCAAGTCTGTATGTGATAATGATGTGTCTCTCTTCCATTGTCGACATGTCCACCAGGGGTCTGGACACCGGAGGATGACACCATCTCATAACCTGCCCCAGCAGACGTGCCCTATGGAGGAGAACAGCGAGCAGAGGGTCATTCAACACTTAGGTATCACAATGTGTTATTTGTTAAAACATTTGAAATTCGCATTGTTCCTTTATCTGTCCGTATTCTAGGCCTAAATAGGTGTGACGCTTTTTTTTTCCAAGCCATATGGCCCCCTGAAATGGCGGCTGCCTGACCTGTAAGGTGGGACAAGGGGAAATGAGGTAACTGTGCTGGTGTTGTACACCGTTGCGGTGGGTGGTCGAAGAACGCGGAGCAATTCAGCATTGGTTAACATTGGGCCCTATGGGTCCCAGGAGCCAATGACGATGTACGCCGGCGGTGACGGTACGCACCGCCGCGGACATGGCCGCCATTTTCTTACTGTTCCCTCACTTGATACCTGACCTTCAACAGGAGAGGACCTACACTGCAAGTGCTGCTGTGACCTATGTCTGGAAGCGACGATGGCTACAGTGTCTGGGGAAAGGGCCCCTGCATTCAATTCGGAGGAGTTGGAGAAACTGGTGGATGGGGTCCTCCCCCAATACACACAACTGTGCTGTCCTCCAGACAAACAGGTGAGTACACTGTGAGCATGGTGGATGGTACATGATTGTATGGAGTGTCGTGGATCGAAGAGGGTGGGGAGGGGGACAGGCCAGCATGTCAGGATTGTATGTGTATGTATGTCTGGGCCAGGGTGGGAGGTGTTTGGCAATGCATGAGATGAAATGTACGGGATAGAAACTTCATATTTTGCTTCACTTTTCCTCTAGGTCAGCGCCCAACAGAAGAAGGGTATTTGGCGTGCCATCACCAAGGACGTCCAGACCCTGGGGGTCTACCATAGACTGAGCACCCACTGCCGGAAAAGATGGGAGGGCCTGCACCGCTGGAGCAAGAAGACAGCGGAGGCCCAGCTGGGGATGACCTCCCAGCGTGGAAGGGGTGCCCATCGCACCATGACCCCCCTGATGTATCGGATCCTGGCGGTGACCTATCTGGTGTTGGATGGGCTCTTGAGGGCATCACAGCTGCCACATGGGCGTGAGTACACTCTAATTCAGCTGACTTGGCGCGCTTTATGAGGTGTCTGGGTGGTCGAAGTGGGCTGTGGGTTCCCCTAGTCCAGGGCGAAGTTGGTAGGCTAGGTCCCTTGTTAGGCAGGCTCTGTGGCACCCCAACCCCACTACTGGTAATAGCCATCTACACCTAGTCAGGCTTCTGTGACTTATAGGTGTGCAGCAATTGGGCTTAGGCCTCGTCCCCCATGGGCATGTGAATTTGCTAAGATCTGTTAGTGCATGGCTTAGTGCATAGGGCTGCTCCCTGTGTGTTGTGTCCGCCAATGGTAGTGCTGTTGCATGCGCTGAACATGTGTTTCTTTTGTCTTTCCCCCCTTTTTGTCTTGTCTCTATGTTCTTACGTGCTTTAGCATCATCTGGCGGAGGAGCATTGGCACCGGAGCAGGAGCGAGCTGCAACCCACATGGCCCTGGTGGGTGAAGCAACGGAGTCTGAAGCCACCAGTGGGACGGAGGGCGAAGGGAGCTCCACGATGGGGACAGGAGCATACACCAGGGACAGTGACTCCTCCTCTGATGGGAGCTCCCTTGCGGTGGCGGGCATCTCTGTGCCCACCGCATCAACAGGTACAGCTGCCACCCCCCTACCATCACTGCCCTCCCAGCAGCCCTTCAGCGTGTGTCCCTTGCCCGCAAACCTAGGAGGGTGGGCATCTCCTTCGCCCCAGGCACCTTAGCCCCTGCCCCAGTCAGCTCTGATGCCCTCAGTGAGGAGGCTATTGACCTCCTGAGATCCTTCTCTGTTGGGCAATCTACCATTTTGAATGCCATCCAGGGTGTTGAGAGGCATTTGCAACAAACAAATGCATACCTGGATGGCATTCATTCTGGGCAGGCGGTCCAACAGAGAGCATTTCAGTCTTTGGCCTCAGCACTGATGGCAGCCATTGTCCCTGTGTCCAGCCTCCCCCCTCCAATTTCCTCCACCCCAACCCAATCCCCTGTACCTCAGCCTATCCCAAGCACACCAACAGACCAGCATGCACATTCATCATCACACAAGAGTGGACATGGCAAACATAAGCACCACACATCCCACAAGCACTCACACAAGCACCATCCCCATGCAGACACAGCAACATCCACTGCCTCCACTGTGTCCCCCTCCTCCACGTCCTCCTCCTCCCTCCCTGTCTCATCTCCACTCACACCTGCATGCACTACATCCACAGCCACTACCTCCATCACCAGCACGCCCATCACCACACACCGCTCACGTGCAATCACCACCCCCACTGCCATTCACACTTCTCCAGTGTCCTTTCCCAGTGTGTCTGTGAGCCCTCCTCCCAAAGTACACAAACGCAGGCACACACCCACCCAACAGCCATCCACCTCACAACAGCCTCCGGCCCATGCACCTTCACCCAAATTCAGCAAACAACCACTACCTCTTCCTCCAATCCCAAACCCCATCTATCTTCCCATCCCAGTGTGTCTAAGAAGTTTATCCTGGCTAACATTGACCTCTTCCCTACACCTCCCCACCGTCCTTCCCCTAGGGCCAGACTTTCCAGGTCCCAGCACCTCAGCCACCAAATCCCCAGGCACAGTGGTGTCAGCAACTGCGGTGTCATCGAGTGCGCCACCCATCAGTGCTGTCAGTGTGCCACCTAGCGAGGCCAAGGACATTCCGCCACCTGCCAAGGTGAAGAAGGTGTCCAGATCCCGGAGGGAGAAGCCGCACCTGCCAGCCACCAAGGGCTCCTCCAAAACAAAAGGGGACAGTGGCAAGACACCTGCGGCACCATCAAAGGTGGGAAAGGGACACATGCCGAAGAGCAGGTCAGGACAGGGCACGGTGGCTCCGACTGAGGGACGAGAGTCACCCCTTCTGTCAACTACTAAACCAACCTGTACGGTGGCAAACCCCACCACCTGCACTGCCACATGCACCACCACCTGCACCGCCACCAGCACTGCCACCTGCACCGCCACCAGCACCGCCACCCACACGTCTGCAGACTCAGCAACAGTCCCCAGCATCTTCCCCAGTGGGCAGCCATTCCGATGCTGCAGGAGACGTCCTGCTATGTCCCTGAACAGGTGCTTACACATGCACCACCGCCAGCACCTCCGCTACAGACAACGCTGCAAGCACCGCCACCAGCCCTGTGACGTGCTCAGACAGTGGCACCACAGCTGACATGGCTACCATTCCCAGTGGGCAGCCGTCCGAGGCTGGAGGAGACTTCCTGGACCCTGCCCAGCTTCCATAAGGCATGACTCTCATCACTGTTTGCACCTGCAGGTGGAAGGCGAAGCCGCACCAGGGTGGGGTATGTTTCTGCCTCCATGGCGTATCATGCTACATGTTCCTGGGCAATCTCGTGGCACACACACCCATGTGACGTAATGGGACCAGGAACACTGCATGTGGAGCACTCTGGGCACCAAGCCCCCTACAGAACCAGTGGAGAATCACATCCACTACCTCTGTCCTTGGCAGGATGAAGCACTCTGGGCACAAAGCCCACTCCAGAACCAGTGGAGAAAGGCATCCACTACCGCAGTCCTTGGCAAGATGAAGCACTCTGGGCACCAAGCCCCCTCCAGAACCAGTGGAGAATCACATCCACTACCTCTCTCCTTGGCAGGATGAAGCACTCTGGGCACAAAGCCCCCTCCAGAACCAGTGGAGAAAGGCATCCACTACCTCAGTCCTTGGCCGGATGAAGCACTCTGGGCACTAAGCCCCCTCCAGAACCAGTGGAGAATCACATCCACTACCTTTGTCCTTGGCAGGATGAAGCACTCTGGGCTCCAAGCCCCCTCCAGAACCAGTGGAGAAAGGCATCCACTAACCCAGTCCTTGGCAGGATGAAACACTCTGGGCACCAAGCCCCCTCCAGAACCAGTGGAGAATCACATCCACTACCTTTGTCCTTGGCAGGATGAAGCACTCTGGGCACCAAGTCCCCACCAGAACCAGTGGAGAATCACATCCACTACCTTTGTCCTTGGCAGGATTAAGCACTCTGGGCACAATGCCCCCTCCAAAACCAGTGGAGACTGTTTTTCACTTGAGAGACTGTGGCTTTGCACTCCCTGGGATAAAGCAGAGGAAAAACCACCCACTGGAGAGACTTGAGAGACTGTGGCTTTGCACTCCCCAGGATACAGCAGTGGGCACACCACCCACTGGAAAGACTTGAGAGACTGTGGCTTTGCACTCCCCAGGATAAAGCAATGGGCAAACCACCTACTGGAAAGACTTGAGAGACTGTGGCTTTGCACTCCAGAGGATGCAGCAATGAGCTTGGAGCCCCCTCGTGCAGCAGTGGCGTTGTGCATTCATCCGGCTGAGGTGCCGCCCCTCCCCTTCCCCCTGAGGTGCCTGTTTAATTTGGATCTGATGCCCCTGCAGTGTTCTCTCTATTTCGAGTCAGGTATCTTGTGTGGGCTTCACCCATGCATTTTGGGACCACTGGTCCACAGACAATGATTGGAACACTATCCGGACTTGTGTAGTTGGTGTACATATTTGTATATACTGATTTTTAAACTTTCACTATCTGATTTTTCTTGATTACACTTGTTACAATAATTTCCTTTTGTCCTTGCGTTCTTCCAGGGGGTGAGGGGGTGTATATGTAATGTTGCTGCATGTATTTGTGTGTATGGTGTTGTGGGTGAGGGTGGGGGTGGGGGTATTGTGTGTTGCGTGTGTGTGTCACTCTCTTTTCCCTCCCCCCCTCTCCTGTGTTGTAGGTGCAGTACTCACCGTGGTCGTCGACGGCGTCTGTCCTGCTCCTGATACAGCAGGCTGAAGACCAGCATGGGCAGGACATGTAACTCGGGCTCCATGCCGTCCTGGTTCCTCGTTGGGTGTCAAGAGGTGAGTGGTTTCTCTTCTGTGTACTGTTTCTGCTGTGCTTTTGATAGCGTTGGTTCCACCCCGGAAAAGGTGGCGGATAGGTGTGTTGGAATACAGTGGGTGATACTTTGTCCTCCGTCTGTCTGTTGGCGGTTACCGCCGCAGTGTTTGTTTCTACTGCCATGGCGGTCGGAGTGCTAAAGTGGCTGTCCATGTTGGCGGTTTCCGCCATGGTCCTGATTCCCTTTTTTTTTCCGCCGGCCTGTTGGCGGTATTACCGCTGCTTTAACACCGACCGCCAGGGTTGTAATGAGGGCCTATCTCCTTCCCCACAAAACCACTTAATTTCTTGGCTGCACTGCTCTTTCATATCAGAGAGAGCATATTTGCAGACAAGAAGAATAACGTTTAGTGAAAAAATAAAAACACAAAAACAGTTTGATATTTGCTGCAACAAGTTATTAGAATCAGTTTAAAACATGTCATCTTTAAAAGAAAAGTTTTGCTGCTCCAAAAGTGTAGAAACAAGCTGAGCTATTCTATCTTTTCTATAATTACTTAAGGTAATGCAAAATACAAACTTTTTGCCATAAATATTTCCTTTCTGCTTATCACTGTTCATCTATAAAAGCAGAAGGGAAATAGGAAAGTTCCCGTTTCATTTAGCTATTACGGTTGAGCCGCTACATCGTTTCTTTATTACAGGGCACTTAATGCGTCTCCAGTCGCCTATAATAATGCATTAGAGATGGGCTTTTATACAGGCATTGCAGGATCCCGTGTATAATATTAATAATATTTACTATAGTGATATAATTAGTTACAGCACGCATTTTAAATCATCCCCTAGCGTTGTTTTCTATGAAGTCTAGCAGTTTAAATATCACCTATTAATGCCTACAAGAACCTCATCAATTTGCCCCGGCCATTATGATTAATTGTATGCTTCGATGACAGAAATTAATGGCATGTCTCTGCGCAAACTCTGCAGGAATGTCAGTGAAGACCACACATAATCTGTTAAAAGACTCCTCGCAGAAAGGCAACACATCTATCCAGCTTCAAAAAGTGTTGATGGGAGAAGTTTTTTAGAAAACCTTTCTGACCGCGTGACATTCACCGGTTTCAGGCCTATATATAACTTGCTATTTTTCGCCAAGGTCATTGGAGAAATGCAGCAACTCACCTCTTAATACACCTTTCGAAAACGTGGACAGCAGCAACCTTGATAAACACCACAGAAAAAGTGTGGCTTAGTGTACTCTGTGGCTTTATGCTGCTTAACTATATTATCAGACTCACTCTATCTGCATTTAACTGACAAATAATGCATTTTTCAAAATGAAAAGTCGCTTTTTTGAAAGGCAATTAATTCGTGCTGGCGGAAGCAATTCCACCCAAAAACAGAATTAAGGACACATGGGGGCAGTTTTAAGAAAAGTGGAGCTGCATCCAGTACAGCACCACACTCCTTGCGCCCCTTAGGGCCCCTTACCGCCGCCATATGTGCACCTTATTTAAAATATGGCACACCATGGCACAGGGTGTGGGGCAATAGTGTAATTATTTTTTGAAGCTATTGATGTACAGTACAGGGTTAGCGTCGTTAGCGCCAAAATGTTGGTGCAAACCCAGAAGAGTACATAGGGGCCCATTGTAACCAATGGTGTGCCCCCTTTTATGCATGCTCTGAGCAGGCATTAAAAATGCCCCAAAAAATGGCACAAAGAAATCTTTTTTGGCCACCTAACAGGGGAACGCCCCCTTGCATACATTATGCCTGGCGCAGGCATAATGTGGCACAAGAGGTTACAAAGTGGTTCACTGCATGCATTGCCCCACCTTGTAAATGTGACATGACGATTTTGGCCTCTTTGGGCCACATTAGCATAAACAAATGATGATAATGTGGCGCACGGAGTCGATAGGCCCTCTTAATTCTGGGCCATGGTTCGCTCATAACCATGTGCACTGATCATTGAATATGTGCACACAGTTGTGTAGCATTTGGCACACATAGGTTTCCTGCAACGATCAGCTTCACCTACCTTTCAAGAATTCAGTTTCCTTTATCTTGGGATATTATGTGCCTGTCACCATGGAAGGGCAACATTTCTGGGGATGTTCGCTGATAAAGTGTTTTATTATCCTATTCACAAATAGAGCAGGGATAAATGAGCGTGCCTGAATAAAGTAGTCATAAGGGATTGAGACAGTAACACTCTTTCAGTGCCAATGGCTTGAAAATGGAGTGTGATATTCATTGCTTAATCAGTATGACAGCATTGCCATTCCCCTCACGCCCATTTTGGTGGATGGAGAATTACGATTACCATAAATATCATTTTTTCTAATGAAAAAAGTTATATTAACAATATAATTTTGAATTTCAAAATAGGGGCAAAAAAGAGGAAGATTCTTTCAGATTTGGTTATTCTGACATGAGTCTTACGGTGTTGTCCTACAAAGAGAAATGTGGTGTGGACAGTATTTGATATTTCTTTGACCTTAATAGCGTTGGCAATGAGACGAAAGATTTCACATCTAAACATTTTTCTGAATGTAATGTATTCTTCTTAATAATATGCTGAATCGTCATTAATTCTAATAATTCAAATGACCTAAAGTAAAAGGTTGGAATATTGTTGCACTGCTCTTGTCTCATTGGTAAACAGAGAAACAAAACATTAACCTCTTAGCTGCTGAGCCGTCCCCCCCCCCTCACCCCAAGTGCTGAGCCCTTTTTTGGCTATTTGGGGTAGTTCGCGCTTAGGCCTTCATAACTTTTTGTCCACGTAAGCTATCCATGCCAAATTTGCGTCCTTTTTTTCCAACATCCTAGGGATTCTAAAGGTACCCAGAGTTTGTGGTTTCCCCTGGAGGAGACCAAGAAATTAGCCAAAATAGAGCAAAACAAATTTTTTTTCAAAAAATTTGGAAAAAAGGGCTGTCGAAGAAGGCTTGTGGTGTTTCCCCTGAAAATGGCATCAACAAAGGGTTTGTGGTGCTAAAATCACCAGCTTCCCAGCTTTCAGGAAATGGCAGACTTGAATCAGAAAACCACATTTTTCAACACAATTTTGGCATTTTTCTGAGATATACCCCATTTTTACTATTTTTTGGGCTTTCAGACTCCTTCCAGTTAGTGACAGAAATGTATGTGAAACCAATGCTGGATCCCGGAAAGCTAACTATTTTTTAAAAATAAACAAAATTCTTAATTCAGCAAAGTTTCATTTGTGTAGATCCTACAAGGTTTTCCTACAGAAAATAACAGCTGAAATAAAACAAATATTGAAATTGAGCTGAAAACAACAGCCATTTTTATTGATGTTTTACTCTGTAACTTTTTCCTGCAATGTCAGATTTTTTAAAGCAATATACCGTTATGTCAGCTGGACTCTTCTGGTTGCGGGAATATAAAGGGCTTGTAGGTTCATCAAGAACCCTAGGTACCCAGAGCCAATAAATGAGCTACACCCTGCAGTGAGTTTTCATTCTATACCCGGTATGCAGCAATTCATTTGCTGAAATATAAAGAGTGAAAAATAGGTATCAAGAAAACTTTTGTATTTCCAAAATGGGCACAAGATAAGGTGTTGAGGAGCAGTGGTTATTTTCACATCTCTGAATTCCGGGGTGCCCATACTAGCATGTGAATTACAGGGCATTTCTCAAATAGACATCTTTTTTACACACTCTCTTCTATTTGGAAGGAAAAATGTAGAGAAAGACAAGGGGCAATAAGACTTGTTTTGCTATTCTATGTTTCCCCGAGTCTCCCGATAAAAATGGTACCTCACTTGTGTGGGTAGGCCTAGCGCCTGCAACAGGAAATGCCCCAAAATACAACGTGGACACATCACATTTTCCCAAAGAAAACAGAGGTGTTTTTTGCAAAGTGCCTACCTGTGGATTTTGGCCTCTAGCTCAGCCGGCACCTAGGGAAACCTACCAACCCTGTGCATGTTTGAAAACTAGAGACCTAGGGGAATCCAAGATGGGGTGACTTGTGGGGCTCTCACCAGAATCTGTTACCCAGAATCCTTTGCTAAAAAAACACTTTTTACTCATATTTCGGTGTCAGAAAGTTCTGGAATCTGAGAGGAGCCACAAATTTCCTTCCACCCAGCGTTCCCTCAAGTCTCCCGATAAAAATGATAACTCACTTGTGTGGGTAGGCCCTGTGCCCGTGACAGGAAAAGCCCCAAAACACAACGTGGACACATCACATTTTTACACAGAAAACAGAGGTGTTTTTTGCAAAGTGCCTACCTGTGAATTTTGGCCTCTAGTTCAGCTGGCACCTAGGGAAACCTACCAAACCTGTGTATTTTTTTTAACTGGAGACCTAGTGGAATCCAAGATGGGGTGACTTGTGGGGCTCTCACCAGGTTCTGTTACCCAGAATCCTTTGCAAACCTCAAAATTGGGCGAAAAAAACACTTTTTCCTCATATTTCGGTGACAGAGAGTTCTGGAATCTGAGAGGAGCCACAAAGTTCCTTCCACCCAGCGTTCCCACAAGTGTCCCCATAAAAATGGTACCTCACTTGTGTGGGTAGGCCTAGTGCCCGTGACAGGAATGGATCCCACGGGGCGTGGCCTTCCCACGTAAAAAGATGGCCGCCTAAACCCCGAGCTCCGTGCTGTAGCGGTCCAGAGGAGGCGGCGGGGGCCCCCCGGAGGCCGAAACAACCACCTCAACCCATGTCGGAACCCCCCACCATCGCCGAGTTCCCGACCCGAGCTGAAACGGCCAGCCGCCGAGACCCTGTCGCCTGGCAGCGCATCTTGGAAAGAAATGACCTGCAGCGAGGGCAGAGTCGCGTCACTTCGGCCCTGCGACCAGCCCTTCTGAAGATGAGGGGAACCCAGTTTGGGAGACCCCGAGGAGCCTCCCGGTGTTCCGGACCTCCGGCCTCCTGAGGAGACCCGCCGTAGAACACCGGGGGACCTGCGGTGCGCCTCGTAGACGGAGGCCCAGCTGCGGGGGAGGAGCCGCGTCCTTGAGCCGAGAGAGGAGTGGCTTCCCTGCCACTGCAAGGACCGGCGCAGCAGGTACGGCCCCCGCACCCCAATAACAGCGGGGGATAGCGTGCCTCTCCCCCACTTGGTCCCCCATCTGTTTAATACGCTTCCCCCCCTCCTAAGAGGGAAACGGGGGGCAGGGGGAGAAAACAAGGAAGAGAGAGGAAGGAGGGGGAGAGGAGAAGGGGGACAGGATCCCCTGAACAAGAGAACAGGGAAACAAAGGAATAAAGACGTGGAAACAAGAGGAAAAGAGAAGAAAGGGAAAGTAAAGCGAGGGAGGGAAAGAGAAAGGGGAATAAAAAAAGGAAAACCAAGGAAGAGAAGAAGAGGAACAGAAGAAAAAGGGGGGAAAAGTGGAGAAAAGGAAAAGAAAAGGAGCAAGAATTTAGAAACAAATTACACCATCCCCTGCCTCCGGCCCCCCAAGTTATTTGGACGAAGAAGAAGGAATAAGTACCCCCGCCACCTCCCCAAAAAAAAGAGGGAAAAAAAAACATAAAGGAGAAGGAACAGCGATGAGGGCTGACGGACTTGTGCATCCCTGCCCTCGCTAGACCCTGAGGAAGGCCTTGGACCCAACCGTTTTGCCCTTACAGGCTGACGAGGCGATGCCCGGCAGCAAAGCAAACCAAAAATCCACTGGTAAGCCGGCGCAACAGTTATTATTTTCTGAAGCTCTCCACCATAAGCGGCCAACTTCCATGGCAACAGGGCCTCACGCATCACCACCCCTAATCCAACCCACCGCGATGTCCGACAAGGAACAATCCACAACCATTGAAAGGATACTGCATGAGATCACCGCCGTCAGCCGCCGAATAGAGGGAGTGGATGCTTCTATATCCTCACTGACCCTGGAAACCAAATCTATGCGATCAGACATTGCAGGCTTTCAATCTAGGGTGACAGGTTTAGAACATTGCATGGAATCACTAGAAACACAGATAGCCACATCCCGAGACAGGGATCAGGACCTCCTCTATCTCAGGAGCAAACTTACAGACCTAGAGGACAGGAGTCGAAGAGATAACATCTGCCTACTTGGGATCCCGGAACACGAAGAAGGTACAGACATACAGACCTTTCTGAGCTCCATCCTCCCCAAACTGACTTCCCTAGACTTTGACCCACCGCTGGAATTCCAACGAGCACACAGAGTAGGCCTGAAACGCTCCGACACATCTTTAAGACCCAGACCAATTATCGCTTGTCTACTACACCATAATCAGACCCGACAAATACTACAAACAGCGCGCAACCATGGCCCTTTCCGGATAGACCAATATCACATCCGAATAACAGCTGATTATTCAAAAGACACCAACGAACGAAGAAAGGCTTTCCTAGCTATAAGACCCCGACTTCGTCAACTAGAGATGAAATATGGCCTCTTCGATCCTGGCAGAATGTGGGTCACCAAAAACAGAATATCCAAGGACTTCTATAACCCAGAAGAACTGAGCCTTTTCCTTGACTCTTTTCAACATCAGCCTATGGACTCTGTCAACTCAAGCCGTCCACAAGATGTCATAGGGGAAGATGAAGGGGGTGGAATCTTACCCCCAGGTCCGGAGAAAGAAAGCTCGACCCATCATGACACCGACACCTGCCAAAGCGGCAGGCACCCAGAGAGACTAGCCAGATTGCACGACGACAGGGGCCAGGTTCTACACGCCATGGCAGTCTACACTCAGCTATCGGAAAGAGACAAATCTAGATCACCTTTGAAACCAACGATTGTGTCCCCTTGAGACGCCGACCCTCCACAGGGTACATGTGGGACAATTACGAAACATTGAAGCATGACTGGTGATAACCTCATGGAAGGATGAGTACAAATTTGTATCTTGTATATATGTTTATCTAACAACTGCTAATATCATTTTCAATACTAGACGATTACTATGTTTATATCTTTTATAAGATAATATGGGGCTTTACTCTGTAACACTGTTGCGTAGATTGCACATTGCATGATATAAAGCGTACAGATCAGACCTTCCCGATTCCATAGGTTATACATACACCAGGACCCTGCTCAGTAGGAACACGACCAAACACCTAAAGAGAAGCTGGCACTCCTCCTCTTACAGTATTACTGTACTATAGAACATCTCACAATGCAACATTATATAACAGCAACAAAGCCACATAACCATGCCCGACCTTGCATGCAAGTCATATCATTGACCTTTCCCATCAGACCCCATCATCCCCCATTTCTCCCTGAAGCGGCCAAAATGGAAAATGGAAGTAACATAACTTATACGCAATAACACAAATCCTGATGCTTACCAGAGCTATGGCACGACATGATCATCTGCCACAGGGGATAATATAACATATTACAGAGACATGCTACTATCCTCTACGGGAATATTACATTACAACAGAAGCACAATAAATAGGACGACATATACACGCATACTCTAAAGCCCCCCCCAAGGGTAATGCAACCCCGTCACACGCACACGATTGCGCCTGACCCCACAGATGAGTAGTAGATCAATCACCTGGATATACAACCCACGTTCCCCCCCCTCTATAATGACTGATGCCCCGCCAGACAACAAATATACCTCTGTCCCTTATAATGTAATGCAGCAAACTGTTGTATTATAAAATAAATTACCCATAGCTCATACCGAACACACTCGACCGTACTCAGATTAACCTCCACTGTCACACGTTGCCCCTATGCAAAATAGGACCCCGACTGAACAGGATCGTAATATACGATTAATCAGCAAACTAGCAACCCCTCAAAGTTCTTTGCAGTATTATGACGCAATAATACAACCCACCGCACGTATGGGGTAGCAAGACACACAAGCTATTTACACATAGACCAGGACTCATTAACCCCCATCATTTACCCTGGGATAGGCCCTATGACATATAGGGGGTCATTCTAACCCTGGCGGTCCAAGACCGCCAGGGCTAAAATGACGGGGGCACCGCCAACAGGCTGGCGGTGCCCCGCTGGGCATTCTGACCGCAGCGGTTCGGCCGCGGTCAGAAGTGGAAAACCGGCGGTCTCCCGCCGGTTTTCCGCTGCCCAAATGAATCCTCCATGGTGGCGCAGCAAGCTGCGCCGCCATGGAGGATTCTGACACCCCATACCGCCATCCTGTTCCTGGCGGTTCTCCCGCCAGGAACTGGATGGCGGTATGGGGTGTCGCGGGGCCCCCAAAAAGAATTTCAGTGTCTGCTTTGCAGACACTGAAATTCGTGACAGGTGCAACTGCACCCGTCGCACCTTCCCACTCCGCCGGCTCAATTCTGAGCCGGCGTCCTCGTGGGAAGGGTGTTTTGCACTGGGCTGGCGGGCGGCCTTTTGGTCGCCCGCCAGCCCAGTGCAAAACCCAAAATACCCTCAGCGGTCTTTCGACCGCGGAGCGGTATTTTGGAGGGGGAAGTCTGGCGGGCAGCCTCTGCCGCCCGCCAGACTTAGAATGACCCCCATAATCTAATAGATGACAACACGACCACCTGCGGGGAATTACGTTATGCTATGTTATATTATGTTATACAAATTAATAGGTTGCAGTGATATTATGTTATATGTTGCAGTGATATTATATAAGTATGGAAGTATTCCAACTGTTATGTGCAAATGTATCCCAAAATCTTTGCCTAACCCGGCATTGTGTTGCCTTACATCCTCCTCCTCCTGGCCTCAACTTCCCCCTCTCCTTCGGCTTCCTTGGCACCTCCCCTCCGCATCTACAAAACACCCCCTCCCCCCCTTACATTAACATCTCCATTTACATTTACATTTACATCTACATTTACAATAACAACCACAATTACAAATACAAACTCTAGTCCCTACTCACTCCCCCCCTTTACTACCACATCCCCATAACGCAGAACCCAAAGAGACGATACACACCAAGTGTGGTGGCCGCTCGCCATTTTCTACTCGGAAGCACGATAAATATTCAAACCATTATATTAGATACTAGACATCACTTGTTACCAGATGGGCCTCCCCCACATGTCAGCACGAGCCTCTTCCCCACTACTATTACCACTACGTCTATCATTATCATATTAAACTTGATGTTAAGTCCTCAATAAAATAAGGATATCTCATATATCAAACTCCTCCCACCACCTATACATCAACCTCTCCCTCACTAACATAGCTATTGCCCCTCCCCAGGCCCCCTTCACAATGCACTCGTGGCTCGCCCTCCCACTCCCCCCCACCCTCTGGAGCTCGGAACCCGCGTACTCGTCCGTCATAAACCAATATCGGCCGCCCTCTGCCCTACCACCGCCTCCTCGGCAGAGAGATCGCACCGACGGCATTAGGAGTTCGGATAGGATTCGGACTCGCCGTTTACAGATCGATCCCAGGGAGCACAGAGCTCCTTGCCCCTCCATATTCTTCCCTCCTCCTCCCCTCCCCGATCCTCTCAATCATTCTACTCCATCCCACCCTACATATCAACGCTAACCCCCGCCTCTTTTCTTCTCATATCATCTCTCTCCCCCCTCTTATTAAACTTTCCTGGTGTCCGCTTTTCTCTCCCCTCTGTTGGGACATCCAACCTCCACCAACTGCCCTCACCTTCCCCCTCCAAACCTCCAAACAATCATATTACAAAGAGCACAGCCCCTCACGACTGCCACCCCCAGGAGTGCTGAAATTTCACTCTCCAATTCAGCATGCCAGGGACAGCCCCTCACACAACGCACCCATTACGAATCCTCTCCTAGAATGTTCATGGCATGACGAATTACATTAAACGGAAAAAGATCTTGTCCTATTTACAATCTAAAAGAGCAGACATAGCCCTGATTCAGGAGACGCACCTTGACAATACCGAGTCCAGTAAACTTAGACGTGACTGGGTGGGAAGGGTCGCTTTTAGCTGCTGCCCAGTGGACCAGGGAACCAGGGGTGGCACATCTCGCAAATGCGGTGTAGCGATATTAATACGCAAATCCCTGCCGATTACGATTATTAAAACATGGAACGACGCGGAAGGGAGATATATATTCGCTAAATTGAAAATAGGAAATACTTTTCTATGTGTGGGCTCTGTTTATGCACCAACCGGCACAAAGCGCTCCTTTTTTCTACAACTCAATCGCATACTGACTGAAATAGGGACCACCCGCTATATTATTGGGGGAGATTGGAACCTTGCTAGAGATGCCATGCTAGACAGGACAGGCCCCATTGATGCGGGTAATAATCACGACAGAGCATTACTGACGGATATCACTTCGGATACAGGCCTAGTCGACTGTTGGAGACTAACACATCCAAAGGACAAGGAATTCACATTCATATCATCTGTCCACGGCACCCAATTACGTCTGGATTATTTTCTCGTATCACATACCATAATCCCCCAAATTCAAGACTCTAGTATCCTAGACAGTGGACTCTCAGACCATTCCCTGATCCTACTCTCGATCCAAGTGGGCTTAGCCTCTCCCGGTCGTAAACCATGGCGGTTTGCCATACACAGATACCGCTCTCCCCAAGGGAAAGAGCAATGTAAGGCCCATATATCTACTTATATGGCCAAAAACACGGGCGCTGTGACTTCCAAGTGGGTCCTGTGGGCAGCGGCAAAGGCTACTTTAAGAGGGAATATGATGCGGGATGCAGCATTAGACAATAGAGACAGAGAGGCTCGCCAACGTACCCTAGAAAACACGATTCAGCGCCTTACCAAACAATATACAGCCCAGCCATCCCCCGCGTTACGCCGCTCCCTCGAACAAGCCCGAATGGCACACAATGATCTTTATACAACACAGGCAGAATATGCATTGCAAAGATTACGTGGCCGTCAATACGAGCAAGGAGAAAAGGCTGGACGCCTCTTAGCGGCACAGCTCCGACAGAGAGAAGCTGCCTCAGCTATCCCGGCCATAACGTCCCCTTCCGGAGCAGTACTGACCCGCCCGCAAGACACTGTGAACGAATTTGCTGCATACTACCAGCATCTTTATACCTCTGAAACAATGACTGACCAGGCACGGACTGAGGCATTTCTCGCTGCGGCCAAATTACCCTGCCTATCAGAAGCTTGCCGACCTCTCCTTGAGGGCGATATAAGCAGGGAAGAAATAACGCAGGTTATTACAAAGCTTCCATATCATAAATCCCCGGGAGAAGACGGATTCCCTGCGGATTTCTATAGATGGACAGGGGAAGAGGCAATCACAGCAGTACATGAGGCACTCACGGAGGCATGCCAGAAGGGCTCTCTGGGCGCCCTGTCCAACAGGGCCACGATTGTCATTCTGCCTAAGCTAGGAAGGGATCCCCTACTTTGTGGCAGCTATCGCCCCATCTCCCTCTTGAACGGAGATGTTAAACTACTAGCCAGTGTCCTTGCAACACGTCTACGTAAAGTGATACCGTCCCTAATCCATAACACCCAGGTGGGATTTGTACCTGGTCGGACCTCTAGAAATCATATGCGCACACTATGCCATACACTACTTGAATTGTTAAACCTATCAGAGGAAGCCCTGGCCCTATCCCTCGACGCGGAGAAAGCATTCGGCCGTATTGAATGGCCCTACCTATTTACCACCATGAAACACTTTGGCCTCGGAGACCAATTTATATCCAAAGTCCGACTACTGTACGACCATCCTACGGCACAAGTTAACTGTGGGGGCTTCCTGTCTGATCCATTCCCCATCGGAAGAGGCACTCAACAGGGCTGCCCCCTTTCACCGCTCTTATTCCTGCTAGCAATGGAACCGCTGGCGGCAACTATAAGGAACTCCCAACAGATAAAAGGTATCTCTCTACCAGGGGGCTCCTCCAAAATTTATCTATATGCAGACGATATTCTGTTAACCTTATCCGACTTAGAAAGATCTATCCCATCACTGCTCTCTATCATAGAGGGCTTTGCACCCCTGTCCGGATACCGGGTAAACTGGGACAAGAGTGAATCATTGCCCCTATCTCGCGTAACAACGAGAGCTGCAATCCAGGGCCTCCCATTCAAATGGACCCCGACCCACCTTAAATATCTGGGAACATATATCAATCGCGGCTTAGAACACATGGTCAAGGACAACCTAGACCCTCTTATATCCCGGATGAAACAGGACTTCGCCAAGTGGTCATTACTTGGCTTGTCCATGTGGGGCAGGACACAGGCGGTCAGGATGGTTACTCTTCCACGCTTCACATATGTTTTAGGCATGCTCCCTTTACAGATACCTCTCTCCCTTCTCCGAATGATTGATACCTCAATAAGGTCCTTCGTCTGGGGCCTTACACGTCCAAGATTAAAATTGTTGACAATGTTAGCGCGAAGACCCTACGGAGGCCTAGGTCTACCCTCAGTAGAACAATATGCTCTAGCCCTACAATTATCGCAACTAGCCTACACATTACCAGATACCCCGGACCCCCCACAATGGACAATTACGTAGAAACTCCTACGGGGACAGCACGCCGAGCTAGGAGGGATATACAATGACTATCCTCACTCACCCAACCCTATCCTCACGGCCACAAATGCAGCGTGGCGTAGAGTCCACCGCCTATTGGGCATACACCCCTCCTTACATGCTCAGGCCCCTATAGCAGGAAATAAATGCATAAAAATAGGAGGAAGTACCCTAAGGTGGCCCCAATGGAGTAATGCTGGCATCTACAATATATCCCAAATAACAGATGGCGACCGCCTTCGATCCTTTGACTCTCTACGGGAAGAGTTCGGCATTCATAAAAATCAAGAATGGAGGTACATGCAGCTTACGCACTGTATGCACAAGGCCCTGGGAACCCCCCCGTGGACGATCAAAATCTCACCCGTTGTCAATTACCTGCAGAAATGGGGTCGACATAGAGGTGTTACGGACGGCCTATACGCAGAGATAATGAACCACCTTTACTCGCAACCCCTTCTAGAGCGACTGCACCTCAAGTGGCAAGAACGACTAGCGATAGCCTACACTGAAGAAGAATGGCCGGACATATTTGAGGCCCTGGATAGGGGAGTCCGCGAGGCCCGCTTGAAATTCTGTCTATTCAAAATTCTCCAAGATTGGTATTGGATCCCCATAAAACTCTTCAAGGCAGGTCTGATACCACACGCGAGGTGTTGGCGGTGCACAGATCTCCACTGCGACCTACTTCATATTCTATGCCACTGCCCGATGATACAACCCTTATGGGAAACTGTGCGCCATACACTTGCGGATTTTATACTGATATCAAATCCGACGCCGCCAACACTCGCCTCCAACACCAATAGACAAGTCCCGACCCCTTACACACTTAAACCCACGTCCACACAGATACCCCCTCTCGATCATCCTCCTTCAGTATTATCCTCTCCCACGCACAGGCTCTCTTATTCCATCCTAAATGTATCTTGACATATACACTACATGGCACAACCCTGCAAGATCATTGGTAACAGATGGGGAATAACCGGAACATCCATTTAATAGCCCGGAAACACTGTGTCAAAGGATCCCCTCCCTTCCCCGCACCCTACCTAACCTTCCCGCCCCCCCATCTTCCATCCTTCCTCCCTCTCCTATGATCTATTTTCTCTTCAGCCCCTACCCCCCTCCCCCGATCCGCCCCCAACCTCTCACCCACAACCCATATGTACTAATCAGTTTACCTACCAGACTGCATACATCCAGATATTGATTGTAAAATTATTGGTTGTAATGTGGAGTACTGAAGATATGTTCATGTATACTATGTACTGCCCTATATTCTTCTTTAATAAAAAATAAAAAAAATAAAAAAAGGAATGGATCACACAAGGGTCAATGGTAGTCCTTGCATGAGGGCTACTGTTAACCCTGGAGTGATCCATTCCTGAAGCAGGCACTAGGCGCAGGCACACAAGCGGGGTTGTGTTTTTATCAGGACAAGTGGGGAAACACTGGGTGGTAGGAATTTTGAGGATCCCTGCACATTCCTGTAGTTTCTGTGATCAAAAAGAATGGAAAAATAGTGGTTTTAATCAACGTTTCACTTTTGCAGGGTATTCTGTGTAAGAAAACGTTGTTAAATACAAACATGCCACATTTACGTGGGCTGCCTTGGGTGTCTAGTTTTGTAGTTTCCCTATATGGCTGCCGAGCCCAGGACAAAATACTTAGGTGACTGTCTTAAAAAACTAGTCTGTTTTGTGGTAGGTAATTTTAATGTCTCCACAATCCGTTTTGGGTACTTCCCTGTTGTGGTCACTTGCCCACTCACTAAAGTGAGGCAGTTTTTCGCTGGAGACTTAGTGGAACTTGTGGCTTCCAGCAGATCCCTGGACTTCTGCTCATTGGAATGCAAGGCAAATGTGTTTTTTAAGCACATTTTGTGATTTCAAGGGGATTCTGGGTGAAGGAAAACTGGTGAGAGCCACGCAAGTCCTGCACCCTTGGACTCCCCTGGTACTAGTTTGTTAAAGTTTACCCACCACTCACACTGGTTGGTTTTAGCACCTCCAGAAATTATAGTTTCAAAGCATGAATACTTATCAAAGTATCTGAATATTGAAACCAAGCCTTCTGAAGGTGGGCCATAAATCCGCGTCCAGGCACCAACCTCTTTATGGTCCATTCACACGCCATTCACGTACAACAAACAACCTTTTTTTATGTCGCCGACCACTGGCCCAATCCAACCAATCACTGCACTCACATTAACTTACCACTGCCAGACAAGGGCCCATCACATTCACACGCCACGGAACGGAATAAGTTTGACTAAATTTTACGACCTTTCAAGTAACTGCCTCCTTCTTCCTTAACATTACCAAATGCATGCGTAACAAACCTTTACTAATGACTCCTGTGACAGCCACCTGAGGCTCAGGAAGACATGTTTTTCATGCGCCTTTAACGCACTCTCTGTGCTAAATCCAACTCCTTCCAGTTTGTGGATGCAAATTGGGGGTGTCCGAGTATGCCGTACAAAGCAATTCCTCGAACTGAGTGAGCATATCTACCTTTGAAACTAAGAGAGACATGCTGGGGATTTCTCATGATGTTCCCTAAAGAGAAGGTCATAGGCTAACTGCCTCCTTCTTCCTTAACATTACCAAATGCATGCGTAACAAACCTTTACTAATGACTCCTGTGACAGCCACCTGAGGCTCAGGAAGACATGTTTTTCATGCGCCTTTAACACACTCTCTGTGCTAAATCCAACTCCTTCCAGTATGTGGATGCAAGTTGGGGGTGTCCGAGCATGCCGTACAAAGTAAGTCCTCGAACTGAGTGAGCATATCTACCTTTGAAACTAAGGGAGACATGCTGGGGATTTCTCATGATGTTCCCTAAAGTGGAGGTCATAGGCTATGAAAAAGGGTAGTGTTTGGCACACAGGGGAGTCCATGAGAACGTAGCATATGTTCCAGCCAACATTATGTGCAGTGATGTGACTGTAATGCACTTATACAACAAACTGAACATCTACAAAGTTCTGATGGAGGATGAACGTGAAAAGCAGGTCAAACACTGACCTATAAAAGTCATTCTCCTTCAGTGCTGGGATGGCACCAATGGGTTTGAATCCATAGGTGGAGATGATGTACATCTGTACTACCTTTACTATCTGCCTTCTACCTGTGCAATAACCCTGTGAAGGCACACCTACCATAAGCTTTCCTTACCTATTCATGTCTCTGTTCTCATCAGAGTCCTGGCTAATCCTGTATAATTGCCAAGTGAACCTATACTAGTTTGTGGATGCAAGTTGGGGGTTTCCAAGTATGCCGTACAAAGTGATTCCTAGAACTGAGAGAGCATATCTACCGTTGAAAATAAGGTAGACATGCTGGTGAAGAAAGGGTACTCCGTGACAATGTGGCATATGTTCTGTCCACTAGTATATGCAGTAGGGGGAATATAATGCATGTTAATTGAACAGAACACCGACGTTTTGACGGTGGATTTAGCTCTCAAGCAGTCCAAAAGGAAGTCCATGATGAAGTAGATGAAGTAAAATTCTGTGGCTCCTTGCCTAACGAAGCAGTGGCCCATGGACGTTTAGTATCTATGCACTGCCACAAAAAGGATTACCCAACGGCAGCTCAACCTCAGTCGATTTCCCAGAACTTTGCTTTAGTATGATACAACGTAAAGCAAGTAGGGATACAGAAGCCTGGTTGTGATGGACACTGGGGACAGTAATACCAACTCTCCTGCCGCTTTCCATGCTTCGAGCACACTTTACAGCGACGACATGGACGATCCTTTTTGGGTGTTTTAGGAATGCGATCAGCAAAGTGTCGCTCCTGCAGCCTTGCCACATCCTCCAGAACATATGAGGTGGAGGCTGCTGCTGCTTCTGTAACAGCAGTGAGGCTTTCAGTTACAGACAACTGGAAGTCAAGGAAAGTCATGAGTCTTCCTGTGGTTGTCTGACGGTAAACAACATACGCATTATATGTTGCCATCTGAATCAGGTGGGTAAACAGTTTCTTGTACCAAGTGCGAGTTTTACGACACACATTGTATGGTGAAGAACCTGGTCGTTCTTGTCCACTCCGCCCATGTACTTATTGTAATCAAGTATACGGATGGGCTTGTGGACTTCACCCATCGGACCCCAAGCCGTGATGGGAGAAATGCTCTCATCATGAATTGTAGTGAGCACGTATACATCATGCCTATCCAAGAACTTGACTGCGAGCAGTTCGTTAGAACGCAATGCAGTACTCTCTGATTTCTGGAGCTTCTTGCAAACAAGCTCCTGCGGGAATCCTTTGCGGTTACAACAAACTGTACCACAGGCCACAGTGCCAGCTTTGTAGAGCTCACTGAAAAGCTCTACTCCTGCATAACAATTGTCCACATAAAGGTTATAACCTTTGCAAAGAAGTGGCTGGACAAGTTCCCATACAATCTTACCTGTGACCCCTAATGCGGGAGGGCAAACTACAGGGTTTAGGGGAGAATCCTTCCCTGTATACACTCTAAAGCTGTACACATAGCCAGAAGAGCTCTCACACAGCATGTACAGCTTTATGCCATAGCGAGCTCTCTTGCTCGCAATGTACTGTCTGAAAAGCAGCCATCCTTTGTACAGGATCAAGGACTCATCGACTGCTATATTCTTTCCAGGAGTATAGATCTCTGGAAACCTGGCAGACAAATGTTCCACGACAGGCCGAATTTTGAACAACCTGTCATGGTCTGAATGGTCCCGGGGCAATGCCGCAGAATTGTCATTGAAATGCAGCATGCACTGCAGTAGCAAAAAAACTATCTCTGCTCATGTATGGTGCGAAGATGGGAGTTACCCAAACCGTGCGAGTCGTCCAGTAGGACTGCAAGGTGGGTTTCTGCACTAACCCCATTTTGAGCGTAATGCCCAAAAATATCTTCAACTCCGCCAGCGAAGTGGGAGTCCACTGGCGTGCCCTAGAATGGGGCCCTAGAGTGCCTCCACGCTCCCTCAGAATTTGGTCTGCAAGCAAATTTGTTTGCTGCACAATTTTCTGAAGGAAGTCAACATCCAAAAATACATAGATGTAGTCGACTGGCAAAAAGTTAGCTGTATCGACTTTACATCCAGCGTCACCAGTAAAAGGTGGAATTTGGGGCTGAACTAAACAGGGTGTCTGCCAAGAGAGCACTCTCTCTGTGCTTGCGGCCGCAAGCACGTGCTCTCTGGGTTTGGCTAACCCAATGTTGTCCTGCTGCACAGAATGTGCTTGCGAAGGGACAGCACGGCTGTCGTCATTGTCTCCTGCAGACTCACTGGAAGAGGTGTCGTCAGATGGGACTATGTCGACTGAAAAATCACTCCCAGATTCTGCCCCATTGTCCTCTCCCTCAGATCCTGTCTCAGTATCTGATGTCTCAGTCTCTGAGCCTACATCAGAACTGTCCTCCATAACCCGAGTTAGGGCTTGATCAGCAGTCATCCAACGAGACGCCATCTCTGCTACTGGCTAAACTGTCCCTCTAAATTACTACCCTACGTAGAAGGCAGATAGTCACAAAATTGCTTGTCGGAATGTTTGATGTGTACAATAGGAAATGTCGTCACCTTACCTTCGCTTCTTCTCCAATTCTGCAGATTCTCTGAAAACACTGAAAAAAACAAAAAAGAATGTATTACTTCACCTTACCATCATCACAGCCTTCAGCGCTGGTGTCACCCAGTGCGACAGTCATTTTTGGTGCTCTGCCTACCATTACCTCTTCTAAATCCCTCAGTACGACCCAGCAAAAGTGCCACTCATATCTCCATAGTCCCCCTGGCATAACATTTGTTTTAAAGCGCAGGTAACGCTTGCCTTTACTAATCCACTCAGCTAAATACATATAAATGTATATCCTTTGCAGCAGGACAATAAACCATCTGCGCTACTTTATGGCAACTGCCACTACAGAACAGACATACATGCATGCATATATATATATATATATATATATATATATATATATATATATATATATTTTGTGAACAAGAATCTCACCGCACTCCACGAGGTTCAAATTGACATGTTTTATTGCAAGCAACAGCCACTTACGCGTTTTGGATCTCAAGGAGTCCTGATCACGGTAAATGAGTCCCTCTTTTCTTTCATTTTTTATACTTGCACTAAAACATGTCAAATTGAACCTCGAGGAGTGCAGTGAGATTCTTGTTTTCGAGGTTGCTCTCTTCCGTCACCGAGCACCGACAGTGGAGTGCGCCGTGCAACAATCTTTTAACCAATTTGTGTTGCATATATATCTACATCTATATATATATATAAATATATATATATATATATGTATATATTTATGTAGATATATATATAGATATATATATTTAGAAACAAAGTGGTTGAAGTGTTGCTGGGCGGCGCACTCCACTGCCGGTGCCCAGTGACAGAGAAGACCAATCTCGAAAATAAGTAATGCCGAAAAATTTCACCGCACTCCACGAGGTACAAATAAACGTCTATTTTATTGCAGTCAACAACCAGCAACTCGTTTCAACTCACCAAGGAGTCTTGATCACGGTCCTCGTGGAGTGCGGTGAAATTGTTCGGCATTATATATATATATATATATATATATATATATATACATATATATGACTTTTATGTATATGTGTGGTTTCCCTGGGGGGCCAAGTGTGGCTCCCGGAAAAAAAAAACACATATATATATATATATATATATATATATATATATATATATATATATATATATATATAGAGAGAGAGAGAGAGAGAAAGCAAGACACTAACTCTACATAACTTTTTTTTGGGCAAAGCACTCATGTATAAAAAAAAAATGGCCCCATAGATGGTCACCCTAAGGGATGACCAGCAACAATTTTTTTTTTTTAAATAGAATCTAGTTTTCCCTGCGGGGGGCGATCGGGCCCCCCCAGAGAAAGCTAGTTTCTTTTTTTTTCCCCCAGGAGTCGGCCCGTGTTCAGAGAGCCGACCCCGGCATTTTTTTTAATTTTTTTATTTTTTCATTTTTTTTTAAATATGGGGGGGGGCGCGATCACCCCCGAAAACAGTTCCGTTTATAAAATAATGCCCCCATGGGGTGGGGCAGTGCTGCAATCCATGGCCAGGAAACGGTGCCAGGGAGGCATCGATGGAAAGGGGAGAGTCTCCCCTTTCCATCAATGCCTCCCTGGCATCTGGGGAGGCCACTTTGGCCTTTTTTTCCCCACCGGAGTAGAAGAGGACGCTTACCTGATCCGCTTCTGCTCTGGTGGGGAAAAAATGTGACGTCAGTGCGCCTCGCGGCGCGCTGATGTCACAAAGGGGCAGGAGGGGGGGGGAGGGAGACGCCAAAGTTGTTCCGCGTCTCCAAAGCCCCCCAAAAAAAAATCCCCCCTCCCTGGTGTCGCCCACTGGTCGGGTCGGTGTTTACAGTACTGAGACACTTAGGGGATGATTTATATGTTGGAAGTATGCATACTCCATTACAAAGGAGAAGATTCCCATGGTGGGGGAGCATTATGTTTGTTATTTGCAAAAATAAATCCTGTTTAGGGACATGAAATCGAATCCTGCTGATGCTTTTATAAATGACTGCCTTCTTAGCGGTCATTTATAAATTAGGCGGGTGGTCTCTCGACCATGGGGACAGAGTAATTTACTCCTTCCCCATTATGGAACTGTGTGCCTAGTTTTAATTCACCCCCAAAGTTATTAATAGAAAATGATAAGCCATAGTCTCGCTATGGTACTCTTAGCTCACTGTTTGGTAGCTTGGACTAGTTGAAAGCTTACAGCATACAGTGAGTGATAGAGAGAAGTTTCAAAAGAGCATATTTTAACCAACTCAAGAGATCATACAAAAGAAATCCAAAATATCAAAACTAAGGCCCAGATCATGACCGCGAGACTCGCGGTGGTGGTTGGACTACCATGGCTGGGGAGGACCGACCACTACATTATGAGGTTGGCGAGTGGACCTGCCAACTGATCACCATCTCCGCTGGGATCCAAGATCCTGATGGAGACTAATGTCAGTCTTAGTTGTAATCAGCCAGGGTGGCACTGAACTCACTGCCGCCCTGCTGATTACAACCTTCTTCTCCTCCAGCCTTTTCATGGCGGTCTGACTGTCATGAAAAGGCTGAAAGAGAGCAAGTGCAGGGGGCCACACCCTTGAAATGTGCACTGCCTTCTGTGCAGACAGTGCACACTTTAACGGTGCTGGTGCACCCTGTATGCGGCAGCATTGCCACTGGCTCAATTATGAGCAGGGAACAATGCTGCTACATCTTTCCCACTGGGGTGACGGGTGGGAACCTTGGTTCCCACCCATCAGCCCAGTGGGAAGGTTGTAATGGGGCCATTGGGGTGACTACCAACACCATGGGGGTCTCCTCGTCGGGAGTTTGGCGGTCGGATGTTTCCAACCACCATACTCATAATGACCCCCCTAGGTCTGCTGATGGACTCAACATGGTGACATGAAAGATAAATAATGAAATGAATAGAAAATGTATGTTCATTGAAGTCAAAGAAGAAAGCTGAGACAGATGATAAATAACTGAGCTAAGAAAACTAAAACTGGAGAAAAAAAAGTGAAAGATAACAAGTGGGTAAGGGAAGAAAACTAAAAGGAGTAATGTAAAAAAGCAGAAGGTTAAAGAAAGAGGAAAATAACAGGTGTTTGCAAGGAAAAAGGAGTAAGTAAAGAAGAAGCAAGTAAAGAAGAAAATGATTAAGAGGAAATGTACTGAAAGAGAAAGAAATAAGAGACAAAGTGAAAAACATGTAAGAGAAAAGTAATGGTCCATCATAATTTATTGTGGATTAATTAAAATCCTACAATATTGAACTAAGGGGACCTCTGCCCAGCACTCTATAAATGCGCACTGTCTGCTGTGTTTACAGTGCACATTTCAAGGGTGCTAGTGCACCCTGCATGCGGTAACATTTCCGGGGGCCTAATTATGAGTCGGTAACAATGCTGCTGCACCTTTCTATTGAGCTGACTGTCAGGAACCTGGTTTCTGCTGGTCAGCCTAGTGGGAAAGTTGAAATAGGCTCAGAAGGAAGACCTCCAGGACCGCAACTGTCTTTTAACCACGGGGCTGGCGGGCCAACGGTCAGCCTGCCAGTCTCGTAATGAGGCCCTAAATCAGTAGCAGTTACTTCAAATGAACAAAATGAGTTGTGTATTAAGTTATTAAAAAAGTCAAATAAGGTAACTTTCTTAAAATAAACATTATTCAAGTGTTCATTAGAGTCTATAAAACCTTATGCAAGAAGTATCAATTAAAACTTTTAGCACACCTGTACTGGCCAGTAGGGCTTAGCTCAACTGTGTCAACTGCAAAAGAGGGAGCACGCAATTGTAGAATCTACATGCCCTCTGCTTAACACTAGCTTTTTCATTTCACTGTTTCAGTTTTTAGGTCTCTTAGCTGTCTGCAGGTAGACAGACCTATTGTTCCCAATATGTCACAAACAATTAGAGTGGATTTTTGCATCTTCCAGAAAAAGAGTTTAAAAAATCACAAAAGGTTCAAAATAGAGTAGTTTGTTCTGTCTATTTCATAAAAAAATGTATCAGGGGGAAACGGACTCAGTTATATTGGTTGACAATGGATAGAAAATGTGATGTAAGTCCTGGTGCTTTGTTTGGAAGGTTTGAATAAGAAATATACATCCATTCTTTTTTCCTATATAGATATTCATTATTTTTTCCTATCATCAGTCCTTCACACCTCTGCCATCAAGTTGGGATTATAAATTGTCAGTCTCAAAGAGATGCCTGGCTAAATATGAAGACAGATCTCTGAAGCTAACAGCGTTTTATTTTCTTTATACTGATGTTTATTTATTTTATTTAGGTTTTTATGTGTGTTCATAGGAGTCCGTTTAGATTTTAGGTTTTTATGTTGTAATGTGTATGTTTTGGTTGTTATTTTTCTTGCCTTGAGGCTGGCCCTGTGGGATTATTTGCACATAAAAATTATAAACTGACAAACGAATTAACCAAAAGGTAAATATTTTTGCAATTCCTAAATAAGAAAAGTTCTGTTTTTCTTAGGAAATTGATAATTCCTTCCTATTAAGAGGGGATTGGTGGATCTCTTTTTGATGCAAGCTTCTTTCTCAAAATCATTGAGATTACAGCAAGACCTTCAGGTGTTTTGTTTAGCCCATCCCTAGCATTCATGAATGAAGGCATTTGTTGTCCCATACAGCATCCGTACATCACTGCTAACCTAAGCCATATTTTTCCAGTCAACAAAGTGTACACAAGCTACGAGGGGCAAACATACAAGCTCAGTAAAATGCCTCCACTTTATAGATGGGGTAGGTCCGGGATCAGCTTTCAGAAGTTTACATGAGAGCATATGGGTAGACAGTCATATCATACCTAATATTCATAAGCTGCTACCTTCCGGGAAGTGGGAGCCATTTTCTGAACACTAGTTTTTACAAATGTCTACCACCAAGTAGATCTGGAAGAGGAATCTAGACATTTCACAGCATTTGTGACACCAGAGGTTTCTATCAATAGAAACATGTAATTTGGTTCAGTGAGATTTCCAAAGAATCATGTACAAACAGGTTTAGGTGCTAGCCTTTCAGTATCACTTTTTAGTTTTTATTAAATATTAGAGTGAACAAGACAGTAATCAAGAGTCAGTTTAAGAATTTTAGAAACCAGTGGTGTAGCTATGAAAACGGATAAATGTAATGATGGCCCAGTACTTAAGTGGCATAAAAGGTGGGTAAAGTTATTGAGTCTAAGAAAAGCACCAGTACCAACATCTTAAGGACTGTTAATCTCTTTTTTGGGGCTTGTCACTCTTGATTCCACTTGATTCCACATTCATTTAAAAATAAGACTGAGGCACTTCAATCTTTGCTTTATAAGAATTGTTGGGGCCTGATTCAGAGTTTGACAAACAGGTTACCCTGCCACAAACATGATGGATTTCCTGTCTGCCTTATTACAAGTGCCATAGAATATCTTGTGCTTGTAATTAGGTATATAGGCTATCTTTGAAGTTTGTGATTAGGTAATACATCCACCGAATTGCAAACAGGCCCTACATTTGATAAGAACACAATTCTGATTCCGCTTATGAATATCTCATAAAGATATTGCTGCCCCACCATCACTAAAATTGTTTGTAATGGGTAATAAAGTGTCCTATCTGTGAATGTAAGTCTTTATGGTTTGGGTCAGTTTTTTCACAAAAAGATGGAGTAAATGATTGAATAGTGGTATTCGAGTCACATACTCTATACTCTAAGGATGAGTAAAGGAAACTTCTCTGACAGAGAAGGAGTTGTTAGCATGCTGTTGAGTGGCAGAACATTTTCAGAATTTTCTAAGTGAAAAAAGATTTACACTCAAGAATGATCATTGACTTTTGATGAGGATGAGAATGTAGAACATTCATAGCGAGACTACCTAGACATTTTCTAAGATGGAAGCAATGACATTTGACATTAAGTATTTACTTGGCAAATATAAAGTTCACAACACTCTGGACCCTATTCACGAAGGTAAATGTTCATATAAGTAAATCGACAAGTGTAAATTTATGCACACACTTTGTAGTAAATTTGCTACTGTTGGCTATTGACCAATTCAAAGTGTAAATTTACTACAGAGCATCGACGTACCTGTCCGCACCCCTTAAAACCAGGAGGGAGCTAAATTTACGAGTGTATAGAGACTAATAGAAACTGTCCGCACGTACGTGGAGGTCTCTACCACTGGGGAAGAGATCTAACTATGGAACAGTGTAGGAAAATTTCAAAAGGTTTATTAAGCTTTAAAAGCTAAATTGTACACATTCTTATTTTAAATGTAAATTAATTCTATACATTTATTTTAAATGTTGAACAAAATAAAAAAATGTTACAGGACTATTAACCTAATTTTAAATTAAATGCTTAATTAACTTAACTATATTAAATTATATTTAAATTATTTTTAGAATATTTATTAAAAAAACAATATCTACCTAAAGTACATTTGTGATATGTATTATAAATTACTAAAGTTATGTATGGAATGAATTCAAATTATTGCAATTAACTATTTTCACAAACATTAAAGTTTCATTTATTTTTTAATTGAAAACCTTTAGCATAAGTTTTATAAAAAAATAATAATTTTGTTTTCTATCTATTTTTAACATTAAATTAAAGGTAATAGATGTGAAATAATTAGATTATGGAAGCAAAAAGACAAGTCGAGCAAGATATTTTTAAGTAATAGAGGATTGGGACCGGATAATTCTCACTTGGAACAAAACATTTGCACTATATCGAGAATATATTTTTTGGTATATTTTTAAATGTCAAGACACTTAACTCAGGACATTTAATGATGGCACCTCCCTTTTCTGCTGGTTTGATGACTATGTTGGTGTTATTAGCAAGTTCCTGTAAGGCTTTTTTCTCATTCTTTATTATGTTATGGAACACCTTCAAAGTGTTAGGATTGATCTCATGGATATCCTTCATAACTGCTTTTTCAAAGGTGAGGATTTCTACTGGGATAGATATACTGGGGGTGTGAAGGATGACTTTTTGCGTAGGCCTGTGTCCCCTTGTATAGAACTATCTGTTGGTGGCTGACCTTCAAAAAGGATCTTAGCTTTATATTCTTAATGAAGTCATTTACTTCTATGCATAATATGAATTTGGCCATGGGGCCGAGGGACAAAATCCAAGCACTTTTCAAGGGCACATATCTGTGTGCCAGTTAATGGTACGTCACTTAGATTTACTACTAGACTGTGTGGATGCTTGGGCATGCTTGATTGTCCAGACTCTGTATAATCTCCATTGTCATGCTCCGTGTCACCATCCTCCCTTGATCTTGGTCGGATACACGTTGAACTTGGGTTTGTCTCTTTGATTTGCCCCTTGGGCGTCTCTGGCCTGGTCCTAGAAAAGGGGGATGGTACTGTGAAAATTGATCTTCTTGAGGATCCCAATGTTCAAAATGAGGAGGACACATTTGCGGTGGTAGGGGGCCTTGTGCATAGGAGGCTGGATACATAAGATAAATGCCCCACCTTCTCCCTGTTATGAAACCAGCTTTCCTGTTTCTTCTGTTACTCCATCTCCCCTGATATTGCGCTTTCATGTTGAAGTCTGAATTACTGGAGCCTAAGTCTGATGAGTTGGAGTCTGTATGGTACCCCTGATTCCTTCCTGGAGAAATGTAATCTTCTCTGATATAGGGGTATATTTTTCATGCGAAAATTTGCTTACATCTTTTTAGAGTTTTTGTTGTTTTGTCTGTTTTAGGTAGACCTCATATTAATTTATAGTTTGATTCAATTCCTCCAGGCGTTTCTTCAATGCCCTATGGATAGGAATGATTTTAGACAGACCTCTATAGTGAGAATCTCACCCTTTATTTTCTCTGATAATTATGTTGCAGTTTTTATAATGAAACTCAGTCATTCTCGGGTGCAATGCCAAGATATAAGTGACTAATCTTTTTCAAAAGTCTTATCATGTTGGAAAATGAAGGGTTAATTTCTTACTACGAGACCCGGTGGGGCTCCATTTGCTCTAAGGTACTCTGTCATAATGATCCCATGGATCATGATTTTATGTTGTTCCTTTTCAGGGTGTTGAGTTCATCCCATCCTTATTGTCTTCTACATTTTCAGATATTAGTGTCTCACCAAATGGAGATACAGAGGCTAAAAGTTTTTCAACTTCTTCGGCCGAGAAGGTGAGCCCTGTGATTTCTGCCATGTGTGCTTAAAGTCCTTTCACGTGTTAGTGTAGTACATAATCTTCTAGAAACTGCTGCAGCTATGCACTGCCTATATATACTAAAACAATTGGGGGAGAAGGAGGTTCTAGGGCTGAGTCTGTCCTCCTTATAGCCTATATTATGTTACAAAACAAACCCCAGCCCAAAGAAATGCCACAGGGACAGGGAAAAGAAGATTTTCCTGTTAGAAAAACCCACACGTACCAGGGTTACCGCTTAGTGGCATGCTTCATCATTGGGTTTTCTCTCGTTCTGCTACAGAGCATGGTGTGCTACAACCGAAGAGATACGTGGGAGCACTGTTGTAGTCTCATCAATGTGAATCATAAGAGGGATAGGAGTGATGGGGTCTCGGGTGAGTTAAAAATACCTGCCTCCTGGTGATTCCAATGATTTAATAGCTCTCACGGATATGGCATGATTAAAAAGGGGGCACCGGAAAGCCTCCATGGATTTTTTTGTGCAGGAAGGTGTCCATTCCTGTGCAGAAACAATCCTGTTTGTGACGCAGGCACCCTTTCACCATGATGCAAAGCTGCCGGCGCCAGCGCTAGGCAGCCCATTGTCTGTCAGCAGGAGAGAACAGAAATGCGCTGTATCTTGTAGATATGGTGCCACTCAGCCATTTCCCAAGGTTACTTGCTGCACTGCCCTGTGCCATGTGGCTTGTAAATAAGCCCTACATTGGCTGTCTGCGGGCACTCCTCACAGGAGTAATATTCAAAATTAAGTATTCATGAAACACCAGCATACCTGTATGTTTGACGGTATTCACAAAAAAATGGAACTCACCTTGTTCTGCTGCATATGACTAGAGTTAAGTGTAAGAGTCAGACTTAATTATGAGAATTGTGGAAAAGTGTAGGATAGTTAGCACACCCAGGAAATACGGAAACACCAAGCAATAGTGTTCACAGATGGTGTAAATGTGCATATTCAGAGCTTTGTACCAGAAAATGAAGGATAGCATGAAAAAATATTATGTACCATATGCTTTTTTCCCACACTTCCACAAATTTTCCCACACACATTTTTGCAAGTGTGATTTACTGTAATGTGACAGTGATCAAATGAGAGGGTTGAATTCAGTTTAACATTGAAATGTTCCAAAGGACCCATGACCAGGACCTGAGTCTATATCCATGGTCGAATGGGAGGAGACACCACTAAGGTTGTTGTAAGTAAAGGGAAAATGTTTTATCTATGGAAAAAATATTTAGAAACAAAAATAAGCTAAAGAGGTCAACTGCATTGTTGTATTTAGTTTTCTCACGCAGCAGTGGCAGGTACTCAGAATCACACCTGGATATATTTGTGATTTCTAGGACAATCAGAAACGTACACAAATTGTAAGGCATTTATCAAATATCTTTATTTTTTATTTTATGATGCATCAACACAAAGGCAGGTCATTCTACGATACATTACAAGTGCTCATTGTTCTTTACATAAGGAAGCACTTTCCAAACACACTCCAACCCCAGCAGCAGCCACCCAGTGGCAGAAGTACTGTAGGCCCTCTATGCAGAAGTGCCAAAATCTGAGTCAGTACTGGAGCTCCCCTCTGAGACAGAGCCATTAGTTGTTACAGCATTACTGCCCACTTAAAACACTCCGGCCCGTATTTATACTTTTTTTAGCGCGCATTTGCGCCGCTTTTTGACGCAAAACGGCGCAAAGCTACAAAATACAATGGTATTTTGCAAGTTTGCGCCGTTTTTGCCTCAAAAAACGACGCAAATGCGGCGCTAAAAAAGTATAAATACGGGCCTCCGTTTCTACCTTATCATCAGTCCTGACTTCCACATTTAACTTTTCCCAGCCAGAGCCCACTCACCCATACCCTATTCCACTGATCCTGTGTGGACCCGTGGCGACATTCATCTAATAGCAGTTCTCCTAGTGGCCAATACAAGTCCCAGTAATGTGAATTTATAATGAATCTCCCTCTAGGGAATAGTGTTAGGTATAGCAGACAGTGGCAGGCCGTGTTATCTATATGTATATCAGTCACCTACTGGAGTCGCCATGTGATTATGATGTGCCAACACCGTGCACCTGTAGCCATGTGCAAGAAGTTCACCTCCACCACTTCACATCTAGGACAGGCGTCCAACCTTGTTCTATGTATGATGTGTAATCTCTTTGGTGATAGTTAGGTACGACATAAAACATAGAAGTGCTCCACTTTAAAACACGCATTACACAGTGCCAGAATAAAATGCCTCACTTTTCAATCCATTTTTGGTGGAAGATATGTTTGCAGAGTAGTATGGGGCAGTTTCCTTGAACTTTTAGTGCGACCCATAGGAGGGTAAGCAACCCAGAGATAAGGAGAAGGGCACAGAAGAAAGTATATATTAATCCATGCTCCATTTGAGTTAATATGGTAGTGCAGTTAGAAATCCTAAGCAGAAGAGTGCCAACAGAATTATGTGAACGGAAGTAATATCAGTAATGTCCCTACTTGAACATTACTGGAATCATTATGAGTTGAAATCCCCCCACACTCCTCGCACTCATGCACAGGCCATAGACCATTCCTCAACTGTCAAAGAATCCTCAACGTCATTGTCCCGCCCCAGCCTTGCCACCATCGATGGTTCGGGCCTATCACGTTGCAACGCACTAGATAAGCAGGAGACCAACCACCGGGGGCAGCCCATGTCCACCAGCACCTCTAGCGTGTGTGAGGAATGGGAGTCAGTGGAAAGTAAGTCTAAATTTCACTGGCCATCTTGGTGAGTTTGGAAAATTGTGAAAACTGATAGGGCCCACACTGAATGACTCCTGTGCTTCGCCAAATGTATTGCAGCTCTCCCCTGGAAAAACAGGTCCCCTAATGTCTCGCAGCCTCCATCTATCCATTTGGATATTGATGCTTCACGTTTGATATGCAAGAAGGGTTGCAACCACCAAAATGGAAATTTGGTAGATAAAAGGGGCTTACGCAGCACAGATATCATTGCTAGTTACCACGTTTGTGCTGCTTGTTGCACTAATTATGGGTAGTTTTGTTCAAACGAGCCCCCTCAGTACGGCAGTGAGGTAAACTACCTGCACCCCTTGTGCCAGCCAGTAACTGTTTCTCCCCATTGGGGCCATCTGCACACCACTGAGCAGCATGCTGAAGCTGTGCTGCACCACAGAATTATGGCTAGTAGTAAGAAATATTAATTTGAGAGCACTGCTGCTTCAGTGTTAACTGATAGACATGTATTGGCAACTATTTTAGGGGCGAAACCATGATCGCTGCTTAATTACTACATGACTGTAAAAATGCAATAAAATTCCTTGTGTACTTGGACTATACAGGCACATATCTGCCCAAAAATTGGCTGCTGCTCCCAAAAGGAATTTTAAATGGTCGCATGGGCTATCAAGATATGCAAGAGCCTGTTACCAAGTACTCTAATCCTAAAGAAAGCCAGTGATTTTCACAGCCAACAAGTAAATGAATGGTTTTCTAAAATAAAGCCCCCAACTAGTAAAAATAAACACAAATCAATCAGTTGAGTGTTCTTTTATACCTAAAGCAGTGATTGCAGATTTCTCCACTCCTTTGTCTATCATTTTCCATGTTTAAACACCTCACTGGATAGGGACTTTTTAAATTTCTGCCTACTATTCTGAATTAAAGTCCCTGCACCCAGGGACACATTTATTTGGCATACATTACAACTTACCAAGAGTGTTCACTCATCAGTAATCTCACATGAATTGACTTAAAAAATTGCATCGTTCTCCTTGTATCACTTTCTTAGTACTACAAAATTGTTTTAGTAGACAAGCAGCAAGGTCACCACCAATCTGGACTTACTAAAAGAATCAGGACAACCACACACTAAACACTAAGGTGCATATTTATAATCCCCTAGCGCCACTTTGTGCCACATTAACATCATTATTTTTTATGTTAATGTGGCCCAAGGAGGCTGAAATCCCCGCACCGTATTTACAGAGTGGGGCAATGCATGCATTGCCCCATTCTGTAACCCTTTGCGCTACAGGCATAATGTATGCAAAGGGTGTGTTCCCCCTTAGGGGTGCCAAATCAATGGCCCTAGGAAATCTATAAGATTTCCTTGCACCATTTTTTATGGCACTTTTACACCTGCTCAGAGCAGGGGTTGGAAGAGGGGTTTCAATTCTTTAGAATGGGCCCCTATGCAGGAGTAGTGCCAACAGTTTAGTGCTACTCCTGCAGAGTACATCAATAGTGTCACATTCAATTATACTATTGCCCCCTACCCTGCACCATGGTGCACCGTATTTTGAATACGGCACACACATGGTGGCGTAGGGGGCACTAAGGGGTGCAGAGAAAGTGGCACTCCACTCGGTGCAACCCCACTTTCCATAAATCCCCTACGACCCCATTTACTCTTTGATGGAGTGGGATCAGCGCCTTGAATCTGCCCCACTCCCACTCTGCCAAACTTGCAGTTCCTGCATTATAGTTTCTGCAGGTTTATACTGATGGAGCCTCTACTGGGACTGCCGCTGTAAACCTCTGACCTGGTGGCCCATCCGGCAAAGATTTACCAGGTCATTGCTCATTTTCCTTGCCAGTATCCATCAACTGAAGATGGCAGACAAAAACTGAACAATGTAGAATGGCCCCTAGGAGCAGAGATAAAACTGCAGGCGTGTTAGGGTCATTTATTTTTGTTCCAATATAATATGTTCCAGATCGGTAGTTTGTTTCCTCTGGACAAAAAAGTTTGCAGAGCGATGCTTTCAACATTGGGTCTGGTCCAGAGAACGGGGCTGCTGTGCGTTAGTTCTCAACACAGCAGAGACAGCCCCACCATGCAGGGGGAAAATCTACTTAGAGCAAACCGACCTCCTCCATCGTGGCGGTGGCTGAGGCATCCACCCCTTCGAAGATCTGCATACTATTCACCAGGTACTTAATAAGGCTATGAGCCATCCCATACACATTTGAATCTCTATGCTTTATTTTGTCTACAGAGAAACTAGAACCCAGAAGTGTAAGGGGCAGAATGCAAGGCCATAAGGGAGCTAATGTGAGACAAATTATAGAAGGCACTGTAGAAGTCTGAAACGTCCTTAAAAAGTGTGGCTAACTCGAATTGCTGTGCCACATCTAGGAAAGCCTGTTGATGATAAAATTGTTGATGAAAGTAGTTCAAAAGATAAAAATGCAACTATTTTAATGTCTTGCTGTGGTCTACTTTAGTGTCTCTTTATGGTAGCTGAGTATAACCCAATTTGTATGCAACGTTTTTCCCTTTGTCTCTCTCCTTCACGCTCATCGCGGCACTTTGAAATGGCTTGCTTATTCAACTGTTTTACTTTTTTATTTTCAGTTTGTGTAGCTAGAAAAGTCCAGGTAGGAATTTACAATGCTAATAGCTCTAACTCATTCCTTGTGAAATCCCTGGGTATCCTCCTATTTTTCCCATCTGGCCGTCTCATAGTCATGCAGCTGGCGCTGGGCGAAAACTGGTACTCGCATTCATTATATCAGAAAACCGTTTTCCGCACAGGACATAAGCTTGTACCATTTTGCATTACATTCAAACATCCTTCAACACACATTCTGACACTGGGTGCAGCTTCAGGGGTTAATAAAGACAAGGGAGAGCGACTGCACGGACGCCTCCCGCTGATGCTCTCCAAGATGAGTACCTAACATTATTTACAGGGCCATTGCACTGGTAAGTGGCATATTTACAACTCTCAGGCCTTGCTTCAGCGCAAGGCCGCAGCTGGTCAGTGGTTACCTCACCCTTCACAGAGCTAGGGCAGTTATGAGGAGAAGAGACGGCTAGAGCTGGAGGGACTGGGTGAAGTCAGCACGGCTGCTCCCCGTAGTCTGTATACGCTCAGGAACACAAGTCGGAGCACCATGTCTCTGTCCTTAGTCCCACTACAACAGGCCGTCAGACCAGTCAGTTAAGACCCTGGGTGGCTGGTGCCTCACATCTGGGACTGCAGGGGCAACCAACAAGTGAGAGCAGTATGCCCCTTGCGGTGGGCAGAGGAAAAGCTAAGGCCATCTGACCAGCCTGTGCCCAAAACAGCCTGAACCCTTGCAACCCTCACAAAGAACCGTACTGAGAATCCGTGTAGAGCACATCCCTCAACCTCTATGAAAGCATGAGGCACGGGGTCAGAAGTAGTGTGCGGCAACTTCCTATTGTCCATGTGCGCATAAGGGGGAGTGGATCTCCCCTGACCCTGGAAGCTAGAGGAGCAGGTAAGGTTCTCTGTACCACCTGGAAGTGCCAAAGCAGCCGGCATCCTTTGAAACCATCACAGGCAATGACCCGCCAGAAGTAACCAGATGCCGATCGTGTGTCCTCAAGCCTCACCAAAGTGTCAGACACAGCGGCAGAGATAGTCCTGTTTTCCATGAGCACGCACAAAAGTTGAGGTTGGACAGGTAGCTTGCCTCCTCTGGGCAGAAGAAAGCAGGGCTGCAAGAGCGGGCGAGACACAAGGGTGGCATATATGGATCTACACAGTATGTCAGTGCAGTGTGAATGATGGGTGAATGCAGTGTGAGCGGCGATGAAGAACGGGTGAGAGGTGTATGAGTGGTGCGTGAAGGGTGGTTGAGTGTAGGGTGAGCTGTATCTCAGTGTAGTATGAGCAGTGTCAGAGTGCAGGGTAGGTACTGTCTCTGCAGGGTGAGTGAGTGCTGCCTGAGTGCAGGGTGAACATGCAACATGAGCAGTGTCTGAGTGTGGGTGAAGCTGGGTCTGTGCAGTGTGGGGGAAGTCTGAATGTAAGGTGAGCATGCTGGACGAGTGGTGTCTGAGTGAAGGGTCATGGTGTGTTTATGTAAGCAGTGTGAGTGTAGGGTGAGTGGTGTGAGTGCAGGGTGATTAATGTGTGAGTTCTAAGTAAGATGTGTGAGTGCTGGATGAGCAGCGTCAGTGCAGAGTGTGTGTGCACGGTGGGTGATTGTGAGTACAGGGTGAGAGGTCAGCGTTAATGGTGTTAGTGGTGTGTGAGTGCAGTGTGAGAGGTTTGTGAATGGTCTAAGTGCAGGGCAATCTTTTTGAGTGCAAGTCGAGTGGTTTTCAGTGGTGTGAAAGCTGTGTGTGTGTGCACATTGAGTAATGTGAATGTGAAACCTGAGCATTGCGAGTGCAGAGTGAGCAGTGTGTGAAGAGAGCGTGAGGGGTGTGAGTGTTCAAGGTGAGCAGTGTCTGAGTGTGCACGGTAATGAACAGTGTCTGAGTGCAGGGTGAGCAGTGTCTGGGTGAGAGGTGGGTAGGTACTGGGTGACTGGTGGGTGAGTGCCAGGTACTAGGTAAGCAATGGGTGAGTGCAGAGTGTGTGGTGTAAGAGTGCTGGGAGAGGTGTATAAGTGCAGGGCATGCAGACTGTTAGTGCTGGGTACGAGGTGTATGTGAATGCAGAGTGAGTGGTGTGCCCTGTGTGATTGCAGGGTCAGCTGTGGGTTTGTATAAGGGCAGGATAAGAGGTGGACCCATGTGATTATAAGGTGAGCAGTGGGACTGTGTAAGAGCCAGGGGAGAAGTGTGGAAAAGTTTTCCAATTGGAAGGTGAAGCACGTTAAAGCTAGACCTAGTGGCATTGACAGTGCTTGTTAGACATAGGAAGGAGGAACTTTGCCACTATGACAGAGATTCATGTTGGAGAATGGGAGAGTCTACAAGAATCCCGACCTGCCCCTCGACTAATTCCGTTTTAAAGACAAGGATGGAGTCCTCCTATTGGGTGGGTTTGTAAGAGAAGAGTTTCTCAATCATGACACCCTTTGACCAGGTTGCCACATCCTAGAGTCACCCCTTTCAGAGATATGACACAACCTTGAATTGCACTTTTTATTCCCCTTAGTGCAGGCAGTAAACACTGACGCTCCTGCAGGGAATGCAGGTTCCGGCTAACTACTGAAAGCCTGTAAAAGAGGGTATTGTTCAGGCCAGGGATGACCTGTGGCTGCTTAACCACAAGCAGAGTAGTGCCTACGCTTAAAATATATTGGGCACCTGACCCGACTGGCACTTCCACAAGTCACAGGAGGCTACATCTACTATTGGAGGTGTTATTTAAATTCAACATCGCTTCATGTAGCAGGGACTGTTGTTTGCCAGCTGTTATTCATGTCTGTCCCAGCCTTGAGTGCCAACAGAGAAACACAGTAGCTGTCGCTTGTCAGTCCTTTATCACTCACCAGCGCTGAACTCGAGAACCAACAGCAGCTCTGGCGAAAATGCTCAACCCAGCCCTTCTCCCTTCATCTTGTGCGTGCTCTCTCTCTCTCTTTCCATCCATCCATTTTTTCTCTCCCTCTTGCTGTTCTCTCTCTTCCCCTCTCTGGTTGCTCTTTCTCTGTCTTTTCCCTCCCTTTCTCTTGAAGCCTCCCTATGCTTACTGCAATTAACCTGGGGCGATGCGGGGAAGAGAAAGAAGCACCAGGAGCGGCCATGGGGTTTCAAAATTGCCCTCGAATGGCTACAGCCCGGGGTGTGAAATGTCCAGTGGAATAAAAGGCCTGTCCGACCCTCTTTTTCACCCCATCCGAGAGTCCTGCCCTTCGAACAAACATCAGTAAATTAGATTAGTGCAGCATCGTCGTGTGGCAATTGCGAAATGGCTGCGAGCAGCAGGGACATCCTTCCTGCTTCACAGGATTCATTTTTTGACTAATACTCAGTCTTATTGCTAGGACTTCTATGCCATGGCATCCTGGGCTGCATCCCCTTCCACGATGCTGTCGGTTTTGTGCTGGCCACATGCTCAAGTATGATTGCTTACTTGCCTGGAGAGGAAACATGCTTAAAGAAAGAGAAGTGGTCCGGTACCATGAGGTACACGAGTAGGAACCACAATACATGCTTGCCTTGATGGAGTGAAAATGCCCTGGAAAAAAGCAGTAGACAAATGTCTGCAAGGAAGTAAGAGGCAGGGCAATGAGTTGGAGAGGCATGTCAGAGAAACGCAGGCAGGATGCAGGTAATACACTTGCAGAGGTGCACTTTGCACAAGGGATCCACAACAATGGTGCAGCTGTCACACAAGCACAGCTGTACATGACACTGTCACCAAGTCCTGGCTTATACTGTGGGACTTCTAGTTCTGAACTGTGGGATGTCTAGTTGTTCTCTTTTGGATTAAATGTATGGACTACAAATTTTAGCATGCAAGGTGGTATTGGCGTAAAACTCAAGACTAGCTAAAGTTGTCACACATGATAAGTGTCTATAAGGCACCTGTGCAGAGAAAGGTCAAAAGGTCAGCAAAGTTAGTAAAGCAGGAAAAATTAGATTACAAAAGAGCCAAGAGAGGCAATTATTAATGGGATGAGGAGGAGGAAAGTACAGCTGAGAGGTGGAACACAGACAGGTGCACATATATCTCACGCTGTGAACTGTTGTGACACAGCTGTGTCTTTTCCCAGGTGTCTTTAATATTACCGATTCTGCCCTTGTAGTATGCAAAGTGGCAGCAGGAATAATGTCAACAGAGCTGTTTTTTTAAACTGAAAACCTCCATATACAGAGAAAGGATAAAGCACCATCAGATGGGTGTGGGAGGAAGAGGGAGAAAGTAGCTTTTGATAAGGGCACAGCTTGGGCATAAAGCCAATAGATGTTTTTCTTTTCATAGTGGAGATTCCAAAACTTCACCAAACCCCACATAATACTAAGACATACGGTGAGTTTTAGGTCAAGCGCACAAGAGATGTAATCTCTGTAGACCTTTCGCCACACCCACCGCATGCTCATCACTATCTGTTGTTCATAAGCATGCCTTTCAAAAATCCTTGTTATCACTGGTAATTGATTTATGTTTGTCCCTCCTTAGGGCAGTTTTGTTACTGCCTTGGCCATCGACCCTATTAAATGGATAATTGCACATCTGCCAATACGTTTGGCTGCAATTTAAATTCTTTTTCCTTTTGTGTCTCTCTTTCGTGCTCATGGTAGCCGTGGCGCTTTGAATTGACTCGCTTATGTCAACAGTTTTATTTTTTATTTTCAATTTATTTGGCAAGAAAAGTCCAGTTAAGAATTCACATTAATAACACTAACTCGAGTACACGCAAAACCCATTGCATTGTAAATGCTTGTTTATTGCTGGTATTGAATTTGTGACAGTAGCTCGCAATTCATCCCCTAATCAATCTGAGGAACGCTATTTAGATATTCGATGTCTGAGATGGATGACACTATCAGAAAAAGCTTTACAAATCCAAATTATACTTTATTTCGGCTAAAAGCCATAAAAGTAAGCAATAAAACATCATATCATAGTTGAGCAGTATGCCAGTTACAAATGGAAATCAGCATCAATTACCACATTATACATTAAGACCCTGAATAAATAATAAAATCGCTTTTTGTAAAACTGATATAAAACAAACATTATTCTTAAAATCTTTTGTCTTAAGGTGTTAAATATATAGGGGGTTATTCTAACTTTGGAGGAGGTGTTAATCCGTCCCAAAAGTGACGGAAAAGTGACGGATTTACCACCAGCCGTATTACGAGTCCATTATATCCTATGGAACTCGTAATAAGGCTGGTGGTATATCCGTCACTTTACCGTCACTTTTGGGACGGATTAACACTCCTCCAAAGTTAGAATGACCCCCATAGTGCAATGACCACTGTATCTTAGCTCTGGTCAGTTTACAACTTACTTCGTAAGATAAATAAATAAGTAAAATCTAAAACCAATATGTTAAAACACACAATTATAACAATTCTCTATTTCTTATTGCCCATGCACTTTGCAGGTATCTTGCGACAGAAAAAACTATTTTGTCATTTGTGTCAGTTATGAGGAGACGTAAGGCTGTGTTCCAGTCCCTTATCCCCATTAACCTACATAACGGGGCAATCCACTTCTTCCTGGGCACCAGATATCTAGGGCAAAAGAACATAAAGGGCCATATTTATACTTTTTGACGCAAAACTGCGCTAACGCAGTTTTGCGTCAAAACAATTAGCGCCGGCTAACGCCATTCTGAAGCACCATGCGGGCGCCGTATTTATTCAATGACGTTAGCCGGCGTTAGCCGCCGGCGCTGCCTGGTGTGCGTGAAAAAAAACGACGTACACCAGGCAGCGCCGGCGTAGGGGGATATGGAGCTTGGGCGCCCAAAAATGGGGCAAGTGAGGCTGAGGCAAATTTTTCGCCTCAACCCGATTTGCGCAATATTTTTCGACTCCCAACCCCCATTGAAATGACTCCTGTCTTAGCAAAGACAGGAGTCATGCCCCCCTGCCCAATGGCCATGCCCAGGGGACTCCTGTCCCCTGGGCATGGTCATTGGGCATAGTGGCATGTAGGGGGGCACAAATCAGGCCCCCCTATGCCACAAAATAATAAAAAATAAAAACTTACCTGAACTTACCTTAATGTCCCTGGGATGGGTCCCTCCAGCCTTGGGTGTCCTCCTGGGGTGGGCAAGGGTGGCAGGGGGTGTCCCTGGGGGCATGGGAGGGCACCTCTGGGCTCCTTCCGAGCCCACAGGTCCCTTAACGCCTGCCCTGACCAGGCGCTAAAAAACGACGCAAAAGCGGCCGGACGTCATTTTTTTTGACCCACCCACTCCCGGGCGTGAATTTTGCCTGGGAGTGTAAATACGGCGCACATGCCTCGGAGTCAATTTTTTAGACGGGAACGCCACCCTTGCATATCATTAACGCAAAGTAGGTGTCCACGCAAAAAAATGACGCAAACTCCATGGACTTTGGCGCTAGACGCGTCTAACGCCAAAGTATAAATATGGAGTTAGTTTTGCGTCGGAATTGCGTAAAAAAAAACGACGCAATTCCAGCGCAAACAGAGTATAAATATGCCCCAAAGTGCGCGAGTGACTCTTTTGTCTTTTGGCAATAATGACAAAATATTGAGTTACAGTCCTCCACGTTCCATCGTGCAGTGAATGTCTTAAGCGGGAGGATCCCTAATCTAAACTTAATAAAAAGTGTTTTGGTATAGGGAGGATTTATGTTATCCATATAAGCCTCAAATTTGGGGCTACATTTGTGATCCAGGAACTGTAGCGTCAGACTACCTTGGTTTTTCGTCCAAATTTGCACCAGGATGTTCTCCCAATAACACCTATTAATACGCTCCTTTGCTTTCTTGGTCAGGTTATATGGAGCACTCCACACCTCCACCGTGTCTCTAATGTGTCTAAGCCAAGGGATCTTTAATACGCAGTCACCTACAAGAAACTCCTTTAATGCTATGTGTAGGATAGACAGGTACTCAAAAGTCCAAAGACGCACCCAATACTTAAGTGGTCTTAGCGCAATTTCGTAGTGGATTTCATTTAAAGCTAGGTCGAGTCTAAGCGGAGTAAGAGGGGTGTTCGTCGGCAGTTGCAGAAAGTTCCATAAAAAACGGTTTTCTGCCATAGTCAAACACCTGGAATTAGTATGGCCCCAGAGCTCAGCACCATAGGTTGAGGCTGCAACTGCCGCTGCTTTGTAAACAGTAATAGCAGGTGATATCTCCCCTTGCGAGGTATTTGCAATATTCCTCCCTATCACTGAAGACCTTTGCCTCAAGGCTGTCAGACTCTTCCCAATCTGCGCCGACCATTTTTGGTCATCGCTTAGCCTGATCCCCAGATAATCAAATTGGCTGACTCTCTCCACTGGTTGGCCTGCTATGGTCATTTTCCCCCGAAACGATTTATGTGGGTTAAAAGCCATGAACTTTGATTTTGTTGGGTTTATTTCAAGCCCTCTATTCAAACAAAATTTATAAAAAGCATCCAATTCATTTTGCAAGCCCATAGGTGTTCTTGAAATTAGTAGAGTATCGTCAGCGAACATTAAAATGGGGACAGTGGTTCCAGCAAGCTTTGGGGCATCGTGGTTGCAATGTAATTATTGGTCTGCCGCACCATTAATGTAAAGATTAAACAATATTGGGGCCAGAACGCACCCCTGCCTAACCCCCCTGTTAACAGGTATTACTTCTGTTAAATCGCCACTTTGAGACCATCGTACTTGAGCGTACGTTCCCTCGTGAAGATACTTAATCAATCTTAATAGTTCTCCATCAAGTTGATAGTTCCCCAAGACATTCCACAATAGGTCACGGGGACCATGTCAAAAGCAGCCTTTAAATCAATGAAAGCTACATACAGGTGGCTCTTATTCAGTGACAGATATTTCCAACAAAGGAGATTGAACCTGAATACCTGATCTATTGTACTCATTCCTTTCCTAAATCCTGCCTGGAAGTCGGAAAGAATGTGAAAATCCTCTGTCCATGCCTGCAATCTGTTCAATACCTGCTTGCTAAATATTTTTTGAGTGACATTGAGTAGGCTAATCTGCCTATAGTTAGTAGGTTCTTCTCTTGTGAATAGGGACTATGATTGCTCCTTGCCACTTGGGGGGAAGTCCTCCCCCCCTCAGTATCTCATTACTGAGCGCATTTAAGTACAAGGACCAAATTGTCGGTCGGGACAGGTATAGATCACCTGGGATGCCATCCAGCCCAGGGGCCTTCCCTTTACGCACTGATTGTAGGGCCAAGGTTGTTTCTTTTAGGGAAAAGAAAGCCAGAGCAAATTTGGGTGATATAGCTCTCCCAGCAGGTAATGTATTAGCAACAAGTTCATTAGATTTAAGTAAAGGGATAGTAATACTATTAATTTGGGGTTTTCCATATACTTTGTTAAAGTATGTCACCCAAGTTTCTGGCTGGATTACGGGATAAGTCTCCCCATCTTGAGGGCTACCTTTGTCTGCCACAAATTTCCAAAATAGTTTGAAATTCTTCTCGTGGAGTGTATCTACCAGCCCATTCCAATATTTGGCTTCCCACTCTTTTTTTGCATTTTTGAGTGCAACTTTGTACGCAACCCTGGATTCTCTTATCTCTAAATAGCTCCCTGCCTTTAATGCTCCCAATAACTGTATTTTGGCCTGGCGGCAGGAGTTAGAGAACCAGCTTACAGTTCTAGTTCCAATCCCTGTCCGCCTCCTTGCTACCTGAAAGTGTGGTTTAGCCGGTTGGTCAAGATGCTATGCAGACTGATCAAATCCACCAATGTGATGTTTGTGTGCTTCAATGGGGAAAGCTTTGTTGCAACTATTTTATATATAGATAGCTGGACGTTTACATCATCTTCTACCCGTTCCCATTTTACACTTTTAAGATCATTCATCATAGCTAGGACGTTGCCCTTAACCCATGTTGTCAGTGTTTTACAGCTGAATGAGATTGTAGAAAAGACGGTGCTCAGGGCTTGGTGGTCACTATCATTTCGAGGGAGGACAACCATGTCAATGAGAGATTTCCAGAGAACGTCGTCTACTAAGACGAAGTCAAGATGGCTAGTGTCTAGTCCTCTCCTATAAGTGGACGAGGCCGGGCTGTCTGATATAGTATTTCCATTTACTATTCTTAGTCCCCTTGTTGTTATTAGGTTGTCTAATATATTTAATGCTCCCCCTTCTCTTTTAGCCGTGGCTCGAACCTGCCCAGATCTATCCCAAGGCTCTGCAAACTGGATTTCTTTTTGCTGATTTACATCTCTGAAATTCAGTTGCATATTAAAATCTCCTGCGATGATTAGTTAAGAGAGTTAAGAAAATCTGCTAGCATACTCATCAATGCAGTCTGCGTCCTTTGAGTGCCAGGTCTAACATATATGTTTGCAATTACTATGCTAACAGGTCTCCTGGCAAGGCTAAGTTCCACCTCAATGGCTAATAGATCTCTTGTGGGAGTTATTAGCTCCTTCACCTTTGGGAACAGATCGTGTTTATCCAAGTTATCAAACCCCCTGACGCCCTACCAGATGGTGAGGGAAGCGCGGTCTTCTGAAAGGCCCAGTAGCCTTCCCTATTAGTCACTGATGACACCCATGTCTCCTGTAGTAAAATCATATGGTGTTGGTCTATAAAACTGCACCAGTCAGGGTTATCTGATTTCTGAAGCAGCCCTGCCACATTCTAAGATAAAAACCTGATCTGAGGATTAAGACCTGATCTGAGGAGATATTCTCCGTATCTGGTGGAATCTCTCTGTTCTCATTTAAACAAGGCATTACTCCATAGTCCAGCTCCTCTAGTGGATCACTACAATGTACTTCTAGTTCCGCTCCCCAGGTGTACAGTGTCTGGTTACTTGGCTTAGAGGGTTCTAGATTGGATATACCATCTTTCCCATCCTCCAACATGTGGGCCTCACGTCAGTCTATGGCTGAGGTTGGGCTCCTCTTTTGATGCCTTCTAGGTGTGTTTGTATGCAGGGCTGTTGGGATGTTATATCTCTCTTGGGGAGACAGATTTGCCAATGATTGAGGGATTTTTTGAGCAAGTGACATTTGTGAGAAAGTACCAGGTCTCACTCTTGAATCCAGTGCCAAGAGACCCTTTACTAAGCTCTGGCTACTCAATTTAAGGCCTATGGTGTCTGTTGTTAAACCTACTCTTGTATGTCTCTGAGCGGTGACGATGTCGTCCCTTATGATAGAGCTACACTTCTTCGTCCCCCTTATCCAATGGATTACTTTATTTGTGAGGGAATCTCCTTGCTCCTTTTGGCCATTACTTAGCTTGGGTACATTTATCATGTATATGTCGTAATTACTATATCTAGTCTGGCTTTGGGGGGACGTTTCTCAATGGGGCTATGGTCCTTTTATCTAAAGGTTAATTTCTATGCACCTCATAGCTAGGCCCTCTATTACACATTGTGTCATACTTGTTGGAAACGCCCACAGCCGGAAGTAAACCTTTGCCCCCCTGAAGGTTCTGCTTTACCACTTCAGTCCTTTTGTCCCTACACATTCCTGTCATAAATGTTCCAGCTGAATGGGTTTGCTTAGGGAGGGGGTTAGGATCAGATTTAGGTGATGATTTCCTTATGTCCTCGATTGCAGCAGATATGTCGTCCAGTTTCTTATACATCATAAGGCTAAAGGACGTGAGGTATTCTTTTAAGCTCAGGATTTCAGCTCTTATCTGCACTAGCTGTGGCTCGGCGGGTTCATCCCTCTGCCTGGCTGAAGTAGTTAGTGACTCCTCTACCTCCCTGTATCTGCTCCTCTCTAATTCAGGTGGCGTCAATAGGGTGAGTGGCGCAAAACGGTTGTTACAATTTATAAGTGGGGGCACACCACCCTGGTAGCTGGGCTGACTCTATTTAGGACTCTCTATTAGGTTGTTTGAATTTCCTGACCTGATGGGTTCTGGATTAGGTCCTTGTAATGCAGGCAGCTGTGGGTCTCTGCTCACAGGGACAAATAAATGTTTTATGTCATTGGTAGTAACAGTCACGTCTTTCTTGTGAGATTTTGCAGGCTTGGTGGCTAAGAGGCTTTCCACTTCCTCAATAAGCTCGTCAATCTGAGTCAGAGTGCAATTTTCGGCGGCATGTCGAGGAACTTTCTTTGCCCCTCCCTGGTCAGTGGAATTACCACTGGCTTTCCTCTTCCCCATCCTTGTAAGTTGTTTAAGTATCCTCCGTTTAGTTGTCACGCAAGTAAGAAGGTGAAAGAGAGGTGGAATATAAGCGCTGCAGCAGTATGTGGGAACTCGACCTAGCCTAGTTACAGTGACTAAATACTGGTGTTTTAAGTTTATTTTCCTAAATACTGAAGGTTGGATCCAATCACAAGGTGGTATGTAAAACAACCAAAGCAAACAACAAACAGTACCTCTAGGCAGACATGCGCCTGTGTGCCACCTAATCCTGCAGTCTTTGGGAGGATGTCGGGGGGGGCCCTGCCTCTTCCTGGCGATGACGGGCGAAGGACGGGCCTGCCCTTGGCCCGGGCTTTGCCCGGGCGCCGCCCGAGCGCGTCCCTCGAGCGGGAGCGCGAGTATTAAATTTAAAGGGCTCCTGCCCTACTTGTTGTGCCGCTGCCGCCGCCTCCAGACACAAACGCGCTTCCCGTGAGCGCGAGCGTGAGTATTGAATTTAAAGGGCTCCTACCCTACTTGTTGTGCCGCTGCCGCCGCCCCCAGACACAAACGCGCTTCCCGGGAGCGGGAGCGCGAGCGCGAGTATTGAATTTAAAGGGCTCCTGCCCTACTTGTTGTGCCGCTGCCGCCGCCTCCAGACACAAACGCGCTTCCCGGGAGCGGGAGCGCGAGTATTGAATTTAAAGGGCTCCTGCCCTACTTGTTGTGCTGCTGCCGCCGCCTCCAGACACAAACGCGCTTTACAAATCAATATGATACAATAAGAGTCTTCAGTCCCTCTATAAAACCCCGATTTGGGGCGTCTTTACGTAGCTGCTAAACTGTAGTAAGTTGTAATGCAATGGCTGCTACGAGATGCAACAGCCAAGACAAAAGTACGTCACAGAGCATATTTACAGCTGTAGTTTAAAAAACAAAAATGAGAACTGCTTGTCTTTTCTTTGATCCATTTTTCTAAAATTAAGAGAGAGCAGATTATAGGCGATATTTATGGCAACATGTTTATTTTTTTCATCCTAGGAGTCTTTACAGGAAACATAACATCTCTCTGCATGTTTTTAAACATTCTGAGATATAGCATTTTGTAATACTACCAGTCACCAGTCACGGCTCACAGGTGTTACAGGGGGTGGGGTGGCACGCAGGGGTGGGGAGCAGGGGTGTTGGCAGGAGGGGGGAATATTAATACATTAAAAAAAAAACTTACCTGCACGCCCTGCTTTGCCTCCACTCCTCCGTCTCCTTAAAAGGCTGCAGACACAGGCTCCCAGCCTGCCCTGTGGCCGATCCTGATTCTGCTCAGAGCAGTTTTAGAATTGGCTGGGAGATCCCATCCAGGGAGCCCCCTGGCAGACTGGGAGCCTGTGCCAGCCCACTGCGCATGTGTGTTTGGCTCACCTGAGACAGCCGGCCAAACATACATGCGCACTGAGGGGAGTGCACAATGCACTCCCTACATCCCTGTCATCCCCAATGCTCGGCTCCTTTAACAATGAAAGAATAACAAACTCAGTGACCATGTGTTATATGGGATAAAGTACCCAGGTGTACATGATAAGGAGTTTGCAAATCATCTCAGAGTTACATAACTTTATAAAGCAGCCCAGCCTTTGATCTTGTTCTTTTATATGGTGATGGAATTCCTATGTGACTTGAAAAATCCTTATAATGTACGGCAGGGGGTACTTTATTTTGTATATATTATATGGTTGGCTGTACTTTATACCATATATCAAGAACAGTATCCTTAACTTGGAGAGACATTTGGGTTAAACCAGTACCCACAATTAAATTATGTTCAGCCATGATTTTCACAGAAATCATAATTGTGTTTCAGACAGACCATATGCAGATAGAGGAATCAACAGAACTGTGAATGGTAGGTATGTTGTCTGACCTGAAAAATATCCTGCAAAATATTCACATTAGTTTGGTGAACTTGGTAGAATAAGGGAGTTAGAGGGATTTCATTTAAGCAATTTATTAATTAAAATGTTGTATTAGCCAGTTTAAAAAGTGAGCTCAGGTGGCGGCCTGGTATATTAAGTAATTGAATCGCTGGAGAAGCTTATTTCACGCCAGATGAAAGAGTAAACAGTTGCTTGTCACAGGAACCTTCAAGGTATATGCTTCTTTTGCCCGGAAATACTGCAGTATTTATTAACCTATCTAAAGTAAACTACTGAATATAAAAACAATAACATACAGGAAGAAACATAACATAGCAATTAAAACATGGCAAATCACAACAAAACAGTCAAAACAGAACAGAACACAAAAATTGGAGTTCAACAAAATATACATCAAATGGTAATAATGCAGCACAAATAGACAGCAGCACAATAACAAAGAGAGATTGCCAGTACAACAAAAGGCCAGGCAGCAAACGTGCACAAACTTGCATGTCAGACCTCACTAGCTCCAGAATCCTGTTTTCATAATACAGTGGGAGAAGGTGTATAGAAGAGCAAGCACTGATTTCATAGTACCAGTCAAAAATGTTTTGTGATCCAGTTGTCTAAATTTTCATTTGTTTTACTGGGGTAACCTAAAATATAATACACCAGTGTGACAATGCATTAGCCTTGGAAGTTCCAGAGAAGCCTGCAAAATGTAAAAATAGATCTTTATTTCCGAGCGCATGATAATGTTCTATCAAATGTAGCGCGCAGTTACATTTGAAGAGGGTGTACATTTATTAGAGAAATAAAAACGTAAATGTTATATAAACCATGCCATTGAGGATTTCGATAATTAATTATGAAAGAAAAGATTGGTTCGTTTATAAGAACTTTCTACAAAGGCTCGTCTGAGTAAACTTGATCCACCTTATGTCAGGTAAAGGAAACCTGCATAGACAAGAAATATGGCTTTACTTTTACTGCCTGCTTTGCGATTCGTGCATGCATTCAGGTTTTACGAGAGGGAAACACATACATTAAAAGAGATTGTATATAGCAAATATTATAGCCCCCAGTACATAAACGTTTTTTTATGGAAGGAGCTAGCAGGCTGCATAAAAGGGAGTTTTTCTTGCCAGTGAGTCACTGTTTATTAAACAGTGTTTCTATTATTTGTCCATTGAACTGTAGGCATGCATTAGCAAACAAATTATTTTACTGCTCCCTTTATTGTTATAATTAAGGTAAATAATGAAATTTTACAGACCATACATAATAAGATTGTAATTGCATCAGTGGCTTCTGGCGACAAGATTCATTTCAACGACCGGCTAGCAATTTGAAAATGTCGACACGAGAATGAGATGCGATTACTGTGTTTTTTCCTGCATTTATCTGGAGAGACGTGTACTACTTTTTTGACCAGAAAAACGATTTAGAGGTGTTGAACATTATTTATGAAGGTTCTGAGCAGGTGTTTATGTTGTGCAAAGTAAAGCAAAACATTGCGTTGGTTTCCCTTCCACTGTAAAAAGGAGCACCTGTGCAAACTTTATTGAATGACACTGAACCTGGAGTAAACAGACAAAATATATACCTATGGAACCAGGAGTGCAAGAGTGTGACAAATGAACATCTAACTGGATTGGGAATGAGAGCGAAAAAAACTACAGAAGACAAAGAAGAAGAAATACATGGGACTAGAAAGCTCGGTTAGTGAAGTGGTTGGATAATTAACATATGAATGTAAAAGCATGCATTTTGGACGATGGCTATATAAAATAACCCTGAGGATGGTTAATAGGAAGATCAGTGCAGCTCTAAGATAAACTGGAGTTATTGAACATGAAAAGAAGGACATTTGTCCTAGATTTTATTTCACTCTTTTAGACTACAAGTAACAGACAGAAGAATTGAAGCAATGAATTAAGTTTGTACCACAGTCTGTGATAGTGAATGGGTAGTAATGGCTAACATTTACTTAGTATTGAAAGGATGCTTACGCTTTAGTGACTAACTTTTGTGCTGTTTGACGGATCGGCATGTGCAGGATTTGTATATTCAGGTTAGTTTTGTATGTTGTGTTTCACTCACATCCATCAAGAGGAAAAGGAGTTAACCTCTTAGCTGCTGGGCCTTTTCCCCACCCCAGTGCTGAGCCCTTTTTTGGCTATTTGGGGTAGTTCGCGCTTAGGCCTTCATAACTTTTTGTCCACATAAGCTATCCACGCCAAGTTTGCGTCCTTTTTTTCCAACATCCTAGGGATTCTGATGGTACCCAGAGTTTGTTGTTTCCCCTGGAGGAGACCAAGAAATTAGCCAAAATACAGTGAAAATTTAGTTTTTTCAAAACAATGGGAAAAAAGGGCTGCCGAAGAAGGCTTGTGCTTTTTTCCCTGAAAATGGCATGAACAAAGGGTTTCTGGTGCTAAAATCACCATCTTCTCATCTTTCAGGAACGGGCAGTCTTGAATCAGAAAACCACATTTTCAACACAATTTTGGCATGTTACTGGGACATACCCCATTTTTACTATTTTTGGTGCTTTCAGCCTCCTTCCAGTTAGTGACAGGAATGGGTATGAAACCAATGCTGGATCCCGGAAAGTTAAACATTTCTGAAAAGTACACAAAATTCTGAATTCACCAAGGGGTCATTTGTGTACATCCTACAAGGTTTTCCTACAGAAAATAACAGCTGAAATAAAAAAATATTGAAAGTGAGCTGAAAAAAAGCCATTTTTCTCCACGTTTTACTCTGTAACTTTTTCCTGCAATGTCAGATGTTTTAAAGCAATATACCATTACGTGTGCTGGACTCTTCCGGTTGCGAGGATATATAGGGCTTGTAGGTTCATCAAGATCCCTAGGTACCCAGAGCCAATTAGTGAGCTGCACCTTGCAATGGGTTTTCATTCCATACCCGGTATACAGCAATTCATTTGCTGAAATATAGAGAGTGAAAAATAGGTATCAAGCAAACCTTTGCATTTCCAAAATGGGCATAAGATAAGGTGTTGAGAAGCAGTGGTTATTTGCACATCTATGAATTCCGGGGTGCCCATACTAGCATGTGAATTAAAGGCCATTTCTCAAATAGACGTCTTTTTTACACACTGTCTTACATTTGGAAGGAAAAAATGTAGAGACAGACAAGGGGCAATAACACTTGTTTTGCTATTCTGTGTTCCTCCAAGTCTCCCGATAAAAATGGTACCTCACTTGCGTGGATAGGCCTAATGCTCGCGACAGGAAACGCAACATGGACACATCACATTTTTACATTGAAATCTGACGTGTTTTTTGCAAAGTGCCTAGCTGTAGATTTTGGCCTCTAGCTCAGCCGGCACCTAGGGAAACCTAGCAAACCTTGGCATTTTTGACAACTAGACACCTAGGGGAATCCAAGATGAGGTGACTTGTGGGGCTCTGACCAGGTTCTGTTACCCAGAATCCTTTGCAAACCTCAAAATTTGGCCAAAAAAACACTTTTCCTCACATTTCGGAGACAGAAAGTTCTGGAATCTGACAGGAGTCACACATTTCCTTCCACCCAGCGTTCCCCAAAGTCTCCCGATAAAAATGGTACCTCACTTGCGTGGGTAGGTCTAGCGCCCACGAATGGAAATGGCCCAAAACACAACGTGGACACATCACATTTTTCACAGAAAACAGAGGTGTTTTTTACAAAGTGCCTATCTGTGGATTTTGGCCTCCAGCTCAGCCGGCACCTGGGGAAACTTACCAAACCAGCGCATTTTTGAAAACTAGAGACCTAGGGGAATCCAAGATGGGGTGACTTGTGGGGCTCTGACCAGGTTCTGTTACCCAGAATCCTTTGCAAACCTCAAAATATGGCTAAAAAAACACATTTTCCTCACATTTCGGTGACAGAAAGTTCTGGAATCTGAGAGGAGGCACAAATTTCCTTCCACCCAGCGTTCCCCCAAGTCTCCCGATAAAAATGGTACCTCACTTGTGTGGGTAGGCCTAGCGCCCACGAATGGAAATGGCCCAAAACACAACGTGGACACATCACATTTTTTCACAGAAAACAGAGTGGTTTTTTGCAAAGTGCCTACCTGTAGATTTTGGCCTCTAGCTCAGCCGGGACCTAGGGAAACCTACCAAACCTGTGCATTTTTGAAAACTAGAGACCTAGGGGAATCCAAGATGGGGTGACTTGTGGGGCTCTGACCAGGTTCTGTTACCCAGAATCCTTTGCAAACCTCAAAATTTGGCTAAAAAAACACATTTTCCTCACATTTCGGTGACAGAAAGTTCTGGAATCTGAGAGGAGCCACAAATTTCCTTCCACCCAGCGTTCCCCCAAGTCTCCCGATAAAAATGGTACCTCACTTGTGTGATTAGGCCTGGTGCCCGCGACAGGAATAGATCACACAACGGTCAATGTTGGTCCTTACATGAGGCAGCTGTTGACCCTGGGGTGATTTATTTCTGACGCAGGCACTAGGTGTAGGCACTCAAGTGGGGTAGTGTTTTTATCAGGACAGGTGAGGAATCAGTGGGTGGTAGGAATTTTGTGGATCCCAGCATATTCCTGTAGTTTGTGTGACAGAAATGCGAGAAAAATAGAGTTTTTATTCAACATTTCAGCTTTGCAGGGTATTCTGGGTAAGAGAACTTTGGGGAATCCACACAAGTCCCACCTCTGTGGAATCCCCCGAATGTCTAGTTTCCAGAAATGTTTGGGTTTAGTGTGTTTCTCTATATGGCCGCCGAACCTAGGACCAAAAACACAGGTGCCTGCCTTACAAAACCAGTTTGTTTTGCGATCGATAATTTTGATGTCTCCACAATACGATTTGGGCAGTGGAATTTGGGGCTGAACTAAATTGGGGAGCTCCCAAGAGAGCACTCTCTCTCTTTCTGCTTGCCGCCACATTCACCTGCTCTCTGGGTTGGGCTAACCCACTATTACCCCGTTGCACAGACTGCTTGCGAAGGGACAGCAGGACTGTCCTCATCACCTCCCTCATAATTTACTGGAAGAGGAGTTATCGAATGGGACTCCTCCGACTGAAAAATCACTCCCAGAGTCTGTGCCATTGTCCTATCCCTCAGATGCTGTCTCAGTATCTGATGTCTCAGTCTCTGATCCTATGTCAGAGCTGTCCTCTATAACCCGAGTGACGGCAGCAGTCATCCATCAAGATGCCATCTCTGCTATTGGCTAAACTGTTGCTCTAAAACACTAGCCTACGTAGACAGTCACAAAATAGATGGTGTGTGTGAGATACGTGCAACAGTAGAGGCCACCTTACCTGCGCTTCTTCCCTCAATCAGCACGTTCTTTCAAGACACTCAAAAAACACCTTGTCACATACCATTCGTCACAGTCTTTAGCACCTCCTGCGCCCAGTCCAACAATCATTATTGGTGCTCCCACTCCCTCCTCCTCGGATTCCCTCATTACCACCCAGCAAAAGTGACCTTCATCTCTCCATAGCCGCCCTCCACCCCACACATACATTTCATTTGTATTATAGCGCAGGTAATGGCTGACTTTACTAATGTACTCAGCTATTTACATAAAATACAGATTTGCTCTTTGCAGTAGGCATATAAACATTCTGGGCTTCTTTATGGCACTAAAACTGCCACTAGACAAGTCTGACCCTTTTGTAGCAGAAACATAATCACAATACTTACTTGACTTTTTTATTGCTGCCTAAAAGCTACAGTTGAAAAGCGTCAGTTGAAGTATGTGCATTGCTTTGAAGACGCAAGCTGCAACTGCAAGACAACTGGTGGCAAATCTCTCTCTCTATATATATATATATATATATCACTTTTAAATGTGGGTCTGGTTTTCCTGGGGGCCGATCGCAGCCCCCAGGGAAACCACACATGTATTGACAAAAGTGATATATATATATATATATATATAGATCTATCTCTCTATATATATATATATATCTACATAGATATATCTGTAGATAGATCTATATATATATACATATATCTATCTATAGATTTATCTATAGATATATCCATGTAGATAGATATATCTACATAGATATATCTATATATAGATCTATATTTATTTTAGTTGTTGTATGGTTTCCTTGGGGGCCAAAATGGCCCCCAGGGAAACCCTACAACAACTAAAAAAAATATTGCCCCCACAGGGGGTCGTCCTGCCCCCGCGCGACCACCTGTCCATTTTTTTTATTTTTTTAAAGAAAATTTTGCCCCTGGGGGGGCACCTACCTTTTTAAAAAAAAAAATATGCCCGGGGGTGGGGAGGTGGCCCGTTTTCCTAGGGGGCCGACCACCCCCAAGTGAAATCCCTGGTGTCTAGTGATGTTTCCTGGCCCCCGATCGCAGCTGTGCTGCGATCGGGGGCCAGGAAACACTTTCAGGAAGGCCTCATAAGAAAGGGGAGACTCTCCCCTTTCTTACGAGGCCATCCCAAACGTGGAGAAGGCAGTTTGTGGCCGTTTTCCCCATCGGAGTAGGAAGCGGCCGCAAGGCCGCTTCCTGCTCCGATGGGGAAATCCACAAAGTGACGTCAGCGCGCCGCGGCGGGTAGGGGGCGGGGGGAGACACGGAAGAGCTTCCGTGTCTCCCGGGGAACAAAAACAAATAAAAAATCCTCGGGTGCGATTTATTAACCCCCTCCCTGGTGTCGGCCACTGGTCATGACCCGCACCAGGGACGTAGTGCGGGCGTCGGGCAGTGTCCGACGCCCTCATCCAAGGGGTTAAAGTGTAGATTAAAATAGAAGCATTTTTTATTTTTGGTGTCATAGAAATTTTTGCTGTCCGCTAGAACAGAATTATACTATATCTGGCATCAAACTAGACTTTTACCCAGAATAGACCCTTTTTATCAGTAAGGGTAATTCTACTGGGCAAATCAATTTAGGAGTTTTTGGGATATGTGAAATATAAATCAGACATTTAAAATTTAAATTTATATATCCAAGGCTAATAAGTTTATGCTTGTAATGGAAGCTTCAGATTACTTTAGTTATGTCATGTACAGATCTGTCAAGTCGGAGCAACGATAAAAGTGTGCCCTGTGTTAAAAAAAGTATTTCATTTGCTGATAATTTTGGCACTGCTTGACGAAACTGGATGACACTTGGCAGATACAGTTAAGCCCATTGTTCTCATCTCATGTTTCATACAGAACCATTATTCTTCAGTGAAATATCCTATTTAGTGTCTATCGACAAAGTTTAAATTCGATGAAGGATGGCCTGGTGCAGTTGATGGGTAAGAGGCAACACAAAGTTTCTTATAGGAGGATATTTAGTTAAGGGTAATCAGTGGAGAGTTGTGGGGTTATTGGTTTATGATGAACTTTGTTTCAGCTGATCGAAAATCATCCATTGGTGTACTCCTCTGAGCAGTGTTCTAGACCAGAGAATTCTAGGCCCATCATATTTCAAGCTTAAGAGTGATGTAGGTGTTGCCTGCACCGGTGTCATGAATTAGAATGAAGGAATTTGAAGAACTGGATAGGGCAACGGTTAAGTATCATTGTTTACTGCCCAGGGAAAGGCCAACTCTCCCCAGGTCAGGTGCCACAGGTGTGACAAGGCATTTAAAGACAAACAAGCCCGGTGTCACACGTCTTCTTAAAAGGACACAATATAGGAGGAAAAATCTGCAAGGAAAAAAACCTCCTCGCAATCTGGTAGTTCTTGATTGAACATGAGGATTAATGCAGCAGTAGATAAGCCAGGCGCAAAACTTTCTCTGACATCAGAGAAGAGATAAGAGTCAAGCCAACACATCAAGCAGAGGATCCAAAATGAAATCCAACTGTAAATAACAAAAATCAGGGATATATATCAGACATAGATTATGTAATATGAGATTAGTAAGCCATTGTAGCCATGCAATTTAAATGGTTGACACCCTGGACATTTAGAGTAACAAATATATAATAGGTTAGGAATGTGTGATGATGCGTGATCGTGGACTATCTAATATGTTCTACTTAGCATATAAACATATAAGCAGATATATATATATATATATATATATATATAATATAATGCATATTATCTGCTGAGTTTTTAATAATAAATCTGATCATCCTGATACTCATGATATTCAGATAAATGCAGCGTGATAAATAACAATAAGACTGAGCACTAGGAATCATTGGGTGTGTGAACACTGATTTGGAGGTACACGGGTGGTGCTCCATTTCATCGTCACCTTCTTATAAAAGATTCTCTGATAGGTGTGTCTCACTCCTAACTCTCCCTGTCTAACAGAGCATAAATCACCGGAGGTGGGGTGAGAGACAAATGTTAGCTCTCCTGTTCTCCAAAAAGGGCACATTTCCTTTTTGGGTAAAGGGAATTTGCAATGTCACTCCAATAATATTGGTGTCAACACTACAACTCTGGCCTTGTCTAATTCATAACTCTCAATCTACTGAAGGAGTTGAAAGATTGTCAACACATGCCAATATACCATATAACAAGAAAGCTGTCCCAGACCTACAACACAAGCAGATCTGATAATATTTTTTATCAGGCAGATACTTCAGTTGGCAGCATAGCTTTCTGGGGAGCTACAGTTCTCTGGCAATTCATCATCTATCCTTAGATAAGAATACATATCATTTAAAGGTGTGAGAATGAGTAGTACTTGTGGTTTACAAAGAACTGCACACCTGCACATTACATAGGCTGGGAGAGTAGGAGAGTTTGTAAAAAAATTTAAGAATTTACAATGTTGGACACACAGATAAGAAAATGTGTGAAATCATCCTTTGAAGTAATAGGATGGTGGAATTCAAGACTTTGACCCTCGGTATGAGTGTCCTATAATTCCCACAGAGCTAGTAATAGAGCTAACCATATCCATTAGGAATCAAAATGGTGTAGAATGTTTGGTTAAAACAAAACTCATGACCTTACCTGAAGGGCATTTATGATAATTTAGAACCTGGTGGATAGTCCGCCAGGACAGTGGAGGCCATGGTCTCTGCTGACCTGGCCTTGGTCACAATTTCTTGGGTGGGATTTGGAAACCTTAAGAGCCACTGTTACTTTCCCCAGCAAATGCAAAATGATTATGGCCCCCATTACAAGTTTTACCCCAAAACAGCCTCAAATCCGACACTGCCAGGATGACCGAGGGAGGGGTAGAGGCAGTTCCACCACCAGCACAGCCACGGCAAACAAGAGGGTGAACATACCGCCCTCTATATTACGACCCACAAATCAGCACAGAGGTCATGGGACAGTGGAAAACCATTGCCGGTGTGAACCTCTGCGGCCAAAAACACACCTCTACCAGAACACAGCACCACATTGGACAAATTGAATACCCCACACCTGACACACATACACACATTAGACACACCAACACACACCACTATAAAACCCACACCCTCACAACCCACAACCCTTTGCAACCAAAATGAAATACGCACACACCACACCACTACACCATTCACACAATACACACATCATCATAGCACAGAAACAACCAGCACCAAAACAAGCCCCCTAACCCCACCAAGCACCTTAAACGGCACTTTTACACACTACACCCCTGACTCACAACACCCTACCATGACCCATCAGAAACACCCACGCTTCACAGACAATGAGTTAAGGGTCAGGGTTGATTAAATCATCAGGGTGGAGCTACAATTGCTCGGAGCACAGTTCCAGCAAACATCCATAGCCAGGAAAATTGAGTTATGGCAGAGAATCGTCAACAGGGTCAACTCAGTTGGCAACCATCCATGCACAAGGGAGGACATCCAGGAGAGGTGGAATGACCTACGGGGAAGGTGCGTTCCATGGCATCACAATACCAAATTGCCGTGATGAAGACTGGCGGTGGGCCCCCACCTCCTCCCTCAGAGTTCGTATCATGGGAGGAGAAGGTTTTGGACATCCTGTATCCTGAGGGTCTGACTGGAATATCTGGAGGACTGGACACTGGTGATGTACCTACACACCCCTAGCACTAGTTCGGCCCTCCAGTATGCTACCCCATCACCCTATCACTCCCCAAGTCATCCTATCTTCCACTACACCTCTCACATCTTCACCTAAAGCCCCTCCCCTGCATGCCACCCCACCACCCAGCCACAATGGGCAGAACGTCCCTGGCCACTGCACGGATAGCACTGCCAAACACCATCCCTACAACTCCAACAATGCACCTGTGCATGCACATGAAAAGCTAATCTGTCCACATCACAGTGTAACACCTGCAAGTACAACTATTGCACCTGCAACACCAACAGGATGCTACCACTGAGGACCTATACATGGCAATGACAGAAATGCATTCCTCATACAACAACCCTGAATGGACATGCTACCATATCACTGTACATTACCCACAAACAATGTCTGTAATGCTGCATCTGTCATTGCCATAACTGGGAATCAAGTTAAACCACTGTATGCATCAGATGCAGAGGCCAAAATTCACATCCCCACCATGCGATACTATCCCACTTAATTCACAGGTACCCCTGCCTCTGCCACCATGAAGAGGATGCCAGAGATAGCCAGCCCTCCCCACGATGATGGCCCCAGTGGCGTCAATGCCACAGGATGTCTGGACATAGACGATTTACCTGGCCAATCTAGGACGCCTGGTCAGTCCATCACTCCCAGCCTCACCCTGCCCACATCCGACCCCCCCAACCTCTGGCATCTGCATTTCAGCCAAACCCTCAACCCCAAACCTGTGTCCCATGGACTGGTCAATCAACAGTGTGCCCCACAGTGCAGGGACTTGAATCCACCCCTGACAGTAAGACAATGATGGTCCTGGGGTAACTGGTAGTGGGCACACTGTACCATGGGCACAGGCACAGGAGGTCAGGAGCTGTGGGAAGGCACCTGTGGGCCATGGGATGGATCCCCCAAGAGACTCTACTGGCCAGGAAACCAAAATGTCCTGAGAGCATACCAGCAATCCTAGGGCAAGACGGGGCAAATACTCACCATTCTGGAGGAACACCAAAGGCTTTAGAGGCAATACCACCAGGAGGCCACGCAGCAGTGGCAGGTCCTCAATGCCACCATGGCTTCCATTGCAGGGGTGCTCAAGGAGCTCCAACTATCCTGCATGCTCACTCTACCCTCCAGCGGGTCCTTCCACTAGCCAGATACCAACTGAGCCATCAACATCAGCCTCAGCTAGTGGAATGGAGGCCCAGCCAGAGGAACCTCAGGCCACTCACACCCCATCCTCTGCAGCTGAGGAACCCCCCTGGAAATGTGGTTATGCATCCAGACATCCTGCAGGAGCAGATTCCAAGACCAAACTCACTGCCAGGAAGTGACCCTCTCCTGAACATTCTTCTTTGTGTGCCACTGAGATACCCTGTTGGCTGTTCAATGTCATTACTCCATTTTCAAATGGTCCTTGGATTCTGGACCTATACTGGCTACAGCTAGGCCACCTACTCTGATGATTACTCCAACCATGACCCCACTCATTAACTCTTCCACACTTTGTTCACAATAAACAACATAGAATACAGGAACTGCCTTTGTCTCTTTATTGTCACATGTACAAATGTCAACCCTAGCAAAATGTAATGTGTGGTAATTTCCCTTCACAAAACGTATGTCACATGGGCAGCAGAGGGAGCCATTCCCTGCAGGTGTCTCCCTACACCAGACAGAGTCCAAATTCCAGTTGCAAGGGAGTCACTAGCCCAGCCCAACACTGGAGTAGATCCACAAATCCAACCTGCAAATAGACTAAGACAGGGACTCACATCAGGATAGTAGGCATGGTGAAAGCCACAACACCTATGCAGTACATTGTTGTGCACAATGTGGATTTGCAACTACACAAGAGACAACAGAAGACAATTTCACACCCACAAGATCAGGAATCACATGACTATTACACAGTAGATCACAGCTGAAGTGGGTGAATGACTACACGTACTACTGTTAGGAAAGGACACTGTCCACGAATTCCACAGCCAACAGTTTAGATAAGGAGGGTGACACACTACAAATCTCCATTTGGTGAAACATCTGCACAGGAGCCTGCAGGACAAATGACACACCACATGCCTGTATATAAGAATTGTCAACCTACCAATCTGAATTCACCACACATGTCAGTGAGGTGTCATGATAGGCTGTCTCCCACCACAAGTCACACTGTGGAATAGGTACACTGAACATCTCAAATGATGTACCTGACCATGAGCAGCACTGTCATGAGGCAATTTAGAAATAATTCACCAGACAATACACACACAACATACCTGTATGTTACTGGAAATAATGAGTGATCAGCTCTGTCCTAGATTCAGCTGCACCTTCCTCATCAGACTCCTCATCACTTTCCATGTCCCCATCATCAGCCACTGGTCCAGCTGCCTCCTCCTCATTAGCTAGTAATGGAATCTGTCATCTCAGGGACAGATTGTGTAGCATGTAGCAGGAAACTATGATCTGGCATATCTTTAGGGGACGGTAGAGGAGACTACCTCCAGAGACGTGAGGCACCTGAATCTGGCCTTCAGGAGCCCAAATGTCAATTTCAATAACACACCTCTTCCTGCTGGGGGCCTCATTGAGAAGGTGTTCCTCATCCATGGTCGGGTACCTCAATGGTCACAGCAGCCAGGGAATGTTAGGATAGCCAGAGTCACCTGTGTGCACAAAGGTAGTGCCTGTCACAATACCGGTACAGGGCTGAATGGGATGACAGTTGACATTACAGTGACACACATCCTATTGCAAACATACCAATGAGCCATTCTCTTTCTCTCTCTCGTTGTGCCATCATGTGTGGGATACAGCTGTTCCTCAGAATTAAGGATTCATGCACAGATCCTGGATATTTGACCTTTGCTTGGGAGATGTACTGGTCTGCGAGACACACCATCTGTACATTGATGAAATAGTAGTTTTTCCTGTTCCTATAGACTTGTTCATTGACCCTGGGAGGGACCAGAGCAATGTGGGTGCCATCTATGGCCCCAATCACATGAGGGATACCTCCAATATGATAGAAGTAAGCCTTAACAGTAGGCAAATCCACACGTAGCGGGAACCTGAAGTAGCTGTCCCCGTGTTTTAGTAAAGCATGTCACATTCTCCTCAAAACTGGGTGTCTAGGATTGAGAAGAGAGATTTTACAACTTGATGACCACTCAACACATGCTAGCTAACAAGATCCTTTTTACACATAACAGATACTTGTGACAGGTCCCAATAGTCGCCACATACCATTATGGCCATGTAGAGGGCCCATGTATACCAACCTAGCTTGCCCGTTACATGGCCTGGACAACAGCATGTCACACACATCACATGTCCAATGGTCCATGTAAAAGCTGCCTATTTTTCCAGCACTTCCTACGTATGTACAAATGCCACTGCCTCATATAGTTACACCGCCTATGAGGTAGCTAGCCGCTGCTCATGCCCTGGATTTGATACCCGCCCATCGTACACCATTGTGGCTTGATATTCAAATTCATGGGCCATTCCATGATGGCTGAACATAGGCCTACACTGCATTCTGTACATATGTCTAGCATGACTCAATTATCATTTCTTTACAATCCATCATATGTGCCTAAAATGCAGCCACCTGTCCTGCGTGCACTGAACAGATGGAAGTGACCTAAATCCACCGGCGTCTGTCGTCTTGGCGGTAGGCGGTCTCAACCGCCATGCAACTCCTCATTGGATCAAATTGCTGCCTAAGGGGGATTGGAGCCAATGATCATCACCGCCGGCGTTGACGATCATGTACGTGGCAGCCGTAACCGCCATTTTCTGCCACCTAGCTCACTTGACTCCTGACACTTGTGCAAGCGAAACCTCCACTATGTGAGCTGCTGTGTACTGTCTCTGGGAGTAACGTCCCGCAAGAGATAGGGCCACAGCCTTCACCCAGGAGGAGCTGGAGAAGCTTGTGGATGGGGTCCTACCCCTGTATGAACAGCTATATGGGACATCAGAGGAGCAGGTGGGGCCAATTCCATGGGCCTGTGTGATAGGGGTGTGTGAAGCTGTAAGGAATTGCCACGCCGCACAGGGAGTGGATGCATACAGGGGCCATGTAGTACAGTGTTTGTACCATGAGGACACATTTTTGTGGGCATGTGATGTGTATGATGTGAGTAGTCCACTGCTGCTGATATGTTGCCCCTTCACATGACTTTTTCCTTCTGTCTGTGTCGCCCATGCAGGTCAGCGCCCATCAGAAGAAGGGGATATGGCATGCCATTGCCAAGCAGGTGGGGACCCTGGGGCTATGTAGCCGGCAGAGCACCCACTGCAGAAAGTGGTGTGAGGACCTGAGATGCTGGGCCCGAAAGACCGCTGAGGCCCAGCTGGGGATAGGTTTCCATCATACCCTGACCCCCCAGTGCCCTGCATTTAGGTGGTGGCCTACCCTGAGGTAGATGGGAGCTTGAGGGTTGCACAGCAGCCACTAGGGGTTAGGTACAGGCTCCAAGCTCCTACATGATAGGCCTTGTTTGGGATACAGCGGCTTACATGTAGGCAGATGTGCATGTGATCAGTGGTTGATGCACATCAACCCTCCCAGGCTCTGAATCGGTCATGTGGGGCAATACAGTGCTGTCAGTGTATATCCAATGGACAATTTCAATGGTTGGGTGAGAGTGGACACTGTACGCATTGTGTCAGTCCAGCTTCTTCCATTTGCATCAATGTACCTGAGGTGTAAGTGCTATTACATCAATAAGTGTCTTCCACTATGACTGAGGCTATCCCTATCTTGCACAGTAGCTGCCATGGACGGATTGTGGGGGTGGAATCAGGGGTCCTCAACATGGAGGCCTCAATGGGACAGTATTTTGGACATGATACCTTGCCATCCTGACATATGTTGACCTAAGAGTGTAGGATATGTGTAGGGAAACAACCATGGAATTCTGCTACATGTAACTCTATGTGTGCAAATAACACATCAAAATCTATTGTAGCAGCTATTATTCTGTGGTTTAGCTTTTCCATCTATGGTATGATAATAGATGTGGTAAGTCCCATGGGAGGTCCCTGGAGTCTAACCCTATTACTTAAATGTCATGCATGACATCACCCTGGCAATCACAATGCTGCTGTGCAGTGTTTCAACCTTGCCAACTCACTACGTCAAAATGTTCCCACATTAGCTGGTTTCTGAGGATTGCATCTTGCAATTAACAATGTTTATTTTTTTAAATGCAGTGTCTGTGTTAATCGTAGGTAGGCATTGATCTTTTTCCACCCTATCTTTCTCTCTGTACCTCACTCCCTGTCCTCCTACATCTTTTTGTGCATCAGCATCATCAGGCGAAGTAGCAGGGGCACTGGCGAGTGGGGAAGCAGAAGCCCACGGGACCTAGGAGGCTGACACCAGTGGAGGCAAGAGGACCAGTGGGACGGAGGACAAGGGGAGGGCAACGGGGGAGATGGGATCATCTGCATCCTCTATGGATTCCTTCTCCAAATGAAGCTCCCTGGCCAGTTGCCTGTGCCTGCTCACCCCGGAGGGTGGGCATCTCCTTTACCACAGGCACCTCTGCCCCTGTCCCAGTCTGCCCTGCTGCCCTCAGTGAGGAGGCTATTGAACTCCTGAGGTCCATCTCTGTGGGTCAGACAACCATTGTGAATGCCATCCAGGGACTGGCAGCTTAGGTACAGCATAGCAATGCGTTCCCGGATGGCATTTATGGTGCCCTGTCTGGCCTGCAGAGATCCTTTCAGGCTGTGGCTTCCTCGCTGATGGCAGCCAGTGTCCCTTTTTCTTCCGTCCCCCCTCGAGCAACCTCTGCCCAATCCCATACCCCTCTCCCCACACCCATCCACAGCACACATCAGACCACCATTCATCCACCTCAACAGACACAGTTTGCAGTGACAAAGGCAGCCACCACAAGACCCATCACTGGCATGCACACAGACAGCACCCACCTGCACACACAACAACATCCACTTCCTGCTCTGACCCCCACACCACCCCCTCCTTCACAGACAGTACACCACTCACACCTGCTGGCACAACACCAACACTCCCTGATCCAGCAATAGTCCCATCATATCCACAGTCACCACACTTCCAGACCCACATCTATCCACCACATCCTCCACATTCACCACAACTACCAACACCTCCACATGCAGCACATCCACCCTACCTGCAGGCACCACCCCAACAGACAGTCACCCATCCACCATGGCATCTCCCTGCACCTCCTCCCACCCTCCTTCCAAGACACCTACACACCTGCACTCACACACCCAACAGACACCCAGCACACAAATGCCTTCCACCCATGCACCTGCACCCAAGACACCTATACAGACACACCTCACAACCACTCCCTCTTTGTCCACTCCCAAACGCTTTTCCCATGACCACTCTTTTGTCCCTCAGAAAAGATTCCTATATAAGTGTCCTCCCTTCTCTGCTACTCTCCCACCCCGTGATCCCCCAAAGCACACTGTGTCCCTCCTTGATCACAGCCCCCCCACCTCCCAGTCCTCCCTTGCCCTCCTGGTGTTGCACATGCCCCTCCCCCGTCAAAAAATCAACCACCCTCAAACCCAAGATCCCCCCTCCCAAGGACAAACCTAAAGAGCCACTGACTAAGGCGAAAGACAAGCCCAAGTCCCCCCCAAACCCAAAAACAAACCCAAAGACCCCCTCCCGAACCCAAACCCTTCCCTCAGCCTCCACCCCATCACTCCTGAGGTGCCTGCCTGCCCCCTTGAAGCCCCTACTATGTGGAGGCCACTTTGCAGTCAGGAGTCAAGTTGGGGCATTCACAAGTGCCATATGTGTCTGGTGGCACTTGGACTATTTGGACTGGAGAGTTGGCCCATTGTGTACTTATTGAATACATTTATATGTACATGCTTAGTATATATGTGCCAACCACCTGTTGATCTCGATGGAGACGTACTTGTCCTGCCTTTCCTTCGTGATAGATGTGTTATATTAGTGTGATTTGGTTTGTGTTAGTTTTGTGTATGTGATGTGATTGTGTTGCAGCATGTGTTGTTTGGTTTCCTTCTGCATTATACTCAGTGTTATGTGTTATGTGGTATTGTTTTGGTATGAGTTGGTTGTATGTGGTTGTTAAGTGTTGGTGTCATTATGTGATATTATGTGGAGGTGTGCAGTGCTGTTCCTTGCCAATGCCTTTGTGTGTTTGTGGTAGTGATGTTGTTGTGTGAGTCTGTGATGTGTATGTTTGGTTTAGACATTGGTGGTGATGTGTGTGTGCAGGGTGGTGTGTGGATGGCATGTGTATGTTGACCGAGATATGTGTAGTTTGTGTATGTGTGTGTGTATGTTGGTGGGTGTACATGTGTTGGTACGGGTGTCTGTGTGTGTGGCTGTCATTAGCCATCCTGGATGTGTGTGTTGTGTGTGGGTGTGTACTAATGCTGTTGTGTAGGTTCTCATTATCCTAATGAGACTACTAGATTCGGGCATTAGAATCACTTATATTGCGGGGGACTGAGTCTGATCCCACACCAAGTGAGACCTGTCGGCCTAATCTGGGTTTTGTTCCGGCTGACTAGCAGTGCCTCATCTCCACCCAGGAGCAGGGATGATTGGGCAACCGGGCGCATGACACAAATGACTCCTCAGGGAAATCGTGGTCACTCATATCCCATCTGTTTCTGTCCTTTACATTAGTCTCACGTATGCAAGGACAATCAGAGGCGGAGTGTAGTTCAATAAAGTTTTATTGAAGCACCTGCAACTTAGATAATAAAGCATGTATTGCAATAACTAGGACGATGAAGCATGACAGGATTAAAATTGTGACAAGGAGAGTAAACACAAAAATAACGCTACCATATTGTCACTAAGGTTTTTAAGAATAGTTCCTACCCAGACTATGTTAGAGCACAGCATGTTAAGCTCTAATTCTGCCCTTCAGGTTCCCCTGGGAAGACATCATCCCTCATACATGAGCGAGAGGCCTGTAGTCTACATAAGCAGCTGTAGCGAAGCACTTAACAATCAGCTTACAGTCGTGGTCATCTGGTTGGAATCTTCCTCTAATGTACATGGGTCAAAGTAGTGTTTTTATAATAAAACAGCTGATGTTCCAAGAAAGGATCCCCACGTAAGAGTGTGTATGTTTCTATGAATATTGGGGACAAAGCGTACCACTTTTGCCGGCAACCTATCATACTACAGCCTTGAGAAAAGCAAAGAGTGAAAAAAATGCCTTGTTTCAGAACGTAGTGCTGACCTAGGCGATAGAGAAAATAAAATAAGACTGCAAATGTGGCTATTGTTAAAATAATATAACGGAGCTAGGATAAAACATATTTAGGTTAAAGTGCACAGCGGCAGCCCTAGTTTTCTAAAATAACATATATAAAACTATAGCTAAACTGGCTACACAACACCCTCCCCTTGCTGGCTCAAAGGTGGTTCAAAGCCTAATTATGTATAAAAGCTAGTAAAATTAAACCTAAGGCATACAAATGGGAATGTCAATAATGACAAGTTTAACCATGTATTAAAAGGACAATTTAAAATGTTAGGTGTGGCGTCGATAAAAAGCCGAAATTCAAAAGTCAGCGTCATTATGGAAGTTGCCTATTAAATCCGGGATAAATGAAGATAGGAAATCTTCAAGTTCAGCATGTGGTAAATTAGGAAGTTCATCGCCAAGGAGAATTTGTGTTCCAAAGCCTGAGCTCCAGCCAAGGCAGCAGCATTCTGTGGTATGCCCAACAGTGAGTTTAGAGCTGCATGATCCACAAAGGGCAACTCATCAACAGCTTCCCGTAGAAAACACGCATGTCTGGTAATGAGCCCTCAGTGAGAACATCAACAGATCAGCGTCCAATGAAAGCAAGCACTGCATAGAAGGACAAACTTATAGTGCATATTCAAACAAGCACCAGAGGCACCGAAACACAGGCTGCATACAATGCAAAACCAGTCTGAATGACAGAGACCAGTCACACTCCAATTGCTTCAGGAGTGATGCTCCAAAGTACCGCATCATGCATTCACGTCACAACTGTGCTGGTGGAAGCGCATTCAGTCCTTCTTGTTGTAGCGGGACAACCATTGCGCAGAAAAAGTAGCAATAGCAAAATGCCACCTATCATACCCAAAGTTATCGGAAATCCCCCAAAAATACTGATGAATATTGAGTGGATGGCTGAAAGTATTGAGACAAATATAGAGGAGACGGTGTGAACGAAACCAGAATCAACAGCCTTAAAGAAATGTGCGATTCCAGTAGTACTGGATGCATTAAATATTTGTCCCACAAGCTCACCAAAGTGTCTTGGAAAGTTAGTACTTAAAAGGGACTGTATCTCTGCTGATGACCTCGCAACCTGAGGCACAAAGGTCTTGTGTGCAGATGTGAGTGCCACGTGTTTTTGAAACAATAAAGCCTTGAGACTACTCACCTAGTCAAAATTCACATTTGAAATAGCGATATGGGGCCAAATCTCAGCTACTTCCCTCTGTCCTGTAGGAGGAAAAAGTATGTTACCGCAGAATGTAACAATCTTAGAGACCGAAACGACATAAACTATTTGGCTTGCATCCCACAACAGCTGTCATTATTGAGGAGGACATAGTTGCCATTCGAGAGCACTGGGACTCCCTTCAGATAACAAGCCAAGTTTGCTGCTGAAGCGTTACATGCCCTGTGCAAGGACAGCTGTTTACAAACCATTGAATGGCTGACAGAAGTCTAGCATTCACTACCACTAAGAAAGACCTCTTTCATGCCACTAAGACATTTGTACGAGAAGGGTAGCTCCTACACATCATGGATGTAACTATCTCCTAGACTTTCATATCTGCCCACTGGAATGTGTTTTAAGTTGGACGTGAATTGAAGTGTTGAAATAGGCAGATTAATGACCCCGTGTATTAACTACTCAGCAGATGGTATTTTAACCATGGTAAACGGCAAATTTTCCCATTTTTCAATATTTAACATGACATATGTTGCTTCTTTCTTAGCCATTAGTTGTTGTTGTCGTGTTAAATTAAATGTAAAAAATATGTCACTTGTGCTAACGTGTTGCCAGGGAATGCAACCTGTCTTCAGTGTTTGTAGTGTCAAACCTAACTGCATAATGGACCTTAGATGATTCTGTCCATGGTGTAAAGAGGACATGTCACTATTGCAGAAGAAACGATGTTGTTTTAGGTGTATATTTGGTCGGACAAGGTATTAATCCCATTATCTACAACAGCTAATGCCTTCTGTAAATTTTCCTGATCTATGTGCCTTAACTGGGCAGCAGCTTCTTGTTGAGAAAGCTTCCAAATCTCATTATAGACTGCATATAAGAAGCACTTTCTGCGTTGTTTTCTGGGGCCTAACAGGAAATGCTGTAAGTCAGTATTATTAGACAGGAGACTGAGGTGTACTCTAACTGCATCTAGTGAGGAACTCTTCAACAATTGCTGGCGTAGCTTCCCTATACTGTGGTTTGTTACTATACCCGCATGTTCAGATGACACATAGCGAGGGCCAGGCCTACTTGTTCTAAAACCCACCGTGGAGTTTACAAAACTTTATGATAACCATTGGTATCTATTGGCCCCATTAAACAGCCACCAGGACGTGAAAGTGAAGCATTAAACGTGCCATTTTGGACCCATTTATCTAACTGATCTTCAGTTGCATTTATATGCTTTTGCCATATGTGTCTGTGTACAGGTAAATAAAGCTTCCTTTCCCCTTATCTGCCAATTTTTTGTTCCCCACACACTTTTTAAGTCAATCAACTTCAACCAATATTAATAGCCTTCTATAGCCAACCGGGAAACAAAGGAATCCGCATAGATGAATTTTGTGTCTGTCAATAATAAGTGTACATTTTCCATTAATGGTGATTTGAAATAATATGACTCAGCATTCTTAACATTGTGCCAAGAAAACTATGTACATGTTTCAGATTCTGTTTTAGAGTTCCCTTGTGGTGGAGTCGAAAAATGTTCACATTGTGTGTAATTAAAAATAGTTTTCGGGGTACTTGCTCTGTGAATGAAATGGTGTCCATAATATTTATAGCAAAACATGTCACCATAATTTTCTTTGGATTGATAAACATCCTCACTTTCAAATACAGTAAAATACTGCAATTCAGTCATCACAGAATCAACTGTTTTCACATCCCAGTCATCAGAAACAACCCTGGGTATTATTTCATCATTCTTAGAAAGTTTAAACACACATGGTATTTGAATGACCTCCGTCGGGCCGCATATATATCAAATGTGACTTTATCCCAAACAATCCCATCAGGAATTGGTATAGCGGAAATGTTCATGAAGGACAAGTCTCTGCAGACTTTGTGAGAAGAAAAATGGGGTTTTAGGACCTTCTCCACCAGTTCAACTGTTGATCTTTCAGGAAGGTAGTGACCATGTATTAATAGAAAGAAAGTAATAACAAAGCCAATCCAAAGGAGGAAAGCTAATATAGTCAAAGAAAGCCACAGATAGTTCCATGGGAAAATAAAGTAGTTTGTTTTAAGCCAATTTATCAGCTTACATGTTTTTGGCAGTTCAGGTGTAGAAAAGGCAAATGAGTCCAAAAAGGTGTCATTGATGTCGGCAAGATTATTTCCACCCTCCCTAAGCTCGGAGAGATGTCAGAGTTGCTGCTTAAAACTTGTAGAGGGACACCTTTGCCAGTAGTGAGAGGGATTTGGGTACTACTGGTTGTTCCTCTTGGTCTACTGTGCAGGATCGGCCACATGTTGTAACTTGACATTGTTGATGGAGACAAAGCAGTTTTCTTTAGAACCAGGCAGCGGTGGTGCAATGACAGTTGTGGTACCGTGTATTCCCAGGACTGGGACCGGTGCATGATAGGAAGGACGAATTTCTTTTTCACAGCAACTTTTTCACGTACTAGATCCCCAACCTTTAGAATCCAGGCGGTAGATGTTATTGGTACATCCTTAATTCCTATGGAGGCAGCACTGCCAGAAGCATTGTCGTCACGGAACTGTCGTAATTCCATCAAGCCAGTGACACATTCATTTATTTCAGAAGGTGTTTCTGCCGCCTCCACATCAGGATCATCAAGATCTGGAACATACATCCAAGTTCCAAGCAGGCACTCGTATGAAGTACGACCTCCCCCCCCCCGGGACCTTCTAAGCAGATTATTAAGTGCTCTCTGGACTCCATACAGGTGATTAAGCCAACTATAACCCATACTCTGGCTGTTAAGGATTGCTTTAAATCTCAGTTTTGTCACTCCGCAAAACTATTTCCCTCGGGATGAAATGGAGATGAGTAATGGAGTTTGACCCCTAATGAAGCCATGGGGTCCCTGAATGCCCTTGATGCGAAAGCAGGGCCCTGGTGTGAGTGGAAAGCAGCAACTGCAGATGTGTTGATAAAGGCTTGCAAATCTTTAATAACAGTCCGAGCATTATGGCCACACCCATAGAAATCTGGAGCAGGAGTCTACAGTTACTAAGATGTATTTGTATGCACTGTCCGGTGTTAGGGGACTGCAATGGTCCAAGTACACACATTGTAAAGGTTTGTTTAAAGTTAGGAGGGGTGCCTGCAGTAGGTGATTGACGGTGGACCCTTAATTTGTTGGCAGATAACACAACAAAGGACATATTGCTTGGTCTGTTTGCATAGACCTGGCCACCAATAACGTGCTTGCAATAATAATATTGTAGCCGCCACACAAGCATGGGCAGAGGCAACCCCCTCATGCTCTGCTTTAATCAATTCTGGTCTTAGGTCTTTATTGGGAATTACTGGAACTCCTGCGGCAGGTATTTTTACTTCTGCGTCAAGAAAGCCTCCCAGGAGGTAGGAATATTTAGCAGGAAATGCTTTAAGTAAGGGCCTGCCTTCAGCCGTGGCTTTCACGGCAGCCCATATGTCATTGTCCGGTTTTGTTCTAGAACGAATTACTACAGCAACAGAGGCCGTAGCTACTGTTGATTTTGCTGCTTCGTCAGCCAGTGTATCTCCAGCAATGTGTATTCCAACGCACTGGTGTCCAAGTGTATGTACAACATTTACGTTTGGTAGCGTTTCCTTCAGATCCGCTACTTTACCCACAGAAGTCTGTGTTTGATGATGTTACCTTTAGAATCTCTGTACCCATTCTGGTGCCAGTAATGCAGATATTCATTAAAGGACTGGACACAATAGTACGAATCACAGACAATCAGTTGAGCTGTGCACGATCCGTATGTTTCAGTGCCATCACCAGAGCCTTTAGCTCTGCTAGTTGTACTATGCAATCCCCTAGGTTTTGGGTGAAAGTATGTTGTGGATAGAGTTTTCTACCCTGCATATAGCCGCTTATGACTGCGCAAGCAGCAGAGTATTGATCCTTTGTGCTTATTGCAGGTTGTGCTAAGCCGTTGGTGTACATGACTCTTTGATATTGATCAGTAGGCAATGTATTTGCTGGAACTGGGTATTCTAGTTCATATTGCAAGAATTCTTGAGTTTGGAACTTTGGGACAAAAATAAAATCTACATCAGTGGTTGTCAAAGACATTGCCCATTGGATCCAACGTGGATGTAATGCTTTTGCTTTTGTGTTTGGAATGCTGGCTTTTGTAACAGCCTCATGGTCTGGTCTTTCTTTAATGACAGCCATCTGAACAGCAGTGAGAATTTTCTCAGTGGGAGCAAAACGTTCTTCTGCTGTTGAATACAAATGTGATTTGTATGCAATCTGAGCTGTCTCACCCTCATTGAATCTTACATAGGTGAAACTAATGGCACCAGCAATTACTGTGATGACCAGATGTTTTGTATGTAGGTGTTGTGCTGCAAACATGTCTTGCTACAATGCTCTGAAAATGCATGTGTGTTCGACTGTCCAGAATTTATTGGAAAAGTCAGGACGTATTAAGTCATATATAGGTTTTATTCGTGATGCGTATTCTGGAATGTAATTTCTGCCAAAATTTTAAAAACCCAATAGGGATTGGAGTTTTTTAATGGTATTTGGAAGAATTGTAGTCCTTGGCTCTTTCCTTCACTTGATAGTTCGTATCCCAGAAACAGGATGATAAGGAAGGCTATTTTTGTTTTTTTAAATTGAATTTATAGCCGATCTCAGCAAATCCCACAACAATGCGGGCTACCTGTCTTAGATGTAGCAATAATTCATCATCCGTGAGATATCATCTACATAGGACAATGCTTCAGGGTCAATGTCGGGCAATAAGTCACACGTGCCACGAACAGTTCTAGACTGTTCTTATAGCCCTGTGGTAAACAACAGAAATGTTTCTGGGAGCCTAGTGCACTGAAACTTGTTAAGTCTGTACTCTCAGGCGCTATATTTTGGCAGAAAAGACCACTGGAAATGTCCAGTGTTGTTTTGTATTTTTTACGCAGTATGTTGTTCATGAGTGCTGTGCTGTGAGAGTTTTGTATAGCGTATGTGCCTGTAATCTAATACTACTCTGTATTATGGTCTGGTATAACTACAGGGAATAAATGATTATTCATAGGTGAGACACAGGGTTCGATTACGCCCTGGTACTCCAGTTGTGTGAGGATTTCCCTCACCGGTGCTTTAGCATCATGTTTTATTGGGTATTGGGGTTGAGGTTGGGGTTGATTTTTAATTGGAATTATATGATAGGGGGAATATTCATCCCACTCTATGTGGTTGCGATATAACGCATGTGGCTGCGCCAATGCCCAATCAATGGCGTAGGATTCTGCAAGCTCATCTGGAACAAGGGGCAAGAAAGAAGGCTTGATAACCTCTCCCCCATATGGACAAGTACAGACAAATTCAGGTGGCCAATCACTTTCGGGCAGTAGAATATAATATATAATTATGACACGGTCCCAAAAGATTGCGTTGATTATGCGTTCAATGTCTCCTTCTAACTGTAATGTTACTTTTTACACCCTGTCAGGCGTGGAGACACGCATATCCGCAGTTTCATCTTATAAGAAGTCATCAGTTGCTTTCACCTCCAGATGCTCTTGAAGATTTCGGTGAACTATTGTGACCTCTGCAGCACTGTCTAGCAGAGCTAGTGCCCACGTCTTGTTCTTCAATAGAGCCCTCTTCTTGAGTGGCATGACAAATCACAACTGCTGCCACTTTCTTCTTTTTAACTTTTTAATTTTTTTGGGGGGAAGTTTCTCTTCTCTTTTTAACAGAAACTTCTGTTGAGCGTTGTGATTCCTGTCTTGGTTTCACATACTCAGTTCTTCGCTCAGACCAACCACCTCTCTCACTGCATTTTTTCAGTGAGTCCTGAAAGGAACGATATTGGCGTGTATCATTATATTGATATCTATCAGGCGTTTTTATATTATCTCTATTTCTGAGATTATATCTAGTCTGTGGGGTCTCTGTATGCAGAGATTCTCCCCTTTCATTTTTTAGGTGTTTGTTGTTTTTTATTTCAGTGTTTTTTAGAACCCTCAGGAGCTTGCTTGGTAGAATCTTTATAAGATTTACCCTGAAACTGTCGTTTTGTGGCTCTCGACCCAGACTATCTCGACCAGTACTAGAGTAGGTCTCTGTGATAATCTTTGGCAGTTCTTGATCCTGTGGAGGAACGTTCTGGAGCCGCATGCGCACTGCTAGTGCAACTGCTGCCCCTTTGAGGTTACTTAATATGATTGAAGATTGGGCCAGGGCAGACCCGTATTCATCTAGAATTTTTTTTAACACTTCCAGTAGATTGGCAAGTGTTGTGTACACCTGCACTTCCAGATCCACATTGATCCAAACACCACCCTCTGAGGGAACCTCAACTACAGGCCGCCTGGCCCCCAACAGCAGTTCAGCGACTCCATCATTGACATCATCAGTACGCACGCTCTCGCATCCACTGACTACATACTCCTCGGGGACGTAAACTTCCAACTTGAGAACGACAACAGCACCGCCACCCTGCTCGACAACCTCTCCAACCTCGGTTTCAAACAGCTCATCACGACACCGACACACTCCACAGGAAACACACTCAACCCTATTTTCTCCCCCAGTAATCACGTCTCCTTCAGCCACACCACCGAACTCAACTGGACAGATCACCGCTGCATCCACTTCTCCTTCAAGAAACCCACAACACACCACCACCCACAAAGGATCCCCCAACGCAGATGGAACAAGATCACCGAAGCACAACTTATCACGATCCTCTCCCGGAACCCACCCATCGACACCGACACTGATGCAGCCGCCCACAACTTCAGGCAATGGGTCGACACTTGTGCCAATACTCTTGCCCCAATCAACAATCCCTCAAACAGACACACCAACAGAAAAGCCTTTGGTTTACCGCCAACCTCCAGGGATCTAAGAAAACATGCCGAAGACTCGAAAGAAAGTGGCACCAAGATCGGACTCTGGACAACCACACAGCCTTCATAAATGCCATCCGCAGACACCACCAACTCATCCGAGCCACCAAGAGAACCTCCTTCAAAGACCGAATCAACAACGCACAGAGCCACAAGGAGCTCTTCAACATCGTGAAGGAACTCTCCAACCACAGCTCCAATGCCAACGCCATCCCGCCATCCCAAGACCTCTTCGACTCCCTAGCCTCCTACTCCCACCGCAATATCGCAGACATCCATGACAGCCTCAGCACCCAGCCCCCCCGGCAACCACCAACACCACAGACTCACCTCCGACCAACCTCCTGCTCTCCTGGACCCCCGTCAACGACAACCACACCATAGAAATGAACACCATCCACTCCAGCTCTCCATCTGACCCCTGCACTCACCACATCCTCAACAAAGCAAGCTCCGTCATCGCACCCCAACTATGGAAGATCAACAGCTCCATTGAGTCCACCACCTTCCCGGAGAGTTGGAAACACGCCGAGATCAACGCCCTCCCAAGGCGGACCCAAAGGAAGTCAAGAACTTCTGACCTATCTCCCTGCTCCCCTTCCCAGCAAAAGTCATTGAGAAAGCTGTCAACAGACAACTTACCCGCTTCCTCGAGGAGAACTGCACCCTGGACCCTTCTCAATCTGGATTCCACAGCAACCACAGTACTGAAACCGCCCTCATCCCCGCCACCGATTACATCAGAAGCATAAGGACAATGGCTATACCGTGGCCTTCATCCTCCTTGACATCTCGGCCACATTCGACACCGTCTGCCACCACACCATACGCTCACGCATCAGCAATATAGGAATCCGCGACAGAGCCCTGGACTGGGTCACCTCCTTTCTCACAGGCAGAACCCAGAGAGTCCGCCTCCCCCCATTCCGCTCAGAGGCCACCGAAATCATCTGCGGCTACCCCAGGGTTTGTCCCTCAGCCCGACCCTCTTCAAGGTCTACATGGCCCCGCTCACTAACATCGCCCGATCCCACAACCTCAACATCATCTCATACGCTGACGACACCCAGCTGATCCTCTCCCTCACCAAGGACTCCGCCAAGACCAACCTCCACGAAGGAATGAAGGCCATCACCAAATGGATGAAGAGCAGCTGCCTCAAACTCAATTCCGACAAGACAGAAGTTCTCATCTTTGGCTCCACTCCCTCCGCATGGGATGAGTCCTGGTGACCTGCCACTCTCGGAGCTGCTCCGACTCCCACTAACCACGCACGCAACCTAGGATTCATCTTGGATTCCTCATTATGCATGACCCAGCAAGTCAACGCCATCTCCTCCTCTTGCTTCAAACCCCTCGGCATGCTCCGAAAGATCTACAAATGGATCCCCACCAAAACCAGAAGAACAGTCACCAAGCCCTCGTAAGCTGCAAACTGAACTTCGGCAATGCCCTCTATGCAGGAACCACGGCCAAACTCCAGAAGAGGCTGCAACGCATCCAGAACGACTCCGCACGCCTCATCCTGGACATCCCTCACCACTGCCACATCACAGACCACCTGATTAACCTGCACTGGCTCCCAGTCAACAAGAGAATTACCTTCAAACTCCTCACCCACACTCCCAAAGCAGTACACAACACCGGACCAGAATACCTCAACAGACGGCTCTCCTTCTACACCCCGACCCGGCATCCCCGCTCTGTCGACCTCGCAACCGTCCCATGCATCTGCAGAACTACATCCGGCCGTAGATCATTCTTGCACCTCGCCGCAGACTTCCTTACCTTCAGGAAACTTCTCAAGACCTGGCTGTTCGAGCAGTAGCAGCACTCCCACTTCCACCTTCTCTTCCCCTTCCTCAGTGCCTTAAGACCCTCATGGGTGAGTAGTGCACTTTACAAATTTCTGATTGATTGATTGATTGATTGATCGATATTACTTGATCAGCCTTATTGGATGAACTGAGGGCAAATTTGATTTTAACCCTGGAGTCTCCTATCTCAGTACCAATTCCTGATGATGAGGCATCTGATTCAGTTTGATCTCCAGTTTTATATTTGCTTCCTGCCAGTATCCACTGCTGTCACCACTGCTTCACTTTCAATTGCTTCATGGGCTTTCATTGGTCCCCAGGAATACATCAGTGGCTTTCTATTTGGTTTTGTGTGCCTCTGACACTGAAAGGTCTGATCCCCTGTACTATTGTGTGACATGGACCAGCATGCCTTCCATTCTAAGACAGCTCACAGATCTGTGAAGGGATAAAGAGATGGGATGACCCTCATCCAGGATTATCTGTATTGCTGGGTAGAAGAGTATATATTCCAGACCAAGTTATTTGAGCTTCTTCTTCACCTTAATGTTAAAGCTATAGCAATATTGCACAGCTGTGGTAGAATCTGGAAAAATGAATACCTTGATATTCTCCACAGTCAGGGGCCACACTTTCTCACCCTTTTGAGGATGAAATCTATGGCCCTCATTACGACTTTGGCGTTTTTTTCGTAAGACCGCCGAAGACGCAGGCGCCAAAAGACCGCCAGTGCTGGTGGTCTTAAGACCGCCCTATTACGACTGATTTTGGAATTGAATCCGAAATCTGGTGGAATTCCAACACAAGTCATGTTGGTGATTGGCGGTGAAGAGGTAGTTCCACCGCCGGCACCGCCACGCCAAAAGGACGCTGCATGCCATACTACTACCCGTAATACAGTGTCGCAGTGTCCTGATGGCGGGACGCTGCCAGGGGTGGAAGTGCCAGGGCCCATCCCCTCCCGACAACCTCATCGAATGATGAGGTAAGTGGATCATCTGACAGGGGAGGGTGTGTGTGTGTGTGTGTGTGCATGTGTGAGTGTGTGTGTGAATTTCATGAATGGGTAGAGGAGGGTGTTTGTGGATGCGTGTATGAGTGTTTGTTGATGGGTGAGGGGGGATGTGTGAGTGTTTGTGGATTGGGGGTGAGGGGTGTGTGAGTTTGTTTATGGGGAGGGGGTGAGTGTGTGAGTACATGTGTGCGGGTGTGAGGGATTGAGTGCCTGAATGTGATTGAGTAGATGGAAGAGGTGAGTGCATGTGTGCATGTGCATGTGTATGTAAGTGGACGGCGAGTGGAGTGGACGTGTGAATGGATGGGGTGAATGTTTATGAGTGGACGGGGGTGCATGTTTGTGTGAGTGAATGGGGAGAGCAGGTGCGTGTATGTCAGTGGACGGGGATAGCAGGTGAGTGCATGTATGCAGTGCATGGGGAAAAGGATGTGAGGGTATGTATGCACTGGAGGGGGTGAATGCGTGCGTGTCAGTGATGTTTGTGTATGTATGTCAGTGTGAATGGGTGTGTATGTCCCGTTTGCGTGGGTGAGTGGTGGTGTGTTTGTGTGTAGAAGTGTGTGAGTGTATTCGTGCAGGTATGAGGAAGTCTGTGCTAGTGCATCCTGGCAACAGGAATGCTTATTCCTGTCGGCACGATGCATGACCGCCAGATTTTTATGGCGGTGCGACCCCTAGAAAAATGCTGGTGGTCTCCCACATCATAATACCACTAGCAGTATTACAGTGTCCATCATGCTGGAGGTGCTCACCTCCAACCCGGCGGACTGCGGAGAAGTGGCGGGATGGGTAGAGTATAGGCGGTTTGGCTTTGGCCAAACTGCTTAACTCATAATTTGGCGGGCTTCACCATGGACCCATCGGCGGTGAGACTGCCACCACGGCTCTGGCGGTCTTTAGACTGCCAGATACGTAATGAGGGCCTATGTTTCTATAACTGAGCAAGCATGCCACCACTGCTCACAGTAGAGATTCTAGTAATAGAAATGTTGGTACATTGTGTAGCCATATCACAATAAGTGGGGCAGAGCATTAAGAGCACTCTGCTGGGGGCATGGCCAAGGCTTCACGATGACATACGCACTTTCATAGTGCTCCGGACCCCTCCATCATCTGCCTTGAATCCACCCAAAATCCTCCTCCCCGTGAGCGGCCCCTCCCATCGGGAGGACATCGGGACCGTCTGCCCGAGGTGAGCTGTGAAACCAGACCCGGGCCCAACCCGAAGACCTAGGTGGAACTGGAAGTCTGCGGCCCGCGGTCGGCGGCGAGAGGAGCCGAGTGCACCTGGGACGCGGAGGCCGGGTGGGAGTGGAACCCACAGAGACGATCCCGAAGCGGGGTAGCGGGGCCGATTCACGACCCTCTGTCCCGTACCTTCCTTCCTGCTCTCCCCTCTCCGGCAGACGAGGAAGAACCCGGGGTTGGTGCCAGGAGAGACGGGCCCCCCCGGCTGCCACCGGAGGCCTGGACAGGCGGCGGGGCAGAGACCGGCCCAAGGCGAGACCGCGAGTAGAGGAGGCCTGGGTGAAAGTCACCTGCCCTTCTTCCTGCTTCCCCCGGCGGCCGGAGAGGTGGCCCGGGGTCGGCACTGGGAGTGGCTGAGCCCCAGCTGGAGAGGCGTGAGTCGGGGCAGAGGCAGGCCCAGATCGCGGCAGCGGAGAGAAATAGCCGGGCCGACCAGAAACAAATGAACGCTCATAGAAGGGAGTGATCCACCTCCAAAACAGCCATAGGCAAAGATATTGAAACTGGGGCCCCCTGGGACTACAAGGGGGTGCAGGGAAGAACACAGGTACCCAGGTGGGGGGGGCCCTCCGGCGGACACCCTCCGCCCCCACCACCTCCTTCCCCCTCATCATTTCCCCCCCCCGGACGTGGGGTAGAGGAACACCCGAAGCCAGGAGCCACTCCTCTGGCCCCCCGGCTCCATTGCCCTGCAATTTCTGGACCGGGCCACAACGAGGAGACCGTGAGAACCCAGCTGCGGCTCACCCCTACAACAAGAACCCTCTGGGCGACAGACTGGGGATGAGGAGCCGAAGGCCCCTAGGGTGCGAATGACGTGAAACCTAACACAGGTGGACCCGTCCCGGGCCTGAGCAGCAACCGCCAGGGACAGGGGGAGACAGAGGTGGAAAGCCGCCACAATCTACTGAACAGAGAGAGACACTAGGCGTCTGAGACCAGAGCCGTAAATGACAACAAGATCCTAAGCGAATACTGCTTCCGATTCTGACATTGAAACGCAATAACAATCATAGACAAAGACAAAGCGGCAAGACAATCAACATCCCAAACACGTATAGAACAATGTGCTACAAACGCGGCGGGGACCCGGGCGGAGACCCATGCCCCGAGCGGAAAAGAAGACCAATTGCCGACCTCCAGAGACCTAGAAACAATACTCCAAGCCACCAATACGTCCCATGCCACGGTAGAGGCCAGGGTTGGAGAGGTCAGGGAGGAGGTGACTCTAGTGCGCCAAGATCTTCTCAATGCCACGGCCCGAATCACAGAGGCAGAAACCAGAATATCAATGGTAGAGGCCGAAATAAAGGCCCTTAGAACACAGGTGTCCATACTCACATCTCGAACATCAGAGCTGCACCGAAGAGCTGAAGATGCTGAAAACAGGTCAAGACGAAACAATCTTAGACTGATTGGACTCCCAGAAGACATAGCCACGGAGTCCCTCACTACATGTCTGGAGGAATGGTTCTGCTCCTGTATCCCGAAAGGTCGCCTCACCCCGTGGTTTGCCATCGAGCGAGGCCATAGAGCCCTACAAATGAGGCCTCCGCTGGGGACCCCGCCGAGACCAGTAATCCTCCACCTCTTTAATTTCAGAGACAGGGACATGATTCTATAAGAGGCCCGCGCCAAAGCAGACCTCCTCTGCAATGGAGGTAGAGTCCTCCTCTTCCTTGACTACACTCGACAAATGAGATGCTCCGTCCTGGAAGTCAAGCAAAAGCTAAGGGCAATGAACATTCAATACCGACTGCTGTTCCCTGCGAAGCTACGGGTAGTCCATGGAAAGATGAACCACTTCTTCGAACAGCCAACCGCGGCATGGACATGGCTGACGGAAGAACCACCGCTTAAACCGACTGGCGAACAAACCGACTGGTCTCTGAGGGGAAACAAAACCAACTATCGGCCAAAGAGAACAATCACCAAGGGTCACCACACACGGTCGAGAAGACGCAGAGGGGGACGGAGCTTCCGCTCGAACTCCCCATTGGTGGCTGCAACTCCCAAATCTAACAACCCGAAAGACCAGAGATCACCACGGAGATTGGAAGAGAATGAAAGAGACTTGGAACAACAGAGTCCGTCCCGTGCTGGAGCTGACTCGCCGGGAAACACAGACTCATCCTGCAGCCCGTTAATATAACTTGGAGACTAGAAGGGATTTTCTAAATGGGGAGAGAGGGGAAGGGAGGACAAAACATGTCAAAATAAGGATGTCAATGACAAATAACACCATTAAATGCCTTCAATTCATTGATCTGACAATTTGGAGGGGTCCACCACTGCTCAACCAGTTAGTTTCGGTTACTACCTCGCCTGGTTCAAGGCGCGAGGTTCATGGGTAAGGGCGACAGATGCTTCTGGGGGGAAGTATGTGGTGGGGAGGGAGTTGGAGGGTTCCAAAAGACACTGTTCACTGTCATGTTGACAGGTTTATTGTTTCTAAGTTTGGCCAAAATACAGGACAACCGAAAGACGAACCATGATAACATAATAAAGCCCTTGAAGATATGCCGGGAGACCTGGGAGAAGGACACCCCAAGTCTAAAGCAAACATACTCACGGGGTAGATCCAAGACAATCTTACACACAGACGCTAATGTATCCAACACAGACCATCTCATGGAACGTAAATGGATTGCTAGATAAAATTAAACGCACTGCAGTATTTACCTTCATACACAGACACCGACCCGAGATACTCCTCTTGCAGGAAACACACCTTGCTGGAGAGCACTGCCCCTTCCTTGCAAGAAGAGGATTTGATAGAATCTACCATGCTGGGTTCATGCGGGGCTTGAGAGGGGTCGCAATCCTTCTGCACCGCTCCTTCCCTTTGAAGGTGATGCAGACATGGAAGGACAAGCAAGGCCAATTTGTGGCCATTACTGGTACAGTAGAGGGGTAGACAATCAATATAGTCAGTATATATATTCCCCCAACGATACAACGAGGAACCACTAAAGAACTGACCCAGCTTCTGTTGGACCTGCCATCAGGGCTGACAGTGACAGTGATAGGGGGTGACTTTAATGCAGTCCCGGACCCAAGACTAGACGTGGAAGGCCCAATAACCACTCACAGACGAGATATGGCGACGGGCCTTACGAACTGGATGAGAGCAATGGGACTCAGTGATACATGCATCTGCGACACCCACGACAAAAGCAGTACACTCACACCTCGGCGGCACATGGCTCACAGTCCCGAAATGACCTAATACTACTACCCAGCATAGACTGCATCACATATTGAAATACTAGCAAGAGGCATATCCGATCACGCACCACTCCGACTAGTTCTAGGCTGGGCCCGACAGATGAACCATTCCATGTGGAGGCCAAACGCCTGGTACTTACAGGATGAAGAATTTGTAGAACAGCTACAAAAGGTGCAGACCGACTACTTTAGCCTGAACGAGGGATCAGTGTCTTCTCCTGGCGTCTTGTGGGCTGCGGGCAAGGCAGTCCTGAGAGGGTCAGCTAGAGGCCTGATAAGAAAGTTAGAAAGTCTAAAAACTCAAAATATTGAATTACTAGAGAAACAAGCGGCAGAGCTAGAACAGGCACAAGAAAGGAACCCCAACAAGAGAGGGGCAAGACATTTATCCTTGATAAGGGAGGGAATCACAGACCTGTCCCTAGAAGCAGCAAAAGCTCTCTGGCGAAAGAGCACAGCAAGAATATATGGATGGGGGGACAAAACAGGGAAATTACTACACTGGCTGATCTCCCACCACAGGGCCATGAAGACTGGATAGATTATCTCCGAAATATGGGACAGAGATCAGGGCAAGGTTGAGAAACACCAAGGCATAGCAGAGGCCTTTGCCCGCTATTACAAAACACTTTACAAGGCCTCGGACGCAGTCGACCCAGCCCACGGCTGTAGACTACTTGACACAATTCCCCTGCCCTGAGTGCCTCCTTCGGAGATGCAGATCCTAGACGAGCCATTGACAGAGGAAAAGATTAGCAATGCCATCTTGAGACTGGGAACTGGGAAGACCCCAGGTCCCGACGGCTTCCCGTCAGAATACTACAAGAAATATAGGAAGGAGCTAATACCACCCCTGATGGCCCTTTTCACAGATGTGGAACAACAAGGGCGTCTTCCGGAAGGGCTGGATGAGGCCACTATAGTGGTGATTCCCAAATCTAACCCTCTGTCAATGCACTGTGCAGACTATAGACCGATCTCATTGATCAACTGTGAGGTCAAAATCCTTTCCAATATACTAGCAACGCATCTCAAAAGAGTGTTACCACAGTTGGTTCATATAGATCAATGTGGATTCATGGCAGCCCGCGGCACCCATCACTGTATCCGCCGCCTTCATGTAGCCCTTGACGAAAGACATAAACTACTCTGAGACTTAGCACTGCTCTTCATTGATTTCGAGAAGGCTTTTGACTCTGTAGACTGGAACTTTCTATTCATGGTGCTGCAGAAAGCGGGACTGGGACCAAGGTTCTGTCAGCTGACCCGAGCACTATACGCAGACCCCTCAGCCCGGGTACAAATTAATGGAACTCTATCAACACTCTTTGAAGTCAGAAGGGGAATGAGACAGAGATGTCCACTGTCCCCCCTCCTCTTTGCCCTAACTATCGAGCCTTTGGCCCAGATGTTCCGAATAGATCTGGAATATTGTGGCTGGAAATGGGAAAATACTACAGAAGATAGAATAGCCCTATATGCAGATGACGTACTTCTTTACATGGGCACCCCAAGCGTGTCTGGTCCACGCAGCCTCCAGCTCCTTAAGAGCTTTGCAACGGCTTCGGGCCTGAAAATGAACCCCGCCAAATCAGTACTAGTACCCTTGGTGAACACCCAAGACTGTTTTGACTGGCAAGACACAATACCCCTCCGCAGACTGAGCTTTAAATACCTTGGTGTCTGGGTAACCCTCCTCCTGGAACTGACATGGGCAAAGAACGTAGACTCGCTGCTAACACGAGTCAAGATAGACCTACAAAGATGGAAGGCTCTACCACTGAACATAATGGGATGGGCGGCCTTGTATAAAATGATGATCCTACCCAGACTACTATATGCCTTCCAGAACTTCCCCCTCCCCATCCCACGCTCATGGTTTGGGACCCTAGAAACAGTCACAACACAATTCCTGTGGGGAGGAACCAGGCACTGGGTAGCCATAAAATACTGCAGGAGAGGAACACACGAGGGAGGCCTAGTGATGTCTGATCCATACCTATACTACTTGGTGACTCAGACCCTAATGGTACATGACTGGTTTAATGGAGGGTGGACGGTCCCGGCATGTCAGGTGGAGCTGAACACTCTAGGCTTCCCATGTATCCTAGATGCGCTATATGGTGCACCTCTCCCCCATGGCATGGGCGAGACAACAAGAGCTGTCCTCCTGGCATGGAGGGCTGCACTGAGACACACCCAGTGGAACGCTATAATCACCCTACAGACTCCGTTGTGGAGAGGGAGGTGGTTGAGATCCACCACCGCACTAGAGGGATTTGCAGAATGGGACCTATTAGGGATCTCACTAGTGGGCGACATCTGGAAGGGAGAAGCACTAAAATCCTTTCAGGAGCTCCAGAAAGAGTTCCAACTATGCCGAACACAGTTTTTTAGATATCTCCAACTCAGACATGCCATAGGAACACAACTCCCCAAGGGCCCGCTACCGGAATTCAATCCCCTTGAAGCCAAACTACTAATGGGAAACATAAAAGGGAAAGGGGTTTCACAACTATATAAAATGCTGATCAATAATACGCCAGGAGACATGACCTCGATGAGGAGCGGGTGGGAGGCCTGGACCGGGGCCTTGGAAGATTCGGAATGGGCGGAAGCACTAGAAGCCGCCAAGAACTTAGCCATATCGGCAAAACTATGCACTATACAATTTTATTACCTACATAAAGCATATTTAGCACCTAACAGGCTCTCACAGGCTGGACTATGGCCAAATAGCCACTGCCCCTGATGTGACAGGGAACAAGCCGATTTTTTCCATATGGTCTGGTAATGCTCGACCCTACAGATCTATTGGGGTAAGGTTCTGGGGGACCTAAATAAGACATTAGGGACGGAGCTCCAACTCTCTGCCAGTATGGTGCTACTGGGGATTATGGGGGGGATGCTGAGGTCGCGGACCAACCGAGCTTTCATTGGGACGGCATTGCTTGTGGCCAAAAGAGACATAGCCGCGACATGGACCTTGTCCACTGGCCCATCCCTGCAGAAATTAAGAAAAGGAGTAGACTGGTGTGCAATCCAACAGAAACAAATATGTGAGTCGAGAGGATGGCCCCGGAAATATGAGAAAATATGGGACCCGTGGCTTGGGACACTGTCATAGATTGGACTGGGCTGTCCTCCTCCTCATCGAGCGAAACCAGAATAACACACACGCTCTCCCCCCGTGGGGAAAGGAAAGCGCATACACATGACAAATGTGTAACATGGAACTGTCTGGTTGTACCTGCACTAAAATGTTGTTGTTGTCAAGATTTTCTGAAAACAATAAAAATTGGTTATTAAAAAAAAAAGAAAAAAAGAGCACTCTGCTTGTTCAACCAGCCTTCTAGGAATTACTCCATGCTTGCACCTTCAAATTTCTCAGGCAATCCAATTGACTTTGAATGGCTTTCTGCATCCTTCACTTTATATTCAAGAAATGAACTCTGTCTTCCAGATTTGTCACATGCTTGTGTAACTCTGAGACAGTGGGTTGCTCCATGCAAAACCTTCTGATCTGCTCTCAGTATTCTCAAATCTAAGGCCACAGTATCAACTTTAAGCTCCATTGCCTCTTTAGTGTCTTTAATGTCAGTTAATGTACAATTCAATGTGTTGGAGGTTGTTCTGGAATTCGTGGAACTCTATCATTCAAATGTTCTTTTGTTGCACCACTCAAGAGCCCTAGCAGCTGAGAATGTGACCTGGCATGTTTAGATTTGATCATTGAGTCTGCTTGCCTCTTCCTGGCTTTATGGGGTTAGAGAAAGCAGAGTTCAAGTTGCCAGCTGGGGTACTGCAGTATGCCCTTTGTCTCCATCTAAGTCACTTCATCTCTTTAAGGCACTTTACCAGAGTTACTGAAACAACTATCAATAATTCCTGTCAAGTAAATCCTGAATATAAAATGTGGGCTTGATACGTTGTTAATCAGTCCAGGGAGGGGGTAGTGTCTCTCACAGATTAATCACCTACAGTAGAGATTCCCAACCTTTTGATCCTGAGGACACCCACTGAATCACTACTGGGAGCCGGCGACCCCAATCAATTTGCACAATTTAAATTTCAATCATTAAAATAGTAATTTGCAAAAAATACACAAACAAGTACACAACAAACAAATACTCAAATTATTAAAAATATTATTTTATATTGAACAAATATGCAAAATTTGAAAACTTTTAATAGATTGTTTGTGCTGCATCTCTGCGACTAACTTTTAACGTTTGATTCTTTTTTAGAAAGTTGAATCCTCAGGTCAGATTCTACATTTCCCAAGCGATTACTGTATTTATTTTTTAGGTACATGAGATCTGAGAAAGCATTTTCACATAAATATGTGGTATGGAAAGAATGTAAAACCTTAAATGCCTTTCATCTCTCTGTAGCCCTTTTGGCACACGTGCTTAATTTGTTTCATAGGACCTCTTATACCATTGTAGGGTTGGGGAGCACTTTACATCAAAAACATACAGAGTAGGCCTGGGTGGAGTTTGCGTAGCCATACTACGCGGGACTCCGCGAAGTAGAAAAAAAACTCAGTTGCGCTTCGCGTAGTTCTGCTAATGGGTGCAGTTTATTGCTGCACCCGTTCATGTGACGTTCAACGTCCTTGGCAACGCAAAGTACGTCCTTGTGTTGGAATTGTCATGAGAACGGCACCATGCAGTTCACATGGACGTGGGCATCTTCTTTTTTTTGCTCATGTTGCTGCTGGGGCCTACTTTTCTATCCCTCTATATCTCTCCCATCCCTCTGTTTTAAAACCTATTTTACCCTAGTTTCTTATTTATTATACTATCTTTTCAATTTCTCTTTTTATATTTTAACTTTTCTCCTATTTTTGTGTTTTTGTGACTTTTTTTTACTTTTTCGTGTTTTTGCTTTCCTTTTTTTCCCTTCCTTTTTCCTAAACCTTCAGTATCACTTTCCCCCAAGTCCCTTGCACCATGGGACAGCAGGGAAGGGGCATCCACAGGCCCCCAACCACACGTGTCAGTCACCTTCCTTGCGGGCAGTGGAGATGTCAAGGGGTGCAGCCCGTGCCATATTTTTCAAGGTGGAGGTGGCTGCCTTGGTGTTCTATGTGCAGCGCCACCTCCCCTCCACCTTGGTGGCAGGCGGCAGGCCTGGGTCTGTGTACGGCCTCCGGGAGCACCAGCAATGCTGGGAGAGGGTGGGCTGTGTGCTGCAGCTCTGGGTTCCGGTGCATCCAGCAACAGATCACACACCAGTGGGCCAGCATCCTAAATTGGAAGACGGACCTGCTCTACCTTCAAGGCATTGAGGTAGCGGGGCTCGGTGAGCAATAATTAATTATTAGTTGTGTTCTATGCCAGTAGTTTCTTCCCAAATAGCAAGCATGATCCTCACACGCATGTAAGTTAAGTTTATGTTACCAATATAAAATTATGTGATAGTCATCTAGACAGGTGCTTGTTTTTGGCACTTGTTTGGGCTGATTAAGAAGTAATGCAGAGACCCCTCCTGTGCCCTGTCTAAAATAGTTATCATACAAATATTAGTATTAGTGAGTTTGCATGTTCTCTCACTTCTCTGTGCCTTTATTTTTTGTAGCTTGTAGAGTGCCAACTGTCAAGCAATTTCCCAGTGATGTGTAAGTAATTGTGCATGAATGCAATCTATGTACTGAGAGATTGAGATTGAGATGAAAACTGTAGAAATCATTAATTGCCATTTATTAGTAATTCCATAATGTAGTTTAGGAAATTTGGAATAGGGTTAGGAAACTGGAATAGGATGGTCCATGATACTAATATTATTGTCATACAGGTGCTCTGTACCTCTGATGTAGAAATGTAACTGTGTTTGCCTTTTCCTTTAAAGAACTTAATATTCTTGGAGAGGTTATTTATTAACAGCACCGCTAATCTTTTCTATTTTGTTTTTCTTACATGATCCATCATCCAGGGGCAGGAAGAGGGCTGGGGCAGAAAGGCGGGTGAGGCAGCTAAAGGTGGCTCCTCCACAAGTGCCGGGGCAGATGACTCTGCTGGCCCTAGTAAGTCCTCCTGTTGTTGTTAATATTAATATATATTTCCCTAACTTTTACAGCTCCACATTGTTACTGTGCCTGTCTCCTAATTATTTTTCATCTCCATTTAAATTTATATGTTTCGTAAATTCTTCTTATCCCTGTATTATCATATTTGCTTATTTTCTATATTTCAAGTTGCTTTACTTCAAACTGTCTGGCTGTACTAGTCTGTAGCTTCCTTTCATCTGCTTTGTCAGTGAGCTTTTCCTCTCCCCTTATATATCTTATCTTGTGGAGTGGTGGTAAGGCTCAGAGAACACATGTACCGAAGATTGCTTGGCCATGTAAGATATTTTACGCATGTTTTCTGAGAAGGCTTTCTTTTTCTTGCTCTAGGTTCCAGCTCAATCATTAAAGAAAAAAAAAGTTGTTTTTGAACATGGTCATGTAATTATTGGTACATTTGAATGTTGTGTATGTATTATTAGTAAACTAGCAGTCGATAAACATGGTTGGAAATATGAGAAGGATGGCCCCATTGCATAAGCCAACCAAGACCATGGGCCTCATTACAACCCTGGCGGTCAAAGACCGCCAGAGCTGTTTTGGCGATTGTACTGCCAACAGACTGGTGGTACAATCTGGCATATTATAACCGCGGCGGTAGCTTCGTGGTCGCACCGCCGGGACCGGCTTGCAGCGCTGCCCAGGGGATTACGAGTCCCCTTCCCCCCAGCCTTTCCATGGCGGTAGAGACCGCCATGGAAAGGCTGGCGGGAAGGGGAGTCGTGGGGCCCCTGGGGGCCCCTGCACTGTCCATGCACTTGGCATGGGCAGTGCAGGGGCCCCCAGGCACAGCCCCACCCTGCTTTTCACTGTCTACACAGCAGACAGTGAAAAGCACGACAGGTGCAACTGCACCCATTGCACAGCTGCAAACCCGCCGGCTCCATTAGGAGCCAGCTCCAATGTTGCGGCTGACATCCCCGCTGGGCCGTCGGGGATGTCATATTGCCACCGGCGGGATTGCGGACGCATAGGCAGCCGCTCGGCGGTAAAACCTTGGCGGGCGGCGGAGACTCATATGTCCTTCATTGATCAATTATTACACCCCTTTATTTTTCTAGAAAAACTCAGATTCATTAGTATCTAGTTCTGCCCCTCCTTTAACATTTTTTTTGTACTTGACTACCTGGCTTTAAAAAAATGGCCAACCAACAAAATTCCCACTTGATATTTTGATCAAATATAGTGATGTATTTCAGTTGTATTTTGCTATTACAGAAAAACAATAGAGGGAGGTGTATATGGCATCTAAATTGTGTAATGTTTTTTTCTAGATGCACTGACTACGAGTGCTAGGGCCAGCAGCGACAGCACCAACATGGCTGCGGAGGCGGATGAGGGAGAGAGTATCTGCAGCAGCAGTGGCGGGCAGAGATAACTCCTACTGCTTGCTTATTGACAATTAGTAATATAGGGCCAGATGTAGGTAGCATTTTGCATTCTGCGAAAATAGCAGTTTGCGCCATGCAAAATGCGCATTGCGGTGCTCATTCCCATAGCGATTCCCTGCACTCACAGGGATGGTGGCCTGCTGGAGACAGAAGACCTCCATGTCTGTGACTGCTTTTTAAATAAAGCAGTTTTTTTTTGTATTGCAGCCCGTTTTCCTCAAAGGAAAACGAGTTGCAATATAAAAAAATAACTAAACCATTTTGGTTCGTTTTTTCAGAGTAGGCAGTGGTCCATTGGACCACTGCCTGCTCTGAAAAAAAATTTCTGGCAACATCCATGGGGACCCCTTCCCTTTTGCGAATGGGTTACCACCAGTGTGACACTGGTGGTAACTGCAAATTGCTTTGCGACCGTGTTCGTGGTCACAAAGCAATTTAGCATCGCGGTGCGAGTCGCAAATAGGAAGGGGACACCCCTTCCTATTTGTGAGTCACATTCCCATTTTGCGAGTCGTTACCGACTCGCAAAATGGGAATGAGCATCGCGATGTGCATTTTGCATGGCGCAAACTGCGATTTTCGCAGTTTGAACCATGCAAAATGCTACCTACATCTGGCCCATAGTCACTACAAGTGTGTACTAGTATTGTTGACTCACTCATCAACACCCTGCTTTTGCAGATGCAGTGGGAGTTAAGTAAGTATTGGTCTCTTCTATCTGCAACCCAGCAGGTTAAGGTTTATAAAATGTACTTCAACTATGATGTGTTTTGAAAAATTGAAAGAAGGAAGGAAGTGGAATGGATGGATGAAATATAATATGAGTGAAAGGATATGTGTGAGGATGAAAGGTAACATAATAATGATAATTTGGGTGGGTGATGAGAAGGATGATAGGATGCATAGGTGGGTGAAAGGGTATTCAGGTGAAAGATGCCATCCCAGGTGGGTGAAAGGGTATGGGTGAAAGAATTCCATGCCTGGATGGGTGAACAGACTCTTCGCGTGGGTTACATCTCTTGGAAGGGTGAATGGGTGAAAGGGCGCATGGTGGTTATTGGGTAAATGAATGTTTGTGAAAGGTTAGTTTGGTCTTTGGATGGTTTTAAATGGTGAAGGACTGATTGAGAGAATTTAAAGCTTAGCTTAAATGGTGTGCATCAAAGCCAAGGGTGAAGAATATGAGTACTAGAAGAACACATTTGCAATGATGAATAGTATAGAATGAAGAAACAAGGGTGCTCATCTTTATAGGGGTGTTCTTCTCACCTACTTTACTTGCTTGGAGGGGGTTTTATCAAAGGTTTGAGGCAAAGGTTTGAATGGTATTTCAGAATATTCCCTTGACTCACAGTATTTTTCAAGCGAGGCAGGTAATATGTATCTCAGCATCCATTTACCATCGTCTCCCTCCTCGCTATGGCCTTTCACCAGTGCCACCCATGATGACCTAACACCTGCATAGTTCAATTCGGAAGAATCAGCACTGCAATGTTGGGTGTGCACTATCCATCTGTTTATGTGTCACACACTTTTCAGTGCATAGCATTGCAAAAACAAGATGTGTTTCCTTTTTTTCCCAGTGCCCGCTGTGTCAGTCACTTCCTATTACTTCACTCCTTTAATATTTCTTAAGTTCTATCCTAGACTTCTGAATTATTTGAAAAATCCAATCTTTGCTCGCACCACATTTTTCAAGCCAAGTGATAAATATAATTCATCATGGCCTCCATAATGGATTTACTTCTTTCTAATGTTTTCCTTTCAACATTTGCCAATGACAGGGAGTCACACTACTAGCCAAACCTTAGGCACATGATGACGAAGATGAGGAATTTATTGATATGTAAAGTGAGTACTTTACCTACTCATCCTAACCACCTCTACCTTACCCTGCAGTTGAGTACGTTAAGAAGATCCCTTTCCTCACTGCAAAGCAAATGTATTATTTTGGAAAAAAAGTAGTTATTACAAAGTGTGGTGGAGGAGGGGCACGAGGACAGTGAGTAAAGTGGTCCATAAGTAAGTGCCTCGATTTACCTGAATGAGATCGTCTGTGATGATGCGAGTCCGCCAAAAACAATTTATATCCCATTCCTTAATCCTTTCCCTGTACTGCAGTGCATTGCTTTTCCCACTGCCTACGAATGGCAGACAGGATGTCTGCATGATTGATTGTATTAATCTGTGTGGCGTGTCCCATTCTTAGCATTCATCAGCTGTGGAGTCGAGGTACAAAGAAGAACAGGACCATTGGATTAAAATAATTTTCTAGTACAGCTGCCCCAGCTGCAGACAGTAATGAGTGTGACTAGGGCACCAGCTGAGCTAGCAATGCCACCATAAATTTAGCACAACGGGAGAGAGAAGAATACTTGTAGTCCATAGTACATATTATGGCTGTGACAGTTATCACCTTAAAATTGAATGTCCTGAGGTTACCACCATATGTACTGCTACTGTGCCACTATACTACATGATTTTATACAAGTGGTTTTCTCAGAGCATTGCTTACAATTTGTCTTTCTTCTTTCTTGATGTAGCTAGTCCAACTGGTCCACCATCATGGCAGGAAATAGCATCTCGGCTGTGGCTGAAAAAGCTGGAGCCCATATGGCCCGAGTAGCAGTGGCTGGTGATCCTTGAGAAAAAGGAGGATGAGGTGGCAGCAGTTGCTGCCAGTACTCAGGGTCCCAGCTAGGCCCCAGCACCTCCAGCCCTGCAACACCTACACCACAGCGACAGGGCAGCTGTCTGCCATCGTTCCATCCATGGTGCCCCCCTCGGTGACCATGTTCCAATGTTGCATCCTTCGGAGGCTGGCACGGTTACAGGCCCATCAGGCACGTGTGGAGGGGCTCCTCAGAAGAATCCTGGCCGGCCTTTAGTGCCCTCCTCTGACCATTTTTTAACCTTTTATTTTAGTGGGTGGCACTTGTTGTGGGTGGAGAGGCAGAGAATGGGTTTTTGCAGGACTTTTTCTTTTTTTTAATTCTTCAAGTCATCATGGACAAATGGACATTTGTTTGTTTGGAACATTGGTTGGGGAAAGGGACATTTGTTTGGTGATAGGGGTGGGCCAGTGTGGTTGGAAGGGTGGTATTTATTCTTTTTGTTAGGGACGGGGGAAAATAAATAGCTATTTACAGTTCTTCATGCCTAAAATCTTTTTGGGGGGTGTTTTATTTTGCACTGCTGCCTTGACGCATCATGTTTTCAAAATCTGCTGATAGTGTATTACTTTTAACGCAGCATGTTTTACAAATTTGCTGATAGTGTAAAGCAATTATTTATGCATTTAGGTAACCTTATCCTAATACTCTTCTTGTGTTTTTAGTGCTTTCTACAAACTTTGACCCATAGGAGTGGGGCAGAGAGATTTGCCATTGCAATTAAATTGCTTAAACTAAAGGTACAGCAATGCTCCATAATTCTCTTACCTGAATGCATGAAGCGAGGGCTGCATGGTTTCTCAAGGTACCATGGTGGTGTAGTAGTAACGTGCTAGTGCACTAAGAGTGAAGGCATCAGAAGTGAGGTCCCACTCTACCTAGGTGAACTCAAATGGAGATCCTGCACACAGAGTTGAGGTTGCTTCTACCACATTCACTCCACCAAGCGTGTGATTAATCAATGGTGTAAATTATTAAGTAACACCTTATTCAATCACACAGCCCAGGGGAAGAGTGTTAGGGATTTTATGAATGGATGGGAAAGGGATTTTGGGAAGGGTGTGACAAAAAGACAAACACAACACAAACACAATATTCGTCTGGGAAATGATCAGCAGCCTTTTGTGGGAGGAATAGAAAAACATGAATATGTATGACACAGATAATTTTACATTTTGTCAGCCCCAGTGAGACCCAAGTTGAATATATCTAAAAATGGTCAGTCAGCTACATTTGCAAAATAGTACATATAATTAATCTTTGGGTGAAGCTAACACACACAGTTCTAAAAAAAAGAATATTGAAAGAAAAATTATACTAGAATGTATTGCCAAAGTGAGTGGTGCATTTGCAATCTTCTTGGATTGCACTGTCAATCTTCTTGGGTGCCTCTCTGAAGCCGTCCAATAAGGTAGGCATGAGTGTTATGGTACAGGAGAAGAGAAGCAAAGAAACACAAATGATGGACTGAATGCAGAACCAATCAAATATTCACCCTCAGTCACAGATCTGGGTTTAATCCATCAATTATTTTGCTCTCCATTCCACCCCAGTTTGGACCCAGCCATATGCAAATCACTCTTGACCCTGTTTCCCATGGGAACAGTCCAGCCCGAACTGCCAGGCCAGGTCCTCCCTGGCCTGGAAACAAGCATCCTGGGACCGGTTTCAGGGTATCACCCTTCATCAGCCAGGCTAGCTTGAATACAGTAGCATAGTGAGCCCGGGACCCACATCTGGGCATACCCAGCTCCCTAATGGCGACAAAAGCAAAGAAACACAAATGATGGACGGAATGCACGACAAATCAAACATTCACCCCCAGTCACAGATCTGCATTCCATCCATCACCTGTTCTTTTTACAGGAGAAGAGGAGGTCTGTGCACTGTAGAACAGAAATTAATATCATGACATTGTAGAATTAAGAAGGATGGAATGGAAGGTAAGCTTTATGAGGAGTGGTGTACCAAGAAGACTCAGAGGTGGCAGAGCAAGAGCAAAGATCTTTGCGATCATCCACCAACAATGTAGCTGGATTATCAAATTTGCAACTGTCATGCTCATCATAACATTTAGCCTAAAGCAATGCAAAATGTGACATTATCATCAATCAGATGTCTGCCTCCACCAGTTTCCTACAACAGGCCCCCTACCCACACACATAGTTTCAAGTTTGAGCCAGCCAGCAGACACACACAACAGTGTTGCTTTTCCCAAACCAAGTAATTGATGCACCTCTCACCACCAGTCCACAGATTGGAGTAGGCCTCTTAGACTCGTCCTCACATCACCCATGTTGATTTCCATGAAGTTGAAACTTCCTTCTTTTGGCAGTTGCTCTGATTCCTTCCAATCTCCTCCAGACTCTGATTAAAGATTATTATGTCCAACTCCATACCAGCAGTTCCCGAGTGTCACAGTCTCATGACCCAATTGAGATAGAGCGACTTGTAACTGTTTAACAACAAGGAAAACTTTGAGTATTTTTTTTTTTGGACTAGAGTTTTGTTTGTTAGCTAAATGGATTGATGGGGCTTCCTTGAGAAATGTGAACCAGAATGCAGAGCACCAGAAAACAAAGCAGTGTGAAAATGCTGGCAAACACATACAGTATAGGCCCTGATTCTAAGCTTGGCGGGCGCCAGAAGACCGTACCGCGGTCAAAAGACCGCAGCGGTCATTCTGGGTTTCCCACTGGGCTGGCGGGCGAACGCCGAAAGTCCGCCCGCCAGCCCAGCGGGAAACACCCTTCCCACGAGGAAGCCGGCTAAGAATGGAGCCGGCGGAGTGGGAAGGTGCGACGGGTGCAGTTGCACCCGTCGCGAATTTCAGTGTCTGCAAAGCAGACACTGAAATTCTTTGTGGGGCCCTCTTACGGGGGCCCCCGCAGGGCCATGCCATTGGCATGGGCACTACAGGGGCCCCCAGGGGCCCCACGACACCCCATACCGCCATCCTGTTCCTGGCGGGCGAACCGCCAGGAACAGGATGGCGGTATGGGGTGTCAGAATCCCCATGGCGGCGCAGCAAGCTGCGCCGCCATGGCGGATTCCCATGGGCAGCGGAAAGTCGGCGGTACACCGCCGGCTTTCCGCTTCTGGCCGTGGCTCTACCGCCACGGTCAGAATGCCCGGCGGAGCACCGCCAGCCTGTTTGCGGTGCTACCGCCAACCTCCGCCCTGGCTGTATTTACCGCCAGGGTCAGAATGACCCCCATAGTATGTATCAAAGGGGAAGGGAAAAAAAAGAATCCTCAGGAAAAAAATTATCACCCATTATTATTTTTATGCCACCAACATTGTAAATTGATCACGACACAAGCACAAGCCAGCGTAATATATTTAAACAATATGAACACCCACTCTCACTATCTGCCACCACTAGACATGAGCCGCACAAGCCATCTCAATTTTCAACATTGAAACAAGTGTGCCTCATATCAATCATTGAGGAATATATATAGCATCACTTACCTGGTCGAGTCAAGCAAAGTGGCACATTGATGACCTTCTTTGATTCAGGAAACAAAACACACATTGGCCAGTAAGTTGTAAATCAAATATCTGGGCCAGTCCTGCTAGAGGACAAAAGAAATAATAAGCACAGAATGGAGGCAGGCATTGTCTCTCAAATCTCCTTGAAGTGATTTTGGGAGATTTGAGGGCTTCTTCAATGCACACTAGTCCAACTACAATTGGGCCATACATGCGCCCAAAACAGTGGTGTTCATTAGTAATTTAGACAGAAACAAACAATATACAATAAAAAGGTTCCTACAGCAAGCTACTTTTTTTCTCAAATCAGTTCATAGTAGAAAGTAGAAAGTTCTATGGTGCCCCAGGTCTAGTCAGGGAAGTAGAGTCATCCTCAAACTCAAGTGGTTCACCCAGAAGTTGGCCAGCTAACACACTACCATGATCTGAGTTCAACAATCAACACCCTCATCCACCTCCTGTTGCACTTCAGGTATGCTGTAATTTGGTGGTATAAAGTGTGGATTCATTTTGATCATGGTCAATCTCTAGGTGTTTTGGGGTGAGAGACTGGTCCTTTTCACTGTAACAACTGCACCAGCTGCACTGAACACAAACTCAGCAGGCACACTGGCTACAGGGCAAGCCAGATACTTTATTGCCAGCCTGCTGTGCACTGTCCATTGGCACCTCTTCTCATACCACTACACCACTGGGTTTTGATCCAGATTGACCTCCGTTGGTTCATCCAGGTAGGCCTGGACAATCTGCTCAATAGTCATTGGTGCTCCACCTTGCTCAAGCTCTTTTGCCTTCGCCTCTGTTGTGGACTTAAACCCTGCCTTTAGAAACCAATCAAATGCAGATTTTGAGGCTGCTGCTCCTGTTCCTGTTGTTGTTGCTGGTGTTGATTTTGGCTCCTGTGAGACACAGCACTGTCCACAGGCTCTATGGAAGATGTAGGCTGCATCCCAGAATTTATGCCCATGAATGGGCCTCTATTTTCCAGCCATCCTTTTTCTAGGTTTCTGGCATGCTCAGCAATCCATGTTTTAAAGGTTGAAACATCCCCATCTGAAAAAGGAATGAAAGTGGCCAGTAATTGTTTTTACTGTGGGTCAAGAATTGCAGCACAGATGTAATGTTTGGATGACAAAATGTCTCTTTTAAGCCTTGTATTAACAAATAAGCAAAGGATAAAGTGTGCCGCCAACTCCTGTACACCTGTTTCTTCATCCACACCTGCTTACATTTCAGACACCTCCTTTAGCTGTTTCTGCAGCATGTGCACCAATGGGATAGCTAAGTCCATGGTACAGTCCTGCTTACTGATGTCCAGTGTGAAAATTTCAAAAGGAAGCAGCATCTCTGTTAGGCAATTGTCCTGGCCCCATTGGTCCATCTCAATGATCATGCCTTTCCCAGTTGCATCCTCTCTTTGTATGACATATTCATTGATCGGTCTGTACTGCTCAAACAGACGCTGTAACATGTAATAAGTAGAATTCCAACATGTTGGCACCTGTTGTATGAGGGCTTTAACTGGCATTCTATTACCACACTGGATAATCTTCAACAGCTTGTGGGCTTTAAAAGAATGGCTAAAATGAGTGCAGATTCTTCTGCAGGTGGACAGTGAATTACTGACTCAGGTTTTATTTTTTTGAGGAAGTCCTGTACAATGATGTTTATCCAGTGCGCCAAACACAGGACCCTGAAATAGCCACCATCTGACATCGCTTTTACTATATTACTGCCATTGTCTGTGGCAACAAATCTAATGTTAAGCCCTCTGAGGTGCAGCCATTCAAAGACCTTATTGTTAAAGTCATCCAAGATGTTTGGAGCTATATGCGATTTCTCCATGGTGCACATAACTACTGTTGCATGCTTCCGAGGACCATTAAAAATTTCAGCTGTGTCAACACCTGCAGATATAATTTCTCTAACCCCCACAAAAGAGATCCATTGTGCAGTGATGCACATGTAATCAGTGGCTTGGCAACTGGTTCACATGTCTGTCATCAGGTGGATTGTGAGACAGCACTCTGCTGCAAAGCTTGTCCAACCAGTTCCAGTAGATCGTGATGTAGCGCTTGAACAGCAACTTTGGTGAAATAGGACCAGCTGCGAACCTTCCAATTTGGGCAGATAGCCGCCATAAATTCTAGAAAGCCCACTCCTTCCACAAAAGAAAAAGGGAGGAGATCCAATGCTAACATTTTAGCCAGCTTCCCGTTGTACAAACTTGCCATTTGGTGGCTGCGTTCGTACTTCCCCTCCTACCTAAACATCGCAGTAATAGTGACCTGTTTTTTTTCTTTGCTGGCGCCACAGATGCAGGTGACTTAGAATGTGGTGGCAGTGACTGTAAGTTCTTGCCTTGGTGTTTCGACCTGACTCTGAGTCTTCCTGTGCCATTGCAATGTTGCTGATGTGGGCAATGATAGTACTCCAATACTTGGGACAGGGCGGATTTGTGTAACAAAAATGTCACCCTCTTCTTCACCTTCACCTTCCACCATGATCGGATCAGATTCCCTTTTTTGAACACCTTCACTAACACTACTTATAGGATTTTCCTTTTGGGTGCTAAGGTGCACCTCCCAGGGGACCACAAGGCAAAGACAAAGGAGACCACAATGCTTAGGATTAACATGTCCTCCATACTAGTAGGCATTTTCTGAGAATGCTTGGTCCACTGAAGCACAAACTCAGGATTCAGAACACAGTGGTTAGCATTGGCTTTAATACTAAAAAAAATAATTCTACAAAAACAAACATTTTTTAGCAGCATCAGGATAATGAAAGACTGGCAAAAACAAACATAACTATCTAGCTTGTACTATGTAGTTTGCATGCAGCTCTTTCATGGCAGTTGATAACTCACTGTGCGAGATTACAATTGTAACTTATGAGCTTCACAGTAACAAAAGAATCTCTGTGACAAAAGCAGTAACCCACTGTGCTATGCGCATAAAATACTGTTCTTTGATATGCATGATACAAATTCTTTGCAGCAGGCATATTAACCATCTGTGTTGCCTTAAAACTGCCACTAGATAAAACACCCATCTCTCTGCAGCAGAGACATTAATCATCAGAGTTATCTTGACACTTTTATGTTTGCTGGATATACAAGGAACATTGCAGTGCATTGCAGCTGCCGAAATGAAGTAACAAATATAAAAAGACTAATATGTTTCTGTCGAGAGGCCCCAGGAGGAGAAGTGCCAGCCCAGGCCTTGAGATGTCTGCAGATCCCCTGGGAATGTGTCATGGATTCCTGGGTGTCCGTGGACACCAGGTTGGGAACTGCTGCCCTGCAGTGTATCCAGAACCTCACTGTTCTCCACTTCTTACCTCCATTTATGTGGACAGATGCTCTCTATTCACTAAACACCCAATGGACCCTGCAGATCACGTGTGATAAGGTCACAAGTTCCCTTTCTTTAAGTAGAAACTGTTCAACTCCAGCCCTGCGTCCAATGGAGCTCCAGCCTTTCTGTAGGTACCACCTAGCAGCACTCTAGTTTTCTGGCAGTTGCTCCCCGGTCTGGGCTTCTCTGGTATGAGGATGATGTGGCAAGATAACATGTAGCTCTCTGCATTGCAGATTCTTTTGCCACACAGCACTGGCCTCCAGCAGACGCCATGCACCATCTTGGATGAGTTCCCTCGGACACAAGCTGACCCTGTATTCCTCTTCCCCAGGCTCTGAGTCAGTGTTCTGTCACCCTCCCTATCTCAAACTTGAATCTATCTACAAGGTAATTATTGTAAAAGCTGTCTGAGTCTCACAATACCTTTTATCCACACCAAATAGCTCACTGTAGAGTAGTTGATAATTTTTATGACACACAGACCAGTCAACCATGTACTAAGGCATGAGATTGACTTTTTCATGCTGAATGTTTCACCTTTAATAATGATATTGCCTTGTTAATACAGGCACTCATAATGTATAAGTGTTACTATTACCTCATTTAATGGTTCTTCATTATGCTGAATAATTGAAGTTACTATCTGCACTGTAAGAAACTGGGTTATTAGCTGAGGGGGTGGAAGCTCCACTGAAATAATAAACGCAATCCTTGTCAGAGTGAACCACACAAATTCACTAAATAACATGTGCTTAACCCTTTGGTAGCTTGGCAGAAAAGCTATCAGGCTTAACTTAGAGGCAAAGTATTTATGCAGCACACAAACAGCAATAAAATGAAAACACAATACAAGAAAACTCCCACACCAATTTAAAAAATACAGTACATTTTAATTAATAAGTTGACATCAACGCAAATTAAATCCAATAAGTAGAAGAGGAGTTAAAATTTTTTGAAGTTTTATTGAAAAACAGCATGTAAAAGATCAATGTGCCAACCATGGGTATCTGGCAGCTGTGGATCATAGTCAAAAGTTAAGGCTGGCCACAAAGGAGCATGGGTCAGGGGCAAAGAGTGGAATGGGCAGGGACTTAGGTTTTCTATAGAGTTCAAAGTTTTTTTGAGAAAAGCTCTTGAGAAGGTAGAGTCTCAGCAGGGCAAGACAGCAGGCTGTATCTGAGGATGCATCATCGATGATGGGGAGGTTCTAGACATGGTCTTGGTGAAACTGTTGATGAAGGTGGGAAATAGCTGCAAGTGGGAGAAGGTAGATTTACAGGAGGCAGTTGTCATTGAAAGGAAGCTTATCATCATTGATCCCAGTGAAGACTTCTACCTTCAGACTTAGAAGTTTTTCTGGAGCTTTGATTCACCCAGCACGATAAAACTGTAGGCTGTAGCCAAAGATGGCTGCCGGGAAGTCCCTCTGAATAGGATTTGTTACTACAGAGCAGAACATAGTGGGACCTACCGCAAAGTCAGGTCGGCTCGCGATGCATCTCAGGAGGATCAGATAGCAGGAAAGGCGTGGTCTTCTGTTGGTTTTCCAGGAAATTTAGCTTGGAAAAATTCTAAGTCAGAGCTTTTAGGGTTAGGCAGGAGCAGTACCACCAACATCGCTTTGATGGGTCCCAGTCCGGGGGCCCCACTTGGGGTGTTAGGACTCACTCCAGCATAGGCCATCAACAGGGATCAAGGGCTCTGGACAATGTTGTGTCCATGTAGCTCACACAGGAGACCATCCAGCTTACCCTTGGTGTCAACATTGCAGTCCTGGGTTCAGGAAGCAGGTACAGTCTTCCTTCCTCAGGCAGCAGGAAAGTCTTTCCAGCAGCAGGGAAGTCCTTCTTGCAGAAGAGCTGCCCTTCTCTTGAGTCCACCATAGGCCCAGCAGTAATGTAAAGAGTGGTTCTAGGGGTGCTATATTTATACCTGGTGTAAGGAAATGCCTCCTTGGCATGGTTACCACCTGACGTTTTGCCTTTGCTGATGCCAAGTTATGATTTGAAAGTGTGCTGAGGCCTGCTAACCAGGCCCCAGCACCAGTGTTCTTTCCCTAAAACTGTACCTTTGTTTCCACAATTGGCACACCCTGGCATCCAGGTAAGTCCCTTGTAACTGGTACCCCTGGTACCAAGGACCCTGATGCTAAGGAAGGTCACTAAGGGCTGAAGCATGTCTTATGCCACCCTAGGGACCCCTCACTCAGCACAGACACACTGCTTGCCAGCTTGTGTGTGCTGGTGGGGAGAAAATGACTAAGTCGACATGGCACTCCCCTCAGGGTGCCATGCCAACCTCACACTGCCTATGGCATAGATAAGTCACCCCTCTAGCAGGCCTTACAGCCCTAAGGCAGGGTGCACTATAACATAGGTGAGGGCATAGGTACATGAACACTGTGCCCGTACAGTGTCTAAGCAAAACCTTAGACATTGTAAGTGCAGGGTAGCCATAGCAGTATATGGTCTCGGAGTCTGTCATACACAAACTCCACAGCACCATTATGGCTACACTGAAAACTGGGAAGTTTGCTATCAAAGTTCTCAGCACAATAAATGCACACTGATGCCAGTGTACATTTTATTGTGAAATATACCCCAGAGGGCATCTTAGAGATGCCCCCTGAAAACATGCCCGACTTCCAGTGTGGGCTGACTAGGTTTACCAGCCTGCCACACACCAGACATGTTGCTGGCCACATGGGGAGAGTGCCTTTGTCACTCTGTGGCTAGTAACAAAGCCTGTACTGGGTGGAGGTGCTTCTCACCTCCCCCTTCAGGAACTGTAACACCTGGCGGTGAGCCTCAAACTCAAAGGCTCACCCACTTTGTTACAGCACCCCATGGCACTCCAGCTAGTGGAGATGCCCACCCCCTCTGGCCACGGCCCCACTTTTGGAGGCAAGGCCGGAGGAGATAATGAGAAAAACAAGGAGGAGTCACTGGCCAGTCAGGACATCCCCTAAGGTGTCCTGAGCTGAGGTGACTCTGGCTTTTAGAAATCCTCCATCTTGCAGATGGAGGATTCCCCCAATAGGATTAGGGATATGCACCCCTCCCCTCAGGGAGGAGGCACAAAGAGGGTGTAGCCACCCTCAGGGCTAGTAGTCATTGGCTACTAAACACCCAGACCTAAACACACCCCTAAATTGAGTATTTAGGGGCTCCCAGAACCTAGCAAGATAGATTCCTGCAACCTGAAGACGAAGAAAGACTGCTGACCTGAAAACCCTGCAGAGAAGACGGAGACACCAACTGCTTTGGCCCCAGCCCTACCGGCCTGTCTCCCCACTTCAAGAAAAACTGCAACAGCGATGCGTTCCTCAGGGTCCAGCGACCTCTGAAGACTCAGAGGAGTACCCTGTATCTAAAAGGACCAAGAACTCCTGAGGACAGCGGCTCTGCTCCAAAGAAGAAACAACTTTGCAACAAAGAAACAACTTTTAAAGGACTGCACGTTTCCAGCCGGAAGCGTGAGACTTTCCACTCTGCACCCGACGCCCCCGGCTCGACCTGCGGAGAAACAACACTACAGGGAGGACTCCCCGGTGACTGCGACCCTGTGAGTAGCCAGAGTTGACCCCCCTGAGTAGCCCCAGTGACGCATGCAGAGGGAATCCAGAGGCTCCCCCTGACCGCGACTGCCTGCTTCTAAGAACCCGACGCCTGGTAAAGACACTGCACCCGCAGCCCCCAGGAACTGAAGGATCCGACCTCCAGTGTAGAAGCGACCCCCGGGTGGCCCTCTCCCTTGCCCAGGTGGTGGCTAACCCGAGGAGCCCCTCCCTTGCCTGCCTGCTTCGCTGAAGAGACCCCTGGGTCTCCCATTGAACTCCATTGCAAACCCGACACCTGTTTGCACTCTGCACCCGGCCGCCCCCGTTCTGCTGAGGGTGTACTTTTTGTGATGACTTGTGTCCCCCCCGGTGCCCTACAAAACCACCCTGGTTTGCCCTCCGAAGTCACGGGTACCTACCTGCTGGCAGACTGGACCGGGGCACCCCCTTCTCCATTGAAGCCTATGTGTTTTGGGCATCACTTTGACCTCTGCACCTGACCGGCCCTGAGCTGCTGGTGTGGTAACTTTGGGGTTGCCCTGAATCCCCAACGGTGGGCTACCTTGGACCCAACTTTGAACCCTGTAGGTGGTTTACTTACCTGCAAAACTAACAAACACTTACCTCCCCCAGGAACTGTTGAAATTTGCAGTGTCTAGTTTTAAAATAGCTTATTGCCATTTTTGCCAAAACTGTACATGCTATTTTGCTGATTCAAAGTTCCTATGATACCTATGTGAAGTACCTTTCATTTGAAGTATTGGTTGTAAATCTTGAACCTGTGGTTCTTAAAATAAACTAAGAAAATATATTTTTCTATACAAAAACCTATTGGCCTGGAATTGTCTTTGAGTGTGTGTTCCTCATTTATTGCCTGTGTGTGTACAACAAATGCTTAACACTACCCTCTGATAAGCCTACTGCTCGACCACACTACCACAAAATAGAGCATTAGAATTATCTCTTTTTGCCACTATCTTACCTCTAAGGGGAACCCTTGGACTCTGTGCATGTTATTTCTTACTTTGAAATAGTACATACAGAGCCAACTTTCTACACCTGATAACAGCCTTTGTGAGAGGGGGACCCACCTCTGTTTCTGGAAAGTTGTTTCCTTACCCTGCCATGTCTCTAAACTGTCTGAGGTGAGAAAAGCTGGGATAGATTCCTTTGTGTGTGTTGGAGGAAAGACTTTGCAATGTAAGTGGAACAGGGTCCAGCTCCGTCCTCAGCCATCCTGCCAGAATGCCCCATCCTGCCCACACTCAGTCCCATTCATGTCACTGTCTGGGAGGAATACACAAATTCCAATAGCTTAGCCATCTGCAGTCATATGACCCAGGACACTGGCAAGAGGCACAAATGGTTAGGACAAAAAATAGTAGCTCTCTAAAAGTGCCATTTTCAGGATTACAATTTAAAATGGGACTTTACTATTAAAGAGGTTTTCAAATTACAATTTGTTTGAGTCTAAACAGCATATCCCTATCTGATCCCATTCCAAAGTTAGCTCTTATTACACGTAAAAAGGTAACCCGCTGTACTCAATAGAAGAGATAGGCCTTACCACAATGAAAAATGAATTTAGGAGTTTTTCTCTGCAAGGACGTGTAAAACATAAGTGCAAATGTCCTATGTTTTAAATACCATGCACCCTGCTATAGGAGCTGTTAGGGCCTATCTTAGTGGTGACTTTTAGGTATTTAAAAAAAGGGTTAGGCCTGGGAAAAGGTTTATTTTGCTGGTCAAAATAGTAGTTTAAAATTATACTGCAGGTTGCAGTGGCAGGCTCGAGTCATGTTTTAAAAGGCTCTCTATGTAGGTGGCACAATGAGTGCTGCAGGCCCACTAGTAGCATTTCATTTTTAGGCCCTGAGCATATGTAGTACCATTTAATAGGTACCTAGAAGTCAGTTAAATGTGCCTATTAATGAAATGTTGGACAATTTTACAATATTTTATGGAGAGAGCACAAGCACTTTAGTATTGATAAACTGCATAGAGTCCAAAGGTCAACAAAAACAGATTCAGAAAAACAGGAATGGTGAAGGCAAAACGTTTGGGGTGACCCTGCAGAGAGGACCCGTCCAACATGTCCGTATAGGCTTGTAAACACAAAGACATGATAACTATGTCTATAGATCCGAAACATTGCCGAGGTTAAAGTAAAGAGTACAAGGAAACAAAGTGCTAGTTTATATAACATAGTTTATCTGCTTTCTAAACTGTAAAAAACAAATCTTTAGCAACTCTGGCTCATTTACAAATTCTGAGATTTAAATTTGGTTCCGGTACACAGTCCTGCTTTCTCTCAGCATGTTGAAATATTAATAGCTGTTTGATGCAATTACTCACGTTTATTAGCTTAAAATATGTTTTGTACCATTAGTTACTGTTAATCGTGGGTTTATTAGGATGTGTGCTGTGTTTAGAAAATGTTAGTCTACCTCATCCCTGTGCTACAACCAGGAGCAAAGACGTTCAGCATTAGTTGCCCATCCCAAAGATATAATCCAGGGGCAAAGACACCAAGCCACAGTTGTCCATGAAAAGGCAAAGATGTGGTTTACACGTTAAAAAACAAGTTTATATTATGAATGTGGCAGAACAAGGACATCAGCATTTTCAATAGCCACCAAACAATATGCGGAAGAGCAGGTTGCAGTCCAACAGCAATGACAGACAGAAGTTGCGCCCCTTTCATAGAACCTTTTTTTTTTTTAACACAAAAAGTGAAACCTAGTTATGAACTTTTTTGTATTTTTCTATAATCTCCTAGATTCAGAACTGAGCCACATTTGTCCAATCCTAATTTACACAGTAATTCAAGTAGACATCATCTCTACTTCATTTCATTCTTGCTACTTTAAGTAAAGGACGTCATGAGTGACAATATTTCAAATATTCTTCTGCTTCGTGACAGAGGAACAATTCTCCCCTAACGGTACGCCAGATTAATGTAGTTAAATTGACAATGGTATGAAAGTAAACAGTTTAAGAATAGCACAGAAAAGTGATGACAGGAGGCGGGGAGCAGGAAAGACCGGGTAGGTCCTTGTGCTGTTTGAGTGTAATAAACAGGTTCTTTCAAAAACATGAAAAACATAATTGCTACAATGTTTCTCATTTCAAACCTATTGCAACAGATGTCAGCTTCACCCAAAATTCAACTGTTGCACTCATAGGACATATCAATGCTAGAATGAGACCATAAGTCAAGGAAGACAATGAATCAACGCTATTGGGTGGGTCCATCTTAACATTTGCAATTTATCATTTCGCTGTAGTTGCTGCCTGACCTTTAACTTCTCTGTAGTTTTGCCTGCTCCTTTCACTTGAATCATCAACTGAAAACAACATATGTGCAACTTATGTGCATCGAACATGGCTGTTCGAGCAGGAGCAGCCCCCCCCCCTAGCGCCTTGAGACCCTCACGGGTGAGTAGTGCGCTTTACTAATACCCTGATTGATTGATTGATCATGTTACCTCATAAAATCATTTTCTGCATATAATTGAAACTTTGGTCCTGATTTAGATGTTGGCAGTCGCACCGCCAAGCCACGCCACGGCAGGCGCAAACCTGAGATACCTTTATGGCGACAGTCTTCTACCCACCGTATTTAGATGATATAGTTCTGCTGGCTGTCTGAAAGGCATAAGATCGCTGATAGCGGGAGACACAGTGTGATTCTATGGAGTTCGTACAACTGCAGGGGCTATGGAAGAGAGGTAAGTGACACACACACACTGTCCTTTAGCGATAGGTGTACCTCCGCACCACACACTATGCAACACAGCACATCCAAACAATTACCAATTTCCATTCTGACACAACTCAACTTATACATGTTGAAAACACACATTGACATACATCCATGACATAGCATACACAAACAATTGGCAATACACCCACACACAACACTACACACTCAACTACACAAACACACTCACACACACCTGCCCCCCACCGCATACACACATATATGTATTGACTCACACACTCAACATGGCAGGTACTGGTTCCCTGACAATGTGCACACATAGACTCAGTTGGCAGGTGTGAATGTAATATTATGGTGGTGCCAGTAATCATTTGCCCATCAATTCTAGCACCATAATGACAATTGTGTATGTGTACAATATGTGTTGTGTATTGTTGTGTCCCCATTAGTGTCTGTTCCACTTGTGTCCTCGACATATGCATGTCACAGTGATGAAAAACATTACTGTGACATGTATATGTCTCCAATGGTCCCCACCTCCCATGGAGTGCCCACCCTACGTACACTGGCAATGTGGCGTCCCTACCTTGGAGCCTATGTAAGGGTGTGTGTGTGTGTTTTCTCTGTGGGTCAGTGGCAGCTGTGATGGCAGGTGTTGTCCATTTGTGTCAAGTTGAAGACAGAGTGGAGAGGAAAAAAGTGGAGTTTTCACTCCCTTTCCCCCAATCCGCCAACTCAGAAGTGGAGGTTGGACCACCATGTTCTGCCTGGCGGTAAGGCACATCTAAATCTGCATGGCAGGAAAGCTGGCAGCAGACCCGCCAGCATCCCCTTTTGCCTTTCCCATCGTCATCGCGGATGGTGTTTCTTGGCTGAAACTGTGGTTTTATGGAACTGCCAACATCTAAAAAAATATGGTGTATGGACTATCGTGGCAGAGGGCAGTTTCCCAGTCGAACAGTTGACAGCGGGACCGTTACCACCAACATCTAAATCAGGCCCTTTGTCTTTTGGAGCAAGCATATTCATATTCACAGCTATTAGAGCGGGATGGGTAGTCAATGCAGAGGAGCATTTAGCCTTGGGGCTTTTAAATCTCTTTTATTTATCTCTATTCTCTAGGCACTTCCTGATCGGCACAATAATTTTTGGATAATGTGGACGACATGAGGTGTTTGCAAGCATCCTTGCTGATATCACCCACACTATTCAGTATCCTTGAGTTGAATTTGTACACTATTAAAGCGGGATGAGTTACTAAGGCAGTGGAGCATTTAGCCTTTTGATCACCATAATTACTTTTGGCTGCCATTGATATCATGAAGTTGATTGAAAGTGTTGTTGCTAACATCACCCACCTCCGCATTTGGTGCATACCCTATATCAACGCCCAGGTTATTTAGTTTCCACATGATAACACCTATATATCAAGCATGTGTTTCTTTGTGATTGCTTATTTTGTAATCTATACCTCACAGTGTTCTCCCTTTTAAAGTCTTCTTTTGGGAATCATGATGGCTAAGGCATATGTGTGGAATTTCTAAGAAAAGCTTATCTCCTCTGACTAGCCTTCATTTCATTCTGTATCCTTTGCAGAAAAAAGTAATGATGGATTCTTGCCTGTTAGATGATTTTCCCTATATACTGGTAGGTTTTCACAACACTTTGAACCCGCCTCTACCATGATTAGGTTCCTACCATTACTTTGTTGTCCTGATGGTGACCCTAATAAACCACTCCTAATAGGGTAGAAACATTGACAAATACGCTAGTGGACTGATATGATATATCATGATACCCGTACTGTACTCTTATTTTGAGTCTTGCTGAGAGTCTTCATCGTTATCTGCCCTTAGAGACAAGTGTACATATATGTTGTATACAGTTTTTGTACAGTGCCAATGCACCACTTTTTCACTGATGTCACTATTTACTTTTACTGCATCGTTCTTGGGGCACCTTCAATGTGATTTGATATATTGAATTAAATTAACAGTTTAATTTTAACTGGTTGTTTCTGAATCATAACATTTGGCTTTGGCGGTTTAGGTTGAAAACCTCTGCCAAAGGGAACTGTTGTCTTGTTCTTATATTGTCTTGCACTGAGCATTAGCTTCAGATCATTCCCCATTTCTCTCTCTTCAGGCAAATATGAGGGTGTTAAATGCACTTAAGGTATTACCTCACACAATTCCCCCACTTGAGTGAACTGAGATCTAAAAAAAAATTCCATCTCATTTGGTCTTTTTTTCTTGTTATCCAATCCCGGGTCTATGGGCCAGTATTCTCAGCTTTTTTGCAGTCTGCATATTGATCCAGGTCCTATTGAGGCTCGTAGATGCACCTAAAAGGTTTTAAAAATTGTGAAATATCTAGGACACCCAATAGGTCTCTATGACAATCTTGACAAAAGTCATAAAAAAAAACCTCTGCTGTGATAAACCCATGCCCTGTGGAAGATTTAAAACACATTGTTATGAAATGTTTGTTGTCTCAAAAAGTATTCATTGAGAACACATAGGTAACCAAAAGCATTTGCCTATTAGGGGCAAGTGCCCTCATAGGTGGCATTCTTCATTATTGGGTGTTGCTTCTCATCGGGCTGGTGCAGCAATGCCTGATGGGCCCTGAGAGCGGGCTCTTTGCTGGAGATCTTTGATGAAGGTGCCACTCTTTCACTCTGAGTGGATTAAGTGAGAGAGGGACACACCTACCTAAACTGGATTACAAAAAAATTCCAATTTATAAATGATAAAGCCATGCATGCATTGCCATTTTGAGCTGCTCAGTAGTTTTGCAGTAATAGTCCCCTTCTGCTCTCAGCATGTACGTCTTTGATGCCATGCAGTGCTCCTCTGTCCTGTGGCAATGGTTGTGCTATACATACATGCACACATAGTGATGAGATTTCAGATTTAGTCTTGTAGATATGGAACAATGTAATTTCATTTATTTCTTGTTATGCAGCAGGAATGTGAAAGCTGGATCTATTTTGAATCCAACTGATTCAGTAATTTGTACTGGAGTAGGATAGAAACAAGAGAAAATTCAACTAAGCTACTGAGCAGCCTCTATGTGTATCTTAAAACATCAAACTTAGGCCCATATTTATACTTTTTTAGCGCCGCATTTGCATAATTTTTTTAAGCAAAAGTGGCGCAAACTTACAAAATACGATTATATTTTGTAAGATTGAGCTGCTTTTGCTTCAAAAAGTGGCGCAAATGCAGCGCTAAAAAAGTATAAATATGGGCCTTAGTCTCTCAGGTAACTTTCTCCCAAATGAGTGCAGCATAGAAACTCCAGCAATGCTCTCTCAGCAACGATTCATTTAGCAGAAGTGTGACTGCATGTTGCACAGCATAGAACTTTGTGATCCTTACCCATGTTTTTGGAATCAGGCACAACATACTTTAAGTAAGTTAGTGTCTCAGCATTCACCCATACACAGTGCATTCTCAACCGTACTGCAGAGACCAATCTTATCAAATGAGACATATCACTATCCAGAGAAAGGCATCTGGATGATTAGTTAGACTAGTGTACTGTGCATCAATACCCGATTCCAGTTCAACTTCAGACCATCTATGGGTCATTTTATTGGCATTTATCCAAATGTTCTTCCACTTCCAGAAGGCAAACATTATTGCAACTAAAGAGGACTTTCATGTCTTTCTTCCTATGTTTGCCTTATTCCACCTCTTGAACTAATTCTCTGGACTTTCCCTGGGCTGTAATCAGTTCACCAATATATTTCGGTAAGTTTGTTATTGTTCCTAATTTAGGACTCATCAGAGTTAATGGCTCATCCCTTTACTCTTCAAAGAATACATGGATTGTTTTTTCCACTCTTCTTCACCACCTGATTTGCTTTTTCTTCATCCTTTCAGTTCTTTCTGTATACCTCATTGCAGTGGGCTTTGTTGGAGCACAAGCTATAGCCTATCCATTCTCTGTTTTGTCAACAAGTAAAATGATCTTCCTCTTTTTACTGTGTAAATGGACATCACTAGCTTATTTGTATACCTCTTGAGATATTCCATGTTTCAAATGTATGAGTATAGCCTGAACCTCATGGTGTCTGGCCAGCATCAATTTAGAGAAGGCCCTATAAATACCTGCATCTTATTACTTCAATATCTACATGGTTTCCTTCCTTAAAGCTTCAATTAAGATGTACTCTTTAAATTTGAAGAAGTGGCCAGAGTAAATTAATCTGGGGCAAGTGACTTTTTTTTCTGAAAGGTTGAAAATAAGAAATCAGTATCACCTAATGTAATGACCAGGAGTATCTTGTTAAAAATATTTATTCTTTTCAAGAGTTGAGGAAGCTCAAACTGCTGGTATTCCTCTGATCTGAACAGTATTTCAGCAAGAGTGGTTTCTACCTCTTTCTGTTTCTCCGATCAGATTTTTGTTTAACTTCCAGCATCTGAATCCTGTTTCAAAGTGTGGCTTAGCAAATTCAGAGGTTGGCCATTCCAGTCTGAACATCATATGCCTTCTTTCCAAAAATGTGCTTGTCTTCTGCAGACAGTTTCTGCATGATGTCTGACCTACACATTGTTAAAAGATATTTGATATTCAGAAGCATGGGTTTATGGTTACCTCTGTTGGTAACATCTATGGGAAGAGTTTTTTTGCTTTGTTGCCAAATTCACCCTCTGAAGTTGCTGGAAACTGGAGGTTTCCCTGTGTCCAGCAATTAAAAAAAATCATTTCTAGAGTCTGAGGAAGCAAGAGTGCCGAGATTACTCATACCACAAATGCAGATGTAGCTGGGTGGTTGTTATGGGGCTCTGGCAAACGAGGGCAACAAGTAACAGTAGCATCATAAAGCTGTGATGTATGAAGTGGTTCATAGATGGTAGATAGGCATTCACAACAAAGTGAATGATGGATAGACCTCTGGGTAACATACTATAGACATACAGTTACATATCACCATGTTTTTCCCTTTGCAATCACTCTGATCCTCTGGCCTATGTGGACTACTTTTAATTTTTCATATGAGTACACTAGTACAATACTAATAATTTTCATACAAATATGTGCCTCATTATTTCAGAGTTATTTGGCCAGAGTGTACACGGTTGGGTACCAGTAACTCTCTATGTCACTAAACATACAACCAGCTTCACAGGAAAAAGAATAATAAGAACATCTTCTAATTATTATAATACATTCAATGAACTGTCTAAGTTAAGGTAAGTTAGTGAAAAGTTAAAAATGGCTGAACTTTGCCGGAGAAAAAATTGGATTATTACCATTAAACTTAGTCATTACTTTACCCTGAGGTTGGGAAGTATTTATTATCTACTTGTGTAACATATTTATGCAGTACATAATTTATTACCTAATGTTGTAAAGTATTTATGCACTACACAAACATTTCTAAAGTGAAAGGCATATCACAAGAAAAATACCAAACCTCCTGTCATACTGGGTAAACTGGGTATGGAAGCTAATTAAGTACTGATCTAGTAAAAACATGAACACCCATGGAAAGCCTGACACATGTTTAAGCCCTGGCAGTAAACCACAGTGGCTTTTGAACCACAAAAAGCTTGGCACAAAAGCAGTCAGGCTTAACATAGAGGTAATGTGTAAAGTATTTATGCAGTACACAAAAAGTACTAAAGTGAAAACAAAATATAAGAAGAATTCCACGCCTATTGGCATATTGAGGAAAATGGGTATGAAAGCTGACTAAGTACTGAACTCAGAAAAACATAAGCACCCACGGGAAGCCTGACAGGTGCTTAAGCCCTAGGAAATAATTTGTTATTGGAATAGATGATGACTAAAAACACATAAAAGTCGGCTTGAAGCAATTTGCATAAATGTCATTTTTATTTGATCTCTGTTGTTACATATATGGAACAATCCTTTTTATTAGAAATGTTCACCTGTTTCTACGGTACACAGCAGTTCGCCTACAACCTCATGGGCCAGCTGAGTATGCAGGTTAACTAATTAGTTCATTGCACATAGCTATATGCCTAAAGCCCAGGGTCAAAACTGATTTGCATATGGCTGGGTCCAAACTGGAGTGGCATGGCAAGCAAAAAAACGGATGAATTAAACTCAGATCTGTGACTGGGGTGAATGTTTGATTTGTTCTGCATTCTGTCCATCATCTGTTGTTTTTGCAATTAAAGCCCAGTGGCCGGCAGCGTAAAACAGGTATTTAAAGCAAAGTACCAGAACCTTCCAAAGGTAAATACCCCAACCTTTATCCCCCACCCCTGCCTCACAGCATATGTAGTGTAGTAGAAGGTGAAAGGTAAAGAATTCACACAGAATGCAAGGGCCATTGTGTGCTGTTTCCCCATCCCCTCCTCCATCCAACCGTCCCACCATATGTTTCATCGGTGATCAAGCTAAGCAGCCGCAGGTACGTTTCTGAAATAAGTGGATGAAGGGAGACCACATGTCATCATATTGAGCCCTGTCTGACTCCACGGCTAAGGATAACTTCTCCATACCTAAGATAAACTGCAGTCTGTGCAGCCATGTCATGTGCTCAGGAGTTTTCTCTCATACCCAGTTCAAAAGTATAACCTGATGTGCGGCATTCAAGGCCAGTGCAGTCTGTCTACCTCTAGGTGTGTGTAAGGGAAATGTCAATTTGAGAGTCCAAGTATAATGTGTGCAAGAATCTCGGGATGAAAGTTGCAATGTCATTAAGGAACTGATCCCAATAGCGGTTAAGTTTAGGACGATGCCATAGAGGATGCAATAAGGTTCCAGTGTTGCCACATCCCAGCCAGCAGTCCTGTGAGGCCTGCGGTGCCCATTTTTGCAGCCTTGGGTGTGTTAGGTACCAGTAAGAAACAATCTTATAGGTGGTTTCAGTTCTAGCCATATTATGTGCCATGTGGTGTACCCTATAGAAGATGTTGGCCCATTCTTTGGTGGAGAGGGTTCTGCCCAGCTCTGCTTCCCACCTCCGCTGTCCCTTAGAATTATCTGGGGACAAATCCCCCACCCACAAAAGCATAAAGGTCTGAAATTAGGCATTTATCATCAGATTTTAGAATAAGCCAGCGTTCAAACGGCAGCAGTGGTCTTCCCCCACCAACGCAATTCTTAGGCTTAGACGCCCAGTGAGGGATTTGGAGATATTTGATCTGTTCCGAATCGCCCAGGGCGTAGTCCAGCTTTAGTTGCTCAAAAGGGAGGATCCCAGAGGAGTCAAAAAGGGACCCTAGTTATGTTTAAATTTCTCCTGGTGCAACCTGGGTGGAAAATCAAAGGGACATATTTATACTTTGTTTGCACTGAATTAGCATCATTTTGTTTCACTCTAATTCAGTGCAAAACTAACTTCATATTTTTGCTTTGGTGCTAGACCCATCTAGCACCAAATTTATGAAGTTAAAGTCATTTTTTGGAAGTGGAAACCTACCTTGCCTTAATGAGACGCAAGTTAGGCGTTCCCGTGCAAAAAATGACTCAATGGCCTTAACGCCATATTTATACTCCCATGCAAAAATGGTGCATGGGAGTGAGGAAGGGTAAAAGAATGGTGCAAAGCTTGCTTTGCCCCATTTTTTAATGCCTGGATGAAGGTGAACACCATGGAATAAGCCCACAGGTGCCCTCCCCAGGTCCCAGGGACACCCCCACCCACACCAGAGGGACCCCATCCCAGGTGGGTACAAATAAGTATTTTATTTTATTTTTTAAAGTGCATTGGCCATGCTCAGGGGACCCTGGTCCCCTGTGCTGGCCATTGGGTTGGTGGGCATGACTCCTGTCTTTTCTAAGTGGTATGGATAGTTTTGCGTCAGAAAATGACTCTAGGCTGGTGCAAAAACCCCTTCTTCCATACTGCCAGCCCAACCCGACTAAAGTCATCTTTTTTTTTTGCCACTAGCCTACCCTTTGCACCGGCTTGCACCATTCCATAAATATGGTGCCCAGCTGGTGCACAGAAATGGTGCAAACCGGTGCTAAACTTTTTGGTGCAAAACTGAGTTGTTGCAGTTTTGCACCAAAAGTATAAATCAGGGCCAAAGCTTGCTAGAATTGGGGTCATAGGTGAAGGCAAGGTTGTGAGACATGCCTTAATGTTGACAGAGTCCCAGACATGCATCATCATGCTCATCACCAGTGAGGAGTATAGACTCATTACTCTATGGTGGCAGGGCAGCCAAATCTCCTTCCAGATGTGTGAACCACCAACCTATTGGTCTATGAAGTTCTAATATTTCTCCAATAACAAGCGTTTCCATTCCACCACATATCGGAGCTGAGCCACTTGAAAGTACCGGAGGATATGTGTAACCGCCAGGCCCCTGCTCTCCTTCAGCTGGTGAAGCAGAAATTTAGGCAGGCGTGGCTTCCTACCGCCCCAATTTATGGATAGCCGATTGCAAGGTTTTTATCGCGTGAGGTGAGGGGAAAGAGGCAAAGCCTGAAAGAGGTACAGGATACGTGGCAGTACGGTCATTTTGACTGCTGTGATCCGGCCCATTCACGAAAACTGGAGCCAGCTCCAGGAATCCTGGTATTGGCACGTCTGGTTTATCAGATTAGAATAATTGACATTCAGTGTTTTGTGTGTGGATCGGACCAGGACAATGCCCAAGTATGAAAGGATATCCACTGCCCATTCAATTGGGAATATGGAGCGCAGGGTGGTTTCCGCCACCTCACTAAAGTCTCATTATTCAGTTGTCAGTGCAGAGATAGAGCTCAGGGCGTCTGTGATAGAGAGAATGACATTGTCTTCATCAAGGCTTATCAGAAGCTGCGACCCTCCCCAAAAGGAATGCGATGGATGTCCTGGTTGTCCCTCAGCTTCTGCGCAAAGGGCTCCATGTAGATCGCTAATAGAAGAGGGGATAAGGGACAACCCTGCCGGGTGCCTTTTAGATGTAGAAGGGTTCTTCTAACATGCCATTAAACTTGACTGATGCCCGGGGTGTATTATAAATGTTCCCTGAAACCAAACCTCCCCAGGTTGGCAAATAAATAGGGCCAGTGAACGCAGTCAAATGCTTTCTCCGAACCAATGGACAGCAAAAGCGACTCTAGCCTGGTTTGCTGAACCTTATCTATCAAGTGTAGCATGCGCTTTGTATTGTCGCCAGCCTGCACTAGAGTATGAATCTTGCCTTGTCTGGCTCAATGAACCTGGGCATTAAGGGTTTGAGGCAGGCCGCCAATACACTGGCGAAGAGTTTTGCATCAAAATTCAATAGTGATACGAGTCGATATAACCCACAGAGTGGATGATCTTTGCCCGGCTTCGGGATCACCGATGTGGTGACTTCCCGCATAGTTTCTGTGAAGGAGCCTGTTGGACCTGGCCCTTTTACAGGGTCATTCCCCAAACTTTTTGCCTTTTTCCTTCTTATTTTTTTGACCCTTGTTGGCTGACGTTATGAGTCTGAGCACTTTTTCACTGTTAATCAGTGCTAAAGTGCGTGTGCTCTCCCTTGTAAACTTGATATGATTGGCTTATACCTAATTTGCATATTTAATTTACCTATCAGTCCCTTGTAAAGTGGTATCCCTATACCCAGGGCCTGTAAATGTAATTCTACTAGTGGGCCTGAAGCGCTGTTGCGCCACCCACTGAAGTAACCTTTCAAACCTGTCTGAGGCCTGCTAGCGCAGGGCTTGCATGCGCAGTTTTCTGCCACAGGGACCTGGCATCTAAATTTACTTGTCAGGCCCAGAACTTCCCTTTTACTACATGTAGGTCACCCCTAAGGTATGCCCTAGCTTACCCTATGGGCAGGGTGCCATGTATGTAAAGGGCAGGACATGTGCCTAGTAATGTGGCCTTTCCTGGTAGTGACAAACAGCCTATTTAGTTTCTCACTGCTGTGAGTGCTGCCTTCTCATAGGATTGCATTGGAAATGCCCTGCCTTATGTGTAAGGGATATTGTCTGATTTATGAGGGGCAGCGTAGGCATGTTTGGTATGGTTATAATGGTGGTGAGAAATGCTGCTTACTGGTGTAGGTGAATTTTTTGTTACTATTACCGAAATGCCACTTCTAGAAAGTGAGCATTTTTTGTGCTTATGACTCTGGTGTTTTGCAGCTTGACTCCAATCCACGTCTGGGCAGAGTGACAGTTGCTCTTTGTGCAACCTTTTCAGACAGCCTGTACACAGGGAGGGAGGAGGTGTCACAGAGGTGCATCTACATACTGAATAGTCTTCCTGGCTGAGAGAAGGGTTCTTCCTGGCTGCATTTGTAAAGGCTGTGCCCTGGCCTCACACAACACCTGCATTTGTAAAGGTTGTGCCCTGGCCTCACACAATAGGGTCGTTTACCCCCAACTGATGTTTGGAACCTGTGCTGGAGGAGAGAGGGGACACTCCTAGAACCAGTTGTAACTGGATGAAAATCCCTCTCCTCCTTATTGAAAAACACTGTAAACTAAGTATAGGTACAGGGGAATTTTCCCCACAAGCTAGACATGAAAACTTGAAGAGACTTATCTGAAACTGGGCACAGGACGCTGCTGAATGGACTCACCAGGACCCACCTTGGGCTGCTGCGGCTGTGACCTGTGACCTGCCTGGTCACTAGGAGGAACTGCCATCATCTGCATCCCTTGTGCTGGCCCCTGGTCCCTGCCACTAACCAAGGCACGAGGAGTGCTCCCTGTCTGCATATACAGTTCCTGGAGAGCACTTCTCTGCACCCCTTCAGTGCTTGCAGAGCATGTTGTGCTGCAAATTCGTTGCCCTGTGCGCGGTGGACGTGCTTTGCCCCTTTGAAATATCACTGCTGCAACCCGGTGCTTATTGAGTGTTCCCTTACGTTTGAAATAGCGCTTTGCCGAGGCTGAGATTCACCGCTGTGACCCAGGGTCGTAATTACCCCTTGCACCTTGCCAAGTGCATTGCTGAGGATCATCACCTCCGTGACCCAGGCTGAAGGAATGCCCCCCTTTGCTTTGAAAAGCACATGGTTGCCATAATATGAATTCACTGCTGCCGCCCGGGAGGCTGCCTTCCTGAAGCGCGAGTGCCGCGCTGCGCCTGGAACCCCCGGGACACCCTGGATTCGTGAAAAGGAGCAAGCGCGCTCCTACTGTGGCCCCGGGACGAAACACACTCTGAGGAGCGCCCCAGGGCACACGCCAGCACCTATTTTCGTGCTGCCTTCACCATGGCCCGAGAAGGGCAGGAGAGCGGCTTGCGCACCGTGTTGGGTGCGGTCGCTTCATGAGCAGAGTGTAAACCTGATTAAAGAGGGCCCCCCCGCTCCCCTGAGGCCCCTGGATGGTGCTAAAGCACCAGTTTGGCTCACGGACTGGGGAGGGAAACCTCATCGGAGGTCCCCCAGCCACCGAGCCTCATGCCCTTTGCCCTTCACTTTGGATTTGTGCAACGGGGGAGGGAGGCCTCACCAGAGGCCCCTTCCTTTTGCCCCCATTGTTTTGTTGGGCTTGTCTTGCCCCCCGTTGGAGGGCCAGTGGAGGCCCAGGGGGGCCCCTTCAGAAATCGCAGGCCCCAGGAGGAGCCTGTCATAAACACCGGAGAGGGTACAGACTGCCCCTCTCCCCCAGGAGCAACACATAGCCCCCATTTCACGCGTAGGAGTGCTGGGGGCCCCCCATTCATCTTCTTAGCACTAGGAGTGCCCTTTCATCATACAAAGGTACTTTTGGGCACATATTTGTTCTTATATGGACATTGGGGGTAATATGTTACCTGCCTATTTTTATGATGTCACATATATGTGGTTTATGACTTGCCATATGTTCTCTAATGTTCCTTTTATGGATTTGCCAAGCTATCAAGAGGGTGAGGAGGGGTTATCTTGGACGTGTAACTCCCTTGCCCTGACTAGAGTGGGTGGGTTCTGCCTGCATACCCTAGCCAACCAGAAACTCCATTTCTGACAGAGCCTGAGTCAGCAAATGTGTTGTACATTCGGGTGAGGAGTGGCACCAGGTCTTGGCAGAAGGTTTGATAAAATCGGGCAGTGAAGCCGTCTGACCCTGGAGCTTTCATGGGTTTCAAGCGGGCTATCACCGAGATGACTTCTTACACCCGAATCGGGCATTCTAGAATCAAAGTCTCAGATTATGGCAGAAGAGTTAATTTGATTCCTTCACGATATCGCTGAGGGTCATCTTTAGGGCCATCTGTGGAAGCATACAGCTTACCGTAAAAAGCGCAGAACGATTCGACTACTATGGTGTCAGTTCTCGTCAAGGTGGAATGTGCGGTGCAAATCGTTTTCACCGTAAACTTTGCTATGTAGATGGTGTACTAACATTTGCCTGCTCTAATTACTGCTCAAATAAAACTTCATGTGTAGCATGGCTTTCTCAGCCCTATCTTGGTCAAGGCGATTAAGAAGTAATCAGGTTTTTTCCAGCTCTCTCCATACACTATGAGCACCAGTGCGCTTATGTATAGCCTCTGACTTTTCCACCCCCTTTGTAGAGTGTTGCACTTGTTTCTGCGGTTTTGGTTGTCCACTGCCACCATCGCAATTAACTCCCCAGGGGTCACTAATTTAAGAGCCTCTCATAAGGCTGCCAGCGGCATCCATCCCATGTTGTTAAGCTGTAAATATGATGCAATCAGCGCTTTGAGAGAAGTCACAGTGGGCTGGGAGTACAGTAGGCTGTCTCTTAACAACCATGGGGAGAACGTTGACTACCTACAGGAAGCTTCACTTCAAAGAGAGGTACAGGGGGCATGATCCAAGATAGAGGGCGGACCAATGGTGACATACGTTACTAGCTCCATCAGTGCCGAGGTCGCAAAGTAATGATCAATATGCGCATGAGTCTTATGTGCAGCTAAGTAGTAAGCGTAATCCCTAGCAGAGTGGAAAAAGTAGCATCTTACATCCTGCAGTCCTCAGTCTGAGAGCCATCTATGCCCCCCCCCCCTAATCAGGAGAGCTGTGTCGGGGGACTGCAGCACCGGTTCTAAGGAGGTGACCAAGAAGGCCTCCTGATGTTCATTTGGGATGTACACATTCACCAAAGTAAAAGAAAGCGTGCCCACTCACAATCTGATTGCTTGCAGCCACCTTTTGATCTCTCTAACTGTGGACATCACCTCCCCCTTGAAGTGTTGAGAGAGTAGAATGGCCACCCCCCTTTTTTCATTGCCACGGAAGACCAGAAATGTGTAAACCTTTGGAATTGCATTCTATGGACATCCCGCAGGACCCAGTGCGTCTCTTGGAGGAGACATATATCTGCCACTGAGTGCTCGAGGACAGAAAGGATAGCTAGCCACTTGGTGGAATTGTTAAGTCCCCTCACATTCAAGCTAAGGATTTTGAGTTGTATGTGTAGGGAGGTTATCATAGCAATAGGAGGATGGCGATAGCTAAAGTAGGGTCTAGTTGTGGGTTAAACAGCCGTTGTAATGCCTCTACTACGCTGCTCAGGCAACCTACTCATATCTCACTATAGAAACTGAGACAGGTACTCCCTGAAATTTAGCAACTAAACAAACAAACATCACAATGAATATGTGCAACCATATGAACCCAACAATCCCTTCAGAATGAACAAAATGAACAAATTCAGGCCTATGTAGGTCAGGTGGGCCAGTCATACCAGTCCTTTACAAGTCAGTAACTGCAAACAACAAAGGGATCCAAGCCCATACTCGAGATCCCCCACCCCCACCATATCCCCTCCTGTCTATCTATGCAAGGAGACAGTATGCAGATACCCCCATGATCCTTCATTGTGGTCCTTGTCCCCACTCAATATGGCCAGTACTGACTCCCTCTCCAAGGCCATGGTAGCAGGGTCCAGTTTATGCACAGCAGAAAGTTTGCATTGCCGTTGTCCGTGCTGGTGTTTCAGGAGGCTCCGGAGTGTGGGCTCCCTGGGTGTCTCCCCGCAGCTAGGTCAACTATGTAAAACACCTCGCATGCCTCTTGTTGGTTCAGTAATCCCTCTAGCTGGAAAGTGATACGGAAGGGGTGTCCCCAAGATTAAGAGATTCTGGCATTCTGCAGGTGCTACGTGACATTTCAGGTCTCCTCCTCTGCTGCTCTCTATCCCTCCGAGGGATGCTGCTCTGCTATCAGCAGCGGTGCTCCTGCCCATAATGTGCACAGTGGTAGGCCTCAGACATGCCCAGGCAGCAGGCCCCTAGCAGTCGTAGCTTGTCAGGCCCACTGGTAGCACCACGTCCATCTCTCCATGGCCCGGCTTCGATTATGCCTCTTAGGATTGTTGCCGAGTGCTCCCCGCCCAGGTTCAGGCAGGCCTTGCGAAGGTCTAAGCATGCCAGACATGCAGGGAGTGCTATTCCTGTCTCTCTTCCAGGCCTGGACTCCGGTCCCATCCAGCATCCTGTTGTTAGCCCTGATAGGCCATCCACGAGGCCCCTAACAATGCAACCTCACATGAGGGTGTTCCATTAGGTCAGCAAGTGCTTGCTTCACCACCAAGTCTTCCTCCTCCAGGTCATGTGGATAGCTGCAAGGCACACAGGGTGATATGAGTGTGCAGGTCCCTGCTGCAGTGTCAGGGCCCCACCCAAGCAAGCTGACAGGGGAGGTCCCTTGCGATCCATGGGAGCAGCTGGGCACTGAGCACAAGCACCTCAACCCTGGAACAATGCTCAGCATCTGTCATGGGCCTCGATCACATGTACCTGCTTGCTGTGCAGCCACCCATGGCCAATTCTCCTTAATTGCCGGCTCGTCACGATCTCCCACTCCAATCTATACCAGCCAGGGAGGCAGGTCACCGCCGCAGCTCTGCTCTGCCACCCCAGGGTCAAGGCTGTCCCCATGGAAACACTGTGTCAGGCTCCATCAGCGCATCTCGGGCCCCCATACAGAATGGGCCACTCCCAATGTCCGGAGCAGCTGGTTTCAATGTGCAGGAGCTATGCACAGCAGCGTCTCAAGATTCAGCGCCAGCCGGTAAAGGCGAGCTGCAGTCGAGAGCTGATCTCCTGCGATCAGGGCTGACTCATGGGAGGCACTGCCACAAGCCTTGACTATTCTTCTCTGGGCCCCAAGGTGACACAGGCCACTCCCATTTGCTGGAGAAGCTGGCTCTTTTAATGGTCAGGCCTTCCAAGGAGATCTGGTGGGGGCGCTTAGCGCCACAGAGAGCGCTCATGTGTGTAGAGGTCTCTCCATGAGGTGCAGACCCCGTCTCTGGTGCTCTGTGTAGGGACTAATTGTAGAGCCCTCTGCAGCTTAAAAATTGCCAGATCAGGTCCCCAGGGCACATTTGCCCCATTCAAACGAGCTGGAATCAGAAGGCAGGCAGGGGGCTGTTCGTGGATGCTGGGCGGTGGGGACGGTAAGACGGGGATACATGTCCTACTGTTACACTATCTTGCCCACTCGCTGTTACATTTAAAAAGTCATCGGACTTGAATTTCATTTGAATTAGAGTTCTAAAGTCTAGGACTGTCTGAAAAAAAGGTATAGAAACAGTTATAGACTGTTCTCTAGCAAATTTTCGTACAAATATCAGTGTCAACCACTAAATCTAATTTTGAAAGCGTGACATCATTCCCAGAATTAAGATTTAGGTAGTGTAGAAAATAGGGTTTTTGGTTGAGGGAAAGAAGGCCCTTCTCTCAGCAACAACCACAATCCATGTCAAAGTGAACCACAAAAGGCCACTAAATTAACCTGGCCTTAATCCTTTGGTAACTTGGAACAAGCACAAAAGCAGTCAGGCCTAACTTAAAGGCAATGTTTAAAGCATTTATGCAGTGCTCAAACAGTAATAATCTGAAAACATAACACAAGAAAAATCCCACATTAATTTTGAAAGATAGAGTAATTGTTATTAAACAAAATGATACCAGAACAGCAAACATCCCATCAGTAGAACCGGAGATATACAATTTGAACGTTTTAGTTACAGATCATCAAGCAGAAGCAAAAAATGAATACGAGTGCAACTCATCAAGAAAAACATGTACAATTTACAAAATAAAAACATTAAACTCATGTAGATATAAAAATACACATAGCCCCCCGGACAGTGAGTCAAACTACCAAACAGTCGCTAATCCGCGCAGCTAGGAGCATATAGTTAGAAGCCATTTGCACAAAATATTACATTGGTATAATTCATTAAGAAACTCTTTAAGTTTGCAGAAATAAACTCAGATCTCATTAAAAAAAAGTAAAACATGGCATAACCCTCCTCAATCCAGCTAGGGGATGCAACCACACATTCACGGGACATCCTAGTTTAAAATGCTATAGGAAGTACTGCTACTACATACAGAACCACCTACGGTTGCCCATATGTAATTGCCTTTGAAATATGTTACATTTCTATTTAAGAACAAATCATATTGGGAATCTGGACATGATCATAAAACAGTTGTCAGGCCCGCTGTATATGTCTAGAGCCTTAGATATAATTGTATTCTTGTACTGTAGAGGAAGACCCAGTTGTTTCCTTCTTGTGCCTGACCTCATTATTCGAAATGCTGGTAGGTAGTGCTAGAACCCCGAGTTCCAACAGTGGTGTTTTAGCTATCTTGCTCTAGCATGGGAGTACAATGGGCAGCTGAACAGAGCAAACTCTATATTTTCCACATGATTTAGGCATAAAGGACACATTTTTTAACATTAGTATCAGTGCTCTCCTTGCTCCATTTCTATGTGTAACTGTTCAGTGCTAGTGTACCAAGCCTGAATTTATTAAAAAGTATTTTTGCCCACTATGGTGTAATCTCGTCAAAAAAAGGGTCGAACTGTGGAGAGGATTTTAGGGACAGAAATCTGCCAATAAGGCTATTACTGTCAATATTCTGCAGGTAATTAGAGTTTATGTACTCACAAGAAGATTTCTTCAGAAGAGCCATAAAAAAAGAGTTAATAGTGAAGGGACTAATCCACAACTCACCCAATCCCAGATTATAAAGTTATTATTTAATGTGCGATAACCATGAGGTAGACACATTCTTGTCCAGTTGGATAAATTCACAAAGGCCTTGTGAATAGGACCCCAGTTCTGGAGCTGACAAGATTCTGACTCAATAAACCAAAGTGCTCAGAGCTGCCAGGTCACCATCTGATTTAAAACTAAATTGAAATATACAGGGATATACAGGGACAAGTGGGGTGGAGAAAGTAGTGATCTCATAAAATGTTTTTCACTTGGTGTCACCCCCCAAACCTCAACCCCATACAGAGCTGCCTTCTGAGTGGCAACCTTGTAAACGTCTACTGCATGGGAAACTGTCCTCTGATTGGAAGCCCTATGCATCCTCTGAACGGCTGCTGCTTTATGTACAATAGTTCCCTTATATTTCTCAGTATGAGTGGACCATGATAGAGATTACTGATACTTATACCCAAGCAGTCAACGGATTTGACTTCCTCGAGTACTGTGACCCCTTCAATGACAAGTTTCTCCAGAAAGATCAATGGGGCTAATGGATGTAAACTTGATCTTCGTGACATTAATCTCAATCCCTCTACGATTGCAAAGTTCCTGTAGTTTGTTTAATAGATTCTGGATTCCAGCAGGGGTCCTTGAGAGAAGCAGTGTGTCGTCTGTGAACAACAGGCCATGTTTGGGTGCACAATGGGTGCAATCAAGAAGACATAACACATCATTAATAAACAAGGGAAAGAGGGTAAGTGCAAGGTTGCATCCCTACCGCACTCGGTGTGTAACTTTTATCCACTCTGTTAACTCCCCATCCTCCCCCCACTGTACTTGGGCAAAGTTATCCTCATGCATAAGATCCCTACCAGATAAGGAGTCCCCAGAGACCTGAGAGAGTCCCAAAGGCAAGTTCTAGGGACCAAATCAAATGCAGCTCCCAGGTCAATGAAGGCTACATATAGATGATACATCAGGATCCTGACATACTTCCATAGGATCAAGAAAATTGAGAGGACTTGGTTCACAGTTCCCACCTTAGATCTGAGTCCAGACGGAAATGTGGAGAGAATATCTTTATCAAGGATTCACCCCCGAAGTGTGCCTAAAACCTGGCAAAAGTACACCTTTTGTAATTATCAGTAAAGCTAATGGGCCTATACTTGCTAGGGTGGGATCTAGCAATCTTTTTATAGAGTGGTATAATCATGGCTCCTCTCCAGGAGTTAGGTAGTAGAGCACCAGCCATAATAGCTTTAAGGGGATGTTAATGTACAGTGTCTAAATCTACGCCTCAGAACGATACAAGTCACCTGGGATACAGTCAAGTTCGGGAGCTTTCCTGGGCTTCAGGGACATGATTGCTACTTTGGTGTCTTCTAAAGAAAAGGTATCACACCTTGGCTTCACAAGATCACCTATACTCTCAAGACCAGGATTGATAACACATAATGGCTGTTCTGAATAAGGTGTTGAATAAAGATTTGCAAAATGTTGTACTCATGTCTGCCGTTGCCTATGATGGACAGTTGGATTATGAGCTTTTAAGCTACCATGGGCAATCATGTGCCAGAAGGAAGGAACATCTATCCTTTTGGATGCCTCCAACAAATCCTGCCAATTTTGTTAATTCCATCCCTTTTTACTCACCTCTTACACCTCTTTATATTGGCGTCTGGCTGCACACATTTTCTGTGGGCGTAAGGCTCTGATAGCTAATAACAAACTGTTTTTTGCCCGCCTGCAGTCCTTAAAGAACCATGGAGCTGACTCAGTGGTGGCTCATTTTGCACTACCAGAGCTTGCCTTAACCTGAAAAAGACTACCTATAGAGCAAAATAGATGGTTATGGATTTTGAGGATAGGTACGGCACACAGATCACTATCCATGTAAGGCGATAGAACTGTGTCAAAAACATCATAAATTGAAGCAAGCTGTTTGGTGTAGGAACTCATTTTGGATCACTTAAGAACCCTCCTGGAGTTCCCAACAGTAACATCCCCTTGGAACATTGTCTCTTCACAAAGTCATAGCAACCCTTCTTTAAGGGCTAGAGGCAATGGATCATCATCGCTCTCTACTCTACTCTGTAATGCGGAAATTTGCCAACCAGGCCCAAAAGTCAAGAGAAAAGAATATATAATCTATTCTACTCTTTACAGGCCCTCTACCAAATGTAAACGTCCTACCCACATCAGAAACTGATCTGCCATTGCATGCCTGGACTCTATGGGAAATCATGAGCAGAGCTAATTGAGTAGTCACAGCAGGACAAGATTTTAAGGGAGAGGCATTAAGTTTTTGAATGGCCAGAACTGCATCTTCTGGTTCAATCACTAGTGAGATTTAGCCCAGTGGCTCAAAGGTGGTACTAAAGTCACCCCACGAAAAAATGGTGTTGGGTTTATAAGATAATGACTAAATGATGGTTTGGGGTACTCAGTGTTGTGCAGATGTTTATGTGAGCCAAACTACAGATATAGATGTTATAGAGGTTAGTGATGGATCCATTACTATCCCTTACAGTTAGTTCTAAGTTGTCTGGCTGCTCTAATGTCAATTGCGCAACAGCTCAATTGAGAGATAATTTAATCCATATAAATAGGCCCAAAGAGGGGCAACCAGATGAGGAAGTGAGCACGTCCACAGCAAAGGTAAAAAACCCTGATCTGTGGGGTGGTTCTAAGACCCAGGTTTCCTGGAACAGGCAAAGACTGATAGAATCAATGTAAGCACCCCTCAGAGGGTCAGCCAACTTACTCCATATTCCCACAATATTCCAAAAATCTGCAACCGCTCATCGATTCCAATAAAGTATTTAATGGTTGATCTTCCCCCTCCCCAAAAAGGCATCTGCCAATACCAGTAGCTGAGATGACAGTACCCCAGGGCTTGCTACAAAGGGTTCAGAAGTGAAAGCATCATGGACAGCATCTGGTAGCAGTCAATCAACCCCAGACAGGGGTCGCTCTCTTCTTGAGTTGTCCTTCTCCACACTTGTGGGACCACTATGTACCTTACCACCAGAGAAAACAAGCTGGATCCCAGTTCCTGTAGTACAAATATCATGGGCTTCGATTGCCACAAAGCCATCAAGGATTTTCCTAGAGACCACGTCAATCTTGATAGTATTGTATGGCTCAGTCTCTAGTGAGCTCCTGCGCACATTCAGGATGTCTTGCATAATGATCGACCAGCATTTGTGATTACCCCTTAACCAATGTAAAACTTTATTTAATAATGACTTTCTACTCTCAAAAAAACTTTGTCCAACTTAGGTACATTAATCAGTTTGAAGTTATAAGTACCCACGTAGGGTGCAACAAGGGAGGGTCTCCTATAGGTAGGACCGCACAAGTCCCTACCCAATGGGCCATGCCCTTCTCTCCATTTGGTGAGCATTCCACTGGGACTTAAAGCAATGATTCCACTAGGGCATCCTACACTGAGGGTGTCTAGATGGTTACGGACACATCCTCCTCCTCCCTACTCTCTACTCCTGGTAATCCTTCTATAATTTTTTCAGTCAAAGGCGCAAACCTATTTGAGCAGATCACCACTGGTTCAAGGCATGTGTTCACGTACCAGCAGTGCATTTATTGTTTCTCCTCCTATGGCTGCTGCTAGGGGATTACCGAACTAGCAAGTGACTTGGTAGTGTTTTTCTGCAACCTACCAGTTTTTTTTTTTTTACCAAAGATATCCAGTAGTGTTGATTTCACGCTTTTCTCTGGACCATTAGTCTGGCTTGGTAAGGGCGGATTCAAAATTGTCTTCAATCAAGTCATTGATTTGGTCAAGTGTCTTGTATCTTTTTTTTCCTGAAACATTTATTGGGTTTGTTAGGGATGGTGGCAGCATCAGCAGCCTTCCACTTTCCCATGGCAAAAAATAAATAGAAAGGGAGATTAGCAACTATATTTTTATCAGCAAAGTAAAGCTCATTGGGAGGTATGACACACATCTGTTATTCTGACTGATTACAGCCCCCTCTCAAGGTTAGAAAAAAGAAATCCTCCACAGAATGAAATTCTACATAATACTAAATATGCCACTTAAAAAGGAAATACAAACTAATAACTAAACTCAGCTGAACAAGCATTAATAACAACTGCTTCATACTCCTACAGCTACATAGACATTCAGCTGCAATACTTACATCATTGTCTTGGTCTGGGAGGAGAGCACAAAACACCCCCCTACCTGGGTATGGGACCTTATTGTTTTCAAGTCCAACCCCCAGTTGGTTTGTGCTCTAAAATACAAGAATACTTCTAACAGTCAGAGCTAAAATGCAGTACAATATAATATCTGTAAGAAAAGCCTAGCAGTAAGAGACCATTTTAAACAGAAGCGGTTGCTAAGTCCATACCTTAAGTAAATGAGTCTTAAAGTGTCCTGCCTGATCTTCGCCCTCACAATTAATAGAATAATGGAAGGAAAGGAGAGCCACTCACAGCCAACCATTTACTTCTTTGCCTGGTAATGACGTAGGCCTTGGCAGAGCACACAAGCCCTCCTTGTTCAGCGTAAAATGGGGTGCTGTGCTTAAAAGTTTACCTCGAATAGCCTTCAAGCTGCGTGTCCCACTGTTGTTCTTCTTAAACCTGGCCTGCAGTTGTTACAGTTAAAAGACTGGAGGTCAGAGAGGTGGTCCAACCCAGCCTCCTTTGGTCTCCAGTGGGCGTAGACAGGACTGCCCTTTGCCTGGGCTTTACCCTGGCAAGTCCCTGTCCCATCCTGTGTGTGTCCCGTGGTGCGGGTGGTGGTCAGGAACTTTGAAAGTGTGGGATGGTAAGAGCAGGGTCAGCCCCTCCTCCTTGGGCTTCCCGGTGATGGCTGCGACAGCAAGCCCCTTCGGCAGAGTCAACATGCACTCCTGTGTGCCCTGAGCCGTGGGTGGTGGTTGGGCACTTTGAAGCTCATGACATGGTAAGAGCAGGGTCAGCCTCTCCTCCTTGGGCTTCCCGGTGATGGCAGGGACAGTAAGTGGCTTCACCAGAGTCAAGATGCACTTCTGTTTTAGATAAGTATAGCCCCTAAAAGTACAAAGCACCTCTCACGGTTACGCTATACCAGGGAAAAGTTAGGTCAACCCCAATGGAGCATAGGCCTGCTGCAAGAATCAGGTTGATCCCAGTGACAAAGTTACCTTCTCAAAGTCTGGTGTAGTGTACATTTTGAGGAGGAGAGTGCCATGAGGAGCCGGGAGAGCATTGCGGCCGATCAATGCTGTAGAGTGAAGATTCTACCGGGTGTCGCAGGTGGTCATTGCTGGAGCTTTTGACTTTGTTGTCACCGCAGGCTGTCGTTGCTGTAGCATGATATGCAGGACTTGCACTGAAGCTTCTCGCTAGTGATTATCTCAGGGGCAGCAGTCTTGGTATAAGCACATCAGTCTGCGGTAACAAGGAACCCAAAACGTCATGATTTCTCCCTTTCATTCAGAAGAGTGCATTCTGATGTAAGGCAAGGATCCAGGGTCTAGAGGACATTTTTTGGGATCAGGGACTCACTCTAGCAGCAGCCAGAAAGGGTCAGGCAGCTCCAGTTACAGGTTCAGATGCAGCGAGTCAGCTGGGCAGTTGCAGAGGGGCCTCTGGAACTGTAGATCAAAATAGGAGGCCAGTCAGCTCTCCCTTAGAGTCAATGTGGTGGTTCTGGGTTCAAGGAGCAGGTTCAGGCTTCCTTTCTCAGGCAGGAGGGCAGCAGGACTGTTCTTCTTCCCAAGTCCAGAAGTGATCTGATGAGTGGCCATAAGAAGTCCAGTTTTTATACTCAGTGCCAGCTTTTGAAGAGGGAGACTCCCTTCACTACCCCCATGTCTTGTTCTAGAAAGCTCTCCTCTTCCCTGTCTGGGCTTTGAGACATCTAGGGTCACGAAAGACTAATGTGAAGTTTCTTAGTGTGTGTGCTGGAGGCAGCCTTTTGAAATGTAAGTGGGGTAGTGAACAGCTCTGCCCAAACTACCGTGGCAGGGTGGCCCATCCTGCCAACACCTACTCCCTCTTGGCCTCATTGTCTAGAAGGAATAAGCAAACGCCAACTATTCACAATCGTGAACCAGGCACAGGCAGCAGGCACCTAATGGTCGGGACAAGAAATACGAACCTTCTAAAAGTCGCATTTTCAGACTGTGACTTAAAATCTGACTTTATCATGAAAGAGGGTTTTAACCTGCCATTCTTTGAAGTGTAAACATCATTTTCATATATGCTTCCAAGCTTAAATTATCACTTATTAGGTGTAATAAGGTAACACAGTGTTATCTCATAGGAGAGATAGGCCTTGCAATAGTGAAAAATTACTTTAGGATTTTTTCACTACCAGGACATGTGGAACCCAAATGTCCTACTTGTTATACAATACACCCAGACCTGTGAGCCTTGAGGGCCTAACTTGTGTGCCTTATATATATTAAAATGGAAAGTTCAGGCCTTGCAAATGGTTTATTTTGCCTTGTCAAAATGGTAGTTTGAAACAACACCACAGCTGCAGTGGCAAGCCTGAGCCATGTTTTAAAAACCTACTTAGGTGGGTGTCACAATATGTTCTGCAGTCCAACTAGTAGCATTTAATCGACAGTCCCTGGGTACATGGAGTACCATTTACTAGGGTCCTAGAAGTAAATTAAATGTGCCAATTAGGTGTGCCATTGTACCATGTTTTAGGGAGAAAGCACAAGCACCTTAGCACTGGTTAGCACTGGTAAAGTGCACAGAGTCCTATAACCAACAAAACAAATTCAACAAAACAGAGGGGCGAAGGCAAACATTTGGGGGACTACCATCAAAGGGTATCAGGTCTAACTGGTAGGTAGCTGTAAGACTATCTTAACTGATTAGTGACGTGAATTCTGCTTGACAAGTTGCTGAATTGCACGATTATTTCAGAGAAATTGTATGGGGTCTATTTCAATATGAGGGTGTGAAACAAAAATTGCATCAAAGAAATGATCAAGCCTGAGCATTGGGTTGGGAAATACCACTTCTAGAAAATGTGTCATGTCTAGTGCTCCTAGGCTGTCTTCTAAGTACTACCATAAGCTGAAATGTCTTACAAACTGTGTGGCATGATTAAAATAGGGTGGGAGCAAATAAAAGATCAGTTCCCTCATCCATGGGCATGGCTCTGAGCTATGTCTAGTAACTTTCCCAGCCACAATACATTGGTATGGATAGTCAAAAAAACTCTGATACATTGGGATGTGATAAGCAATAATTATGGCCCTCATTATGACTTTGGCGGTCTCAAAGCGAAACCGCCAAAGCCACTGGCCCCAGGAGACCACCAGTGCTGGCGGAACTAGGGCGGAAATCCAGCAGAAGCCATGCTGGCGGTCAGAGGCACCTTGGTGGTGCTCCGCACCGCCCAACCAGAAGGACTCCACCAGCCGTATTATGACAAATAATACGGCCTGGCTGTGTCCTGCTGGCAGGGCACTGCCGGCAGTAGCAGGGCCCCTTCCCTTTCCCTGCCGGACGAGCTCTTCCCTGGACAAGGTAAGTCGGGTGTCCGAAAGGAGTGGGGGGTGACACGGTGGTGGGTGTTGTGTGTTTGTGTGTGTTGTCCGCGTATGTATGAATTTGCGTGTGTTTGTGTGTGAATGCATCTGTGAGTGTTGTGGTGTATGCATGTGAGTGAATGCATGTATCAATGTTACAGTGAGTGCATATCTGCATGTCAGTGTGTATGCATGTGAGCATGTTAGTGTGTATGTCTCCCTGAATGCGTGTGAGTATGTGTGAGTGAATGCATGTATGGATGAGTGTTAATGAATGCCTGTATGGAAGTGGAGGTGAATGGGTGCATGAGTGTTGCGTGTAGGCGTGTGTGTGCATGTATGTGGGGAGGGAAGTGGAGGTGCTTTGACTCTGGGGAGGCGGAGGGGTCAGGTGATTGCTGTGGGGGTGGGGGAGCTGTCTACAGGTGACAGGGAAGGAATTATCTGTCACACTAGCCCTACCGCCATGGTTTTCGTGGCAGTGCTACCGCTGTGGAAACCATGGCTGTATGCCGGGTCATTATACTGCCGGCAGTCTTGTGTGGACCTCTGGGTCGGAGATGCACATTTCCGGCCCAGTGGTTCATACTGCAATGGTGGTATGAGTGGAGATGTGGCGAGTTGGCAGCGGCCTCCAGCCTGTTGGACGTGAGACTGCCACATTCACCCTGACGGTCAAAAGACCACCAGGGTCAAAAGAAGGGCCTCTGTCTTTTCTTTTTGCCATGGGACATCTTCTGTACAGCTGGATGTCACCCCTGGAGCTTTTGTATATGCTTTGAACCACTTGTCCTTAACAATAAAGAGGTATTGCAAGTCATTGCTTGTACTTAACTCTTTGGTAGCATTAGTAGCTTTCACTCGCTTCAATGTGTTAATCTGTGAGTCCTGTGGAAAAAAATATTTTGTATTCCAATACGTAGATGGTTGGCTGAATAGCTGGCCCAGTTGCCATTGTCCATGCCTGTCACTGAAAAGGGACTTCTTTACTGGCAGTCTCATCTGGCTCTCCTTGATCTTTGGTTATAGCAACATTCATCTACATAGTTATTGGGCCCTCAACCGGTAACAGATGTCAACTTATGCAGCTTTCTGAAGGTCTTTTCCTTCCTTTTTGGGGGAATGGTAGAATAGCCTGAACTTTATATAAACATTTAGGACCAGCCTTACTGTTTCTTCCTAAATAAAGTCTAGCATTGTGCTATATTTCATACATCTGGTGCTGGTGTGCTTTGTCAATACCATTGCTCATGCGTCACTGTAAGTGAAGCTAGTATCACAGGTCTGGCGTTCTGTGGAATTGAGGCCTTCAGGTTGCCTTAATGTTTGATTTTCAGGTGGTAGCAACAGGCTAGCATTGTTTGAAAGCCAGTTCGGGACAAGACAGGGTCAAAAATACTTCAAAAAGCTATTTCGGATCATGGTGACATGAGCACAGTCAATGCTAGCTAATCTCTGAACTTCCAAGCCTTCTTTCAAATACAAATTAAGCCAATCCACAGTTACATGACTAGCAGAGCTGGCAACCTGTTCCTGCACTGATCAGACTTGAAACAATGACTTGCCTACTTAAATAGCTCTTCACCTGGGGGCCTTACTATGAAGGCAAACAAATACACAGGAATTCCCTGTTTGCTCTTGATATGACCTGGAAGGTCAACATCTTCAACACTTCTACAAAGAATACCTTACCTCTCACTCAATAACTATTGTTCAAGGCAATAAAATATATACCATTGACATAATGTTATGATCAGTAGTGAAGTCAATCACCAGCGACGCACTTGTGCCACTGATGACAATCTGCAAAGGCTCCTTTACTAAAGGCATTTTCTTGATGCCCTCTAGATGCCTTCTAGATCTTACAAAAAATCACCTACTGAGTGAGGAAGCCCAACCATGATATCGCCAACCTCACAAATTACCACCAGATCAGTAGGAATCCCTTCATGTGCAACATCATCAAGAAGAAGTTGCCACAGAGCTTCTAAAGCAAATCAAGGCCAGTATCCGCTCATATGACTACAAGTCAGGATACAGGCTATAGTGCTGTAAAAAATAGTGATTTTCAAGGTTTTTGATGGCATCCACCTTTTGGCCAACAATAGCGACTCATGTCCCTCACCCTTGTCAACGTCTCGGCAGTTTCTAACATTGCTGACCACCATACCTTGCATATTATCAACGATACATGAATAATCATTAAAAACCCTGACCTATAATGGTCATTCTCCTACTTGAACAAGAGATACCACCTCAACGAATCATACTCATCAAAATGAGCATAAACTGTGTGTTTTGGTGTTTTGCTGTTCTGTGTGTTTTAATTGCACTGTTTTCAGTCCTAGACCTTCATGTGACAATCTAATGCATTCTTTGTGTATTGTGGGATTAAAAGAATTAGATTTACCTAATAACAATGATTTGCAGGCTAAAAGCCCAGTTCTGGAGCTAGTGATATAGAGTTAGATGGCCACCCTATCCCTAACGCACATTAGACTTTAATGGCAAAGCCTTATACGTTGCCATATTGTTCTATGATACGATTGATGTTTCCTGTCTTTCTGATCCCAAGTAATTTCTAGGAATACATGCGCTATCCTCTCACACACTTCCTCCTCGTTTTTGTGTTTGTGCCATATCCTATGTAATCAAAGGATACTGGGTGTGAGAGAACAGATATACGTGGAAAGCACCTATGTATCGGAGGGCTATTAAAATGTTGTCAACCCTGATTTTATAATTAGTAATTATCTTTACATTTACACTTAATTAAGTGTAAGTATTTTTAAATAGAGAAACGCATTTTGATACACAGTTAATTTCATTGACGTTTTCTGTTGTTTTAGACCCTTACCCTGATATCCCGTTGTCAGTATTGTCAGGAGTGGGCAAACGATAACGCTGTGATTTGTGCCTTTTACATTCCATTAGACTATGTACGGCAATGTTGGCTCCGTACATGTATTGCTTTGCAAAACTAGCTTCATTGATTTCCCATTTCTATAAATACCTTCACTAAGAAATTGAGCCTTCTGCTTGTAAATCAATAGCTATCTTCATTTTTCTATTTTAATTCAGCATGAATCTTAGGTTTGACAGAGTGAGAAATGTAGTCGTTGTGTTGCAGGAATGTATCAGCCACAAAAAGCTGACAATATGAGCAGGTGAAAAACTGTACACGCTGGCCAGGGCACACTGAAACCACCCCTCCTCCTGTTTTAATACTTGATTTTAATTCTTGCATATATATTTCAATTGTTTACACTTTCGGAATTAAATGTGCTGTCACGCGTGTTTTACTTTTACAAAAGCCCATTCGACTAACTATAAAATCACACTAATTTGTAGTCATTTGAAGGGCAAGGACCACCATCTTTTATACAATTACAATAATTTCAAAAGAATTGCGCCAAGGAACCACTTCAAAAGAATGATTCTTCGGTGCAGGTCGCCGTCCCTCAAAATCCAGATGAACACCAAACACAGGCTTGCCAGTGGAATTGTGTATAAAAGTCCATGTCGTAGGTAAAACGAACTAAAAGTGTCATTATCTTGACTTCACTTCTTGCTTGGCATTCTGGTACATGGTCCCTACAGATTAAGTGAAAATTTCCAACAGGTGTCTTATTTTAACAAAGTCTCACACAGGAAATGAGAAATAAAAGTCACTTTATTTTTAACTACCTTTAATTTATATGCAAATATTTGATTTGTAAAAGCAGCTGCTGCCATACCTCTGTAAGGAAGAGAGTTCCCGAGTTTATGTTGCTGGATCGCAGAATAAGGATGCTGGCCAAAGGCAATGGTGGCTGGATGGCTGGGGTCACGGCAAAGTGGCTGGGGGCACAAAACAAAAGAGACACAACTCACCCCCAAAAAATGTAGGTGCATCATTGCTGCCAGTTCACCACTCTTCTTGATCCCTAGCTGAAGGGGGAAACTCCCATCCTGTCCTCTGGCCAATCCTAACTCCGCTCTCATGCTGGTGGCAGCATGAGAGCAGCGTCTGGATTGGCCTGACCGCTCTCGATTTGCGCCTCCAGACTGGGAGTCTGTGGCTGCTGTCTCCAACCCGGCAACTCAGTGCCAGGTTGGAGACAGCTCCTCAGGGCTCATGTGTGATTGCCGTCCTGAGACGGCCAGCTAAACACACATGAGCACTGCGGGGCGTGCACCTACCACTCCCCCGGGTGCCTGTCATCCCCATGGCCATGCCCCCAAAAAGTAAAATGATAATAGTTTATTATCATTTTATTTTTCAAGTTTGCAGCTGCGTGTTGCTGGCGGGTGAGGGGGTGACGCTCCTCCGCCACAGCAGAGGAGCTGGTGCTAGCCAAAGGGGTTCACTCTCTAAAACCATTGTGGTTTGGAAAAATTCTGTCTTTTATTAGCATGCGTACTGCATTAATCCAAACTTCTGCAGAAGAAAAGTATGAGGGTTAAGGAGATGTCCCAAGCGATTTTCAGGGTCGAGCCTGAGAAAGCATGCGCCAGCACATGTGTCTCGCATGTGAAACACTGTTGTTAGCAATAAGGGTTTGAAGCCTGCCTGTTGTTTGCCATTTTTTGGCTTGCCTGGCACGCTTCTTTACAGCCTTGTAATTCATCACTGCAGGTCTAGTATAATTTCCATTCCTCTCTGGGAAGCACGGACCAAGCAGGGATTCAACTTAATAAGTGTTTAAGGTACTATTTTGTTCTTTTTAGCTTTTTGTGCCATGCAAACAGAATACTTGTGACAAAAAACCTGCCCAGCAGGTCAAACAAAATTGCAAAGATTTATTTTCTGTATTTGACTTTCTTGCATTTTGCCAAGACTTCTTTATTTTCACTTTGCACTCAAGTTTTCTTTTGTGTTTCCTTGTGGGCGCTATTCTCAAAAGATGAGGATTATTTTGTTCTAAATATTGCAAAGCGACATTGTCTCTCATGTGAAATTTCTGAAATGATGCTTTAACACATAATTGTGCAGTACACCCCAATCCACCCCACTCCAATTATCCCCACTCCCATCCACCATGATCCACCACATCTCACCCCCACTAACCCACTCCACTCGAGGCAATCCACCTCAGACCAATCAAATCCATCCTTCTCCAATTCTAACTACTCACGCCAATCCAATCTTTTGTAATGTACCACACTTCCATCGTCCCAACCCACCCCACTCCAATCTGTCCCATGCCAATTTGCCCCACTCCAATCCAAAACAATCTACCCCACTCCAATCCCAAAAATCTTCTCCTCAACTTCAATCTAAAACAATCTGCCCCACTCAAATCTGCCCCACTTCAATCCAAAAAAATCTTCCCCACTCCAATCCAAAACAATCTGCCCCACTTCAATCTGCCCACTCACATCCAAAACTATCTGCCCCACTCAATCTGCCCCCACTCCATTCCAAAACAATCTGCCCCACTCCAATCCAAAACAATCTGCCCCACTCCAATCTAAAACAATCTGCCCCACTCAAATCAGCCTCACTTCAATCCAAAACAATCTTCCCCATTTCAATCAAAAACAATCTGTCCCACTCCAATCCAACAGTCCACCCCACTCTAATCTGCCCCACTCCAATCTGAAACAATCAGCCCTACTCCAGTCCAAAACAATCTGCCCCACTTCAATCTACTACACTCTAATCCGCCCCACTACAATCTGCCCCATTCCAATCCAAAACAATTTGCCCACTATAACCTGCCCCACTCCAATCTGCTCCACTCTACTCCAATCCATCCCAATCCAATGTGCCCCACTCCAGTCTAAAGCAATCTGCCACACTCCAATCTTCCCCACTCCAATACACCCTATTCCAATCCAAAACAATCTGCCCCACTCTAATTTTCCCCACACCAATCTGCCCCACTCCAATCCAAAACAATGTGCACCAGTCCAATCTACCCCACTCCAATCCACAATATCTGCAACACTTTAATCTTCTCATCTCCAATCTGCCCCACTCCCATCCACCCCACTCTGAGCCAGTCCACCTCACCCCAATCCACCCTACTCCAATCCACCTTAAACCTCCCCACACCAATCCATACCACCCCAATCCAATCTACCCCACTCCAATTCAATTCACCTCACCCCAATCCAGTCCACACCCTCCCTCTCTAACATACCCCACTCCAATCAAATGCACCACAATCCGCCCCACTCAAACCCAAAACAATCTACCCCACTCCAATCCACCCCACCCACCCTACTCTAATCTACCCCACCCCAATACAATGCACCTCAATCCAATCTTCCCCACCCAAATCCAGTTCACCCCACCCCAATCCAAGCCACCTAGGTCCTATTCACCCCACTTTTACAGTCCACCTCACTCCAGTCCAATCCACCCCACTACAATCCAACCTACTCTACTCCAACCCACACCAATTCAATCGACCACACTCCAATTCATCCCACTCCACCCCACTGCACCCCACTCCTTTCCACCTCACTCCATTCCACCCCACTCCAATCCAATCCACCACACTCAATCCATTTCACCCCACTCCAATCCACCCCACCTCAATGCAGTCCACTCCACTTCACTCCAATACAGTCCACCAAATACAACCCACCCCACACGATCCCAAACCAATCCACCCCACTCCACACCACTCCAGTCCACCCAACCTCAATCCAATCCACTCCACCCCACCACATTTCAATCCACTCACTCCAGCCTAATCCATTGAATCCGGTCCACCCCACTCCAATCCACCCTACTCCAGTCTACCCCACTCCAATCCAATCCATCCCACTGCAGTCCAGTCCGTCACACTCTAGTCCAATCCACACCACTCCAATCCACCCCACTCTAATTCACCCCCCTGTCCAGACCAATCCACCACCTTCAGTCCAGTCTAATCCACCCCACTTCACTCTAATTCACCCCACTCTAAACCACCTTACTCTAATCCAATCCACTCCACCACAAATCCAGCCCACCCCGCCCCAGTCCTATCACACCAATCCAGTCCACACAACCCAAACCAATCTAGTTCACCACACTCCAATCTACTCCAATCCAATCCACCTCACCCCATTTCAATCCGCCCCACTCCAACCCAATCCACCCCATCCATTACCCCACTCCAATCCACTCCACTCTACGCAATTCAGCCCACTCTATCCCAATTAAATCCACCTCAATCTACTCCAATCCACTCCTGTACCTCAATCCATTCCACCTCACTCTGCACCAGTCCACTTGGTCCAGTCAATTTGGAGGTATCCACCCTCAAAAACCTTGTTTTTCCCCTCAGACAAGGCTGTGCCAACAACACACGGTGTGCAAGGAAATTGTCTAACAGAAATCGTGTTTTACTGAGAATTTGCGCCAACTACATAAAATGTTAAACTTTATGAAGTTTAAAAGTTGTTTACTGCAGTTCACTGTTGGAAATAAAACGTTACTCATCCATAGTTAGTGGTATATTTGGAATCTCTTTGCCACATCCAATAGTTTAGGTTTTTCCTATTTATTTTTTGTTCTCCGTGTCTCTATAGACAGCAACCAGTCTATTAGAAATCAGGCTTGGTGCTGCTTTAATAGGAACAGTCTAACTAGAACACCAGGCCATGTCTGCTTTGAGTAGGAACACAAGCAACCACATATCAGTTTCAACCTTGTTGGACCTTATCAGTGAAAAGTATACCTTTCTAGAGTATATTCACTATAAGAAAGTTCTATGCTTAAAAAGTTGAAAAAAATCACAATTTTAAGAGTGTGGATAACTGACAACGTGTAGTAGTAATAATCTAGCCTTGTCTATATTCACTATAATAAAGCTATGCTCAAAACATTGAAAGAATCACAATTTCAATAGTGTGGATAACTGACATGTAGTATGTAGTATTACCATACACCTCTCTATACTCACTATAAAAAAGTTCATTGATGAAAAAACTTTGAAAGAATCACAGTTTCAAGAGTGTTGATAACCAACAACATGCAGTAGCAATACTCTAGACTTGCCTATTCTCACTATAGGGAAGCTAGGGTTACCTCTAAATGATTTAAAGATAACAGGTATCTAAGTGTCCCGAGTGCTCTACAGTTTGCTAATCATTTGCTAGAAGTAATGGGCGAGATGAACTAAAAGCTGTTTGCAAAATGCTGGTTGCAGATTGTGACCAGTATTTTGCGACCAGAAAAAAGTGTATAAACTGGCCTATGTACTAATAGGCCAATACCTAAATTTTTCAAATCACAGTGTGTCGTAATATGTATGTTAATGAGGTAGGTTGCCCACCAAGCTTGTTTTAAATGCGGAAAATTTTAATAAAGGGAGATGGGGTTGCGTTGATCAAATGTTTACTTATTTAAATGTTTGTTTGGGAGCTGATAGCCGCTTCCTGGACCACTGCCTACTCACCAGCAATTTTTCTTTTATCCACAGATTGGAAGGAGTTACTTGTATGAATAGGCTGCCACCCCAACTCAGGAATCAGTAACTGTCTAAATTGTAGTCCAGTGATTGGTTTATCCATGATTGACATATTTGATTTACTAGTAAGTCCCTAGTACAGTGCACGGTGTGTGCCCACGGCCTGTAATCCAAATGTTACTACTGGGCCTGCAGCGCTGATTGTGCCACCCACATGAGTAGCCATGCAAACAAGTCTCAGGCCTTCCACTGTAGTGTCTGTGTGTGCAGTTTTAAAGTGACATTTTGGCCTTGCAAGTGCACCCACTTGCCAGGCTTAAACACTCCCTTTTACTACATATAAGTCACCCCTAAAGTAGATCCTAGGCAGCCCCATGGGCAGGGTGTAGTGTATTTAAAGTAAGGCATATATTGGTGTGCTTTACATGCCCTGATAGTGAAATGATGTTAAACTTGTTTTTCACTATTGCAAGGCCTATCTCTCTCATAGGAAAAATGGGGATTACCCTGAAAAAAGGTTTTAAGTGTACTTTCTCATTGGGAGTAGATAAGATATTGAGTTTGGGGTCTCTGAACTCACCTTTTAAAAGTATGTATTTTGGTGAGGTCGGTTTTTGAACTATGAGATTGAAAATGCCACTTTTAGAAAGTGTTAACACAACTCAGGGCAACCTAATATTCCCCCAGGAAGTGGGCATAAATCTATCTCAAACAATTGCTTCTAGCGGACTTAGTCTCACATTATTCATAAATAATCACAATGGTCTCAAGGGATCCAAACACAAATGAAAAAAACATACATCAACAAGTACTAGTCATCAATAGAGTATATTAGAAAATCAATGTAGTTCAAATATACATAAATACACGTAAACATGTTTTTTGGCATCAACACTGTGTACCCTCCTGCCTGAATCACAATCCAAATGATATCCAAAATTCAGGATAGAGAAGTATAGCACCTCTTGACTTTAACCATATGCAAACAAACTACACTCATCATCAGTTCCTGACGTTTTCACAAAGTATATTAATAACGTGTCATTGTTGACGTTTCAGCTTTAACTGGCCATCACGGGTCCATCAGACCATCTTCTGGACTCAGTGTTGATTAAAACAAATCTATTCACACAATAAACATAAGAAATAATGTAAAACACATAGGGCCTGATTTATGAAAAGGTAGCGCTGCCTTTGCATCATTTTTTGATGCAAAAACTCAGTAAACTTACAAAATATATCGATATTTTGTAAGTTTGCGCCACTTTTGCATCAAAAAATTATGCCAAGGCAATGCTAACTTTTCATAAATGAGGCCCATAATATATATAGTATATGCAATGATTCTCCTACACCGAATGTGTACCGCCTGCTCAGACCGAGGACAACAACAGTGCCAACACGAAAATACGGTGTGAAAACTAAACCAAAAATGTCATACAGAAGCGGATACAATTCCGTAATCCATACTCTACAGTTTACAAATACACATAAGCAGATTTTCCAAGTTACTAACCAACTACAGGTATTAGGTCATAATTGTTTTCAGTTACTAAGTAGCGCCTTGTCCACAATACTTAGACGTCAAAGAAATCCTAAATAAACCCAAAAAAATACAAACGACAAACTTCAGCAAGTTCTTCGTCCATAATATAGTTTGTCCAATCTACTTATTTATGCCTTATCCGCATTACTGAAGCATTAAACAAATCCTAAATGAGTCGCGGAAACGACAAATTTCAGCAGATTATTTTACACCACTCCTTAGGTTAGTTAGAACACCTGGAGAAACACGACCACCAACGTCAGTCTCAGCATCTTTGCTCCAAGTTCTGCTAATCAGTAGCAATCAGATGCTCAGAAAAGCATCTGAAAAATTGCACGTGTCACATGATCATTTATCAAAAGCGCAGAAGCCATATTGGACCATCTTTGTGCCCAGAGTCATCTGGTTAAATTACGCGTGTGTTCCTTGATGATATTGATGCTCCCAGCTGCACCTGTTCACTTATCCTGTACTGTCCTGCGGACTGCCTGAAGAGACTGAGAGACTCAGTGGGATTTTGTTTTGTTGTTTGGTCATTCCCACAGGTTGAACTCGTTAGTTTTTTTAATAAAGTTTGGGAAGCATGCAGTGTCCTGTTGAGCACTTCTCTATACTCAGCCACTCCCCCAACACCCATCCAACATAGGTGTCAGGAGTGACATAGCGCCTGCAAATAAAAAGGGCTGGGCGCAAGTGCCCTGTGCCAGTTGTATGTACCATATATATGTGTCCGTGTCGTCCTTGCCTCTGCATGCGGGCCTAGGGCCCAAAACATTACAGTAGCATATGATGGACATAAATAAATCTATGGGCTATCATTGTTTTAATTATCTATGCTTTTTCACTGAATGACGTCAAGTTTCTCCTGACTTATCAGGGGATTTACATTGTTTGGTAACATGTCGACAAGGCCTATAGCAATTATTATTCCTAAATATCAGACCCATTTAAACTTGTATCTCTCTCAGTCCTCTGCAATCATACATCTAGACACTGGAAGTGTTTTGCACTTTGTCCAGCTTATCCTGCATCCATAAAAGAAGGCGTCTATCCTTGACACGAGAGTTGTCAATGACGAATTTGGTTTTATCATCGGTGTACAATAGACTCTTCACTTCCCCACAAGCATCCGAATTACCTCAATATCAGAGTTTTTCATATGGCTGTCGCCAATGCTTATAGTATCAATTAAAACATCAGTGACAAACAAAGGTACACTGAAGTGTGTTTTTCTAAATGGAAAATGTTTCTGAAATGAAACCCCCACCGGTAATGTGGGCTGTGGGATTAATATACGGACACTTAACTCCATAAGGGATTGGCCCCCAAGCTCTATTTTTCCAACATCTGAAAAAGATAGGTCCTCTCCGTTCAGTTGAAGTCTGTGTCTGCATCAAACTATTATTGGGTAATGCTAATGTCTCGAATTGCACTGTAACCATGAAAGAGTTCAGACGTGGTGTTTATAGTTCCTGCTAGGAACGAATCCAGCCTGAAATTCATGGATTAGAGTTTGGATGGCCCTCCTTAATCTGAATGTCAAAATCTTTGCCAAGATCCACATACCAACATTTATCAGTGATATTGGTCAGCAGTTTGGCAGAGCATATGGTGTTTATCAAGTGTTGGGATCACAGTTATTGTTCCTTTGTAAATTAATGGAATAACTTTATGGACTCTGCTTCTGTAAAAGCTGCATGAAGTAATTTTGCCACTGATGCACATCCTATTTTATAAAATTCACCCAGGTACTCTCAGGTGATTAATTGTTGGGTATGTCCACTATGGCATTTGACCCCCACCAGGGTAATTTTCCCTCTTGTAACTGCTTACCTGCTGCAGAAAGTGTGGGGATTTTATATTTAACAAAGAACTCCTTCTAAGTGTCCCTGTTTTCAACGCGTTTTTTATGATTGATATAAATGTTGTAGAAGGTTTGCAAATGTATGTACAATGTGCTATAGATTAAGGGTGGTTGGTAAGCTCTGCTCCACTGGCGGAGCCAACAGAGTTTTTGGCACTCTGCTTGGAGCACAGAGATAGGCCAGAAACTCCACTAGCACTCAACACCAGGTTAGAAAAATAGCCAATATTTATCTCAGTAAAACAAGACCAGAATGACAAAAATCCAGCATACATAAACAAAGATACAAGTTTTCACAGATTAAATTTCAATATAGCGCTTAGAAACACAATAGCTTGGGCTATCATGACGTCGTTGATGGAGTTGTTCCCAACAATCCGACGCCACTCACGAGGATGGCGGCACCGGTCACGGAGTTGCACGGACCACTAGGAACAGTAGCTTTGGTAAACAAGGAAACAAGCTGGCGCATGAAGTCAGGGAGGGGAGGCATCGCTGCATGTGGTGTGGCGTTGGTTCTTTACTGCAGAGCAGAGGGTGTGATGCAGCATTGGTGCAAGGCATCGGTCCCTGATGATCCGGGGGGATTGATGAATCCGGCGAGTCAAGATGCGTTGAGCAACCTCATGAGGTCACAGTCACGCCACTGGGTTGCAGGTGCCAAGGCGAAGTCGAGTGTCATTGATGTCGGTGACACAGCACTCGGGACTAATGAAGTGGTGGGACATCAGCGGGCTGCAGCAGCCTCAGGCCTGCAATGGCAGTCGTGGTCATCGCACATTCCAGTGGGGACCACAGCACTGAGTGCAGGCGGCGTTGCGGAGTTGGGCAGCGGCGTCGGTCCTGAGTCGTCGGGAGTGGTTGCACCTGGTTCTCCTTGTTTTTAGGTTAGCTTTGACTCTAAGTGCCCAGAAATGGAAATAGGACCCCCGGGACTGTTAGGGTCCACGGTGTCTGAACCCAGAGGCTGGTGGGTGAAGTCTTTGATGTCCCTGAGATTTCTTTACATGAGGCAAGCTCAGCCCAAGCCCTTGGAGAAACTTTACAAGCAGAATACACAGAAAGTTCCAATCTTTGTCATCGTTAAGGCAGAAGTGGCAGCTGAAGGCCAACCCAGCAAAGCACACACATCGAAGGGGCAGTACTCCTCCTCCAGCTCTTCTTCTTGGCAGAGGTTCCTCTTGATCCAGAAGTTTTCTAATATCTGGGGTTGTGGGTTCACTACTTATACTCATTTCTGCCTTTGAAGTAGGGAAACTTCAAAGGAAAGTCTCTGCTGTTCACAAGATCCTGCCTTGCCCAGGCCTTGCCCCAGACAAGGAGGTTGGAGACTGCATTGTGTGAGGACAGGCACAGCCCTTTCAGGTGCAGGTGTTAGCTCCTTCCTCCCAACTCTAGCCCAGGAAGACTCATCAGGATATAATGCCTTAGTGTCCGTATGACCCAGACGTGGATTCCGCAGGAAGGCAGAAGCACAGAATGGTTAAGCAAGAAAATGCCCTCTTTCTAAAAGTGGCATTTTCAAACAAAAATCTAAAAAAACAACTCTATCAAAAGATGCATTTTTAAATTGTGAGTTCAGAGATTTCAAACTCCAATCTCTATCTGCTCCCAATGAAACTGCACTTAAAAGATATTTAAAGGCAGTCCCCATGTTAACCTATGGGAGAGATCGGCCTTGCAATAGTGAAATCCGAATTTGGCAGTATTTTACTATCAGGACATGAAAATCACACCAGTACATGTCCCACCTTTTACATACACTGCACCCTGCCCATGGGGCTACCTAGGGCCTACCTTAGAAGTGACCTACATGTAGTAAAAGGGAAAGTTTGGGACTGGCAAGTGGGTACACTTGCCAGGTCGAATTGGCAGTGCAAGACTGCACACATAGGCATTGCAGTGACAGGTCTGAGACATGTTTACAGGGATACTCTTATGGGTGGCACACTCAGTGCTGCAGGCCTGCTAGTAGCATTTAATTTACAGGCCCTGGACACCTCTAGTGCACTTTACTAGGAACTTACTAGTAAATCAAATATGCCAATCAAAGATAATTGATCATAATCACAATTTATACAGGGAGCACTTGCACTTTAACACTGGTCAACAATAGTAAAGTGCTCAGAGCACCAAAAAGTCCAGCACACAGTCAAAAATAAAGGAAGCAGAGGTAAAAAAAACAGGGGAAGCCACGCCAAGGATACAAGGTCTAACAATGGCCGACTGGACTTTTCAGGAAAAGAGTTCATGCAGCTTGTTGTGGTCCTGTAGTTTAACAGGAGGTCATCCAACTGACCCTTGGAGTGCACTTCTTTTGTCTTGGTCCTGCCATTCAGATCTTTTCACAGGTCCCAAACAGCCGGAGCAGTCTTTCTTCTGTCCTTCCATGGGTCCAGAGTGTTCTGAAGAAGGTACTGAGGGATGCCACATTCATGCCTGGCACTAGACTGTGGGTAGGGGTGACTCAAATAAAATGTTCCCTTGGGTAACCCTACTCATTTTTTAAACAGTATCTGCATGCCTCACTGTAAGCAATCCTGCAGTGCCCCTCTCTTCCTAAATCCAAGATATTGAAGCCCTTCTCCCGTTGGCAGTGCATTTGCACCCACCCCAGAGGTGTGGCTAATAAAATGAGCAACTCCTCCTCTCTGGTCACTTTAACCCAGTTGTGGGGTTAGCTCCCTTCTAACTGGGTTTTGCTCATGCCTGGCTGGGGGATGAAGGAACAGAGACTGTCCGGTTGTCATCTGCCTGTGACAGGCAAGGCCCCTTTGAAGTTAATTAGGTCCCAGGGAACTGTCCAAATGATCATCTGCTGGACAAAAATAAATACTGCCACACACCCAGGCCTTTGTCTCATATCTGTGAGCAGTTTCACCCCTCATTAAGGTCTTGAACACTCAGAAGGCCACAGATAGAAGCTAAAGCAAATGAGCATCCAGAAGCTTTAGGGAAAAGGTAACTTCCTAAAAGTACATTTTTGTTACTATTTTTTAAAAATCATCTTACTTGAGCAGTAAATTCGATTTTAAGAAACATTACAAAGAGTCCAATAATGACATTTCTACTGTTTCATTGTTGAAGATTGCATTATGACTTTTAATAGTGCATCGAAGTGTTTCTTATGGATCAGCCAGCCTTGTTACAGTGACCATATCTTTTAGGTGTCATTCACTGTAAGGACATGTTTAATATTATTTTTTTACATGTCCTACTCTCAAATATTAGGCACCCTTCATTATGATCTATACAGGCTACTTAACAATGACTTATTAATATTTAAAAGGGAGGTATAGACCTGTTAAAAGGGTTTATTTTGACAGGTCAAATTACAGTTTTTAAATTGCCACAGTCAGGCTACAATGGCATCCCTGAATCCATGTTTACACTGTTATTGTAGTGAATGGCTCACTAGGTGATACAATTCACTAGTGACATTTAACATACAGGCAATGGGTAGAGTTTTTACCATATATTAGGGAATTATAGGCAAGTTAAATGTGCCATTACGGGGTTAAGCACATTTGACATGTTTTAGGGGGCGGAGCACATGCACTTGGGACCTGGTTAGCAGAGTCCCAGTGCACAGAACTGAACAGCAGCATCAGTCCACAAAAATGGGTTGATAATGCAAACAGAGGCACTTTTCTATGAAGAACGTCCTCTCAATGGTGGAATTCTCTCACTGAAAATGGTGGGCCCTACTTCCACTCAAAGGGTCCAACAAACTCCCAGAGCTCATATGTGTGTATGCATCATTTAGTGGTGCTCTAAGAGGATTGGCAAAGTGATTAATGATGATTAGTGAGGCATAGTATTAGAAGTATGTATAAGTTGAAAGTTGAAAAGGCAACCATGTTTCGCTAGACCTTGCATGATCAATAGGTGAAATCGGTCTCGACCTCACGGTTGTATATCTTGTGTCTTCTCCCTAATAGGAATTTTCTGAATAGTCACTTCCATATTTGTGCATATTATGCAGTCTTAGAGTCCAGAGAATTTCAGCTTTTAGGTGGGATTTGGATTTGTCTTTGTGTTATGCAGTGAGTTTACTATATGTTATAGTACAGACGTTCTATACACAACTGTTTGGATTCCGGTTCAGCTGTGCTAAAGCTGAGAGTGCTGCATGCGGGCTGGTTGGAAAGTGGTGTGAGCTATTTGGAGGCAGTACCTCCATGTCAAAGAGGCCCCTCACTTCCAAGTATCTTTCCAGCTCCTCAGAATCGAAGAACTTCAAGGTTTTTCCTTCCATGGTGATCATGATTGGCACGTTTAGGAAGTTGTACTTTATATTCTTCTGTTTAAACTCAGGTCAAAGGGTTCACATTTTTTTTCCACTTCAGATTTGTGTCTGTATAGAACTCCAGCATGATAAGTATCTTGTGGTCTTCTAAATCAAATGGTTCATACTTGTCTTTTGCAAAGGTCACCTGTCTAACTTGCAAATGAAGTGAGAAATAGACAATGGTGGTCATGTGGCAGTGTGTCCTATTGGTAGGGAGTGGTTGTTGAAACTGCAACTGTGGGGAGAACTCAATGGCCCAGATATAGGAGCCATTCCAACTCCACATTAGTGTCATTTTTTATGCTAATGTGGCGTTGGAAGTCCAAAACCGCCATGCCATATTTATAAAGTTGTGCAATTCTTGCATTGTACCACTTTGTAACCCCTGCGCCAGGCACACTGTATGCAAGGGGGGGCGTTCCGACGCTAAGAGATGTAAGAGATTTCTTTGTGGCATTTTTATGGACATTTTTAATGCCTGCTAAGAGAATGCATTAAAAAGAGGCTCCCATTGTTTTCAATGAGCCTCTGGGTGCTTTGCAGGATTAGCGTCAACAATTTTTTTGATGGTAACTCTGCAAGGGGCTGGACTAACGTAACAAATTATGATGCTAGCTCTCCTGACTACCGCCATAGTGCGCCGTATCTTAGATACGGCGCACACATGGTGATGCTAGGGGGATGCTAAGGGGTGCAAGGAGAGTGGACTGCACTAGGTGCAGCACCACTTTTCATAAATCTGCCCCTATATTTAAAAGGTGGGGATACATTTACAAAGAGAATCTTCATTGTGTCTTTTTCAATCCCTCCAGGAAATCCATGAAAGCAGACATTGTCTCATCTTGATCTATCTTACAGATTCTTGATTTTGTTGCAAGGATGCCAAAGTTCTTGCACCCAGTCTGGGATGTTACCATGGGAGAACTCTAGACTGTCAATGAATGATCAATATGTTGTTGGAAAGTTGTGCTGTCTGACCTCATTGAACATTTCGTCCGATATGTTTCTCAGCTTGGTTTCAAGTTCAGTTACTTTGGAACCCACCAATGGGATCTCTTCCTCTAGTCTCTCAAGAGTAGTGTTTGTTTCTTTAGGGGATTACACTGCATGCCAGGGAACGTATTCCCCATTATTGCCACAAAAAAGATGCTTTCTTGTGGCACTATTGTTAGCCGTAGTGCCTTGTAAGGACACTCGTTGGCATCCCCTTTTCACAACCATGAATAGGCAATGGCCAGTGCTCATGGACCATTCGATCAAAAGAGTTCTCTTCAATAGCATATCAGCACAAGTTGTGCAAAGGGCCTGTACTGCCATTTGATAAAGTTTGTTTTGACCAATGACTTTGTGTTTCACCACTGCGCATATTAGTTGCTCAATGTTCACCAGTAGCACATGGTATGTTTTGTTCAGTTGAGCCGCCTATGGGCTTTGACATGGCATTAGCCATTACTTTCTGTATTCTGCCTATTGGCTTTGACATGCTGTATCCAGTCTAGCCGCCTATTGGCTTTGACATTGCATGCCTATTGACCTTGACATGATGTATTCAGTTTAGCTGCCTATTGACTTTGACATGCTATTAGATATTCTGCCTATTGGCTTTGACATGATATCATATATTACATTTTGTATTCAGCTCCGCTGCCTATTGGCTTTGACATGATATTGTATATTGCATTTTGTATTCAGCTTGGCTGCCTATTGGCTTTGACATGATATTATACATTACATTTTGTATTCAGCTCAGCTGCCTATTGGCTTTGACATGATATTATACATTGCATTTTGTATTCAGCTCAGCTGCCTATGGGCTTTGACATGATATAAGACATTGCATTTTGTATTCAGCTTAGATGCCTATTGGCTTTGACATGACACTAGACATTGCATTTGATATTTAGGTTAGCTGCCTATTGCCTTTAACATGACATTGCATTTGATATTTAGGTTAGCTGCCTATTGCCTTTAACGTGGAGTTAGACATTGCAGTTGAGAATCCAAGCTGTATTTTTCCAAGCTGTGTTTTTGCACCAGATGAACCAAGATGTTTTGCTCTCACAGTAGACTAGACCTGATAAGAGAGGGTACATGGGTGTTGTTTTTCTCTCTGCTTGAGCTTGGGAACAGGAGTAGTCTTGGAGACCTGGCCAGTCTCCAAAAGGCTTGCTCAGTTTCCCAGGTCTGAGAGGAGGGGGCACACCTTTGTAACGAATGTAACAGGCTGCAGAGGGTCAGATTCGAATCTGCCGGACCTCATGCTGGAGCTTGGCGCCAGCTGCCAGCATCCCGTGTGGGTAGATGAAACTCTTTCTCGCGGCTGACAGGGGTCATCAGCTTGCAGACCTTAGAAAGATGTAGCTGTAAATAGTTCCTACACGGTGAAGTATTTGTTTTGCTTTGCATTCAATATCTTATAAATATAACCTGCTGTGTATATTGCAAACTGATATATTTTGTTTGATTAACGCGGACTGGAAAGCTACTAATTCGTCATTCATATAACAACAATAAAAATCTTCTTTGACCTCAGAAGTGCATTTCTGTTGTGTTATGTTAGTGCTTAGAAACTAAATAAGAGGAAAGCACTACAATTGGTACCAGGAGTGGGGTCGGTTATTAAGAGGTGATTAAGAAGGGGTTTGACGAGTTAGTAGATTTCTAAGTGCACACTTTAAAAGTGTAATTGTTTTTGTTGTTTGGAGAATTACAGAAATTGTTTTTTTGTTGTTTGGAGAATTACAGAAATTGTTCTGTTTGGAGAATCACAGTAGCACGGCAGACCATGTCTGAGACATGTGTTGATAAACTGCCTGATGGTGCTAAGAAAAACTGTGAATTGTTTTCTGTTTGGGGAATTACAGAAGAAAATGCATGTGTAGCTAAAATGCCTGATGTAGAAAACGTGTGTTTTGGAAGTAATGATGACAGAAAGGTCTGGATACCTTTATCTGCTTACAGAGAAATGCAGGAGAAATGTAGGAAGTTGGAACATGAAAATAGGAATTTACGTGAGCAAATTAGCCCGACTGAAAGTTATAAAAAGGCTGTTTTTGAAGAATCTTTCTTGTCCCATTCCAGTAATGAGGGGGTTAAGACAGCTCCGAGCTGCACTGAGTTTCCGTGTGAGCCAGGGTTTTTGGCAGACAAAATGCATTCCTTAACTGATAACAGGGATGAGAGAGACCAGAATGTGATTTACGAGTTACCATTGCAAAATGCACAAGTAAAACGAAAAGAAAGAGCCGACTTTCATTAGCTTGTTTGATTTTTGGAAAAAGAATAGCTCTTATTTGAGTGAAATCCTAACACTTTTGTATATGGTCACTGTGAAAAATAATATGCAGCTGCGCGCGTGTGATTTGGCAAATGAAATAATGCAGACTTTAAGTTTTTGCGCAGTGCAAGAAGGAAATACTTATGTACATGTAATTCAAGAACAAGGGAAGAAAATAGTGCCCCTAGCTAGAATCATACAATGGATCTGGTACTTGCAAGACAGGGCTAGAGTACCACAGGTAAAAGAGTTACCAATGAAGTTGAATGCACCATTTGAATTCGTGTCCACTGAAGATAAAAAGCATGTTTGTTTTACTAATGATTCATTGACTGAAATGTTGCTTTCTGGCACAGTAGAAGGAACAGCGTTGTATAATGTGTGTCAGATTTTAAAGCAAGAGCTACGTGAGATGTGTCATTTTTATGCTGATTTTTGGTTCATTGCTAATGTTTTAGCACCTAACTGGTTCAATTACCTTGCAGATGTTAATGAGAAAAATTCAAAGAGAGAAGTGTACACCCAGAATTCTGCCTTAGTGGGGATGGCTAAGTGGGTGCCCCAGAAATGTGAACAGCTGAGAGAAAAAGCCACTTACAGGTGGGCAGAGATGAGAGAGATGCACATTCCCCTAGATTTGATAAAAACTGTGCAGCACGCACAAAAGCAATCTGTCATGCAAGCAGTCACAGAGCAGTTGGGGAGAGGAAAGTTACCAGGACAGAAATGGCAAATTGATCAGGTTTTAGGGAAAGTGATTGCTGCAAATTACCAAGGAAAAATCGAAATTATGCTGATACCTAGAAAAGAATCTGATTCATTCATACAAATTGGAGACAGAATGGCCCAAATTGGCAAAAATGCAGTGAATGGAGGTTTGTTAAAGAAGAAGTCTGCCCCAGCCCTTCTGACAGTGCAAGAAAAGGGAAGCTGTGGCGCAGCAGATAAAAACCTCAGTACTGATGTGTGGGCTGAAGCCCCAAGTGATCCTCCAGAACCTGCAGAAAATATAACAAAGGGCCCCAAAAACGTCCTGCTGATTATAAAACAGGGAAAGAAAGAGGAAGGGTGCAGTTTAAATGAAAAATGTTATTTGCAAGAAAAGTCATACTTGTTTCTTTTGCAGATCCTACCACGTTTCGCCACTGTCCCTGAGTGCGCTGTGTGGACCCCCTTCCGGTGTGTGCGTGTGGGGTCGGGGAAGGGACCGAATCCCCAACCTGAACCTGGCTGAGTAAAGTGCCAGCACCATGGATCCATTTTGCGCAAACTGCGCCTTCAGTTCAAGTTCAACTTGTTTGCTGTGTTTTTTTTTTTTTTTCCCTCTCGTATGGAACTCTGACTTTTGCTTACCTTCCAGAAAACCTTTCAGGTGGACCGTGCACCTTTACATGAGCAGAACTCATGCCACATCAAATTGCTAACACTATTGAATTAGAGACTCATTCAGAGTATAAAAATTGCCCAGTCTTTTCTATGTAGATGTATCTGATGTGAAAGGTTATGAAATCAATGTGTTAATTCACTTCTATTGCTTTACAGGGATTGTTTTGATCATTCAAATCTGATTGGCTGATAATGTTTTTTTTTTTTGTGCTGATGTTTTTTTTTTTGTTTGAAACAAGAGATATGTGAAACAAAAATTCATTGGTCAAAGGGCGGAATGTACTGCCATTTGATAAAGTTTGTTTTGACCAATGACTTTGTGTTTCACCACTGCGCATATTAGTTGCTCAATGTTCACCAGTAGCACATGGTATGTTTTGTTCAGTTGAGCCGCCTATGGGCTTTGACATGGCATTAGCCATTACTTTCTGTATTCAGTTTAGCCGCCTATGGGCTTTGACATTGCATTAGTCATTACATTCTGTATTCTGCCTATTGGCTTTGACATGGCATTAGCCATTACTTTCTGTATTCAGTTGAGCCGCCTATTGGCTTTGACATTGCATTAGCCATTACATTCTGTATTCTGCCTATTGGCTTTGACATGCTGTATCCAGTCTAGCCGCCTATTGGCTTTGACATTGCATGCCTATTGACCTTGACATGATGTATTCAGTTTAGCTGCCTATTGACTTTGACATGCTATTAGATATTCTGCCTATTGGCTTTGACATGATATCATATATTGCATTTTGTATTCAGCTCCGCTGCCTATTGGCTTTGACATGATATTGTATATTGCATTTTGTATTCAGCTTGGCTGCCTATTGGCTTTGACATGATATTATACATTACATTTTGTATTCAGCTCAGCTGCCTATTGGCTTTGACATGATATTATACATTGCATTTTGTATTCAGCTCAGCTGCCTATGGGCTTTGACATGATATAAGACATTGCATTTTGTATTCAGCTTAGATGCCTATTGGCTTTGACATGACACTAGACATTGCATTTGATATTTAGGTTAGCTGCCTATTGCCTTTAACATGACATTGCATTTGATATTTAGGTTAGCTGCCTATTGCCTTTAACGTGGATTAGACATTGCAGTTGAGAATCCAAGCTGTATTTTTCCAAGCTGTGTTTTTGCACCAGATGAACCAAGATGTTTTGCTCTCACAGTAGACTAGACCTGATAAGAGAGGGTACATGGGTGTTGTTTTTCTCTCTGCTTGAGCTTGGGAACAGGAGTAGTCTTGGAGACCTGGCCAGTCTCCAAAAGGCTTGCTCAGTTTCCCAGGTCTGAGAGGAGGGGGCACACCTTTGTAACGAATGTAACAGGCTGCAGAGGGTCAGATTCGAATCTGCCGGACCTCGTGCTGGAGCTTGGCGCCAGCTGCCAGCATCCCGTGTGGGTAGATGAAACTCTTTCTCGCGGCTGACAGGGGTCATCAGCTTGCAGACCTTAGAAAGATGTAGCTGTAAATAGTTCCTACACGGTGAAGTATTTGTTTTGCTTTGCATTCAATATCTTATAAATATAACCTGCTGTGTATATTGCAAACTGATATATTTTGTTTGATTAACGCAGACTGGAAAGCTACTAATTCGTCATTCATATTACAACAATAAAAATCTTCTTTGACCTCAGAAGTGCATTTCTGTTGTGTTATGTTAGTGCTTAGAAACTAAATAAGAGGAAAGCACTACAGGGCCCCAAATCAAAGGATATAGAGCTTTGGTGGTGGTGTTTTTTCCTCTCTTTAGGGCAAACTGTTTTATGGAAGATGGTCTTAAGATCCAGCCAAAGACCTGTCACCAACAATATTATCCTTTGGCACACTGGGAAGTGTCCCTAAAGTGATACATTAATGGTCTTTTGTGTTAAACATGCTGAATGTTCCAGGAGCTGACTGTGCTCTAGTAGCTTCTTTATTGAGCTGCAAAGTTATTTGATAGTGTTAGCATACAAGTGCCCTTATGTAGAGTCCACCCAGCCCGATAATGTTAAGTAAAGTGTTGCATTATTACTGCCTCCTAATGCCAGGTTGTCCCCTTTTGCACCTATTCTTCCACCGCATTTATGTGGCCAGAATTAGAGGCCTACTACATGTAGTGTTGTGTGAGTTATGAATGACGGAACCCTCTTGGCTCCTGAAGGACTCCGTAGAATTGTGACGTAAGTGTTAAAACATGGTGAAGTGAACACAGGTTTGGAATGTTGAGTTTGCGGTTACATGCAGTTATCAATAAAGTTGTCTAATATACAGCTTCAGGTGTGGCATAGTTATTGGCAAGTACCCCAGCTGGGGAAGGCGCTACAACTGGTGATGAGATAGGGGATAATTAACCAGAAGATTGGCAATGCTCTTCCAGAGAGTTTGCCATGGTCCAAGCAAACTGCTTGTGTGTGCCAAGCGTGCCTCCATCAAAGTGTAGAGTCAACATTTGGCGTATGTGGAGTCAAAGCGCACGTCCAGCTGGCATGAAACATTTGAAGATAAAGGGGGTCATTCCGACCCTGGCGGTCCATGACCGCCAGGGCCGGGGACCGCGGAAGCACCGCCAACAGGCTGGCGGTGCTTCCTGGGCCATTCTGACCGCGGCGGTGAAGCCGCGGTCAGAAAAGGGGAACCGGGGGTTTCCCTTCCGGTTTTCCCCTGGCCCAGGGAATCCTCCATGGCGGCGCTGCTTGCAGCGCCGCCATGGGGATTCCGACCCCCTTCCCGCCATCCCGTTCCTGGTGGTTTTTACCGCCAGGAACAGGATGGCGGGAACGGGTGTCGTGGGGCCCCTGGGGGCCCCTGCACTGCCCATGCATCCTAACAGGGCCCCATAATGATTTTCAGTGTCTGCTTTGCAGACACTGAAAATCGCGACGGGTGCCACTGAACCCGTCGCACCCCAGCAACTCCGCCGGCTCCATTCGGAGCCGGCTTCATCGTTGCTGGGTCTTTCCCGCTGGGCCGGCGGGCGGCCTTTTGGCGGTCGCCCGCCGGCCCAGCGGGAAAGCCAGAATGGCCACCGCGGTCTTTTGACCGCGGTGCGGTCATTCAGCGGTTCCCGCCAGGCGGGCGGCTACCGCCGTCCGCCGCGGTTGGAATGACCGCCAAAGTAAGCTTCACTGAGAAGTCTACACATCATTGGCCAAGAACCTGCTGGTAAGGCCATAAGACAGGTACTGCGCTACTTCGCAACATAAGGCTATACAGTGTATGGATTGATAATGCTAAAGGTAGCTACAGATACAGAAGCGCTGAAACTATCATAGTCAAATGCGAGTAGGATACATAAAAGCACTAGCTGACAGAAAAGTTGATAATTACACAAAATGTTGTTACACTTACCAGATTGTGCAATGTCGACATTTACTTCAGAAAAACGTGCACATGTTGGACTGGCTGCATGTTAAGAAAAATACATAAAAATGACATTAAACTGCACCAAAATCATTCAAACATTGTCCGAAAATTACATTAAAAGTAAACCGTTGTTTAATACCTTACATTATTGACAGTGGTGCATTGATAAACATTATGCCTGAGGTGAAATACAATGAGCTCTCTCCATCGATATGACTGATACCAATGAAAACTAAAGTATATACAGCGCTGTATCAATGCTATTGAAAAGTCAAGGTTCATTTGTAGTAACAATGAATTGCAAAAAGACAAAGGTCCCATTCATGTGCTTCAAGGTACAGTGTCAAGTGCCTGTCTACTCAATTTCACCACAGCTGCTGATATGAGACTGATCTCAGTGAACTACATCATGAATGCTCATCACGAAATAGTAAGTCAGTTCTCTTCTTTGTTTCATGGGTTAGGAAAACTCAAGAATATGAAAGTACAATTGCGTATTAATGAGGAAGTCTGTCTTTTTGCACAGAATAATTGCATTTCATTCACTAGAAGCTGTTGAAAAGGAACTCAAGTCATTACCTACGCATGATATAATTGAGAGCTCTATTGTCCCAATGCCATGGGTTTCTCTCATAGTGGTAGTACCCAAAAAAGAAAGTGAAGGGGCTGTACGCATCTGTGTGGATATTCATCAAGCAAACAAGGTAATTGAATGAGAATGACATCCAAGTACGCACATTGCTGCTTTGATAACACAATTGAATGTTGCAAAAGTCTTCTCTCACTTTGATTTAAATAGAGGATATCATCAGTTGGAACTTGAGGAGAGTTGCAGGTACATTACAACTTTTCTACACATGTTGGGCTATTTTGATAAAAAAGACTAAGGGCCTGATTTAGACATTGGTGGATGAGTTACTCCGTCACAACGATGAAGGATATCCTGTCTGCCAATATCTAAATAAGGCCCTAAGTTTTGATGTGCCATCAGCTGCAGAGATTTTTCATTGTCATTTGACATATCACACAATCTTTCATGAGTGCTTTTAACTATAGTGATCAAATATTAGTCTTCAGAGCTACAAAGAAAGAGCATAATAAAGCTTGTCATTTACAGATTGATGCAGGTTTAACTTTGAATGCTGAGAAATGTGAATTCAATAAGACAAAGCTAAAATTCTTTGGCCATATGTTTTCCAATGGGTGTGTGACACCTGATCACACTAAAGTGAAAGCGTTGTCAACTGCAAGTCCCCCACACGATGTTTCCATGTTATGTTCATTCGTTGTCATGGCCAGTTACTGTTCCAGGTACATACAAGAATGCTACTAAAATGGCATATTTTGATTCAAAGATCCAAGTAGAAGTTGTTGTGGATGCTAGCCCAGTCAGGTTAGGCTCAATCCTTGCACAGCACAGTGAACACCCAAATGCTTGAAGACATAGGTTTGTCCCAATCTGAGTCACAACCTGAAAAAGAAAGTTTAGCAGTGGTGTGAGCTGGTGAATATTTTCCTGTGTCCTTATATGGAAAGCCTTTGATGTTTATGACAGATCATCAAGCATTGTTGAACATCTTTGGCAGTCAAAAAAGCCAAGATGCCTTCTTGCATTCAAGGTTGGGGTCTACGGTTACAAGAGTACAACTACACAATTGTGCATCATCCAGGGAAAGATCAAAACCCTGCAGACTACTTCTCCAGAGTGCCTATACAGTGTCAAGGTACCCCTGCCAAGACAGCTGAAGCCTGCATAAGCTTCATTGTGAAATCAGGCACACCTGCTGCCATAGTGTTGGAACAAATTATCACTGCTATGAGTCAAGATAGTGACATGTTAAAACTGAAAGACATTATTGCACATCAGTCATGGAACCAGCTCAATCAACCTCTTGCCTTTGGCAGAGAATACCAGACGTTCAAGAACGTTAATGATAAACTGTCCATGACTCAAGAAGGCATTATCCTGAGAGGTTTGCAAATTTTGTATTCCAGAGAGTCTGCAACATCAGATATTTGAAGTGGCTCATGAAGAACATTGTGGAATTGTTGCTACAAAGCGAGATCTCTGAGACTGAATTTGGCTTCCTTATCTTGATGAAAGAGTTGATAGCAATTTGAAGGCCTGTCATCCATGCAATTGCCTGTCATCAAAAACCACTCAATACTTCTTAAGCATGTCAGAGTTGCCAAAGCATGTATGGGAAAGTATAGTTGTTTACATTTTTGGTCCTTTTGACAGTAGACATCACCTGATGGTCATTGTTGATGAATACTCCTGGGGACGTTTGAAGTCTGTTTTAGTGCCCACTCGTAACTTTACCACAGCAGTCTGGGGTGGGACTATGCCATCTAGAATCCCATCATCAACGCGGGGCTGAGAGAGGAGGCATACGCTCATAAGGTGCTTGCAGGTCCCGCATTGCAGGACGTTTAAAGTTTGTTTTTCTGACTGCTAGTGACTTCACCACAGCACTCTAGGGTAGGACTACGTCCCCCAGAAATCCATCATCAAGGCGAGGCTGAGAGAGGAGGCACGCGCTCATAAGTCATTAGTAGGTCCAGCAGCACAGGAAGCATGTGGGACGCACCCAAGCCCATGCCCGGGCGAAGACAAGGCCAAGAGTAGGCCTATCTGTGCACATCCATGGCCAGGCATGGCCTGGCCCCCTTTCTTGGCCCTTTCTTGTTTTGTTTCTGAAGGGGCAATCACCGCAGCCTTGGGTAGATCACAGTACCTAGCATAGCATGCAAGGTGAGAGTTGTCAGGCATGGGAAAATGCAGAGCACCAAGGGACAAAGCTCAAGCATCTTCATCAGTAACCATTGAAGTCATGCTTGAGCGTACCATTGGGATTTTTGCCGGAGAGATTGAACTACCTGAGTGCAGGTTATCATTGGAAAATGGGGGCCTTTCCCCTGTATTACTGGTGTCAGTAATATATGCACAAACAAGGGTTCAGCACCCCAATTTTGAGGAATGAAAATGGTTGTAATATGGTGTAGGCTCATTTGACCAAATTAGCGCATCTACATCCCATTCTTCTCAACCTGTTGGTGGTGCAAAGAGCAAAAGGCAGCTGTATAAAAATGTGACTAACAAAAGAAAGCCAACATCACAATGTCAAAATAGATCCTTTTGTGGGCTCAGCTGGCTGTGCCCTCTTGTGTGCCTTCTCGTATTTCATCATCTTAAGCGGCCACCCAGACTTGTGACTCTTTCCCTCTCGACCAATGAACTTGTTTTGAACTAAGGTTACATCCATTTTAGATGCTAATCTTAAGCCACTGTTAGATTGACTAGGCTGTATTGGGAGATGCATAGACAGATTGTCTAAGATGGGGTCCCCAGTATATCAAATAATTTGCCTTCGGGAGCTCATACACAAGTTTTTACACCCACTCAGTCTCCTGATTTGCGGGGGTCTATTGCTGTTAACACCCAGTCTTTGTGCACTAACCAAGCAACTTCCTCAGTGGTCCCAGCTATTATTTATGGTGTTGCAGTGCCTGAGGTGTTACCTGCAACTAACCCAGTTCATTATTTACAGGCCCCTGTTGTTCCATCTGGCCCTGTTGCAGCCTCAGGCAATCTGCCTGCCCATGCATCTATTGATCCTGTTCCTGCCCCAGGTAATGATATTTTGAATATCGCCCCCTGAAGCCTGCCCTTATGTATTAGTGTTGGCTGGGGTTTCTGCCTGAAAGTTTGTCAGCAGGAGACATTGAGCCGGCTCATACGGAAGGTCAAATATTGGTTATTTAGGCATAAAAATGTTGTCAATCAGGACCTGAGTGAGATCTTGGTGGTGTGTAGATAGGGGTTGCTTGGTTATTCTCAGAAATCCACCCAAGGGGACTGCATTATTATAAATTTCAGGAAACCAAGAATGTAAAGCGAATACTTAGTGTAAAAGAATTCAATGAGCATACCAAAACAAATATTACTACCTTGCCTCTGGGATTCTTCTATAAACTGCATGCTCTTCAGCAGGGTTTTTCCTTTCCGTATCCTGTCCTGGTGTAATTCCCTGTTCTAATGCATTCTCGATGCTGAGTGGTCTTGAATGCATGGATTGACTTGTAGCCTCTCATACAGTGCTTGCACAGCCAGGGGGAAGGGCATGGTACTCTACACAGTGAAGTCCCGGTAACTGTCACTTCTAATTTGACATTTGGGCACAGGAGCCCAGCTTCCAACCTTCATACGGCTGCTTTAAACATTGGCAGTGTGCCATTGAGAAATTTAAGTTGGAACCTGGCAGATTTAAAATCTAAAATCCTCATCCCAGATTGGTAGGATTTTATCCCAGGCTCTGATATTATTTTATTGCAGGAAACATGGAATACTACATCTACACAATTTGATGGGTACCAATGGTTATTCAAATCCTGCTACGTCCTCTAGCAGAGGTCGTGCCTCTGGGGGCTGGTTATGTGGGTGAAAACTAATACTGAAGGCATAACAAAAGTAATTGAGACTCAAAATAAGGGCTTTCATGCTATAAATGTCAGGTCCAAAATATATTTATACCTTATACATTTGTATGATAATGACTTTGTTATTAGCCCTAATTTAAAGTTTCCACTGTGATTTTATTTAATTTCTGATTTAGTGGATAGGACAGTGACAATGGGACATTTATTCTATCTTTGTTTGGCTGGTGATTTTAATGTGCAAGTCTCAAATATTTTTCAAGCTTGTTTTAAATCTTCTTGTGCAACCATTAGCACCCAGACTGACCCTTGAGGCCATGAATTACTTACTCTTTTCTTGACCCTGCCAGTATGAGTAATACATTAGTGGCTTTATCACCTCACAACAGTAAGGTCCCCACATTGAAGGGTAATGGGAGTCCCTCTGTTATTGATTATGTTTTTGTTACCGATAATTTGGCTGACCCACTCCAACATTGTACGGACATCTCGAAGACCAGTGACCCTAACCCAACCGAAATCAAATTCTCAATCCCACATTTAGAAAATTTAGGAGAGACTTGGGTGCTTGTAATCTTCAACCAACCACCAATAACCTGAGAGTGGCTTAGAGACTGTGTAATGCAGATTAGTTTTTTAATACATTTATTAGGGACAATCTTAGTCTAGTGTTCGCATGTGCATCAGCTATCAAATTATGTGGCAAAATTAGGGAGAATTTACTCATATCTGTGAAACCAACTTCCGTCAAGCCCAGATGATTTATTACTGCGTGATCTGCAGCAAATAGGGCCCTTCACACTGCATTAATGACCAGGCCTAGGGATGCTGGCTTAGCGCGCGGTTTACATAAGTCATATAAATCAATTGTTACTAAGCGCCACTATGAAGTTGTCTCCAATGGGAATCACTTCGACAGGCCTCGCACCAGGGCAGTTGTAAGTTGTTTTGGACTATTGTTTCTGAATGTAAGACTAATTTTAGGACTCTCTCAACCATCTCTTGTCATATTACTAGTAGTAGGTGGGAGGAGCATTTTAGAGAAATGTATGTGGCACCGCCCTCTGCTGCTACATTTGGAGTTGATTTGTCATTAGCTTCCTGTTTTTTGTTACATTTTCAGAGGTTGAACTCATGTTTTATCTAAGTAAAAGTACTAAGGCACCTGGCACTGATGTGGTACCCATTGACTTGATTAAATCTAATGTTTCCTTCTGGGCCTCACTCCTCACAAAATTTTTTAAATGGCCTGCCACATGTACTCTACCTAGTTAATGGCGAATGTTAATCATAGTCCCCATATTTGAAAAGGATGACCGCTTGCTCCCGTTATGTTATAGTCCAATCTCATTTATAGATGGTAATGCCAAAATACAGAGCCGGATTATATATATTAGGATTACGGAGTGGGTGGACACCGGGTCTATTGTAAGTGGATATTCATTTGGGTTCGGATGCAAATTAGACACTATAGAACAATGCCCTTAATCTTAACCTGGTGTTAGGGTAAATATGAAGTGGCTAAACATTCACCAAGGTATTTTGCATTCATGGTCTTGACCTCGGCATTCAACTGTCAACAGAGCTAAATTATGGCACACTCTGGGACTTGACGTTGTATGTTTTTAGCATACCTGCATGAGGGAATGAAGGCAAGGGTCCGTATCAGACAGCGGGAAGGTTTCTGAAGATATTGAAATCCACTGAAGCATCAGACAGGGCTGTGTGATGGCCCATTCCAGCTTCTTTGTACGTGGTCGATGTGGTGCTTATGGCCAGGACTCCGAAAGCACTGCGCCTTCTTGTGCTCACTTTCAACAATTTCATGTCTTCTCTTGACCTCAGGACTAATTTGCCCAAGTCCCATATTATGACGTGTGTCCCTAAGTGTAAACCGATACCCACATTGTCCATTGGTCCTAACTCCTTGACTACTAAGAGCACCTTCCCGTATTTAGGTATCCTTTTTTCAGCTCAAGACTCCTGGTCACCAAATACCACCCATCGCACAGCAACATTTTCTAAGGTTAATGGGGCTTTATGTAGCCTCCCCCAACCCTCAGGAAGCAGTTCATTAATGTCATTGCTCCACATTTATTAATCCCAGTGTTTGTTGATTGCCACGTATGGTGCTGCAGTCTGGGGCATTTCGAATTATAATGCAATTCAAAAAGAATAAAATAGATTCCTTCGTAGACTGCTCTTATCTCTCCCTGTATCCGCTACTACTTACATTAGTCATACCTGGTTTGGGTTCGTCCGGTTGTACTTTAAGCTCTCGATCTGGAATAACCCTGAGGCTATTTTAACTAAGGAAATAATAATGGATTGTTTCTCCCTGGATAAGGGTTTGCATATCCCTTGGATTAGCTATGTTAACTTTGTTTTTAAGTGCCTGGAGGTGGAGTCATGTTTCTCTGATCCTTCTTCATGTGTTGCCATAAGAAAAATATTTGTGGTGAGTGCAATTCATCAACATATGGAATCTGAGCAGTTAAGAGGTTTTGGAGGGAGGGCGAACTTGTACAAATATTTGGATGTAAGGGATTTCAACCACTCTACTAATTATATTTGGCTTAATCAAAACAGGTGGGAACGTTTTGGCTCATTTGCTTTAGATCTGATACTGCCAAATACTTACTCTGGTTTCCAAGGAGACATACACACTGTCTCAAATATTTGCCCTGACCATGTGATAATGTCTCTTGTTAGAAATGGGGTTTCTGGTTGGCTAGGGTATGCACCTCAGCCAGGCAGAACCTACCCACTCTAGTCAGGGCAAGGGAGTTACACGTCCAAGATAACCCCTCCTCACCCCCTTGGTAGCTTGGCCCGAGCAGTCAGGCCTATCCCAGAGGCAATGTGTAAAGCGTTTGCACAACACACACAACACACGTGACGCAAAATGTACACCACAAAGTAAACACAACACTGAGCTATGTAAAAATAATCTGTATTGCACAAAACATAATTAGACCAACATTATACGTAAGTAATGCCCTGCTACCTTAGCAGTTGTCAGATCGTTACACAAGTTACTAATACTCTGCAAGAATACGCAGTTGTCACATTAGAACACGTAAGTACTCAGGATTCTGCAACAGAAGCAGTAGTCAGGAATTACAATAAGAGTTATATGCACTTGTCATGAATAATTCCTAAATACCCATAAAAGGAAATAGAGAACATCTCACAAGTCATACAAATACATATCAGCTAGACATGACCATAAAAGGAAAATTAGCACATATATGTAGTAACAGAAAGAAGGTAGGAAATCTAAAAACATCCAAAGATCTATACTATGCTCCTGGAGCCTATATTCCCTAAAACGTACCTGGTTTCTGTAGTAGAGGCACTCCCAGTGCCTAGAAAAGCATGAGGGGGCCCCCGGCACTCCTGTGCGCACAACAGGGGCCACACGATGCTCCTGGGGGAGAGGGGCAGTCGTCACCCTCTCCTCTGGGTAAAACGGGCCCCTCCGGGGGCCTGCGTTTTAGGTGGGGGCCTGCCTTGGCCTTCTCACACCCTGTCCTCAGGGTGGAGGCCAGGCTAGACCCAACGACTCAGGGGCGAAGGGGAAGGGACCTCCGTCGAGGTCTCCCTTCCCGGAGAAAAAGGAATGCCCCAAATAGTGTGAAAAAGGAGCGTCCTGCTCCTACGGCAGTGACCGGGGAAGGGGCACTTCCCTCGCCTTCCCCGAGTCCTGCACTTCAGTTGTTCCGGAACTCGGACCCCTCCGGGGGCCCGAGAAGGCACTCGCCCACACCCGACGTGGTGCGCGAGTGTTCCGAGGTGTTCCCGGGGCACCACGGTGAGTTCTGCACAGATCCGAGGCGGCTGGTGCCCCGGGGGTGCTCCTGGGAGCGGACCCTGTCCCAGGGGCGCCTACAGGAGCACGCCTGCTCCGGTTGGATTTTCCTTGTGCCCCGGGGGCACTAGGCTAGCGCGAACCTCGCGCTCAGCAATGTTCCAAGCCCGGGCTGCAGCGGTGAATCCTAGCAGCAGGGGAGCGCTTATGAAAGCGCGAGGGCTTGTTTCCAAGCCCTGGTTGCGGCGGTGAATCCCGGCAGAGAAGAGGCGCTGTGGAGAGCGCCAGGGACACTCTGGTGCTCCTGGGCTGCGGCGGTGATCTTGGGGGGCTCAAGGGGTGCTTTTTAAAAGCACCAAGGCCAAGCCTGCAGAGATCGTTGCAGGGGTCATGGGCCACAGCACCCTGCCCCTGGGAACCAGCAAGAAGACAAGGAGAAGCACAGGGCTGGTGGGCCCAGCTGCAGGCCAGCACAAGGGGTGCAGATGGTGGCAGTTCCTTCTAGTGACCAGGCAGGTCACAGGTCAGCACAGCAGCAGCAGTCCAAGGTTGTTTCCTGGTGAGTCCATTCATCAGCGTTCTGTGTCCAGTTTCAACGCCCAAGAATGTTCAAATTGTGGGGAAAATTCCCCTGTACTTATACTGGATTTACACTGTGTTTTACAATGGTAGGGAAAGGAGGTTCCAGCCAGCTACAACTGGTTCTGGGAGTGCCCCCTCTCTCCTTTCAGCACAGGCTCCAAACATCAGTGGGGGGTTAAAAACCCTATTGTGTGAGGCCAGGGCACACTCTTTACAAATGCAGGTGTTCCCCGCCTCTCCCTTCTCTCAGCCCAGGAAAGCTTTACAATATGTAGATGCACCTCTGTGACACCTCCACCCTCCCTGTGTTCAGGCTGTCTGAGAAGTATGCACAAAGCCCCAACTGTCAGTCTGCCCAGACGTGGATTGGAGGCAAGCTGCAAAACACCAAAGTCATAAGCACAGATAAATGCGCACTTTTTAGAAGTGGCATTTCTGTGATAGTAATAAAAAATACACCTACACCAGTAAGCAGCATTTCTTACCACTGTCACAACCATACCAAACATGCCTACGCTACCCCTCATAAATCAGACAATACCCCTTAAACATAAGGCAGGGCATTTCCAATGCAATGATATGAGGAGGCAGCACTCACAGCAGTGAGACACCAAGTTAGGCTGTTTGTCACTACCAGGACAGGCCGCGCAACATGGCACATGTCCTGCCTTCTACATACATGTCACCCTGCCCAAAGGGCTAGCTAGGGCGTTCTGGGCCTGACAAGTAAATTTAGATGCCAGGTCCCTGTGGCAGGAGACTGCGCACACAGGCTCTGCGCTAGCAGGCCTTAGATAGGTTTGACAGGCTACTTCAGTGGGTGGTGCAAGCGGCAATGCAGGCCCACTAGTAGCATTTAATTTCCAGGCCCTGGGTATAGGGATACCACTTTACAAGGGACCTATAGGTAAATTAAATATGCCAATCAGGTATAATCCAATCATACAAATTTTGTAAGGGAGAGCACATGTACATTAGCACTGGTTAGCAGTGAAAAAGTGCTCAGAGTCAAAACGTCAGCCAACAAAGGTCAGAAAAATAAGGAGGCAAAAAGCAAAAATTCTGGGGAATGACCCTGTAAAAAGGCCAGGTCCAACATCTCTGAACAGACAATGCTTCATTTTATGTTTTTTGTAAATTTTACATAAGATGTAATAGAATGTTTTTGACACCAATTGTAAAGAATTATTGTTCTGAACTTAGATATTGCAGAATTGTGTTAAGATTTTTGCTACTTTTAGATAGAGGAAGTGATTTTAAATATTGGCTCATTTCTGAAAGCTGAAGTACGTTCACGGAAAACAATGTTTTGATGTTTTTATTATCATAACTAGTACTGTATTATGTGCCCCAACACTTGTGCATTTTATTCTTCTGTAAATTTCTCTATATCTTTTAATAATTTAAGCATTTGTACTGTGTTTGACTTTTATGGTTGCTAACATGCTGTAGAATAAAGCTTTATGAAATGAATACCCCTGTTTTCATGGGTAGAGGATCTCTCGTCTATCACTCAAGAGAGAGTCATCGAGAGATTAGATGGCATCTTTGTGACATGGGTTATTCCTGCAATCTTATAATCTGACAATGGCTCACCTTTCAATAGTCGAGAATTCAGAGACTTTCTCATTCATCTCAATGTGAGAGGGAAAGAAGGTACACCTTTTTGTTTGTTTTTTCATTAAAAAACAATTGTGTTATTAGATTCTGAGAAGACAAAGAGTTTGTTGTGAGATATGTGGAAGGCAATAGGACACTTGGCCATGATGAAAGTGTGAGGACATAAAGCTCTTCTATTTATATACTGGATGACACAAAACTTATGGACTATGATGTTGTTGGTTTATTTTTTAACAGTGTGACGATTGCTAGTTTTTTGGAAACTGGAATCATTTTTCAATATTTATGGTTTTGCTCCAGATATTTGGGAGCTTTTTGTCTCACTAACTTCCACCTAAAAAAGGGAGTCTGTTTTTTTCACAATTATGAACATGACATTTTTTTATTTACTTCTTTGTTCATGAAGGTGTAACAATGTTTTCAAAATGGGTGGGGCACAGTTTCCAATATGGCTAAGAGAAAGATTGCACAGATTGAAACAAGTTGCCAATAAAAGTATTTTTCTCTTAACCCCAGTCCTAGAGTGCATGTCTGGTACCATTAAGGAGCTGAAATTTAATATTAGCGGGTTCCCGGCTCATCGCCACACCAGCCTCGCTTGGTGGAAGTGATCGACCTCAGCTGGGGAATCGTTGTTTGATAGATAGATAGATAGATAGATAGATAGATAGATAGATAGATAGATAGATAGATAGATAGATAGATAGATAGATAGATTTAAAGAGAAATATAGTTAGAAAGATAAATATATTTACATATATGTGGCCTGTGGCCAACCCCCGCTGCACATAGCCAAAGGCTATGTGTGGCGGTGGTTGGATTAACGTAAAGTAATTAAAATTACTTAACGTTAAAAAAACATAGATATTTACTCAACAAAACAAAGGTTACAGGGACACTATAGTTAGGAAATATAATTAAAAAGACATCACATTTTACTTAAAAGACAAATGGTTACATGGATGTTATAGCTAGGTTCTGAATTTACTCGCACAAAACCATAGAAATCCAGCAGTTATAGTTATAGTTATTTCAAGTAACTATAACTCGTACCCTAAGGTAACTATGACTCATGCCTTTGCCATGCACTGCTAACTACCTCACATATTACATCACCACTCAAACATCATCTATGACATCATTAATAATATCACTGCAATATTAGCAGTAAAATTATTGATGAGAAAACTGTGCATGGCAGGGGCATGAGTTATAGCTACCTTAGAGCATGGGTGCGTCAGTGGGCAAGCCATGTGCCAACCCCCTATAACCACCCAACCCCACTTTGTGCATGACCTTTGGCCGTGTTTGGCAGGAGTTGGCTGCAGGGTCCGTCTCTGTTGGTATGAGAATAAGTGTGAAAGTGTGTCTCTGGAAGTGAGAGTGGCTTTGAAAGTGTCTGAGTGTGAGAGGGTCTATGTGGGTGTGAGAGTGGGTGTGAGAGTGTCTGATTGTGCTCCATTAGACAAAAGATGCATTCACCTCCAAGAAGCATTCCAGATAATTTTATATGGAATCGTGAAGTAAACACACATGCCCAGGAGTTAGGATCGTTTGTCCTTTCCAGAAGTGGAGCTTTAACTAGGGCACCTCCTATGTTTATATTTGTAAGTGCTTCCTGTTGAGGTTTAATTTATGTGAAATGAGCATGATGGAGAGAAGCTCATCTGCTTGTTTATCCAGCAACAGTCCACAGTTTTGCACAAAATGTCTATCTAACTGGAGTACTTTCTACTGGTTAGTTTGCAAGTGCTACCTCGTTGGTTGGGTGAATGGCCAGTGTTGGGGAGAGGGGCTGTGCTGCCCCCACCCCTGGCAGATTTCAGCCCCAGTAACCTCATCCCCTGGCTTTAAAATCTATTTCTTTTGAGGAGGGGGCCATATGACACCCCTCCCCGTGCTGTTCTAGGCCCTGGAGTCCTCATCCCTGGGGCCCAGCCATATCACCTGGGTGCCCCCAGGGCTCCCAGGCTCCACTGTACAGGACCACACAGGGAGCATGAATGTCCCCACAGTCCCAGCCGGAGTTCTGCCTCCTGCAGGAGCTGGTATTGCTGCAGGGGGAGCAATAGTTTTCCCTGCCCGCATGTCTGTGAGCAGAGAAACAGAGGAAACCTCCTCTCCCAGCAAACAGGACTTGTGTTTGCTCTGACTTGGCAGGAGCAGTCAGAGCACACAACTATGTCCTGGGGGTGGGCACCCCTGGACATAACAGGAGCCAGCCTTGGGGGGTGGCTGTCCCCAGGGCCATTCTTGGCTCCTTGAGTGGGGTCGTGCATCTCCCCTCCAACTTTTGAATTTAGCCCAGGGATGTGGTGGTCCCTGGGGTTGGGGTCTGCAATGGACCCCCTACCTTCTTTTATTTCAACCCCGGGGAGGTGGCAGTCACAGGGCTACAAGGGGCCATGCAGCCCCCTTATTTTGAAACACTTGCCGTGGGGAGGTGGTGGTCCCTGGGGCTATGGGGGGGGGGTCCATGCAGCCCCCGACATATAATTGAATGTTAGCCCCAGAAAGGTGGCGGTCCCTGGGGCTTGGGGGGGTCTGCAAGACACCCCCCTCCTACTAAGCAATTTTGCCCTGGGAGGTGGTGGTCCCTGGGATGTCAGGGGCCATGAGGCGCCCCTCATACTACTGAATAGAAGCCCTAGGTGGGTGGTGGTCCCTGGGGCATAAATACACCAAGGAGGAAGGCCCTATGTGCCCCCTCCTTTATTTTTTTATATGCCCCCTGACCTGGTCCACTCAGAGGCATTAGTAAAACAAGCGCCGGAGACCGTGCTTGCTTTGTTTTTTAATTTTTGCTGCAGATTTGTGGCTTTGTAGCAAATTCACAGCACATTTTCTTTTAAATGTGTTTTTTTTTGCCCTGGCGTGATCCCACTTTTTTTCAGGGACTCGGCTGAAGCTGAGTCCCAAGATGGCTGCCAACACCCCCTGGTTGAAGTATTGCCAGCCAATCAGAGCTCTTTAGATGTCTGCATGAGCTTGTTATTATTTGCAAAGTCATCAGGGAGGAACCGCAGCCCTAGATATACAAATTTGGTTTTCCTTTAATTTCTCTTAAATACTAAATGGATTTACACCAAATACCAAAAAGTATAATCTGCAGACCAAAAGCTAATTTTCTGCCATATGTGGTGTAATTCCGTGCAACGGTTCAGGCTGTAGTTGTGTTCAAACTCCAACAGGAATTAACATGGGAAACACCCTTTTTTTGGCTCCCCCTTTTTCTCGGCCCCCGCTTGACAGATCACCCCAAAACTTTCCATGTGCAACAAGAATCACAGGAGGGGCCATAAGGATGTTTCCACTTTAGTGTCAGTTGAAAACCGTTTTATGCGTCAACTGACTAGGCTCCCCATTAGTGCCTCATTAGTCCCCCTCATGCTGGACTTGGGTCTTTAGAATGTTGCAGATAAAGCTAGCCTAAGACCCTTAATGTATTGAAATAGAGTTTGGGAAACTCCATAGCTGAGTGTTTATCAATCTGGCCTAGATCTTACGTTTGCCTGGTGCCGGTGACATTGCTTGGTTGAAGCATGTGAATGAAACCCTTGTAAAAACTGGGGTGGCACGTTTATGGGACGTTCCTCAGAAGGACTTCACAATAGCTAAAGGTCAAATAAAGAGTGCCTTTTGGCAATATAAATCGAACATAGCTAAAAGTTGTTCCAATCTGGGCTACCTGACTGCAACATTCCTTCAGCAGAAGGATTGTTTTGCTGTGGAACAATTCCTTGACAACATTGACCCTCCCTCCTGCGAGGAAGTTGTATCTGCAACTGAGATATGGATCCCTGCCGCTTGCTTCCTATACCGCTAGCTGGGGAGGTGAACAGAGGGATGGATCTGGGAACTGTCCATTTTTAATGCTTCTTATGAATCAGTTGTGCATGTTTTATTTTTCTGTCCAGCATACCAGTATATCAGGAGGAAATCGATCTTGCCCCTTTTCTGGAAAATTTGGGCTAGGACACACAGGGAAAGCACTGAAGATTTTATTATCAGACACAAGCTGATGTGTGTTTTTTGTTGTCCCTAGGTTCTTTTGGGCCATGTGGAGAACCAGACACAAAAAGATCTCCCATGATGCCGCTCTGGAGTAACGTTGTCCAGCTTACGCATTTTGACAGTGCTTATCTTTTGCTATTAATTATTTCCTGTTGGCATTTCTGCATGGTTTTTATTCTTTTATAATATTTATATTTGTCACTATTTTAACTCACTCCATCTTAATATTTTATTTACTTATTGTGATTTTGTTGAACTTTGAAGGCAAATTGCCGAATAAAGTTGTTTTCCTTTGCTGTATATATATATATAATATATATATATATATATATATATATATATATATATATATATGAAGGAAGAGATATGCATATATACATATATCTATAGATATGTATCTATTTATCTCTCTCTCTCTCTCTCTCTATATATATATATATATATATATATATATATATATATATATATATATATATATATATTGTCAACATTTAATGGAGCAGAGAAAATTCTTCAAGCACATAACTATGCAATTACTAGTTGTATTTATTTGGAAAGACAGTAAAAAGACAACACATTCACGCTTAATATTTACAATCTTCCTCTGATTAATAGACCATGTACTGAGTCATAATTACTTAATTATTATATCAAACCATTTCACATTTAAAGGGTTCAAACAACTCCATCTAAAAAAACTTTCCTTTATTGAAATATATATGCTCATTTGACCCCGCCGTTTATAATAAGTGCTTTCATAATCCATAGTCAGTTTCCATATGAACCAACAAACGGCCATGGCAGATACGTCGTCAGATTGCCATCTTTGTGCTAAAATAGCCCTAGCTAACAATGAGCCAAAATATCATATTTTTAATAGAGCTGGTCTAAGCCTGAAGCATTTCAAAAGTGCCCGAGCACCGTAATTTACTCATTACATCAACAATATATTACATGGAATTCTCCAGGTTTGGACTAGACCAAAAAGAGTGCGCCCATCTCCGAATTTCCTGTGGCACCTTTAACACCTATTGGTGTTATCAGAGATAATATGAAGACATTCTGGTGAGCAATATAATTAGTATGTCGAGAGATATTGTATCCTCCTAAGCTTTGAAATTATAGGAGGGTTGTGGGTGTTTTAATCCGCATCCATTTGGCATCTTTAAATACTACCCTCTTGTTTTATTCCCATTTTCCCCAATGTAAAAAAACGTGACAAGCGTCCTGCAAATTTTAGCAGCATGTGCTTTGCTTGAACGCTTTTGAAAGGCGGGGCACCTGACCTTTTTCTAGAATCAAGGACCTCTCTACTGAAAATTTCTGAAAACGTTTCGTTGATAAGAGATACTGCATTCATTTATCAATTCTGAACATAGTTTCAAACCACCTAAACCGCAGAGTTCCTTTATCTCCTTTTTTCTCTAATTTCCTACTCCTGTAAATACTGAGTAAGTGTTCCAGGAAAACTCAGATTTATCAAAACCATTAACATCCAACTTCTCCAAAGGATCGAAGCTGTTTGAATCAATGATTAAAGTTTAGATAGAATGCCCCCGTTGGAAAAAATCTAATTTGATCGTTGGAACTCCGGTCATGAAATTTGTGGTCATAAATCATACAACCCGTACAGTGTCATCATTGCATCCAAAACTGACTCTGAGAATTGATCATTTCTCTCAGGAATAACTACCTGCAGTATAGTCTGAGAAACAGAAGCCAGATTATAATCTGTTTTCTATGTTTGTGGCTACTAGTTAGTCCCTACTTTTCATCTGCTGTTTCCATGGTGCTGAGCATCTTAGGCTCATGAAGACTACACCTGGCTACTTTTCGGTGGAGATAGAGTACCCCACGCTCGGGAAGAAAGCCTGTAGGCCTCCTCTTGACATTGTTACACTACTCTGCCACTCTAGTCTGCAATCCGTGCTTGTGTCTGCCCCTAGCAACCTGCTTGGAACCTCAGATGCATTGAACACTCAGGACCCCTAACCGATGCCTGGAAACATTTTTGAACAAATACTGACTGAACCTCTGTTAGTAAGCTACATTTGGAGGTTACAACATACTGCTATATTGCTCCTACATACAATGCTTCTACAAAGGACACTGAGATATTGTGCTTGCATGGAGGGCTTAACTTGAGTCTTCAACATCCGACGCTAAGAGTTTGCGGCTGGAAAGAGAGTAAGAGTGGTGTCGACAGAGCCCTAGAACCCACACAGCAGCACTCTGGTGTTTCAGTAGTGCGCCCTCATTTCTCTTACCAGAGGAGGAATCTATCTGGGCACTTCCAAGAAAATAGCAAAAAGAGACAAGGGGGTGGGGAAGGTGAAAACAACATGTTACATCTCTTACTTTGCTCTGCTTCTCAAGGGACGGAGGCAAAGATTCAGAGCCTGCAGCAAGGATGAGAAGGAGGTAAGTGAGATTCATTTTTAGGGTCGAATGCACAAAGCGTTCTGTTCCTGTTGTAATCTCTCTGCAGGCTTTTAACCACGCCCATGTCATGCCCATCAGTTTGGTTGGTTTGTGTGCTTGCCTTTTGAAATTTGCTTGATTTCATCAGTGAAAGGCATTCATACGTCATGCCCTTTCCGGTATTTAGCCCTCCTTGAGCGCACTGGCCAACTACTGAAAACATACAAGGCTCCATGTTTTCCATATGGTTTCTGGGCTACTTTTTCTCTTTATTTCGTGGGCAGCGCGATCTTACTGGGCAGTAGTCGAGCGTTTTGCATGACATCGATCCTGTTACATGGATATTTGCAGATTTGATGGTTACGTAGATAATTGCAATTTTGCCAATGTGTTTCCTTCTGTTTCCTTTTGTTTCCTTTTGTGTGTGTGCTTCGCGCTCTTGGCGGCCGTCAGCTCGCTTATGTGAAACTGTTTTACTTTTCATTTTCAGTTTATGTGTAAAGAAAAGTCCGGTTAGGACTTTACAACGCTAATAGCTTTAACTCTAGCAAACACAAGACCCATTGTATTGCAAATGCTTGTTAAATTTGTTTCTGATCAGTCATGCAGAATGACTTCAACTAGTTGACAACATTCAAAATACGTCACTATTAAACTTGACAAACTGGCGTTAAACTAGGCAGAGTTAGGACATGTGATACTCATGGCTAGACTAACCAGAAACTGCTCAACACTCAACATGGGCCAAAACAGAGTACAATCGACAGCCTGGAACTAAACTAGGTGAAGCATGGATTAAAAAAAAGACTTAAAACGTTTGACATCTGTGATCTGGTTGTGACAGCTCCTTCATATTGTTTATTAGATTGTTCACAGATTTATTCACGCCCACTAGAACAGAGACTTAACTCAGGAGAGTACTTTAAAAAAGCTAATTATCATCTGTCATCAACTGCAAAATGCTTGCAGAGAGTGCAGTGTCAAAAAACAATCTTGATCAGTGTATAGACAAATTTAGAACTGAATTCATTGCAACGGTCTAAGAATGCAAAAATGTCATCAAATGCATGGTCAGAAAAATAAGGGAAAACTTTAAACTGAATCACAGAGCTCAGAAATTGTATCCAACCGCTATTTGCTACAGACCTCTGAAGCTCAGCATCTCCTGACAAGTAACGGAAATCCAAATGAAAATGCCGATAGGAAAGTATCATGCCGAATAATCCCAGTTATCCCCACCACCAGATATCAGCTAAAGCACAGAACCGATTTAGCATTTATGTCAACATTCTATAACAGGAAATATGGGAAATTTTTGAAAAAAATTGGAGAAATGTATTTTCCCCATTGACTTCGATTGCACCTGAGGTAATTTAAGGTGGAAGACAGCCACATAAGGCAATTTCTGGCTTTAAAAAATCGGGAGCCTGAATCGGGTCTTATGGCATGTATACATTAGGAATACGGTGTGAACTCCTTGGTAGTCTGAAAGGCATTTCCGAAATGTTCTATCACACTTACTTTTTAGTGGCACATCCAAGTTAGGTTTTGTGTCACTTCCCACACAACTAATTCATTTATTTTTTTAATTCATTTTTCAGACAGTCAAGGAGTTCAAATACCCCCTTCCCCGATATTATACCTAATTCAGTCAATAAACACACTGTTTCCTTTTTTATGTGAGAAGAAATGTAGTTTTCCCCTGCTCATATGAATTCCTCGTCCAGAGTTTTTCACTTTACAGAAATATTTAGGAGCCTTTTTTGCTGTTCCTTGTAATCTAGGCCCTGACATTGGTATTTGTTGGTGAGTAGCCCTCGACTCCACCTTTCGCTATTCGAGCCTTGTGCATTAATTTCCTCCGAGGTGGAGCAGCATACGTTTAGGCTCCACCTTGTGTACCACATATATGCGCATCTACGTGGGAATCCTGTATTAAATGATTGTCTAACATTTCTTACATTTACTTTCCTTTTAACAAGAATGTATTAGTTCAGGACTTATTAGCTTATTGAATAGCTGTACTAAGTGGAATAATAATCAAATAATCTTGTTTATTTTAATGTACTCACCTAATGATATATTAATCATTTGTTTGTTAAAGGTTAACACTATTGTAGTGGGCTTCCATTTTTTGATTTTGAGCTAACTTAGCCTGATTTTTGGGCCTCAAGTGAGTATTCTCACATATTAAAGTTGCTAGGGTGCTATTTTCCTTTCCTCTCCAGGTGTGTAATTGGATTCTCCCTTAGTCAGATAAAGGTTTATTGTTCAGTATTAGACTGATGGTGAGCCCTGGGAGGAAATAGCTGGCAGAAGAAGTGACAAGATGAAAGTGAAGAACGTGAAAGGAGCCTTTTGCACCGGTGTGCTAGGAAAACTCAACTCTCAAGGATTAGCAGATGTGTACCTAATTATGTGAGAGTGGGAAATTGGGGAGTCTACTGGTTTCTGGCAAATGCTGCCACAGGATAGGTCTTGGACTGTAGGAGCCAGATATGGACGGTCTAGAACCTTCAATTATGCTTTCATTTAGAGTTCCATAGTTAGTTTCAGACAAACTTTGTCCTGACCAAGTAGAGAGCAGGAATTTCTGTGGTTTTACCCTGAATGGAAAGCTTTATGTTATACACTCTTCCATTTTCTTTGAACTTCTACAAAGGTTCAAAGAATGCTGACACCTTCTGCCCTTCCACTTTAGAAATCCCAACCTTCTTTATTTTATGATTAGACAGAAGGGGTTTCCTTATAGAACACAATATTTGGCTATTTTGCATTCGTTACAAATTGTTCGTTGTTATTCTGTACTTCATTATACTTAAATCCAGAATACTTGAGCACTTGAATATTCTGGCTGTATTAATATATGTTCTGAAATGCCATGTTTGTTGCTTAAAGATCTACTAATAGGTGAAAAATAAACCTATGTAATTGAAATACCATCCCCTCTGTCATCATTTTGACGTCTTTTGGTTTCACTGTATGTTCAATGTATATCTAATGTTAGCTCCCTCTTAGTGCTTCAAGTTGACAACTAAATGTCCATACGACCAGTGGGGGATAGTGTTCAATGATGTCACCAAGCGATTGATGTTCAAAAATCTGTGCTCTATCACAGGGAAACATTAGGTTATTTAATTTGGTGTTTTCCTTTGCCTGTTTGCCATTCTCCAGCATGACAGAAGGTGAGTTAATATATATTCTGCTCTTATAAGATACTTATTGTACTTGCTGATTGAAGGACAATCCAATTGATGTCTGGATGGTATATTTGTGACTAGGCAGCATTATTGAAATGTTAGAGTTTGCCTGAACTCCAATTGAGCTCTCACTAGGCATTGTATTTACTACCTTAATTGTATTCAATGTTCACATACTTTGCACTCTTCACACGCACTGAAACACTGCACATAGTTTTTGTCAAGTGGACAACAGCCTTGTTACTATTTGAGGTATTATATAGATCAATCTTCATATGCCATTTTATATGTGTGTGTGGGTTGTATTGTCATTAACTGTATATGAAGAGGACCTTCCCCTGGTTTCTTTCCCATTTCGAAATAGTTTCTCTAAAGAAACATCTGACAGAATCAATTTTTAGATAATAAAAGGCACTTCTTTCCCAAACGCTGAGGAATACCTGGATACTCCGTTCCCATAATACTTTATCCAATAGCAGGTACCTGTGAGGTTCATTTGTATCTCACCATAATACTGGTAGGAGGTTTTTGGCTGCAAATTTCTTAGTATGCCAGAGAAGGAACCTCTCTCATACAGGAATAACTAAATAAAAAAAAAGTCTTATAAAGATCACCCCTTGTTTCATTGGTACTACAACACCTCCAATTGTGATACCCTACATGATAAGCTGAACAAACTAGAAAGACTAAAGAAGAAACTTAAGTACATAACTATATAGCCACTCACTTACTAAATATTTACAATCTAACATAATACCAGCTGGAGAACAGGAATACGGGGAAAACAGAATTGTCCATTTTCACAGAAAATCGCAATTTAAGGAAAACTTCAGCTTTGTCTCCAACAATTGCTCACGCCATTGGATGCTGTTGATCTGGAGAATGCTCTGCTCTGGAATATGTAAAGAGATTTGAAAAAGAAATTATGCAATTCAAATGGGAAATCTTACATGATCCAGCTTTATCAATGCCAAAGAAGCAATGACTCATTTGAAAAAGACAGTAAACTACTTCCGGATCTTGACTCTGAAAAAGTATTAGAAAAAGGATATAAGATATTAAAATGTACTACAAAAACAACACCTATCCGTTCCTTGCAGAGGAATACTACAAACAAGATAGTCAGGGATGTTACCTAAGTAGAGGAAACTACGGACAAAGGAAAGTAGTCACTTTTCAGAATCAAGTGGTACTGACACAGATAGTGAACCACCCAGCACTAATTCCTCTAATTTCCATCCAACCCCACAAGTGAAGCATATTTTGAAAGTCCTTTTTAGAGAATAGACAGAGAAGTGTGAACAGAGAAAGAGGAGAAGCAAAGGCTTTATCAGAAACAGATGAAGAAAGAAAGAGAGACATTACCCTCAGGAGTCAAAGCAGAGCTACAGACACAAAATCAGGACCCAGTAAGTCACAAAAGCCTTGAATAACTAGTGTTTGATCTGTCCAAGTATAACTTCTCTATCCCTGAAATGCAGATACTGAGTAAAGGTCTCTCATTTCTTCCTATCATGCAACCCAATCTATTTCACATCAAACTGGAATCAACACAGTTTTTTCTGCAAAGTTCATCTGAAATACCAAGTCACCAAATATTAAATTCAAGGCAAACTGTTCCTGGCTTGAGTCTCCCTCATCTTTTACCCCTACCAACACATCTGATGTCCATATAATTAGTGACATTTGAACAAGTAGCCATGGGAGATGTTGATACAATCTTGAATAGACCTAATTTGATCAAATATACCATCCCCAAAGAAGAATACATGGCCCTCAAGACCTTGCGCAATAACAAAGAGCCTGTGGACAAGAGAGTTTCCAATTTAGTTAAAAACACCAGAGAGTATATATCTTAAGCACAGTAACAGCTATGCATGCCTGAACATTACACAAGGTTAACCAAGGACCCTACAAAAGAAATCAGATCCAATATCATGACTATATAAAAAGGAAGGGAATAAAATATGGTTCTTAAGTGTCAATGAATATGATTTTCTAAAAAAAATACCCACACAAGCCTGACATTTATATCCCATCTAAAATCCATACAAAACGACTAGACAATTTCCAGGGAAGACCAATCAAATCAGGGTGTGCATCTAAACTAGACCCGCTATGCAAGTATATCGAATTTTTTTGTTATGCCTTTTATTGCACATACTAGGGATTACACAATAGAAATCTTGACTTTAAGAGATATTATTACACCTCTATTGTAGTAATGCATCATTGATTCCATAATTTAAGTGAATTAAACATTCTTGATAAGATGTATATAGAGAAAATGAAGGAGAATCACTTTACATATTTGACACCCCCACTGCAGAAGTTAAAGAATCCCAAACTCGAAAGATATTGTACAGCTGATATCTATTCTAAGAAGCAACAGCAGCTTTGGCTATCTTTAAAAATTAAAAGGAACTAACTAAAACAACACTGAAGGAATATCAGTTTCATTTTGTCTACAAAAAATGCATATTTTTTTACAAACATTCACTTCTCAACCAATTTTGTGTGATATAGTAAAGCACCTATTTCCGATTACCATTAATCAAAGAAGGATTAGTCATTGGCTGCAATTTCTGGGGAAATAATTGAATAATTTAGCACATTTTATGTACTAATCCATTAAATGACAAAAAGAAACAGGATTAGCTAAGAACTGAAAAGATTGGGAAGAGGCCTCTAATTGCAATGTTAAAGCTCTACCATGAGCTCATTTTAGAGGAATGCAGATATATGTTAAATGGCTAATCTACTGTACCCCTGATCGTCTCCATCGATGGATTAACAATATATCTAACAATTGCTCCAGATGTAGGGGTGGAAGAAAGCCGGGTCCATATGATTTGGAAGTGCCCAAAACTTTAATTATTTTAGACTAAGGTGTTAGCATATATAAATAACTCCTTAGAAATAGCAATGGTTTCTGATGTTCTCGCTAGATTACTAGGATGTTTTCAATAGCTGGGAAGAATCTCAAAAGGAGGTTATGGTGTTATATAGCTGTTTTAATAACAAGAACCACAGTAACCACTTTAAGCAAAGAAAATGAACCACCGGACTTCCAAAGGTAGATAAAAAAAAATAAAAGACAAAAAGGAAGGTATGAAACAGAAAATATGTATGATAAGTATATTGGTTCGATAAAAAAATTTAGAAAAATATGGAACAAGCATGAAGGATTTGTAAAATGAACTGATAGATGACTATTTGGAAAGTTCTTGGTTATAAATTCATAAAGATTTAATATGATTCTCACTTTGTGCTGATGTGAAGAAACAAATTGGTACAAAATCAGCAAATCAGAATATATCTATACATATCTATATCTATATATTTATATCTATTTATCTATATCTATATGTATATATATATATATATATATATATAGTTCTTAAAACAAGACATCATCAAATCCATAGAAGAATATCCCTTCAATTCTGACAGCCAGATATTGGTTACTATGCATAGACAAAGTTTATGTAAGAATATCCCAGAAGTTGAGGTTTTGGCTATTATGAAAACTGTTCTGTGCAAAAGGGAACATTATGTTATAGTTCCCATCAGATTTATATTTTATTTTAAAATGTTTTTTGTGTTCAAAAATACCTACTACTTCCAAGATAAAGATGAAGCTATGGGAGCAGCAAATGTGGCCAACATACACATGCATAACTATAAACACTTTTACATTTTTTGTGACAGTAATCCATGCTTACAAAACATTGCACTATTGAGGCATTACATTGATAGTATAAACATTTGCACTGTTCATTTACAAAATATTTAAAGGTTGAGTGTGTTGAAGTGGAGACATGAAATAAATAATTGTTAATCTTTCTCATTAAAATTCCCACTTATTACTGGGCCCTAAGTCAATAAACCTTTGAGGCAATTGAGAAGGGAAAGAATTGTAAATGAAAAACATTAAATGTTCTCAGTTTATCAATGACATTTTCTTTTTGAGAGTCAAGGATGAAGGTTTTGGGTTCTATTCTTGAAATGTTATGAAAACATTATTTAATCATTATCTTTACTAGCAGATCAACTAAGTCAATACAAATGACAGGATAAAGCATATAGGCCCTGATTACAACTTTGGTGGAGGGGGTTAATCTCTCCAAATGTGACGGATATCCCGCTCACTGTATTACGAGTTCCATAGGATACAATGGACTCGTAATACTGCAGGCGGGATATCCGTCACATTTGGGACGGATTAACACCCTCCGCCAAAGTTGTAATCAGGCCCATAGTGTGTTCCACTATAAGATCTCATCTCTATACTAATCTAGTTTCAGGAAAAATAAAGTTGAACAGAACCCTTAAAGAGTTCTCGTCTCAGATGTGAAAGCATATAATAGAGCATCTCACTGAGAATTTCAGTCTAGTCTCTCAGTAATAAGTTCAAGCAATACAAGTTCATTCTCAGATTGAATCTAAGACATTGGCAAAGAGAATAGAACAAAAAGTGTCAGAATCGGAGGGCTCTCAAAGAGTCTAGTCAGTCATGGCAGTCTAGTGAGTATAGTGAGTCTCCCCATCTTCGTCTGGCAACCTATTTTTATAACATTATACATTGCAACAATTTAGAAAGCATGAGTAGATAATCTTCAGCTTTAGCTAATCATCTCTTGGAGTCTCCATGCGAACTGAACACCTTCCGTCGATTTGGCAAGTTTTAAATAAAAACATTTTAAATAAGCAATATCTTCAACTATTTTCTAAACAGCAATGAAACACTTGTGTTGTTTCCCACTGGTTAATGTCTATGAGAGAAAGAACAGTTACGTTCTCACACATCTTTCCAGCAAAACCTTATTCATAAAGATACAGTTTTAAGATTAATCTAACATTGCAGTGATTCTTTTCATAGGTCAAATCGTCATGAAACAAAGCACTAATATACTCTAGATTCATTTCTTTGTTACTGTAGGACATTTGTGTCATGAAATGTTATACTTATGGCCAAGACCCAGGTCAAAGCTAACAAAGAGGGAAGAACAAGGAAAAAGGAAAGAAATAGGAATTTGTCCTTGTTAGTGGCTCAGCCAAGTACACGCCTTTGTGCGGATTTCAATTGTAAAACCCAAGTTAAAATTCAGTGTTCAGTTAAGCCCTACAAAATCCTTTTGTACGGGTTAATAATATAATGTTTTTAATCTCATAAAAGACTATCTCTCAATTTCCCCATCTGATGGTTTGGAACCATCACAAAGTCACATTCACAGATGTATTCAGAGTTCACACTCGTCTTCTGCTGAATCTCTCCATTTTCTCTTTAGATTTTCTGTTCCTTATAATCTATTATATTCTTTGTTAATACACTCAATTCTAAATCTTTCTTTATTCTCCTATTCCTTACTCTACCTTTCTTCTTTATTAATAGCATCTTTATTGCCTTGTAAATTGCTAGTGTGGATGGAAAATGGACAATTATTATTAGTACATGAGCTAAGATAGCTTTGAACATTCTTCCTCCTGCTGCTTTTATCCAATTGCCTATTAAAGAAATTCCCTTAGTAAAGCTTTCTACTATGCTGGTAATTTCTAAAGGCTCTAAATCAAGCTTTAAGTCAGAAATATTCTATACATAGACTAATAGACTATAATCTCCTTACTTTCATCCGGTATATATGTACAACAATCTTCAATTTTCAGTATTTTGCAGACTTCATGCTCTTCTGCGAGTAAAATGTCTAAAGGATAACTGTTTTGCTATTAATTCTGTGTTCTCAATTTATAAAGCCCGAGATGTACAAGTTGATAACTTGCTGAAAGTTTTCTAATCTTTTTATCATTTTGTACTACTCCTACTATTGGCATGATAGCTTCAAATTTATCAAATTTATCTCCCACTAATTGCCTTCTCTCATTTACACTGCATGAACATCTATTTGCCGGTGTCATTGTTCATGCATCTAAACTCTGTATATGATGCATCTTTAGAAAAAGCAAACCTAAGTAACAAATTCCCTCCCAATCAACTGGCAATCTGAACTAAGCATTCTCTCCGCAAATAAAATATACTCAATGTATAGTTGGATCATTCTCCTGCAAAATTTGCCATGTTCCCTCGATAACTCAGAAAATAACTTAACATTTACCATTACCTATTGGTGTCTTTTTCCTGTGAATTCTCCTTTTAAACATACCTACTTTCCCTTTGTGTCATCTAACGTCAATATCAGAGCTGACATTTTCTTTCTAAACTCACCTTCTTCCTTTCTCCATACATTCTTTAAGAAATGTCTCTTTTTGTATGCATGCCATTCAAACTGTGCATACCTTTCATCTAAAATTAAAAATAAAAGATTTCTGTAGTGGGTTCATTAAGCAAGTAAAAATATTTGCATGAGTTTTAACAGTATTCACAGGAAGAAAAGGTCTAAATTAATACCAAGCTGTCTTCATTTTCTTTGCTTGTGAAGGAAATGCATGCTCTTTCTTAATGGTACATTTGAAAGAGCCATATCAAAGTTAGAGAAATAGTATTCAAGGTGTCTCTGTCTGTATACTAAACTAAGTGATGTGCTGTATGATATAGCGTAGGAAAGACAAATGTGATGATAAACTACTTGTTCATCAACTGAGGAAGGCATGTGTATGCATACATAGCAGTACTTTGCATCAATATCTCTTGTATGTTCTTGTACTAATCTAGAATAAACATTTGTCAAATAATTATTCTTCATGTAGTCTATGAAAGAAACCTTTAACTCATCTTCATTAATACCTGGTTTAGAGGTTGTGTTAGTAAATTTATCTACAGATTTCTCTGTCTCTGGTGTAAAATGTATCAGTAATAATATGGCAACTGTTAATAAAACTATGAATGTAAATATAATGCCTATAATAATCTTACTTCTATTTCTGGTTAAGGCACACATGTATACTTTATAAGATCTGACTTATAAAGTAGTAGGTGTCAGATCTTATAAATTAGTATGTGTATGACAGCAAAATTAATGTATTTATCTCAATCTGCAAATTTATTGATTATATCATTTTTGTTAATTTCTTGCAGCTTTATTTACAGCAGTCTTCGTATAGTCTTCCTTAAACCTACTCCAAGTTCATCTAAAATGTTATCCATACTTTTCTTCTGCTGCCTCAGGCCTAGGTACTCTTCTTATCTTCTTTAAGAAAACATGTCATCAAAATCTTTAGGTGAAACAGTTAATTTAATGAATTTGTTCAGAACTGAATTATCAGCCAGTTCAATTTACAGAATTCACTTACGTTTCAGTCAGAGAAAGAAAAGTAAATATCATTCTCCGTGAGCAAATAATCAGCAATTTCTTAGGAGACATACGCTGACATCTGTCCTCTGTATTTGAACGCTCAGCAAATGTGATAAGATCAAACAAGATTTAAAGGTATCTTTATTGCTCATCACTTTCTGAATGAACAGAACACGTATTCTCTGAGAGCTCTTTCATAAGAACAAGCCAGTAGGCCCTAAAAATAGCTTGCCTTGATAAAAACTAACCCTCTATAGAGAGGGGGCATGTTGATTTTGGGAAACCTGAACACTAATCAAAGACAAACTCTATTAAAGGTTGTTTTGCTTGATACTTTGTCACCACCTTTACAGCTATGGCTGAAAAGGAAGTCATGATACTAGATTCATTTGAAGATCAGAGGTCACATAACATGTAATAAGCCCAAGGGACTGGTACCTAGAAGTAGTGTCATTTGCTGTGCTCTTAGTAGGGATGGTGACAGTTAGCATTTTGAGTAGCTAGGAGTGGCTGAGAGAGAGAGAAGCATGGACAAAGCTCAACTGTTCAAAACAGTGAACAAAGAATCGTAGGACTACTTGTACAGTAAGTCTATACTTGGAATCAGGGACCAAACTTAGTGCGAAAATGTATGATGAAGTAAGCAAACATTCTGAGGGAAAATGCTTCAGAAATCTCACCTTTCAATTTTGGGTTTCAAACTGCTCATTCCACTCTCCAGGCAGAGTACTGCTATGAACTGAGAAGATAACAGAAGACTATGTGCTAGAATTATTTATGTGTGCATGGACGAGGACTGCATAGCTGCATCTAAAAAGGCACTCTGAGGGCCAGGTGAAATGTTCCATTGTCACTGTAGGAATTCAATTCTTGGCAGAGAACTATGAAAGATCCAAGGGCCACTTCATCTACAGCAACATACGTTTTGAGTCTGGACCGGAAGGATTTGGTGATAATCCTGTTTCACACTTGAAGCAATTTGCTAGTGTCAAGAGCATTTCCTGAAAAATAGGTCAGAAACTAAAGTTCAAATGATTAGAGAATGTACTACTTCACTACATGTGAAACAATATTTGCTGTTTTTGAAGAAAAACATGTTTGTAAAAGCTATTCTGTCTCAACAGCATTCATGTCGGGACTTGATTTCAGTACCAAAAATGTATGCACGCCTGCCTCTAAGTGTTTTTCATTTTTGCATTGATGGTATTCATGTATTTATATTTTTACTTGCAGAGACTTCTTTTGATGAAAAGCATCTGAAATGATTGGGCAATATCTCCACTTCTGGCCTGAGATTAAGGGCCAGATGTATCAAACATTTTTGCGATCGCAAACTGCCCATTGGGTCGTTTGCGACCGCAAAAATGCATTTTGGTATGTAACAAGTCCAATTTGCGATTCTGTAACTTGCTACCGAATTGCAAATTGGATTTGCAACTACATAGCGATTTTTTATTAGGCAGGGGCGTGTCAAGGGCATCTCTTCCTAATACCGAATCGCAGAGGTATGTATGATTATTTTGTGACCGTGAATGCGGTCGCGAAACAATCGCAGTTACCACCTACTTCAAGTAGGTGGTAACCCAGTCGCAAAGGGGAAGGAGTCCCCAAGGGACCCATTCCCCTTTGTGAATGCATGCAAAAACGCTTTTTAAGAGCAGGCAGTGGTCCCACAGACGATTGCCTACTCTTAGAAAATGAAAATAAAACTTTTCAGTTTTCATTTTTAAACGCATCTTGTTTTCCTTTAAGGAAAACAGGCTGCATTTAAAAAAAAAAATGCTTTATTGAAAAGCAATCACAGACATGGTGGTCTGCTGAACCCAGCAGGCCACCATCCCTGTGATTGTAGCCATTCACAATGGCTTGCAAATTGCGACCTACCTCATGAATATTAATGAGGTAGGTCCATTTGCGAGCCCTTGCGAATCGCAGTATGAAACTCCTAGAGTTTCATACATTCCAATAGCGATTACTTAATTGCGATTCGCTAAAAATCGCAATTAGGTAATCGCTATTGTGAAGAATGCTACATCTGGCCCTTACTTCTTTCTTGTGTCATTAGTTTTTTTTTTTTTAACTACATCAGTTTGGAAAGTATCTTGTCCATTCTTTAACAGTAGTTTTCTTTTGGTGCTGCAAGTCATGTATCACATTAATTACCTGGGTGCCATGTTTTGCTAAAAAGTGCTTCATGCTAAATGTGGCTTCTTATTTTTAGATTACTTGGAAAAAAGTGGTGGAAAAATCCACCTAAATCTGCTTTCTAAGTGAATTAATAAAGGAAGGCAGATTTGCATCTCAAACACCAAAACTTCTATTTTTGAGTTGCCCTGTTATGGAACGGGATGGGGAAGATACCTGCTGATATTATTAGGTAATTCAAGGATAAGTCTACAGAGCACTGAATGAATGAGCAGACTTTAAAGCAATGATTCACCTACTGATTCTCAAACAATCTCTTTGCCAAGGTAACACCATCTACAATTTGTTGAAGGCCTTTTGATTATCGCTATAAAAAAGGGGATGGGTATTATGGAGATAAAATATTCATTTGCCAGCAGAAGGATATTTCTCATAGAATGCTTTCTTGGGACATATGTGTGTCTTTTGACAGAAAAGGCAAACCTATCATATTGGACTAAAAAGTGATCATAGCTATACATTCAAACATATTACCCACTGGTACTTGGCCATTACATTGGATACACCGACCCTACAAAATATGTAATAATCCTCTTGTGCATCATATTTAATTCTCTTATTTAACTGAAGCAGGAAGATGGATGTTCTTTTTTTCCAAGCTCACCCAAGAAAAACAGACAAGCTGATTTTTTCATGGGAATTACAATAAAAACAAGTGGTCAGGGCCAGGGTGTGATAAGAATTATAGCAGAGTGTGGAATGGGGGTATTAAAACATGGTTGAAGAGATCATAAATGTGTGGGTGGAGAAAAGGCATATATGGGTGAAGTAAAGACAGAAGGGAAATGTCTGCCTAAATGTTGAGACTCTAAAGTGTCCTATAATGTCACTGAGGTGTATCCATTTCCTGTATGCCCCTTGTTCTCCTACTAGTTGTTACTGGATACCACTCCCCTCTGAGAAAGAAAAATTACATAGAAAGGTAGAAAGAATCCAGTCCTGCTTATCTCTTGACATAAGGCAGAAAATGAGGCTAGATTACCAGCATACGTCTGGAGTTTGTTTCTTGTCTCTCATAGAGACTAGTAAAAATACTTGGGAAGTAGATAGAATATGTTTTTTAAGTCCTTACTATGCCAGGACATAAAATTCATTACACCTCTGGGATTCCCCCTGCCGAGCTTGGGGAGTTCACTGTAGCACTGTCCCCAGCCCAGGAGCACATAACTGACCACTCCACACACGGAGCTCTCTAACAGATGTCTTTATTCCTCAGCATACAAACACACACTGTCAGATTACATTATAGCCATTAACCCCTCCCAACAAGTTACATAATTCAAGTTTAATGTACCTAAATCTGCGAGGGTCCTAGCACACAAATTCTCACTGCATCTCCCCATTGTTCAATAAAAAATATAAACAACAGTCACATTACGTTTCTTCAATAAGTCATTGAGGTGCTCGCACTAGTCTGCCAGATCGAGTGGCTGAGGTAGATGAGATGCATGCTGGTTGGTCACCAATGTCATTAGTTCTGATGCTTGATCTGCACTGTTAGGCAGAGTCACCTCATTCATGATTGCAGGATCTGATGACCGGAAAGGTAGGTGATCAAAATATGATGATTTCCATGTGATGTTTTTTTGGGAAAGATGTCCGTCACCATGTGTCCTTTGCATATCACCACCCTCAGAGGATCAACAGCAGATGGACTGTCTGTTTTTTTGTTTTTGTTTCTGTTTGACCAGGACCCAGTCACCTTCATCAAAGGCTGTTTCCTAGGCCCGTCGATGTCGGACGGCATAAGTTTTCATTTTGGACTTTCAAAAAGTGTCCGTGACACAAATCTTCAGAGTTCGGTCCACTGTCTAGTTCCAATGGCTCTCCCAACTATAAAGGTGGCAGGACTCTCACCAGTTGTGGAGTGAGGAGTTGAACGATAGTCCACGAGAGGGCTTGACAAAGGGTCTGGTTTAACTGGATTCCCTCCATTGATGCCCTTTTGCAGGTACCCATGAATCGTTTCGACAACACCATTAGCTTGTGGCCACAGAGGTGTGCTCTTTTGATGCTTGACATTTAGTCTAATTAGAAACTCCTTGAATTCTTTGCTACTGAACGGCGGACCATTGTCAGATTTGAGAATGGCGGGGATACCCAATGCTGCAAAGATGTCATCCAGCTACTCGATGACCTTGTCATTGGTTGTTGATGATAGCTACTCTCCTAAAGGAAAACAGGAATGCTAATCAATGATTACCATGAAATGATGTCCGTTTCCTAGATGCCAGAAGAAATCAACTGAAACTCATCCCAGACCTGCACAGGAAGGTCAGAATAGTCAATGGATGCTGCGTCACTTTGGGGAAAAGGCAGTTGCAAAGATGGCACTCTTTTAGTTCCTTCTCAACTCGATTGTCTAAGCACGGGAACCAGACTCAGGTGGTCATTCCAACCCTGGAGGTCCGAAGACCAACAGGGCCGCGGTGGAGGTCTCACTGCTGACGGGCCGGCAGTGAAGACCACCACATTACGAGTGTGGCGGTTTGGCCTGTGCTTACCGCCAGGGCGGTCGGAACTGTAGGCCAGAGATAAGCATCTCCAACCTGGCAGTCCACCCAATACCGCTGGCAGTATCACGAGCCCCTTTCCGCCAGGGATTTCATGGTGGAAGCACCTCTGCAAAATCCCTTGTGGAAAGACTGCTGGTGACAGGCATTTGCATTCCTGTCGCCGGTAGATGACTCGTCCTACCCCCCCATTTACCAAAGAGCCCCCACCACCCCTCCCCTTACAACATTCCCACCCCGATCCCCCAGTAACTCCCCAACCCCCAGCTCCCAGTAGTGACCCCCTACCCCCTGCATACACGTATTTATTCCCCACTCCCAATCTCTGTACTTAACCCCAACTCCCGCATACATGCACACACGCACCCACAAACACGAATGCCCTTACACACACTCACTCACACTCACAGCACCCTTACACTCGCGCATACACAAGCAACACCCCCCAAATCCATACACGCACACACGTACACAAGCACAACACCCCCACTCACACACGCACTCACTACATTCACCCCCATTGACACGCAGACACACTCCATCCCCCACCCCTCCCTTTCCTCAATATACACACACACAACCCCCACCCCTGTCTGCATGCATGCACACATGAACCCCGACATAGCATTCATATTCACCCACACATGCATTGCCATCACCACATTTACACACAGACACATGCACACATACACAAACACTCCTCCACCCTCCAACCCATTCATGACACGCATACACACTCACACACATCCATTCACACATCCCACCCCCCCTCCCCTTGTGGAGGACACTGACCTCGTCCGACGAGGCGCTCCTCCCTGAGGAGACGGGATCCGGCGCTCCCAGCGCCGGCAGCACCCCGCCATCAGGACACCACCAGGCCATATTACAGGTCATAATATGGCTGGCAGAATCCTTTTGGTGGGGTGGGTCGGGGCGGAAGTGGAACTGCCTCTACTCCTCCGACCGCCAGCACGACTATTGAAGGATTTCCGGCCAAATTGTGGCAGAAATCTTTCAGTACTCGTAATATAGTGGTCAGAAGACCACCAGCACTGGCGGTCTTCTGGCGCCCTCAGCTTCGACGGTCTTAGGAAATGAGTGCCGAAGTCAGAATGACCACCTGGGTCTCTTAAGGCCCTTTTGGTGGCTCCCATGCCCCGATGTCCTTCATGGGCTAGTTCAATGATTTTCTGTCTTAGGCTCTCAAGTATTACAATTCTTGTGCCTCTGAATACAACACCTTCCTTGATTATAGACTGTTCATCTTGTATATTTGGTCAGAAAAAGGTTGTGTTCCTGATCCACGATTGAGTTGAAATTATCTCTTTGAGCATCTGCATGCTTTTATCGGTATTAGTAGTGGCAATATTCTGGTCAGTGGATAGGGCTGCTGGTGTACTCCTCATGATGAAGTTAATGTACTCCTCAGCTGTTTTGAATGTGGCACTGTGACAATGTAGTGGCACTTGTGAAAATAATCTGCAGGGTTCTGAGCTTTACCTGGTTTGTGCATGATTACATAGTAGTACTCCGGCAGTCATAACCCCCATCCCTCAACGTGAGTTGGCACCTTGGCTTTCAGGTTTTCAAAAATAGTGAGCAGCGCTTGGAGTCAGTAGTGATGGTGAAAGGTTTTCCTTATAGAAATACATGAAAATGTTTGCAGGCCCACACTACAACCAGACTATTCTTCTCCAGCTGAGAATAGGAATGTTCTGTGTCAGATAGGCTTTTACAGGCATCCACTACAATGTGTCTCTGAGCATTTGACTGATCCTCACTGGGCTCGCATATGCTGTGATCTCAGGATGTGTACTTGGGGTCAAAATAGGCCATTTTGGTGATGTTCAAAATTGTATCTTTTATTATTTTGAAGCTTTGATCACACGCAGGCAAAAACTGTAAAGGGAAATTTTTCTTTGTCAAGTCTCTTAGTGGGGCACTCACTGTGGCAAAGTCACGAATGTATCTTGAGCAATAACTGGCAATTCTGAAGAAATATGGCAGCATGCTGACATCTTGTGGGGGGCAAGTAGCTGACAGTGCTTGCACATTCTTTGGTCAGGAGTCATTTCCTGATCAGAGAATATATGCCCAAAGAATTTAAGTTTGGTTTTGTGAACCTCACATTTAGCTGCAATGAAATTGAGACCTTCATCAGCAAGTAACTGGCACACTTTTGTAAGAGCCTTGTCATGCTCCTCTTGCATTGCTCCATATATCAGTATGTCATCACTGTAATTAACGGCATACGTGGCAGGTTGAATGATTCACCTTATAAATTCCTGAAATATTTCAGCACCTAGCAACACTCCAAAACTCAACCTTTTGTATCTGAACGAATCAACAGGAGTTGAAAAAGTAGTGATGCACCTGTGGTTTCTTACAACTCGAGTTGATAGTATTGATTGTTCAGGCCAAGACGAGAGAAGACTTTGTCCTTCTTCAGTTGCATGTCCGTTATGTGTGGACCGGGATGTTGTTCTCTCTTGATTGCTTTGTTGACCTGCGGCAGATCAACACGGGTGCATCCTGCACCTCCACTGTCTTTTGTTGGCACTACCACTATGGATGAAACCCATGGGGTAGCACTGGTGGAGCGCTCAATTATGTCATGCTTCAACAGCATGTCTAGTTCCTTTGCAACAGCTTCTTGCAAGTGGAAAGCAACTCGACGGTGCCACTGGGCAACAGGACGAATGTCCTCATTAATGTGAAGTTGCACTTTCATTATCTTCAGCCTTCCTAGGCCATGAAACAACAATGAAAATTTACTTAGAATTTCCGTTTGAGTATGAAGGTTGTACTTGAGAGATGTCAGCCCCTTGTCAGCAGCAGTGCCAAAACTGAGTAGGCATGCACTAGACAAAGGTCCTCATTATGACTTCGGCGGTCTTATTAAAAGACCGCCGATGCCTCGGGCGCCAACATACCGCCGGTGCTGGCGGTATATTTGGCGTCCTATTATGACATTTCCACTGGGCCAGCGGATGGAAATAGCGTTTCTGCCTGCTGGCCCAGAGGGAAAGTCACCACAACATTGAAGCCGGCTCGTAATCGAGCTGGCAGCAATGTTGAGGTGTGTCGGGTGCAGGAGCACACTTCGCGCATTCCACTGCCTGTAATTCAAGCAGTGGAATGCGTGATGGGGCTGTGCATGGGGGCCCATTCAGTGCCCATGCCAAGTGTATGGGCACTGCAGGGGTCCCAGGGGCCCCCCTAGTCTCCCATACCACCAGCCTTTCCATGGCGGTGTTTACCACCATGGACAGGCTGGCAGATGGGGACTCGTAATCCCCAGGGCAGCGCTGCCCTTGCAGATTACAACCGCTGGAACCGCCAGAACTGCCAGGCTGCAGGCTGGCGGCAGCCTGGCGGTAGTACAGTTGTGGGTCCGCCACGGTCCTAATGCCTGTTAGTGGTACTACTGCCACATTATCGCCACCCGCCGGGGTCATAATGACCTCCAAAGTTCCTTGAAGAATGTGAATTAGTGCTTGCAGTCATACTGCTTTATGTTGCATTGTCACTATGAATGACCCTTGATTCTGCAACAGTTTTGAGGCAGCCACGTGTATTCATTTGTGTCTGACGGGTTGAATTGTGTCTCAGAGACAGGCTCTTGAACGTCTCAACCGGCATGGTGTTGATCGACCCACTGCTGTCTATAATAAAGGTTATTGTAATCTTGAGGCAGTACCCAGATTAATTAACTTGTTTGGTATGAAGGTTTGCCTTGTCTTTTGTTCTTCCTTGCAAGTGGCCAAACCAACATGCGCCTGTCGTTACTTGGTCGACATCATCAGGGCACACCTATTCTCTTCACTGGTACTTGATACTGATGTTGAAGAACCTGTGTTGAATGAGCTTGGTGACGATAGACTTTGTCGGGTTTCCACTTGTAACTGGTGCTGCTATTTAGCCTTGTGGGCGTGGTTAGAATGCTTCTTGAACCTTCTGGAATCCATGTTCTCTTCTCGCTGTGACATATATGATTTCTCTTTCGGTTTGCAAATCATTATGAAGTGGTTTTCTTTCCTGCAACCTTTGCATGTCTGTCCTATTGTTGCACACTTACCTTCATGGGGAAATTAAAAACCTCATCGGAAAGATATCTTTTTCTTCTCTAATGACATCGACTTATACTCATCTGCCCTATATTTGTGCTTGCTTTTCATGTTCAATGCTGATTTACTTTTCACTGTCATAGCTTCCATATCAACAACTTGGCGGTCTGCTCTTTCATCAGCTCTTTCAACCATTAGCATTTTCTCCAAACTGAGCGCCTCTCTCAACATATGTATTTTAAAAGAATATGAAAGACAGCCATTGATGACTGAGGCGTATGGCTTTTTCATCATAACATTCACTAAACTTGCAGTGTTTGATAGCATGTCAAGTCTTTCAACAAACTCATCCATTGTTTCACCAGCTTGCTGTCTCGCTTGACTGAGAATGTACCTTTCATTGATGACATTCGGCATCTGATTGAGCTTGGAACCCAAAGCTTCTTTGATTTGATGGTGTGATATTGCATCAGTCAGTGAGTTTTTCTTCAGCACTTCTTTTACTCCGTCACTGGCAATGTTCTTTAAATACTTAATGATTTTCTTATCATCTACCTCTTCGAGGCCATCTATGAAGTGATCAAAGGTTTGGATCCATGCAGTCCATCTGGCACCAACATTTAGCTTTTTAGCAGTGGTGAATGGTGGTGGTGGTTTCAGAAACACAGCTGCATCTTACTTTTCTACTGCTGTTAAGAGTACATGCTGTTCAGAGGTATGCGATGTTCATGTGGACCTGCACCATCTGCAAGCACTGGCTGTGTTATCACGCACGACTTGAAATCGTGTATCGTTGTCTTCTTTCTAGATGGTGGATAGCTGTCCCAATTCTCTTATTTGATTCTCGCTGCATTCAGCTTTTTGCATCGTACCTGATTCTCACTGTCTTTAATGATTAGTTTTGTATCATTGGTGGCCCTGCGTTATGGTGCAGCATAGTATTTATTCTTCCAGCCTTATCAACAAATTCTGGTGGGTTTTTCAAATGCTCTCCTCCCCGGGGACTTCTACTTCTTCGAGGGCTGTATATAGGCTGGAGGTGAGCCTCGAATCCACACACGCCAGCCTCACCTTGCTTCTTGTTGACTTTGGATGCACATAGCATACACAACCAGTTGCTTGTATCATTGCAAACTCTCAAGGAGAGCAGTCTAATTTTTTCAGACACATATCCCCTACTCATTGCCAGTTGTGGTGTTCTCTGCAACCTGGAAGTGCATAATTGACCAGGCCACACACAAAACTCATTAACAGATGTCTTTATTCCTCAGTATATGACCACACAGTCTCGGATCACACCATAACCAGTAATAGCCACACCCTAACATCTTCTAACATGTTAGCCATTCCTGTTAGGTCTGCCTGGAACCGCAAGGGTCCTAACAAAGTCTCACAAAACTACAATGAGGACATGAAAATATGGAATGATGAACTCTACATGAATCTGGAGAGTTTGAAGTGTGATTAAGATGGTGAATACTCTTTTTTTGCTTGTGTCTAATCACCTGGGTAAGTTATTTTTCCTCTGCTGTCAAATTAAATGGACCATTTTTGAAAGAAAAGAAGTTGCTTGGCTTACGGATTGAAGAGCAGTGTCGGAATGTCCACTTTCAGTGCGAGTAGATGTGAAAATGGCTGCCCTTTGCCCATATGCAGTAAATAGGGGGCTACTGAGCAAGCCTGTCAGACTTGTTTCTGCACGGAATGATAAACGAGGTAAGTGGTTTTAACTTTCTGTGCGAGTGTTAAACAAAATTTAGGAGACCTGCTTTTTGCCAGCAGTAGCAGCTTTATTGTTTCTCCTATAATGGGTAAACCATATCTGCGAAAACTTTGAAGAGGGAGATTTTGAAAAAAAAACAGGGGAATTGATTTTTCCCATTGAGTTACATTGAAGAGGAGGAATAGGGTCTATTGGCATGTATGGTTAAACACATAGAGAAGAGTAGCCATGCTAAAACCTCTTCTCCCTCACTTAGGTTGGCTTCTCCAGTAAGGAAAATAGGGTGTTGTCAAAAATACAGCAATGACAAGAGGATTTAAAAGATTGTTATGGAGTCTTTGACATCTATGTCTAAAGACTTATCCAAACACCATGGAAGCTCAAAATGGCAGGCAAGAGATTTGACTTCTGTCTTCTTTTGTGTAAGTAGAGAGGAAAGGAGAGCGAAGTTACTTCTGAGGATCAAAGGGGTGAATGCATTGGGAGAGATTTGGAGGAGGTGTGTGAAAATTCCTGAATTTTACTTTCATATAATTATGCACAATGCCTGTGACATTGCATAAAATTTATATTTTAGAGTTAAATGCTTCTTGTATCAGCATCTAACAGAAGGGCACATTTTCCACTAAAAATGTAGCACAAAAAACACATGCCACGAACAGCAGGCATTCACGTTGTGGCTGTTTGCTTAATTCCTGCACTCTAATTTTGCTGCAAGCAATGGTGTAATATTGGGATGTGGCATAATGGCATAATTTTGGAAATTGCACATAACAAATGTATTACAAAATTACCAACATTGCTTGAACTACGCCGCATAATCTACATTTCACCTGGGCCTAGTGATTTCCTGACGGAGATACTCTCTCATATAAATTGCATATGAGGTTTTCTGTACAGGAGGAACCTGGTATTTCCTCAGAGACTATTTCAAAAGAATAAAAAAAAAAAATCCTCAATTTAATTAACCTGCTCATGATCACATACTGGATGTACATAGAGAAGGAAAAGACCCAGAAAAGATCATGTGCCTAAATCTATGGCAAAATTTTATCCCTTAGAGAAAATAGAGAAGCTGCTTCCAGAAGTGGGCCACATGAATTCAAGAGCTGGTAGCCATGTTGGGCTCACCTCAGCTTAGGGTCCTATTCGCCACGTAGAAACAGACTGAATTCTCTTTATAGTTCAAATCTCTTTATTGTTATTTAGCATATCATTTGAAACAATAACACCAATATAACCCACAAACACTTTCACTCACCTCTCCCTTACTCTTGACCCTCCCCCCAAACTGGACCTGCTAAGCCCAAGCAAGGATGTTGCCTATTACTCTCAAATCAACCCTACTGAGTTCCCAGAGGGTGTGGGATATGCGTGTGCATCCAAATCTGTGAGTCTGAGCAACATGAGGTATCTGGGACAGAAGGAGTCACCCTGAGCTGTGAGCGATAGAGTTAGCTTCATAATGCCCAACAGGTGCCAAAAGTGATTCAACCATCCCTGGTGTGTGGGTTTTAAGGTTAAACCCCAGTGTGTTAGAATGTTTTGGAGTGCCGCTCCTAAAGCCATCACTAATCTGTTGGCCTCTGTGTGATTTGAGATGGAAGGTGAGCACACCAGGAAGCCCAAGGATGATATATGCTGGAAAGCGGAGCAACTGAGTCTCTAGGTTAGTGTCTATGTCCTCCAGGATTTTTGCCCAGTTTGAAATTAATTTGGGGTATTCCCAGAGGAGGTGCAGGAGAGTTCCCGTAGATCCACACTTGTGCCTGTAGGCATTGCTGAGCACTATGGAGTTGTGTAGGTTTGAGATACCAATAGTTAGGGATTGAGGTGTTGGTGTTGACACTAGCTATATTTTGTGCCATGTGCCTCACTCAATAGAATATATTCTCCCACTCTTCTTGGTTCAATTCTCGCCTGAGTTCTAACTCCCATTGCCGCTGACCAGACAATTTGGGTTGCAGGAGAGGCTGGCGTTGCAGGTCATATAGTTCAGTAACAAGGTACTTGTCAGAGGTTTTCACTACCAGCCATTTCTCAAATGGGGTGAGTATGCTTTGCACCCCCTGACAAACCGACTGTTGAGTTATCCAATGCCTGACTTCAAAGTAACGCAATCTCTCAGTTTCAGGGAGTTCGTAATCAGCAAGCATTTTTGCAAATGTCACATGACTTGAATCATCAAACATGTGCCTGATCGAGCGACACCCCGCACTCTTGCCACTGTTAAAATTTGGCGTGGTCGTGGCCCAGGGTAAAATTGGCATTGTCAATGATTGGCATAAGAGGGGAAAGAAAGGAGGTAAGAGCTGCCCTCTCACTCACCCAGTCCCAGACCCCCATTGTCGAGCTTGAGATGGGATAGAGGTAGAGACTTTGCAGTCTCATGGTCCTGTGCAGGAAGGGGAGTTTCCATAGTGATGTCCCAGCAACCGCCCGGTCGATGAATAGCCATTGCTTCTCGGAGTCCTCCCCGGACCACTGAAGCAGAAATCGGAGCTGCGGTGCATGATAGTATTGTTGTAGATTTAGCATGCCCAGGCCGCCCTTTGCTCACAGGCGATACAACAAGTCTTTGCCCATCCGGGGTCTCTTTCCTGCCCATGCACATCCGTTAAATTGATTATGGAGGCTATGAAGAATGCCCGCAGAGAGTTCTAACGGCAGGGACTGGAAAAGGAACAGCACCTTCGGTAGGAGTAACATCTTCAGGGCAGCTATGCACCCCAACCAGGAAAGGCCTAGTGGGCTCCAGTGATGCAGTTCCACCAGCATGTGTTTATGCAGGGCCTGGTAATGAAGGAGAGTCCTTTCCTGGATTGTAGTGGCCAGCTGAACTCCCAGGTATGGAAGGGAGGGCGCAACCCGAAGATTTGGGTGCACCTGGGTTAAGCCCTCTCTCATGGCTGTGGACAGAGACAGGTCGAGCGCCTGCGACTTATAAAATTAACTCAGAATCCGTCCACTCTCTCAAAAGCCCTGAACTCCAACAGGAAGGCTTTTAGGGACGTTTATGGGTCTTCCAGAGCCACTATCATCCGCATAGAGGTTAAGGGTGTGCTCCTCTTCCACAAAGCGCACCCCTTTGATAGCCGGGTTATCTCGGAATCGCTGGGGCAATGGCTCCACTTAGAGTGCAAAGAGCAGAGGCAAGTGCAGGCATCCAACCCTCGTGTCCCTGCGCATTGGGATGGTGCTGGCCACCTGGCTATTTACCCAGACCGCTGCCCAGGGGGAGCCATAGTTGCTAAGAACCAAATTTTCGGCCAAAGCCGTAATGGCGCAGCGTAGCCTCCAGGAACGGCCAGTGGACATGATCATAGGCTTTCTCATTATCCACTGCCAGGAGCATATGCTCCTGGCATGAGCACCAAGATTTGTTGTGTTGTCACTACACTGGCAACCGGGAATGAACCCTGTCTGATCTGTGGAGACCAGTCGGGGCATGAGGGGGTTGAGTCGGGCAGTGAGAATGCTGGTAAAGAGTTTTATGTCCACGCTAAGAAGGGATATAGGCCGCTTTGGGTCTTTTCCCGATTTGGGAATAGCCACTATGGCAGCCTCCTTCATGGAGGGCGGGTTTTGAATTGCATTGAAGAGATGAGTCAGCAGGGTAGCCAATTATAGGCAGAAATGTTTATAGATCAGTGCGGCGCACCTGCCCGGCCCTGGGTACTTAAGGGGCCACAGGCAGGCTATTGCGAGATAACCGCCTCTATCCTAATTGGGCAGTCCAGGGCTTCCTCTTGTTTCAGCGTGAGGCCTGAAGTTCGGGCCTCCTGAAGGTAACACCCAGGGTCCTCCAGAAGCAGGGACTATGCTCCTTAGAGCTCATGTTAGAAGCCCTGGAAGGCCTCCACATTTGCGCTGTCCTCCCTAGGCTCGGAGCCGTCTGCAGCCATCAGAGACTGCACCATCCTCGCCTGCTGTTGTGCCTTCAGACGATTCACTAAAAGGTGCCCGCTTCTATCTCCCCCCTCGAAGTCGAAGGGCTACATATTCCTCCCTGTCCATATCAAGACTCGCCAACTGCTTATGCTTGCGTCTAGTTGGCTCTGGACTCTTGGTGCTGCTGTGCGTTGGTGAATGCGTTCAGGTTCCCTCACCCTCTGACTGAGGCACTTTTGCTTTTCCAGTCAGAGTGCATTATCTGCCGCTGAAATAACAATCAACTCACCACGCACTACTGCTTTCAGGACATCCCAAAGGGTGGATATGGGCACGTCAGCGGTATCATTGCACTTCAGATAGGTGTTCAACGCCTCAGCGATTTGGGTAACTACCTGGGAGCATTGCAGTAGTGTGTCCCATAGCAGCCACGGATAAAAGCAATGGTCAGACCTGGTCAGTGCATTGCTCTGCCTCCTGTGGCTCCACCCTCTAAGTAGAGCCCTTTCCCTGGCTCCTCTGAGCTCCTGACCCCTGTCAGGAGTTCGAGGCCCTCCTCCACCGGCAGGCTTCTGCCTGCCCCTCATCCCTGGTGTCTAATGGGAGATCTCTGCTTTCCTACTAGGCTACCTTCTGCATCTCTCCTCCTTTTGCTTTGCTTTGCTCTCTGCTCCACTACTGTCCTTTAGTGTTCCTTTTCCTCGTTTCTCTTTCACTCCGCTCTCTCTCTCTCACTTTTGCTCTCCCCCTCTCTCTCTTCCCCACGGCTGCTGCCCCTGCAGCCTGCCCCCTTTTTCAGCTCTGCCCCCTTTTTTGTGGCATTTTTCGTCCCCTACCCACCTCCCAGCTGTCCCCTCCTCCCCTCCACCTCCCTACTTAATGGCGGCTGCTGCGTGGCAGGCTGAGGAATACCACTGACCTGGTCAATGCATTGCTCTGCCTCCTGTGGCTCCACCCTCTAAGTAGGGCCCTTTCCCTGGCTCCTCTGAACTCCTGACCCCTGTCAGGAGTTCGAGGCCCTCCTCCACCTGCAGGCTTCTGCCTGCACCTTATCCCTGATGTCTAGTGGGAGAGCTCTGCTTTCCTACTAGCCTACCTTCTGCATCTCTCCTCCTTTCGCTTTGCTTTGCTCTTTGCTCCAGTACTGTCCCTTAGTGCTCCTTTTCCTCGCTTCTCTCTCACTCCACTCTCTTTCACTTTCGCTCTCCCCCTCTCTCTCTCCCCCACCGCTGCTGCCCCGTGGCCCTGCCCCCTTTTTCAGCTCCACCCCATTTTTTGGGCCTTTTTTCGTCCCCCTCCCGCCTCTCAGCTGTCCTCTCATTCCCCCCACCTCCCTACTTAGTGGCGACCGTGCAGCGGGTGCGACGCTGGTGCGCCAAAGGCAAGCCTGTCTGCGCCTGTCTGCGCCCATCCGTGCCAGGACCGTGCCCAGCGCCAGAACCCCTGGCTCCCGTCCCCCCCACCGCCGCCACACACGTCTTCACTACGATGCCACCACCCTCCGTGCCCTCAACACCGGCCGCTCTCCCACCTGCCTTCAAGCCTCCCTGCAAACCACCGCGGACCCTTCTCCTGCCAGAACTGCACCTTCACCAGCCTCCACGCCAACGACCCACCCACCAAGGCAAGATGCAAACATCTCAGATGTATCCTCCTCAACACCCGCTCCATCCATAAGCAGGCAGTAGAGCTATGGAATCTACTCAACTCAGCCTCACCAGATATTGCCTTCCTGACCGAGACCTGGATGAACCTCTCCTCAGCACCTGACATCGCCATAGCCATCCCGGACGGCTACAAGATCACCCGCAGGTACCACTCCAACAAACCAGGAGGAGGCATCGCCATCATTCACAAGTACACCTTCAGGATCACGACCAACACCGAAGACACCCTCAGCATCGCCGAACTCCTTCACTTCCAAATCCACACTGATCCAAACACCACCCTCCGAGAAACCCTACAGGCCCCTCGGCCCACAACAGCAATTCAGCGATTCCATTACCCACATCATCAGCACGCACTCTCTTGCATTCAATGACTACATACTCCTCAGAGACTTAAACTTCCACCTCGAGAACACCAATGACAAAAACAACCCCACCCTGCTCAACAACCTCCCCAACCTCAGCCTCAAACAGCTCGTCACAACACCAACCCACTCCTCAGGACACACATTCAACCCTATTTTCTCCACCAGCAATCACGTCTCTCTGGGCCACACCACCAAACTCCACTGGACAGACCACCGCTGCATCCACTTCTCCTTCAAGAAACCCACAACACACCACCACCCACAACGGATCCCGCACCGCAGTTGGAACAAGGCCCGCAACTTCAGGCAATGGTCATCACCTGTGCCAATACTCTCCCCGTGATCAAGAATCCATCCAATAGACGCACCAACAGAAAGGCCTTCTGGTTTACAGCTGACCTCTACTAATCTAAGCAAAGCTGCCGAAGACTCGAAAGTGGAGCCAAGATCAGACTCTGGACAAATACACAGCCTTCATAAACGCCATCCACAGACACCACAAACGTATCCAAGCCCCCAAAAGAACTGCCTTCAAAGACCGAATCAACAACAACGCACACAGCCACAAGGAGCTCTTCAGCGTTGTGAAGGAACTCTCCAACCCAAGCTCCAATGCCAATGACATCCCACCATTCCAAGACCTCTGCGACTCCCTAGCCTCCTACTTCCACCGCAAGATTGCAAACATCCACAACAGCTTCAGCACCCAGACCCCCCGCAGCAACCACCAACACCACAGATTCACCTCCAACCAACCTCCTGCTCTCCTGGACCCCCGTCAATGACAACAACACCATCAAAATCATGAACACCATCCACTCCGGCTCTCCATCTGACCTCTGCCCTCACCACATCCTTAAAGTAAATTCCGTCATCGCACCCCAACTACGGAAGATCATCAACAGCTCCTTCAAGTCCGCCATCTTCCCGGAGAGCTGGAAACACGCTGAGATCAACGCCCTCCTCAAAAAACCCAAGGCGGACCCAAAGGACCTCAAGAACTTCCGGCCTATCTCCCTGCTCCCCTTTCGAGCAAAAGTAATTGAGAAGGCCATCAAGAGACAACTAACTAGCTTCCTAGGGGAGAACAGCACCCTGGACCCTTTCCAATCCAGATTCCGCAGCAACCACAGCACCGAAACTGCCCTCACCGCCGCCACCGACGACATCAGAACCATACTGGACAGCAGTGAAACCGCGGCCCTCATCCTCCTGGACTTTTCGGCCGTCTTCGACACTGTCTGCCACCACACCATACGCTCACGCCTCAGCAATGCTGGTATCTATGACAGAGCCCTCGACTGGGTCACCTCCTTTCTCACCGGCAGAACCCAGAGAGTCCACCTCCCCCCATTCGGCTTGGAGGCCACCGAAATCATCTGCGGCTTACTCCAGGGTTCGTCCCTCAGCCCGACCCTCTTCAACGTCTACATGGCCCCGCTTGCTAAAATCGCCCGATCCCACAACCTCAACATCATCTCATACACCGACAAAACCCAGCTGATCCTTTCCCTCACCAAGGACTCCGCCAAGATCTTCCTCCGCAAAGGAATGAAGGCCATCACTGAATTGCTGAAGATCAGCTGCCTCAAACTCTGTTCCGGCAAGACAGAAGTCCTCATCTTCGGCTCCACCCCCTCCACATGGGATTGTCGCATAGGCTCTCATTATTCTAATGAGACTACTGGATTTCGAGCGGCAGAGTCGCCCGTGGTGTGGTAGACTAAATCTTACCCACTGCAGGTGACACCTGTCGCTCCAATCCGGGTTTTGCTCCAGCTAACTAGCAGCGCCTCACCTCTACCCGAGGGCAGGGATGACTGGGCAGCTGAGCGCGTGACATAAATCGGTTTCTCAGGGAAGCCGTGGTCACTCAGGTCTCATCCGTTTCTCTCAGTTACATTAGTCTCATTCTTACAATGACAAACGGAGGCTGTATATGTTTCAATAATGATTTTAATGAAGCAACGGCATCCTAGATAGCAAAACGTGAGCTGCAATAACCAGGACGACACAACATGACAGTATTAACATTGTGACAAGGAGAGTGAAGCATAAGAATAATGCTACAGTCAATAGACTAATTCCTACCGCGGCTATGATAGAGCACAACGTGTTAAGCTCTAATTCTGCCCTTCAGGTTCCCCTGAGAAGACATCATCCCCCATACCTGAGCAAAGGACTGAAGTCTTCAAAACAGCTGTAGCAAAGCATTCGGCAATCAGCATACAGTTGTGGTTTTCTGGCTGGAATCTCCCTCTAACGTACAAGGAACAAGGAAGTGTTTTTATAATAAAACAGCTGATGTTCTAAGAAAATGTCCCTGCGTGAAGATACGTGTTTTCTACGAATATTGGAGACTAAACTTATACCACGTTCATCGGCACCCTATCTTGCTGTAGCCTTGGAAGAAGCACAGAGTGAGTAAGAATGTCTTGTTTGAGAACAGAGTGCTGGCCTAGGCAAAACAGTTAGATAAACAGAAAATAAAACAAGACTGTAAAAGTGGCTATTGTAACAATAATAAAATAAAGCTGAATAAAATATATCCAGGTTAGAGTGCACAGCGGCATGGCCTAGTGTGTTAAAATAACGTGCATGGAGCTATAGCTAAAATGGCTACACAACAGGATGACACCTGGTGGCCTGCCATTCTCAGAACCGCCCCGACTCCCACCGACCATGTACACAACCTAGGATTCATCTTGGACCCCTCACTATCCATGAGCCAGCAAGTCAACGCCATCTCCTGCTTCAACACCCTCCACATGCTCTGAAAGACCTACTAATGGATACCCACCGAAACCAGAAGAACAGTCACCGTAAGCAGCAAGCTGGACTACGGCAATGCCCTCTATGCAGGAACCACAGCCAAACTCCAGAAGAGGCTGCAACGCATCCAGAATGCCTCTGCATGCCTCATCCTGGACATCCCCGCCACTGCCACATCACAGACCACCTCAAAAACCTGCACTGGCTCCCAGTCAACAAGAGAATGACCTTCAAACTCCTCACCCACGCTCACAAAGTACTGCACAACACCGGACCAGAATACCTCAACAGACCACTCTCCTTCTACACCCTGACCCAGCATCCCGGTTCCACTGACCTCGCCCTCGCAAACCGCCCCACGTGTCCACAGAACTACAACCGGCAGTAGATCATTCTCGCACCTCGCCACCAAAATGTGGAACACTCTTCCCACCCACCTGCACCAGACCAAAGACCTCCTTACCTTCAGGAAACTTCTCAAGACCTGGCTGTTTGTGCAGTAGCAGCACCTCCCCACCCCCACCTTCCCTCCTCCCTTTCTCAGTGCCTTGTGACCCTCACAGGTGAGTAGTGCGCTTTACAAATCTCTGATTGATTGAAAAGGTGCAGCACGTAGCTGGAGAAGTCAGTGTTAGGGATAGCACAACGTGGTCAGAGAGAGAGAGAGAGAGAGAGAGAGATTCAATCTCAACCGTCTTAACCAAGCATTAAAGTTCCCTGGAGCCTAGAAAGACGTCAATGCACCCATTTATTTTGTGCCTGTGGGAGTAGAATATGAAGTCCCTTGTGTGTGGATGAGTGAAGCGCCATAGGTCCCCCAACCCCTGGTCCCGTAGCCTTGTTGAGCCCTCCCCCAGGAGAGCAATCCCAGTTGCCTATATCTGTGTGTGGACCTGTCTAAGCTATTGTCAAAGACCAGACTGAGGCCCCCCCAACAGCACCATGCTATCCTGTGTGCCCCAGACTTCCGTCAGGGCTTGTCTAATGAATCTTTCTTGGCCTGCATCAGAGGCATAGACCGTTTCTATAGTAAATGAGCCTCTACCTACGGTCACTGTGTGCGCTAACAGTCTGCCTTTGGTTTCCGCTAGTTCAGGGCCCACTTGACCCAGGAAGGATCGAGACACCAATATGACCACCCTGGCAGTCTTGGTGGAGGTTGAGGAGAGGTACTGAAGTGGAAAGGCCCTGGATCAAAGTCTATCCCAGTCGTCTGGGACCAGGTGAGTTTCTTGAAGGAGGCATAGGTCTGCCCCAGACCTTCCCAGGTAGGAGAGGATGGCTCTACACTTTGTTGGGTGGTTCAGACCCTTCACATTCAAGGTAAGGAACTTGAGTGTGTTCTGCATATGAAGATGTTCTAAAGAGTCATCAAGATCTTATGTGTAGGCCCCTCCCCCTGGATCATGCTGCTCGAAGTTGGGATGGGTCAAGTCAAATTCCAGGCCTGTATCTGCATACAAACTGTGCTACAAACTGCAGGTCTCCATTTAAACTTACAGTCGAGATATAATAGAAATATAAATACTCTAGGGTCCATGATTGAGTGCCCAGTAGAAACCTCCTGGAGTCACGGTATTGGAGAAGTCGGGCACGTACGGTGGCCCAAGCATGTTGCTCCTCCCAGTCCCCCTCCTGCAATAGGGCTGTTGCCCCAGCAAAGCCTATATCCAAGGTTAATAGGTGTTGGATTGAGCTTCCTGACAAATCCAGGCCCATATTTATACTTTTTTAGCGCCGCATTTACGTTATTTTTTTATATCATTATTTTTTGTAAGTTTGCGCCGCTTTTGCGTAAAAAAATTACGCAAATGCAGCGCTATAAAGGTATAAGTATGGGCCTCAGTTTGAATGTATGGGTAAACAATTGTGAAACAAGGTTATCTGATCTGAAAAACTGAGAAATACTTCCACAGTCAGGAGGCAGAGCAACCAAATGGCAGAGATGTCAGCAAAAGAGGAAAGCATTAACAGAAGCAATTCAGTCAATGATTCTGAAGAAGGCCATAATCTCTGTTAAAAATAATGAGACGGGACAAAGATTCTATTCGATATTTTTAGTACTTGTGATTTCAGGGGTAGGGAAAGAAAACTGAAAATTCGAAATCAATAAATTGTAAACAAGAAATTAGGATGCAGACTTTTTAAAGACAAATTCCTTTGATCTAAACATGTGATTATATGATAACAATAGCACTGTAGGATGTAGTGAAACATCATCAGAGATTCTGCTGGGTTTTTGTGAAAGAAGATTTTTTAAATTAATTTTAAGTCTTTCCATTTTGGTGGAAAACATCCCCCAGAGATTCACAAAAGTAGTGGTTCCTCTGATAATATGACTAGATATTCAGGGGATAGCAGTTTATCCTACCCCAATGATTGGTTTGTGCATGCCCCTTCAGTTGAGAACTGCTATCCAGTGCTAAAGTGCAAGTGCTCCTATGTAAAATATATGTGTAATTGGCTTTCCATGATTGACATATTTTATTTACTAATAAGTCCCTAGAACAGTGCACTAGAGGTGCCTTAGGCCTGTAAATCAAATGCTATTAGTGGGCCTGCAGCACTGGTGGTGCCACCCAAATAAGTAGCCCTGTAAACATGGCTCAGACCTGCCACTGCAGTATCTGTGTGTGCAGTTTTAAACTGCCAATTCGACTTGGCAAGTGTACCCACTTGCCAGGCCTAAACCTTCCCTTTTTATACATGTAAGGCACCCCTAAGGTAGGCCCTAGGTAGCCCCATGGACAGGGTGCAGTGTATGTTACAGGTGGGACATGTACTTATGTGTTTTACATGTCCTGACAGTAAATTACTGCCAAATTCGGTTTTCACTGTTGCAACGCCTATCTCTCTCGTAGGTTAATATGGGTGCTGCCTTTAAAAGTTATTAAAGTGCAGATTCCCTTTGGGAGCAGATGGAAATATGAAGTTTGGGGTCTCTGAGCTCACAATTTTAAAATACATATTTTAGTAAAGTTTGTTTTTAAATTGTGTGTTTGAAAATGCCACTTTTAGAAAGTAGGCATTTTCTTGCTTAAACCAGTCTGTGTGTTTTGTGGATTCCCTGTCTGGGTCAGTTTGACAGTTGAGCTGCTTGCACATCTCTCTAGACAGCGACACAAAGGGGGCTGGGGTGTAGCCCACATATGCTGATGAGCCATCTGTCTTGGAAGGGAAAGGAAGAGTGGTCATTCACACCTCGCTGGGCTGTGCCTGCCCTCTCACAATAAAGTCTCCAACCTCCTGGTGTGTGGCTGGGGCCTGGCCTGCACTAGAAAGGATCTCACAGACACTTGGGACTTTACATTGAAGTAGGCTTACTTCAAAGGCAGATAGGGGTATAAGAAGAGTACCTCAAACTCCTGAAAATGAGATTACTTCAAGGATTCAAGGGGAACCTCTGCCTGGAGAAGAGCTGAGGAGAAGTGCTGCCCTGGCCTGTGATTGTGCTGTGTTGGGCTATCCTGCAGTTGCTGCTTCTGCTTGTGCAAGGAGACAGAGACTGGACTTTTTGTGCATTCCTGCCACGAGGCCGTGGACCTTGTAGAAGTCCGACGACCCCGTAGGTCTTGCGTCGCTGCAACCGCAGATCCTGCCTGACTTTGCTGACATGGGAGTGCCGTAAGTCAAAAGTCTGTGACGATCCGACACCATCACAGGGTTCATTGCAACCCTGTGAGGTCACCCCAAAGCATCGTAACTCCGCCAGACTTCGCATCTGCTGGAAGCAAGGGACCGACTTCGCATCCGATGCCACCTCACCTCCACCGCCCTTTTGAGAGGACCAGATGCTGCTGTACAATGCCGCAGTCATTCTGCCCTGTGGCACCGGATCCAATGCCATATCGGACACAGTGAAGCCACTCTCCCCGACTCCGTGCACCAGCCTGTTTCCTACTTGTTCGGAAGGTACTGTACCTGGGGGTCGATGACTCCGTGAACGACGCCATTGGATGATGGCAATACCCATTTCTTGTCATAAATAGGTACCCAGGGCTGGAGAGGATGCGACAACCTCCTGTCTGTCGCCCACTGCCAGACCTTCAGACCATGGAAGAATGCCACATAGTCCAGATCTACTGTCTGAATAGGTAAACCATTGTGGACATATGTCGTCAGTTGGAGACAAATCTGATGAGTTCCATTTGTCATCCTACAAGCATACCATCCATTACACAAGTCATGGCAGTGTTGCACTTCGTGGCCACAGGGTCCTTCAAAACTACAGTGGCCCTATCTGCTGGGATGTTCGAGCCCATGTTCTGTCTGGTTTTGAAGGATGTACACGCAGCAATGTTGAAACACATGGACAGATATATCCAGTTTCCTCAGTGTGAGAATTTTGCCCATGTGAAGGCTGACTTTTATGGTTTGGCACACATCCCACATGATGTGGGGGCCATTGATGGCACACATGTTGCCTTGGTCCCACCGCATGGCAATGAACGAGTGTACCGCAATTGAAAGAACTTCCATTCCATTATTGTCCAAGTTGTTTGTTTGGTGGATCTCTACATTTCACCGGTCTGTGCCTGTTTTCCGGGTTCAGTCCATGATGCCTTCATTATGCAGAACAACGCAATCCCCCAGCTGTTTTCACAACTGTACCCAGAGAGGGCCTGGCTGGTTGGTAAGTCACATTTGTCCTGTTTTTGTGTGTGCTATGTCTGCTACAACAAATCTGATGACAGAGACTCATAGTTGCATATATGCCCCATTCCATCACAGGGGACTGTCTCCCAAACCTCCAATGGTTGTTGAGCTGGTGAGAAATCCTACTACTGCAGGAAAAGTCTGCTTCAACAATGCTCATGGAAGAACACAGCGTGTTGTGGAGTTGATTTTTGGGGTCCTGAAGGCCAGATTTAGGTGTCTTGACAAGACAGGTGGAGCCGCCCTCTACTCACCCGAAAAAGTGTGTAAGATCATTGTGGCCTCCTGCATGCTCCACAACATTGCCCTGCAGAGGAATATCTCATACATCCCAGGTGAGGAAGAGCTAGCAGTGCCACCGGGTGGGAATCCTATAATGCCAAGTGAAGATGACAGTGATGAGGAAGAAGGTGAAGATTTGCAGGCAGATCTCATCAATCACTACTTTACCTGAGTGTAAGTATGCAATGTGATGTGACTGTATGAGGAACTGTAGTTGTCAGGATGTGTGGAGTAGGGTATTTTTCCAATAGATAAGGGAACTAATTATTTGCAGAATACAGTCAAGGGTTACTTGCTAAGTCAGATGTGAACATTTCACTAGCTTGATTATCTGCTGGGTTTGTGTCAGTCTCATTGCAATGTAAATGTATCTGCTGATGTTTGATATGAGCTTTTGGTCATAGGTATAATTTTTAAACTAAAACTCCCTGTATTGGTTTTATCCAGGTACCTTCGCCCTAACATCCTCACGTGGGCAGTTCAAAGTTGTGACATTGGCAGGTATCTGATGCTGTTCTGGCATGGGAAGTGCCCATGGGTTGCTTCACGTAATGTTGGTCACAGATTTAGGGTGTATGAGTCCTGTGCCAAACCTGCTTGCACAGTGGGTGGGTGCAAGTCTGAAGTGTACCATACACATGTTTGATGTGGTGTGTTGGGCTAATTGTCTCATGTGTGTGATCATAAGGCTTTGAGATATGTTGTCATCAAGTGCAATTCATGCATTCTCCCTTCACATTGTGTAGATAATGACCTTGTATGACCTGAATGTAGTTGTAGATGTGTTCCATTATTGCAGGCCACAGTGCCTGTGCCACCACAGTGACATATGTTTGTGTCTTACCACCAGATGCTCGGTCATTATATTGGTATGGACCTACGATCAGACTGTTGTACTGCCTTCTGTCTGTGCCATGGCTTATGTTATGTTGGCAGACCTGGTTTTGGTATGTGATAAGGCTCAAGCTGGTGACAACATCCACAGTTCTTTTAGCCTATTCTACGGTGTGGGGTCTGACAAAGCCTTTTCTTCTGCGGTCTAAGGGAGTGTATGTTGGTTCATCTAACCTGACTCACTATGGTTCATCTCTTCTTGGCTATAAAAGTCCAGACGTTTTGAAAGCCTATGTGCTGTACAGTGCAATAAAATGCTCGGTGTGACCAGACACTTGTATCAGTGTGTTGCTAGTAATCCTCAGCATGGCACTAGCTGTGACATATCCCTCCTTCCATTACCATCTTTTGTCCTCCTCATGTGCATTACAGGGGCTTACATCTCAACATTTCAAAACTGTGGAAAAGAAACAAGCAGGCAATGATTTTCGGATAGTTGAGTATATTGACAGAGGTGCAGGAAATAAAATGCCATGCAACACAAAAGGAACGTGAAGGGATCAGTCCTGGTGGATGTCATCATTTTACTAGATAACACATTTGAATTCCAAAGTCCAGTGTCCTACTATCATGTGGTTAAAGAACAGTCAACAGAGTGAATATGTGGCACACAAAGGATTTTCTTCAAGAAGAGGTCACTTGCTGGCAGTAGTTGGTGTCTTGCCATGCAATGCCCCTGGATTCTTGGCTGGATGTCCCGGTTTGCGGGTGGGGGGTGGATTCAGAGGCAGGGATGTCTGAGGCCCATCCCCTGACAGGGCCTCCCTTCCAGTGACTGCCAATGATGTTGAAGGGACTGGCGTTACTTGGCCAAAGGAAGGTTGTGGTGTTGCTCACATTCCCTGATCAGGTACTGCTTACATCCCTGAACACCCCTGATAGGGAAGCCAGGATGGTGTTGCTGGCCTTCCACGTTTCTAATGACTCACAATGGAAGTCCCTCTGCAGCTGCTTCATTTCCTTGAGTTCGGTAAGTAGCTGGCCCATCACGCCTTGGGATTCTTGATAGGCTCCCAAGACTTGACTGATGGTGTCCTGACCAGTAGCATCTCCAGTGGCCTCATGCCACTGGCCCACAACATCCCTCCCACACGCTCTACCCCCACATGCCTACGACCTTGCCACTGATTGCCCGTTACCATTGGTTTCAGAATCATCTTTGTTAGAGGTGTGTTGCTTTGACACAGGATCCTGGCCTGGGGGCACAAGATTGTTGTCACTATCCTAGGGACACAGGTTGGGGGGGTGAATGGCTGCCTGCGATGTTGATGCAACCGAGCTAGGAGGAGTCCATGTGGTCACTGTGAGGCTCACCGGTGTCTTATGACTAGGTTGCACTGATGGGCCAGTACCACCCTCAACATCCAGACATCCAGGAGTGTTGTCCTCACTGAGGGCTTCATCCATGGGGTAGTGACAGTCTCTTCAGTGGTCTCAGTGTCCCCAGTGGCAGCTTGACCTGTTGATTTGAGAGTTACAATGTTACAGGTTGTATTTTGAATCTACCTCCAATAGTTGAAAATGACATTTAGCAAAGTCTGTGAACACACTGGATTAGCAGATGTCCCTTATGTGACAGGTACACATGGAATAAATTGTAGTGACCTAACATTTGTGAAATATACTAATTCCATTTCAACCAACCAGCTACAGGATATATTAATTCATTAGCACTTGGGAGACTGGGCATAGATTTACATCTTGCCACAAGTGCAGGCAATCCAGTGGCTGGGCAGGATGTGGCTTTAAACCTTTTAAGTCCTAGTTGACTGTTATGCAGGCAGACCTAGCATTTAATTGTAAATATGATTGGAGTAATCATATGGTCAGTGCAGTCTGAATGTGTCTGCTTCCAATATCATTCAGATGTTGAATCTTGAGAACTTTGGTTTTTGTGTTTTTTTCACACAGGTTGAGCTGTCCTTCCTGTCCACAACATTTATGTCTTGGCTTAGCTGCTCAAGATGGATCTAGGTGGGTAGCCACATCACAGATTGTACCATGATCTGTATCTTGGTCCCTCTCAGGTGAGTAAACTTAATTAGGGTGTTCCCAGACATATGCATTATGGCATCTGTGCACTGGCCTGGTGATTGGGGTTACAGGGACTGGCCCTCCTGGGATTTACAGTCATGTTATTCCATGTACTACACGCAGTATATGTAAGCCTTCCTCCCAGGTGAGTTCACTTCCATTGTGAGTAAACAAAACAAGGATATTTGAACAGATGCACACTGTGCTTGTTTTTTGGAGTTGGAGAGACAAAGTGTCCTGGCCCTGGCAGTCGCATCACTCCCTGTACTTTATGCACTTGTTACATGCCATCCCCCCCAGGTGAGTGGACTTCATATGTGAACAGCCAAAGAAGGGTATATTTGCAAGTGTGCACTGGGCTGGCGGTTGGGGTAACAGCAATGGAGCCTCCTGTGATTTGCAGCCATTTTATTTCCTTTAGCACAGACACTATACTTATTGAGTACACTTCAATGATGATTTGGTACGCAGAGGTATCTGGGGGAGAACACAGTTTTTGTTTCGAGTTGGGTAAACAGTGCCTGCTGTGGGTTACACACCTGTCAGTCTCACTGCTCTCCAATACCAGATGCCTATTCCTCCAGTGAGTCCACATCATATGAGATTTAAAAGTATTGTGTACTTCAGTGGAGAGGACACTTTTCTGGTGTTTGTAGTGACAGTAACAGAGCTTCCTGGCCTTAGCAGTCCTGTCAGTCCCTGTACTACACACAGTAAACAGATATTATCTACCCAAGTGAGTAGACTTCAATGTGGGGTTGACAAACAAGTTACATTTGAGTAGGATACAATGTTGTCGTGTTTGGAGTTACAGTAGCAGTGCTTGCTGGGAATTGTAGTCATGTCAGTCCCTGTACTAAACAGACCATACATATGTTATCCTCCCAGGTAAGTCCACTTCAATTAGGAGTTGACAAACAAGGGTCCTTGTTGCAAGGGACACTAGGTTGGAGTAACAGTAACAAAGCCTCCTGACCTTAGAAGTCGTGTAAGTGCCTGTATTACACCCACTGCACAAATGTTATTATCCCAGGTGAGTCCACTTCAATTGGGAGTTGACAAACAATAGTCTTAGTTGCAGGGGACACTGGGCTGGCTGAGTGGAATATCAGTAACAGAGCCTACTGGCCTTAGCAGTCCTGTCAGTCCCTGTATTACACACAGTATACGACTGTTATCCACCCAGATGAGGACACTTCAATTGGGAGTTGAGTGACAAGGGTCTTTGTTGTGGAGGACACTGGGCTGGCTGAGTGGAGTGACAATGGTAGTGCCTGTTGGGAATTGTAGTCATGTCAGTGCCTGCACTACACATTCACTATACAAGGGTTATACTCGCAGGTGGGTACACTTTAATGGGGAGTTTACAAACAAGTTAATTTAGAGAATGATACTCTGCTCTGGTTTCTGTAATTGTAGAACAGTGCATGCTGGGAATTGTAGTGCTGTCAATCCCTGTAGTATACACACTATACACAGATGTTGTTACCCCAGGTGAGTCTACTTCACATGTGAGATGCTAGGCAGGGGTCTATGGACAGGTAGACTCTGAGCTGGTGAATGGGGTGACAGTAAAGTTGACAAACGTGAGCAGTGACCATGCATGACAATACATTTTGGTGAGATATTTTTGTGTTGTGCCTTGTAAGACTCCACTCCCCTAAGTGTTCCTGTAAAGCTCTCAGGATGCAGGATGGCCAAGACTTTCTCCTCCCAGGATATGAGTTGTAAGGAAGGAGGGGGGGCAACGCTGGTCTTTTGGACCTGCAGCTAGTGACTGGATGCAATGGAACGGACCTTCCCTGCTGAGGTCGTCCCTTGTGCACAGTGTGGGGCCTACAGAATTCACTCTGTCGACTATCCTTTGCCACATTTCCATTTTCCTGGTGATAGTAGTGTTTTGTGCTTTGTCTCCAAATAAATGTGGCTCTACTATTATGATTTAACCACCATCACTCTGAACTCATCATCAGTGAAAGGGGGATTTTTCTGGGGTGACATGGCGGTGATAAACAATAAGGAGCAAGTTAACAGGTGACAGTGAGTTTATGGATTTGGAAAGTGCAAATGGTTGTGACACAAAACAGAAGTGTGTTGAGAGTGTGAGATATGTGCTTAATGAAAGCTGGAGAGGTGCCTGTTCTGCAGTTAAGTATGGTTTGAATGCACTGTGGCTTCTGTGTTTGGTGCTGGAGATGCAAAGGATTATGGTGTGTGAAGGGGTGTGTTTTATAGTGTACTTTGCAGGTGTGTCGAGTGTGGTAATGTGTGTCAGCTGTGTTGTTTTCAAATCCATCCAATGTGGTGTTGTTTATTACTCTGGTGGCCTTGAACCGCCAAGGTTCCGACTGCCGTTGGCGGACTGGCTTGGTTGACTGCCACTGCGATGTTTGACTTGTAATACGGTCAGTGGTTGGTCAATGGGCTGTCGGTGCTGGAGGTCGGACTGCCTATTTACCACTATGGTACTGGCGGGCTGGCATTTTTGGCTGGATTTTGGCAGTCCATCCTGTGTAACTCGTGATATGGCAGTCTTTTGGTGACTGCCTCTATGGAGGTCTGGCGGTCCAACCACCAAACTCGTAATGAGGCCCTAAGTCTTTGAAGTGTCATCTTTCTTCCATACTGGAGTTTTTGTGGGGTGGGCTCCATAAGAACTTAGCCTCACTACATTTAGAGCTCAATGGTGAGCAATCAGAGCATTCAGAGAACCTTGGGAAAACCTTAAAGAAGGAGAGGACTTGGTAATTAGCTTTCTGAAAGCTTTTAGATTGGCTTGTCTTATTACTAATCCAACAGTTTCTGCACAGGATTCGATGCCGGTTCTCAGGGCTTTTCCACATTATTCATTCAAGTCTTTGAAATCAGTGAGATGTTATTTCAATTGGTGGATGTTATGAGGGAAGTTCTTGTATATGTACAGAGAACTAAAGATTTCTATAGCTCGGACAATTTACTGGTAACTTTTGGTGCAACAAACACGGGTCATTAGACTTCTCTTAATAGATGGATTAGAGCTGTATTGCATCGCTATATTCCTTGGCAGGCTCTCTATTCGCAGAGGGAAATGAAGGGAGGACTAGGGGGGCTTGGCAGCCTGATCTGCTGAGTTCCAGTGGATTTCAAATGCAGAGGTTTGCAGAGCAGAAGCCTGTTTATCTGAAAAGACTTTTGAGTTTCACTGCAGACTGGACAGAACACAAATGTTGGTGTAGAGGTTCTAAATTCTGTTTTACGTTAACGTGTAATCTTCATTTCTCTCATTTTTACTTCTACTGATACCAGTCACTACACCTTACCATCCCCACCGATCTAGATGTCTTTCAACAGTTTGCTTGATAATTCCAGGAGGATGCTTAAAATACTGCCCCTTCAAAATGTCTATGCGGAGGTATGAGCAGATTCTCGCATGCATCCCTGTGTTTTTTCTTGTCACAAAAGGAGGTGAGATTTACCTCACAAGTAATGAATGGTACGAGTACAAGTAATACTAAGAGAAAATAACATTATTAGTCTTCATACGCGAGCCTCATAAACGTAGAGTGAGTCTTTTTACAAACAAGCTTCGTGTTGCCTCCAGCAGCCATCACTCACGCTGATACAGATTGCAGGTGCAGTCACTGAAGACATTTGATATATTGTATTTAGTAGCAAGGTGACCTCCATATTCCATGTCATTCCAGTCAATGTTTCTAGTCTAGTCTTCTGTTGTTGAAAATCCAGGACTATAAACTGTATCTTAGTGACATGTTTCGAAGCGCATCAGTCTCAAGCTTCAAAGGTCCCTGTGTGATTATCTCATCCAATTCAGGTTTTTGCTTCTCAAGCTGCAAAGAAAATCGTGAACTAGACGAATTACTAACACGTGGATCTAGGAAGCTTGGGATCTCTGGTAGGGTAAGTCTAGCTACTAACTAACTTAGTGCTGCAGAAAGGTGGAGTTATTGAGAATAAGCGCATAGGTGGGGTTTGACAAGATACTAGCTTGGTATAATTATCCACAGTTACACTTCATTAGAGGATGCTTGAAGCTGGGACAGTCACCACACTGTAAGTCGCCAAGGACACTGATTCTAGTCCTAAGCTTTAGTTTGGCAACCTACTGTATTTCAGGTGTTGTGGTCCTGCTTTGTTTCAACTGAACTAATTAGAATAATACGCCTGATAACAATGATTTATAAGTGACAGTCCAGCACTCAGAAACATATGAATCAATCAGTCACCAGAGATCTAAAGTTTACCTGTCCCATTTGTGAGTAGCTGTCCGGTCCAGGGGTTGTCTGAATACCCTGGTGTAGTTTTGCTACTTGAATATTAAATGAAGACTACAAGCCCCACAATGCAACAAAAAAAAACAGACTAGACCATCTAGTAATGTATGGGCTTGGAAAACGTGAGAGGCCTGAGTCGCCCTTAGGGTCGGCTTCAAAAACGTAATGCTGACAAAACATAGACAGGAAAATCGGTTGCTTTGTATGCCAAAACATTCAAACATTGTTAAGCTGTTTTGAGTTTGCTGTTTCTTGTTTACTCAAAATTCTACGTCAGCAAGTTATTTACAAAAGCCATGCTGCTCCTAGTAATTAAAAAAAAAAAGATATAAACGAGCTTATGTTTCCATGCGTAACCAGTTGATTCTGTCCATGTCTGTGCTTTGCAACCCGGGACGTGTAGTTAGGATTATATAATGGGGCAAATACGACTACACGTCCCAGAATGCAATATAGAAAACTGAGCTTGAGGAGCTACTCGCGCATGGACCTGGGAAACTTGAGGGCTTTGGCCCCAGAATGTAAGGCCTTTTAGCTCCGATTTCTAAGCCGCTACAGTCTGATGATCTAATCCTTTATAAAGGGCGGCTGTCTACAAAACTAGGCCATAATGACGGTGACACTCGAAACATGCTACCAATTGACAGGAAGGATGAATACCCGTAGGTGCTCACGCCTTCTCTGCGTAAATTGTAGCTCTCATGTTCTTATGTGCTTGAATTACAATAGATTCTTAAAATACAGTGAGGAGTGCCAAGGCTATTACATGAAAATATGTAGTGTTAAGTTAATTATTGTGCAGTTATTCCAAAGGCAGCTGGCCTCTATTAAACGTGAAGGACTATTTAACCATTAACTAACATCTGGTGAGCTATTGCTTGTCCCTGACAAAAATAATGCATGATGGGTTTAGGTCAGGGAGAGCGAGGCACATTTGCATTAAATCCCTGTTGTCCTGCTGTAGGGTTATTATAATGCTCCTCTAAAATATTCAAAAAGATGTAGAACAACAGTGCGAGGTGGGACCTTAGTGGTCAACCTATGTCACATGTGAAAGCCTCAGAATGATTTATGTGCTTATCCTTGGGGGCTTTTGTTCATTGGCAAAATCAGCCAATTATTGATAAAATGCTGTTTTTGCCTCTGCCATCTTTTTAGGGGATTGAGGGAATTTAGGTTAATCATTACAGTTCCTTGGAACAAAGTTCTTTACCTTAACCACAGTTTAGCTTGTGAATGGGATTAGGCGTTTCTCGTTGGAAAGGTTTGTGATAAACCTGTTGTGTGGCACTTAAAGAAAATAATAACACGTTTTTAGTATAAATATTCAGCCTTAAGGTTTTCTTATTTCTGTTCATAAAATATCGTGTCCTTACCCAATACAAGATTCATCATTTACTCATTCCCGCTTGGAAGAACATTTCTGTCAATTTTACCAGGATGTGAAAATCCTGCATGTTCCATGAGAGTATTGATGTGTGATCTCATGCTGTGTGATACTGTGAGACAGTCATTACTTTGTAGCAAAAACCACGTTGCATTCTGGGAGCTGTAGTTTTGTTTTATCATTGTAAATGGAGTAAAACATGTATGCTATAAAGGTTGGACTTGTTGACTCATGACAAGGGACCATTTCAACTCTATACATTAATGCATAGAACTAAAACTCTGGCTATGATATGCTAAACCTCAATAGCTGCCCATAGGTGCAAACTTCCCAGTTACTTGTGTGAGTAGTTAGACAGTCCCATTTTTTAAAGAGAATTCTGGGACTTTAGGTCTATTTTTTACTGCATTTAATAAGACTTGAAGTCCCGAAATTTTAAGAAAAACACTTTACAGCTATATCTGTCAAGAGACCAACAACTCCCCAAATCAAATGTGAAACTTCTGCCAGTCCTGGTTCCTTATCCAATTGTGTGAGGAGACAGCTAAAAGCAACACTCAGGCTTGTCTGCATCAAAGCATAGACAGCTCAAACAATTGAGAGCGCTCCTGTTTCTCAGATCCATGCACGAGTAATTTAGTCACTTCATGGTTTGCTTTATAATCCGAGGCTTGTAGTCCTAGTGTCATAGTGTGATGAACAGAAGTGTAAGTCCCAGAACGCAGATCAAAAACCTGGTCTGCATGAGCTACTCTCACATGGACCTGTGAAACTGGAGAGTTTTGATGATTTCCTCTGACACAATCTACTCTGTCTCTAAAAAAACGCACAGGAAGGGACCACTTCACTTTTGTGGACATCATCAGTTTGCCCACTAGCACTCTCAAGCCCTGCACTTTCCACATCAGAGGTTTATGATTCTCTGTAATGTGAGGGAGCTCGAACATTTGTTCTTTTTGATGAAAACAACTCCATACCAATTTAATGACAGGGAGTGCAAAATTATACTTAAGAAATTAAAATTGACTGTAACCATAAGTACATGGGCTGCGCCTCACATTTTCATTGGGTTATGCTTACTGCTTCTACTGGAACTGCACTACGTGTCCTGTTGATTTGCCTTTTCTTGACAATTGTGTGTCACGGTGAAAGGCTGTGGAATATATGAGGTAAGATAGTTAGACAGAGTGTCGGTGTATGAAAATTCAAGCAGGTGCCGGTTGATGAGACTCAATTGGAAATGGGATGAGCAAGGGACAGCCCTGCTCCTACCTAGGTCTGTATTAAAGAAAATGAAATACACTGAATTGGGAACAGCAAGACTTCTATACCCACTGTACTGACGCCGCTTTCAAAATGCATCAAGCAGTGACATCATTCACATATAAACACACAATATCTTGTTCTTTTATGCCTTCCAGTGATACTCTCGTGAAACAGTCAGTCAATACCTTGATCTAGCAGGCAAATTAATATTCTAAACACTAAGGGGCAAATTTAATAAAAGTGGTGCTGCTTCCCTTAGCAGCCCGCTAACTCCACCATGTGTGCGCCGTATTAAAGATATGGCGCACTATTGCGGTAGTTATGGAACTACAACACTTTTTACACTAGTTCGGCGCTTTCCAGGATTAGCGTAAAAAATGTTGACTCTAATCCTGCAAAGCACATTGAGGCCTTGTCCCGTACATGCGTTAAAAATGCCGCAAAAATCTTTTAGATTTCTTTGCGTCATTTCCCACCCCCCCCAACGGTGGAACACCCCCTTGCATACATTATGCCTTGCGCAGGCATAATGCGGTGCAATAGGTTACAAAGTGGTGCAATGCATGCACTGTGAATGTGGGGCAGCGATTTTGGCCTTGTTGGGCCACATTAACGTAACAAAAATTACGCTAATGTGGCTCAACGAGGCACTAGGCCCTCTTAAATCTGGACCTAATTTTTGTAGTCTGAGTTAGCATTTAACAATTCCTGATGTGGCAAACATATCCACAAGAGGTTTAATATCAATCCTCACATTAAATGAATGAACCACATATTGATTGAAATATGTCACAACTAACTAACATGCAAATAATCAACCAGAATCAGTGATCTGGTCCATTTCATTATTGTAAGAGACAACAGAAGCATGTGCTTGTGGAAGGTGGGTTACCAAGTCATTTACAACCACCTCTTACAGAAGCTAGAACCAACGTAGTACCAGCAGAATAAGATGTAACAGACGTCATGTGCCTTCAGTTTAACCAGTTATTTAACTGGGAAAAGTGAAGGGCAGGCACACACGGAATCCAGAGGGTGGGTCTGGAGTATAACAGTATGGCGTGGGTAAAGCGTGGGAAAAGATGGAGCATATTACCGAGCTGAATTGCAGCACAGGAGCATAGTGCATGAGCTCAAATTCCTCCTGTGATGTTCAGCGTGGTTCTTCCACAAGAAATGCAAGGATGCCTTTCTCTCCTCAGCAGCAAGGGAAGTGGCTGCATTTTTCCTGTAAAGGACAGGGCTGCCCTTTTATCCTCCGAGGAAATAGTAGCCAATTTCTATTTTGGGTCCCTCTCAACCTTCTTCTCCTCATAAGCTGCTCTGCAAGCTTCCAGCTCAGATCAAACGAAAAGTGTGGTAGGGCACACTGCTTCCAGCAAGGACAACACAGGAGAAGATTTTCCTCTAGACAGGACATTCTGTTGAACTGGTGCCTCTTTAACTTCCGCATACTTATTCTCCTCAATGTAAGTATAAGCCGTACATCACTGCAAAACCTTTAAAGTGGTGATCAGCCAGACTGTAATGGTGCTCTCTGGAGATAATATATGTGGATGGAATAAATACATTGCAGCCCATTTATGACATTTAACTTCCACTGGTGCATTTGTTTTTAGCCATCCTACCATAGAAATACTGTTCTGTGAGTCTCACAGCAAACAAAATCCTAAACCTAGCAAAACCAGACAGGAAAACGAGAGGGGCAACAGCAAAAAATGAAGTCCTTTCTTACAGCCTAAAGCATGACATTGTTGCCAAAGGAAAATATGGGACCATGTAGCAAATGTCAATCTTCCTGTGTTAAAAAATCTTCCAGCAAAGAGGTTAAAGTATTAGGATTTTAAAGAACCAGGAAATTGACATTTATTTCATAAGATTACCATGTTGCTCAGTGTAAGGAAGGCACTAAAGGGCCCAGTTAGAGTTTGTCTTAATGGTAGCCCCTGTGTAAATTGTTTAGGCTGCTGTCTACCAAGCCCACAGTTTCCTAACATAATTTAGTGGAGGAATGGCTCAGTTTTTCAGCAGTATATCCTCATCTTATTTCCCTGTTCTAAACACATGACCCAGTGGTCCATTAAACAAAGAGTCACTATATAAATGAATCATAATGTGGACTCTACTTAGGACTGGCCGTCCAACACATACATTTTCTGCCTGGAAGTAGGAAATGACAGCCATGAGTAGAAAAAAAGATGAGCACCACAGTGCACCTGCAGGGAGGAAAGTCCAGGTTTCAGGTATTTCTGTTTTGATAAAAATGCTTCCACTCTGCGGATGGACGCTCTCTCACCAGAACAGTCCTTGCCAAGTTGACTGGGATCTATTGATTGGGCTGGCATATAGAGGCAAAGGCAAGAGTAAGGATTTCTTGTAATGATTTTGCTTGCAAGTGGCCAGGCCCAGCTCTCCATCTACCTCTGCTGGCCCTCTTCCAGCTTCTGTTCCACTCTCTTCTTGAGCCTCTTCCTGCCCTCTTTCCTGCTCTTTTAGCTGCTTCTGCGGTCTTTCACGCCCTTTTCGCTACTCCTGCTCTTTCCTGCCCTATTTGCTGCTCAGGCTTTCTTTCCCGCCCATTCTGCTGCTTCTACTGTCTTTCCTACTTTTTTTGCTGGTGCTCTCGCCCATTCCATGCCTTTTTTCTCACTCCCCACTTCAGTCTTTTCACTATTGCTTCATTCTCACCTTTATCCTTAATTCTTTTTTGCTCTCTTTTTTGTACTTTCTACCTCTTTGGGCCCTTTTAGTCCACTTTTGCTGCTGCCCTTTTTTGCCCTTTTCCAACTCTTTTCTCCTTCCTCCTCCCACCTCATCCTTTCCTTCCTGCCTTTTCAGTAGCCCCACCCACCACCTCTTACTGCCCCTGCCAACTCCCAGGATCTACTTAGTTGTGGCCGCAGCACAGTTAGACAGTGGATGCTCACAAGGGGTGCACTACTGTCACACCAAAGGCAAGCCCAGCTGCACCCATCCATGCCTGGATCGCACTCAGCACCAGGAACCCTGGACCAACCACGGCCCACAGCTACACTTCTACCACCCTCTTTACTTTGACCCTGGATGTCATCATGAACGCTGGCACTGCACCCCACCACATTCCACAGTAGGATTTTTCCTGCACCCTCTGACACTTCACCTGCTAGAACACACACTCCCCTGCTACTCTCAGCAACACCCAGCCCACTCGAATTGCAACACCAGCTACCCACCATCAGCTCACATGCAACCTCTTCAACACTCGGTCACTCAGAAAACATGCCACAGAGGTCTGGGCCCTTATCAAGACTCTTGCACAGAGGATCATTTTCCCACCTGTAACCTGGCTCAACCCGGTGTAAACCCCTGACATCGCCACCGCCATACCAGCAGGATAAAGAATCACCCAATGCAACTGCATCAACAAACCAGGTGGAGAGAAGCCATCCTCCACAGTGACTCCAACTGATGCACCACAGATAACATCACCCCAGCATTTGAATATGCCAACTTCACTACTGAAATGGATGAGAAATCCATCATTAAGGGAACCCTGGCATACCAGCCTCTGGGACTTCAAACCACTTTGTACAACCTCATCACCAATTTCATCATCCCCTTCACCATCACTGCGAAGGACTACATGTTCCTGGGTGACCTCAACTTCCACCTCAACAATATATCCAACCCTAACGCTGCCAACCTCCTCGACAGCCTGAACAACATCGGCCTCACCCAGTTCATACATGGTGCCATGCACATTGTAGGACATACGCTCGACACCATATTCACCATCAGCAACCACATCAAATATAGCGACACCACCGAACTCACATGGACCGACCACTCAATCGTCCACTTCATTATCACAACCCCCATGCCCTCCGACCCAATGCAACCAAACACTGCCCTTTGCAGCTGAAACAAGGCCTCAGAGTCCTAGTGGACCAACATCTACACCCTCAACCTGCCCAAATAGCACAACATGCACCGTGCTGTCAGAAGCTTCAACACCTGGATCACTGACTACGCTGACATCGTCACCCCATCAAGAACAAGAAACACAGAAGATCCACCATGCAAGCCAGCTCATACACTGAGGACCTCAGGACACCCAAGCACCACTGCAAGTGCCTGGAGAGAAGGTGGTGCACCAACAAAGACCCAGCCGACAGAATTGCCTACAAATCAGCATGCAATCTATATGACTGCCAACTACCGGGTCTGGTGGCTTAGTGGACTAATGTGCACACTGTAGGGGCCTGTGTTTGACCTCATGGTCACAGGTTCAAATCCTGGCAGATCCACTCAGCCTTTTATCCAAACCCTGAGGTCAATAAAATGAGTACCATTGAGTTGGGTAACAATAAACATCTGTTATTCAGCGCCAAGAAGCCTACGGGTGAACATGCGCTTTACAAATACACATGTTATGTTATGTTACATGAGACAAAAAAAGCCCTGGAATCGCTCATCAGAGCTAACCCCAAAGACAGTAAGGAGCTCTTCCGCATTGTCAAGGAATTCACCAGCTCCTCACCAATGCTCACAAGGCACTGCACAACACCGGACCAGAATACCTCAACAGACGGCTCTCCTTCTACACCCCGACCTGACAGCTTCACTCTGCCGACCTTGCCCTCATCACTGTCCCACGCATCCGCAAATCAACCGCCAGCGGCAGATCGTTCTCCCACCTCGCTGCCAAAACGTGGAACACTCTTCCCACTCACCAGCATCAGACTAAGGACTTACTTACCTTCAGGAGACATCTCAAGACATGGCTGTTCGAGCAGTAGCAGCCACCCCCACTAAGTGCCTTGAGACCCTCACAGGTGAGTAGTGCGCTTTACAAATTCTCTGATTGAGTGATTGATTGATTGACCAACCCCGCAACAATGACAAGCAACATCTCTCCCTCTCAGGACCTATGCAACAGCCTCACAGATTTTTTCGACAACAAAATTGCCAACATCTACACAAACCTCAATCCCCAACTCAAGCCTGAAGACTTTTTAAATGACTATACCTCCACACACATGACCATCCCAAGGCTAACTTACTGGAATAATCTCACCACTCAGGACAACATCACCATCATGAAATCCTTCCACTCAGGGGCCCCATCCGACCTATGCCCTTACTACATCTACAAGCTAGAAGCTTGCAGGATCTGCCTCGACTTTTCTCCCTGCTCAATACCTTACTGGATTCTGCCACCTTCCCAGAAGACTGGAAACACACAGAAATCAAACCCCTGCTGAAGAAACCTTCAGTGGACCAAAATGAACTTGGCAACTATAGATCCATCTCCCTGCTCTCTTCCCTGGCCAAAGTCATTGAAAACGCCATCAACCAACAACTCACCATCTACCTGGAACACAGTCATCTCCTGGACGACTCCCAATTTAGATTCTGCTGCAAACACAGCACCTAGACAGACCTGATCATGGCCACAGATAGGAGAGACAGCTGCCCTTATTCTCCTCATCTCTCAGCAGCCTTCAACACCATCTCTCATCACATGCTTATCACCAGACTTCATGCCATAGGTATCCAAGGAGCCGCCTTTAGATGGATCATCTCCTTCCTCACCAACAGAACACAAGTCCACCTTCGACCCTTCACCTCTAAACCCAAACCAAGCATCTGCAGATTCCCTTAAGGTTTATCACTTAGCCCCACCCTCTTCAACATCTCCCCCTTTGCCAACATTGTCAGGTCCCATGGACTCAACATTATATCCTACTTCAATGACACGCAACTCATCCTCTTCCTCTCCGAAAACTTCACCACCACCAGGCTAACTTCCACCAATAAATAACCAGAGTTGCTGATTGGATGGGGCATAACTGCCTCAAGTTTAATATAGACAAAACTGGAGTGTTGAGACAACTCCCCCTGGCACACCTCGTGTTGGCCCTCAGAACTGGGGCCCACTCCAAGCCCAGCTGAGTATGCCAGGAATTTGGTATCATGCTGGACTGCAAACTCACCATGAGGTCCCAAGTCAATACAATATCAGCCTCCTGATTCTTCATCCTGCACATGTAACGTAAAACTTTCAAGTGGCTTCCCCAAAACGTGAAAGGCACCATCACCCAAGCCCTCATTAACAGTCGACTGGACTACGGAAATACCCTCTATGTGGGAATTGAGGCCCACCTGGTTCAAAGCCTACAAACCATCCACAGTGACACAGTGACACAGCAAGGCTCTTCCTGGATCTCCCTCATCGCACCTACATCACCCCCACCTCAAAAAGGTCCACTGGCTCCTGGTGTCAGTTCAAGGTCCTCACCCATGTGTTCAGGGCCCTGCATGACATCCAGGCCTGCTTACATCGACCACCACCTGAGATTCCACAATCCTCCAGACACCTCCACTCTGCTTCCCTTGCACTGACTCATACCCCAGAATCTAAAGCAGCAGAGCAGGAGGGCACTCTTTCTTCTACCTCACAGCCAAAGCCTGAAACTGCCTCCCCCTGCACCTGAGAACCTCCCCACCTTTACAGGAGTTCTGTAGGACATTAAAAACCTGGCTCTTTGACTGAGACGCTGGACCCTGCCAGCACCTGGATTGTCTAACAAATGACAAGCCATGCTCTACAAGTCAACTGATTGATTTGCTCGTGTGTAACTCTTTTGTGTATGTGAGAGAGGCTGGATCTGCTTCTGCAGCCTGTGCTGTATTTGTGCTATGTGTTAGTTTTATTTACACTGCTTCTCTCTTAGTGCATTATTTCAGACAGCTGACAACAGAAGCAAACCTTGCTGACTGTTTCCAAGCTCTACAATTGAAAATCGAGCTAAACTCTGAGAAATATTGGGTTAAATGGATTGATTTTGCGCACTGCAGGCACTTAAAAACATGTGCTGGTCTGCCCTGAGCCAATGCATCTGATCATGAGGCAGCCCCTGTGCTGTTCACAGGCCCTGATAATTTCGTCCATATGCTTCATTAGACCAAGTGAAACATAAGTGATTAGTTCAAGTCTCGGGTAGTGTAGTGTCAACAACTGCCTGGAATCTATAAATAGACAGATGGACAAGGTGAAAGACAGATTTACTGACAGATGGATTGGTGAAAGAATGAGCCAATTTGGAGACAAAAAACATTTTTTCAGGTTAACTTGTCTTCTTCATAGTCGTTTTCTACTGTGCTCTATATTAACATGTAGGTGTAAAGAAATATGAGAGTTATAAAAAAGCACTCTAAGTGGTCCCTTTAGCACAATCCTAGCATGGTGCAGTAAGCTGAAAGGAGGTTTCAGCTTCTGTGCGGCGGCCATTTGTAACTAAATTATGGTTGTTATAGAAATGACATACTCTGCCTCCTTGCAATCGAAAAAATGTTACTGTGCTAGCTGTAGTCCCTTCTGCATGCTGATTAAAGCAGAAACTCTGAATGACCCAGCATTTCTAGCTATAGATAGGAATATGATCCTGCTCATGTGTAGAGAGGGAATAGGCAGCACAACTTCTTGTTTATTGTTTGGTGGCGCTAAGGACAGAGTGGCTTATAGCTGATAAAAGTATGATGCTATTTTCATTGCATTGATGACACGTTCATCTAAATAACAGTTTACCTCGGTGGATCCTTTTTGTTTCCCATAGAAAAAAAATGTGAGTGAATATACCACAACATCAAGCACTTTCCTATGTTTGATGAAGAAAAAGTACAGTAGCTCTTGGTGCGGCTCTGCGGCTGGAACAATTTACAGAATGGGGTGCTATTATTATCATACTACTAAATTCATAGGGGTTTTGAAAGGTATGTGTTATTGAACGGGCAATCGTTGAAAATTAGTCATATTCTTCCCACCTGGAGTGGGCTTGTGCATGTGACATATGGGTGCAATAAGGTGGACATGTGGCGCAATAATGCATTTTCATTTATGGGGTGCACATTCTCTATAGATATGATGCTCGGGTTCAGATAAGGGAACAGCCAATTGAATGCTAGGTCTTAATTGCTTCTCACTCATGCTGATGATCTGTTTCCAAACTGGATATGGTAGGTACTTTCTGGATTTAAATAATACATCTACCTTTATAATAGAGCCCAGAGTTAGTATCCGTAGCATCGCAAACATTTCTTGATATGATCATCTGTTCCATATTGTGCCTAGTTACAACCATGGATACACTTTAGAAAAATGTTTAACCATGACCTTCTGAATCATTGATCCACCATTACTTGAGATAAAAATCAATGTTGTGGTTAAAAAACACACCCCATTGACTACTGATTATGATTATTACCGTACATCGAAATACAATTGTATGAATAGAATGACAATGGAACAAGATTGGGACTGAACCATGCCTAGTAATTATTGGGCCGTAGAAGTTTGCATCTATGCAGCATGGTAGAATGAAGTGCTCCTGAGAGCTATGTGCTGAATAAAGACGTGTATGACTTCTCTAATAACATAAATCTCAATAATCAAATGTTGCTATCTGACAACAGGTCTAAAATTGTATGGATTAAGCTGTTTTACCTTTGTGGACTCGTAAAAGGCCAGTCCCTCCTTGATGAGTATGTGAGTTACTACTCTAGTTTGCCAAAATATTTTGCAGTTGCTATAGCCATAGTAGTTTAAAGTCACTTCCAGAGCCTTACAAAAATCAGGTGTACTTTCGTGCTGTCTGTTAAAGGCACGGGGTGCTAGGAACTCTCTTAAATAGCGGTTTGATTCATTACCTCTTACCCGCACCCCTTTCTCTTCTTTGTTTTTATACTCGGAATTCCTTTTAAGTATCTGGGCCTAGATGGATCCCATCTCTTTCTGCCACCACTCCTTTCTTATGAGCTCTCAGCTTAGGAACATTAAATATTGCTCCCATCTCTGTTCCCGAGGATTCGCAGTGGCTCTGTTGCTAAGGTGGGGAGAGACGCAGACACTGCTGCAGCCCAGGACAGATTAAATTGACCAGTAAAAATTCAGAATTACTTCAGGAGTTTCTGAGATTTGGAAGCCATAAACAAGACTTTCATGACACCCTCAACGACCTCCATAATCTCTTATTTCCTCACGTTAGAGGTCAGCTATTGTACTATTTACTTAATGTTAAGATTTGCGTTGCTCTCTCCAGTGACACAACCCAAGATGCAACAACTTACTGGACAAACCACTTCTTATGCATTTAATACTGCACTAACGTCGCTAAAAGCTGCAGTGTTTTTATTCTTCTTGCTGTGCCGCATTATGAGGTATGCACTGGAAAATCTAAAATGTGCACTGTTCTGTACGGGTGTGCAACATTTGCATAATTTGCTTTAGAGTACCAATGCGAAATTTCGGAAAAACGATGTGAAATTACGCATAGCTATGCAAAATGCAAATCTGTAATTTAGCAGTATATTTTTAGTATGAAACGTTCTCACGGCAATATTTGGCAGGGCAATGTATTTTGTGCTTAAAAATAATGTCAACAAATAGAAGTACCACAAGCAACCACCTCTCACGTTTAATTGTTCCCATTTATTACTGTAACTGGCATATTTTCTCTGAATATTTACAAAGAATGGTGGGTAATTACTTGAAGTGAAGTACTTTTGGGGATTTCATGCAGCAAATGTAACACAAAATTCCTGAAATTACATGATTTACATCATGTAATTAAAATTTTGCCCAGGCCTGCACTTCTTCTTTTCTTTAATTAATTATTTCCAACAGAATATCCAAATAGCAATATATTTCTTACTTGATATAGCACCCCACATGCATGTAGCATTACGTAGGCTTGGTGAATAGTTGCTATTGCTATTATACTCACTCCACGTAAATCCAAGACACAATAAAGAACCTCCTATTCGTTACCCATTAGATAGAATTTGACACATGTACTCAACACACCTTCAATATGCCTTTGTAAGAAATTAGGTTATTGGTTGATGGGGTGGAAGCTTCTATCAATGACATTTTACAAACTTAAGCTTGCATGATATCACTGTAAGAATACATTGTATGAGTTGCTTGTTTCTATTTAGCCTTACTTGACATATAATTTGTACACTCTGTTCAAGGCTAGGAACACAGTACAAGGTAGTCTCGTGCTTGAGTTGCCCATTCAGAGACAGCTTCTAACAACTAGACATAGCATTGCATCAGAGCTGTGCCTCTAACACAGTGTGGTCTTGATTATATATAGGATGTACTGACTGGGGGGTAGGGGCCAGAGGGGCAATCCATCCGCAACCATCATGGGACCAATGCTGTGTTCGGAATGCAGCTGTGCTCCTGTTGATCTTCCAGTTGCCGACAAGGACTTTCAAATACACTACAGGCCTTTTTCCTGGTTCAGTTTGTCAGCTATGGGGGCTAAGACTATGCTCCTAGATTGGACGAAGGCTGAGGGTACACTCACTCTACTCTCAGTATAGGGTTAATGTTAGGTAGGAAAATCTAGAAATCATTTGCCATGGTTGGACTGTTTATTCTTTTCACCATGTTCAAAATGCTGGTAACTGTGCTTTATTTTCTCTGCCTAATTATCACAGCTCATTCTCTCTATGCAAGATTAAGAAGTTCCAATGGATGTATTGAAAACGTATCTCTTATCTCTCTTGTGCTTTGCCTGGGATTGCTGACTAAGACAACAAAAGTGTAAGATCTGTTTCCACAACTTCCTTGGGAGTTAGAGTGTCATGTTCAAGATTAATGTAATTATCTGTTGCCATGGGAAGGTTGTGAGACACTGTGAGCTAACTCGAAATTGGTTGGGTAGTTACTGATGGTGTGGCTGGCCTCTGTCCTCTTGTCCTGAAGTTCTACTTCCCTAATATGCAGTGCTATCTTTTAGTGGGAACCGTAAAACATCACGTTCCACCTTCCTCAAGCAGAACAAGCTACACCAAACTCTCACACAAAATGGCATCAAAGTTATATGCTAACACTTCTCTCTCTACAACAATATCCTCTTGTAACCATTCAGCTAATGTTAGCCTAAACCTGCCAATCCATGTGATCTACAACAAAATATTATAGTTATGTACCTCACTAGTGTCTGCAGCCGGTCTAGCAATGGGGAAGCAACCAGCTAGCGTAATGAAAAACACCAATCTTTTAGCACAGTCAAGTATACATATAAAATACTTCCAAGATTATAATCTGAACCAATCTCATTTCTCCTCCATAATCACTAACAATTAGTCAACTATCTCATGAAGGACAGGGTAAAAATATATTGCCTAAAGAATGCTGGGTGTAATGAATGAAAAATCCATGTTCCTTTGAGAGTCATTGAAACAGTAGATTTAGCAAATTAGCCAAAATTTCTTCTTGTGTACAGACATTGGTAAACCTTTGCTGTAGTAGTGGTTGGGAAAATAGGCAATTCTTCACTCTCTCATTCTCTCTTACGCTGTATGTATATATGTATATCTATCTCTCTCTATATATAGATATATATATATATATATATGTATTACCTTGTGGTGGTCACCACTAGGTAGTTATAGTTAGGACCTACTTTATATACAAAGAGTGTTTTTCGTTTTGCTAATAACTTTGGCGCCATTCGATGAATCTTCGCAAAAGTTTCTCAAAAATATACAATGCTCACTTTAGCGTCTGTCTGGAAAGTTTCGGGGTGAAAAGGGGGAGTCCTAAAACACTTTTTTCCCATGAATTTTTCTATATGGATTCTGAACAGGAATGGAGCCCGAACTACTGGACTGAATTGCACCAAAAGTGGCAGAACGCTAGCTCTTGCTCCAGAAAGTGACCTTTTTGTTATTTGGTTTAATTCCATTCAGTAGTTTTTGAGAAATAAAGAAAATACTAATTTGTATAAATAGGGAAGCGTAGGCTCCACAAACTCTCCCGATCTCGTGCTGAGATCTAATTGGCTGCCAACGCTTCAACAAGGAAGTGTTGGCAGCCATGTTGGGACTCTAGTCCCAAAAAAAAGATTTAAAAAAAGGAAAGGGACCAGGGTAGGGAACCATGACCCCTTTAGCTCTGGTGCTGGGGCCCAGATGCCTCACACCCCCAGAGCAAAAAGGCATTTTTTTAAATTTGTTCGACAGGAGGCACAGCGAAAATGATTAAAACCCACAAGTGCAGGCTCCTGTGCTTCTTTAAACGAAGGCCCTGGGTGCGCCAGATCCCGGCGGCATGTTAAAAATATGGAAATGGGACCATGGGGCTCCCCTCCTGGGCTTACTGAAGCCCCAGGGACTGCCATCTCCCTGGGGTGTTTATTACATTGCATGCGGGGGACCACCACCTCCCTGAGGAAAAATGCTTTCACTTAAGTAGGGAGTCCAATGGACCCCAAGTGCCCTGGTGATCATCACCTCCCTGGGGCCAACAATAGTATTAATTGCGGGGGGCCCAACTAGACCCCCGCAGCACTGGGGACTGCCACCTCATTGTGGTAATTTTCAATGAAGTGCAGGGGGTCGTGCAGCTCCCAGGGGATGAGTTAAAATAAGATAGGGGGTCTGTTGCGGACCCTCTGCCCCTGGGACCACCACCTTCCTGGCGCTAATTGAAATGCATGAGGGATTGCCCAACTCATTGAGCCAATAATGGCCCTGAGGACCAGCCCCTACAGCCAGCTCCAGCTATTTCCTGGGGGGCCACCCTGGGGACATACCTGCTTGCTCTGACTTGGTGGGAGCTTTGACAGCTCCCTCCAGGTCAGAGCAAACACTCCAGTTCAAGCAAGTGGGAGCAGTTAAACAGCAGATGTGCAGGCAGGGAAACAGAGGCAACTATAGCTCTCACAGACAGGGAGCACCCAGATAATGTGGCCGGGCCTTGGGGGATGGGGCTGCCAGGGCTAAGATTGACCTGGGGAGGGGGCCAGAGGGTAACGTATAGTAATGAAAATTACTTTAAGTAAAAAAAAAATGCCATAGACATTCACTGAAACAACTAAAGGTTACACAATACACAGGGCAAAAGAAGGACAAATGAGGAGAACATGGGTAGGTACAGAGACCCAGTCACAGAGGAATCTGATGTAGAATCTGACGAGAAGCTTTCAACAGGAGTCCATACCTCACCAGAGTGCCAGCTAAGGAGAGGGGCTGAACAGGAAATTAGGGACCGAGGCAGCCTGGTGCGCCCCAGCTTAGATACAGAAGGACCAGCATGGTACCTTTGTGTGCGCACAAGGAGAGCAGCAACGAGGACTTCGAACACACAGAACCGGCAAATCAACCCCAATCGACATAGTAGCTCAAGAGGATGGCAAAATCTTCACACAATCCTTTTGCCACCTGCTAGTCCACTGGACCAAGATAAGTGATAAATATGATAGGCCCTGGCCAGAGGAAGGATCCTTCAAACCAGAGGACATAACAATTGCAGAAGACTGCATCCGGCATGAAGGGGGAGACCCCAAGTGGAACTTCCCTTAAATGCAGGAGTGTCTGAGGAGATGGGAATGCTATGTTGAGGGAAAACCAGTGGAGCTGCCCAAAACGAGAATATGTCTGTTAGTACAGAAGGGCGCGTCACAGGCTATCTATGTGCCATAGGCTCAGATGGACAAGGAAGGGCCAAGGACCACACTGCCATCGTTGTTGGATGGGGCTGGGAAATGGATCTCATGCACCACAGGAATAACCCTAATGATAGGCGATGTTAAGAGTCTGCTAAGTAGCATTATTGGTGAGCAGACCAACACAGTGTTCTCCCGAACTTGCATCTCAGCGACCACGCTGACCAACACGGAGCACGATGGGCCGCATTCAATTCATACAGTCACCAGAAATGGATGGCCCTGAGGGAAATGTTCCCTAATTGCCCAGATGTAGGCGGGTTGATTTTAGAAATCATGAAGCCTGGGGAGACCATCACAGATTTTCTTGACAGGATGAGAGAACAGTGGGGACGGGAGACAGGACAACCATAAACTGATACAGGCCCTCAGGTCATCTTCTTCTACAATGTTCTCAAGAAGGGGCTACCCACCGAAATACATAGTGGTTTGGACAGCGCAGTAGGGTTAGACACTAAATCCTGGAGGGTGATACAAGCTTGTGAATTGCACTTCCACAAAAGGAAACAGGGAAAGGAGAAAGAGAAGCAGTAGCAGGCCCGGAGGGATAACGCTAAGTTGGTCCAACGTAAGCTGAGGAAGACTGAACTGGCGGGGGCCAGGTTGGCTCCAACATACAAATGGCACCTGTTCTAAAGAGCTCCTCCACAAAACCCCAGAGAGTTTCAATATGGCCATAATGACAGAAACCAGGAAGGGTGGCAGCGGCCAAATCACATACAGTGCTACTATTGCTACAGAATGGGCCACATGGCCCACAGATGCCAACTAAAGGCACACCATGATCAGAAGTCAATGGGTTGAGGCCAAGGCCCACAAAAGTTTCACCCGCAAAATCAGGTCCAGGGAAACCTGACCACATCTTATATTCATCCACAGAGGAGTCAATCCACTGCTGCAGTGCCACAACAGGGGTTGGGTGATTGGACCAACGGATTGGCATCCGCAATCATAGACAGAGAACTCAGCCCAACAATGATCGGTGCTACAGCAGGGATAGGTAACTATTTGAGGGAGCAATGCCTTCGCACAGACATGGAACGCAAATGCGCAGTAAGCCTTAATATCCCAATGCAAAGCATACATTACATACACACCTTAAAATTCTCTACAAGTAAAATTCAACAGAAAGGCAAACGAGGTAACATCAAAGATTTAAAACCTTTACCTGTATGCAGGGAAACTCAGGGTTGCTGTGTGGCTGTCGACCGGGTAGCCCCACTAGGATCCACCGTTCCGGGTTGCTGTGCAGCTGTCAATTGGGTATCCTCAATAGAGTTTGCCATTTAGGGGTGCCTGCCGGAGCCTAGTCCCCACTCTGCTGCTGGTCTCCCAGGGCGGGGTTAGTCGACCACACCCCAGGGGTAGGGCAGACTGATGAATAGGAGTGGGGCAGCTCCCCCAACCACTGCTTAATAGGCAGGCACCCCAGGCCCTTATACCCACAAACAAATGGGGTGAGCTCCAAAATGAAACTGTCCTCCAAGTGTCGAGGGCCAGGCTTCCTGTGCGCTTGGGATAGTGAAGACCATACCACACTCACAGAGCATGCATGAGCCCCAACAGAGCACCGCATGATGTTGAGTCAGTAGAGGTGGTACACTAGGACACTTAGCCATCCCAGTCCATTCCCATAATCCAGGTAAACTCTGATGAGTTCCAGGCCTTGCTCCAGATTTTCCATGTGGTCTTTGCCCCCTCCTTTACCTCTGAGCTTCCCAATAGGCACCGGGAACTGCAGGTCCAAAAAGGATATGGTCTGAGGGAGAGGAGGGTGCTGGTGCAGGGTGTCCAAAACACCCATCACAGCTTCGAGCAGAGTAGAATGCAGAAATGCTCACCCCGCCGCAGGCTTACCAATCGGGCACCATGCAAGGCTTCACACACTATTTAAAGAGAACAACAATCCCAATCTCAAATTCCACAAATCAGAGGCACGGGGGCCACCGGAGTACTCTCTGACCCCCACAGGTACTCAAAAGTAAAGATTTGAGGTCAAGAGAAACACCCAAAAAACAAACAAAGAAGTCCAAAGCTGGCCCAAGGGAAGCCTTGACAAAAGGGTGTAGTTAGGACACCTGGCATCACTTTGGAGGATCACGTTGCACGCTAAGTGCCGGGACCAGAGCATGTTGTAATCACCAACCAATGTTAGCGTGACACACCGCCTCTTTTACATCTCATGCACATTTGTAGGATAGAAACACCACCCACACTGATGGCACCCCCATGCGCACACTAGAGCCATAGAGTTGGCGATATCAACAGGGCATCAATTAAAAGTTAAACTGACCCTCTTGGTCAAGAACCACCGCGTAGATCATACCTTTCAGGCGTGCACTTGGTCAAAGCACAAAGAGGGGGAAGCCCCACCGACACATAAAAATAAAAACAGTAACCCGTTTTTTTCAGACCAGGTATTCCGAGCGGGGACACCTTCTGGTTCCTTACCAAAATCACAAACGCAGGACTTAATAATCGGCAACATGCAATAGTGTACTGTTCTTTTTTCATAACAACCAAATGTAGATCTTGCCCAAAAGGTCTGCAGCTGAAACCAATAAGTATACCTCCTCTACAGCAGGCCATCACATTCTCAGCGGCCGCACCTGCACCCCCAAAAGAATAAAGAGCCACAACTGCTCCAAAGAACTTTCCTATCCAACAGGATCAAGAGCCACAAACCACCACAAAGTCTTTCCACATCCATACTCCCAATGGGATACTAAATCACCTTGTCCCACAAAAGTTTACGAACTGTTTTGCCAACTAAGGAACACTCATCCAGAAGGTCGTGGAGATCTTTGCCAGAAGCATCTCAAGACCTACAATGTTTTCTAGGTTATGTGTATTTATACATCTTATGTTTGCTAGGGATGCTACCACATTTGTGTACTTCCAAAGAACAGTCTAGTCTAATGGAGTCAAAAAATAAATTTCACCACGGTTACGCAGGGACCTCTCTTGTATCACCTTTAATTGCACTGCACCCAACACTGGCATTCCACATGCACTGCATACTGCTCTTTTACACAAGTGGTATCAGCATATGACTGCCATAGGCCCCAAGACATCAGCCAGGTCATGTTATGTTTGTTTACTCAGACCATATCCAGTAGGCACAGATAGCCTTTTCTTATTCCAAGAGGTAACCCCTGAAAAAGTAAAATGCCTCCTCCATCTGTACCTGTGTAGAACTAGGGCTAAAATACAACTATATAGAGTAGAGTCCCATAGGGGAGTAATAAATCTGTCCCGGTACAAGCATAAATCTGCAGCACTGTACCTTGTCACCGAGACCAGCGACATCCAAACTAAGCTAAACAGAATGCACATGAAAGGAGCTTTAGGGGAGGACACTGTTTGGCCATGATATTTTCAGGATAAGAGATTCCTAGAAGTAGCTAAACCACCGAACCAGTGCACAAACATGTCCGCTCCCGCTTCCATTTGTGGTTCCAGGGTGGCCCTTAGAGTGTTTGGGTGTCAGGGAGACCAGATCCTCTGGGTCTGTGCACGTTCCCAACATGTCCACCACTAGACAGCTCCAAGACTCTGATAGATGAATCACAGAGACTGAGAGAGTCCAAGAGGGGAAAAGGGGATTAGGATGGGAACAGCTGGGAAGGAGACCTGTAGGAAACAAAAGGTTAAAACACACAATATCAAGATTATATCACATTAATCTTTACTAGACTATGATTCTAAGCATTCTCATACTGTAACCATGGATAATTTAAGCATGGACTAAATAACTAGGCCTCAAGACGTCTGGTTACCTGGGAAGTAATTAAGAATGATTAATACAACTTCTCAATGAATCTCTTAACGGAATGTTACACATTGACTAGGAACATAAGAACCCTCTAGAATTATGCTTTCAAAATCAAACATGGTCTTTTTGCATGAGGAGAAGAAAATAATCTGAACGTTTTCTAGAACACAATATAGGAGTTGTATTAAGGGACTTATTACGCACATATATTGTAACATCTAGAATCAAAATAGGCCTCCGGAACAGGAGCTCAGGAAGTTGTTGCTGCTCTACACCGGGACCTCTGAATAGTGAGCACGTTGAGATGGGCTGGCTCCCTTATATAGAATCTTGGCACAGCCCACAAACCACACCCAGTCATGCTGAAGAGAAGGCTTCTAGAAGGCCCTAGAAAGGGACCACACCCTGACACACCCTGAGAGCCTGCATCAATACATTGCAAATGAACAGTATTTATAAGCACCTTGAATATAAGTCTTCAAGATTAAACTCTGCAATGCAAAAGGTTAAACAACAGCATATCAGCATAATGCATGAATTACGTTATCTTGTAAGTGTTGGGTTTTTGCATTCCAGTCGCACGTAGCGCACGCACTGCCCTGATGTTGACACTGGGGCTGTCTTCTTTAATAACAAATGGACCCCAGACCTGGAATTTCAGTGTAGGGCCATCCACCTCAGTGAGAAAAGGGAAATGGTTCCCGTAAGATAGTTTAAAATACCAGAGTAGATACCTGTGTCAGGAGATCTGGGACACTGAGATAGAAATGTACACGTAGATAGAAGGCAAGGGGCAACCCCTAATTGTACGGAAGCTCACATTCTATTCCTTATGGTCCAGAGGCAAAGGACCATTCCGCTGGGCACAAATGAGAATTGTGGTACATACTGCATATTCCAGACATGCAATGGAGCACCTCCACATGGAAGGACACCTACTGGCAGTGCAGTAAGTTTGCTTGCACCCAGCTCATCCCTGGATGGTGTGCTCCCTCAACACAATACACATCCCAACCCTCGTCATCCCTGGAGAAGATCTGTCCGAACTGTACCAACACCCACTGAAGAAGAAAACAGCACTGTTGCATCAGGCTTGAGGAAAAAGAACTGCTGATTATTTTGTCTGGGCTCAGTACAAGGACATTCCTGAGGAATTTAGACTGTTCACTGATGCCCAAATATCGGCCCAAATACCCTTCTTCACCTTGCATGATGCAAAAGCAAATGCCTGCTGGTTGCAAGGAATCCAGTGGGAAATGCTCAAAATGATGAACAGTACTGAGCTCAGCCTCAATGGATGGGATTAAGGAAGAACTGAGAGCCATCCGCCTCACGGTGATGCAACATCAGTATGTCTTTGACTTGATGACCACAATGGAGGGTGGGGTGTGTGCAAAAATTGGTGCATCCTGCTGCATTTTCATACCTGACAATGACATGGACAATGGAACTCTGACTTGTCATTCAAACATTGCACTGACTACAGAAAGACAAGCGTGAAGAAGGAGGTGCCACTGAGCAGGAGTGATTCATAAACTGGTTCTCCAGGCTCCCCTGATGGCTGACCAGTCTGTGCACATCATTGTTGCCTATTTTCATTGTGTTACTATTTTTGTGTGGTTTCCTGCAAGTGGGAGTTTCCTGCTGTAAAAACACAGGCCCATATTTATACTTTTTAGCGCCGCATTTGCATAATTTCTTGATGCATAGACAGCACAAACTTACAAAATACAACTGTATTTTGTAAGTTTGTGTCGATTTTGCATCCAAAAACCACGCAAATGCGGTGCTAAAAAAGTATAAATATGGGCCACAGTCTCTAAATTGGGTAGAGTGTAAGTTGCAAGGGACAACAGGGTACCAACAATGTGACTGTCATGGTGTGTGGGCTTGATGGTATAGTTGAAAATTCAACTAGAGGGGGGAATGTTAATATTGGAATAATTGATGTTGATGTGCACAGTGATACGTTTTCATACATGAACTAACTTACATCACCATTGTTAGATTCCCCCGTCATGAACTATCCGTCAAACCCAACACATGGGTGCATGGTCAGTAGGCTTTGAGACCCAGGCCAGAAGGTTAATGACTGACAGGTCACAGGTGGGGTAACACTTAGCCAGCAGCCATATGCACAAACAGGAAAACCTGGATGAGATCCTACCGATAGGCAGCAACACTACAATGTTCCTCAGACAATAGCCCCAATAAAACACACATGGCCAGAGGGATGCATGCATTCCGCAAAACACCATAACGTTTGATGTCTAATATAGTTATGTACATTTAGCCAATCAGGACACAGCAGACACAGCACACACAGTGACAAAGACGCCCCTCAGGCTGCACATCTGGACATGTACTCGCTGGCCCATATTGGGTCCATGCCAGGTCGAGGCCCACCTGCGTCTGCCATCTGTAGGTGTATTTATGACTCTTTGAAAGCTGTTAACATTTCTACTAATTAAGTAATGTCTTTTATGGTTTTATTGCACTGAGAGAAATGTATAAAAACTTGCATCAATGTGATGTACAAAAAGAGACGGTCCTCAGATCCTCATTCTATTTCTGCCCTCCTGTTCATAATGTTTCATTGAACAAACCATTCCTGTTTTGCCAGAAAGCTCTTGTCTTTAAGGTAAATTCTGATTCGTGCAATAGTATTCAACTGACAGTTTCCCATGCCACTCTCTATGAAACCCTGTAAACTGGTCATTAAAGCTCAAGATGTTAAACTACCAGACAAGGTCATGCACAATCATACATGATCATAAACATCTCTTCATTCTTCTATTGGATGCTTTATGTTGGATTTATTAGAGTTCTTGCCAATGTTTGGTTTAAACCAAAGCTTACTCATGGTTACAAGGACACATATAAACACAGAGCTATAGGTTAATAGAAATGAAAACAGTAAGTTAAAAAACCTACTTAACTACATCCACCCTTTAACTGTCTTCAGACATACACAACAGGAAGCAAGAAAAACAATAATAAAGGAGTTCTTTATCCCATACTCCCCTGCCACTTTTCAAGTCTTAGGTGGTGTTGACGTACCTGAAACACCAGTACTTCCAGTGCTGCTGTATGATCGATCAATCAATCAGTCAGTAGATTTGTAGAGCGCTACTTGTAGCCTGTAAGGGTATCCAGATGCTGGCAGGGTCCAGTTAATTAGCTGAATAGCCAGGGCTTCAGGTACTTTTGGAACTCTGGAAGAAATGGGGAGGTCTGTAGATGAAAACGTAGCTTGTTCCATGTCTTAGCTGGTAAGAGAAGAAGCGACTTCTGCATCTGCTACATCGGCTGTGGGGGGTGAGGATTACAGAAAGGGACCTGAAGTGGAGGTGTCTGGTAGGCTGATGGAAGTTTAAGAGGTGGTTCAAGTAGGCGGGTTCACAGTTGTGTAGGGCCTTGTATGCATGGTTCAGGAGATTGAACTAATATCTTTTCTGTACAGGGAGCCTGTGGAGTTCCCTGAGGTAGGGGGTGATATGGATTCATCTAAGGAGATCCAGGGCAAGTCTGGCTGAAGCAACCTGTATGGTCTGTAGTTGTTGTAGGAGGTGAGCTTGCATCCCTGCACAGAGACCGTTGCCATAGACCAGTCAGCTGAAAATGAGTGCCTGGTTGACGTGGCATCTGGAGCTTTGGGGTAGCCATTTGAATATCTTACAAAGCATGTGACAGATGAAGAAGCAGGAGGAGGAGTAGTAGTTAACCTGAGTTGCCATGTTTAGCTTTTTGTCCAGAAAGATGCCTAGTTTCCTAGCGTGCTCAATGGAGATAGAAGTAGGTCTGAGTTGTGAGGGCCACCAGGATGGGTCCGAAAGGGAGCTTTTGTTTCAGAAAATCAGAACGTCTGTCTTCTCCGTGTTGAGCTTCAGGCAGTCCTTCTTCCAGTTGGTGACATCTGTCATGCACTTGTGGAAGTTGGTCTAGATGTTGCTGGTGTCTTCGAAGACTGAGAGGATGAGTTTTGTGTCATCATCAAAGGATATGATGTTGAGTAGGTTTTGGTGATGCTGGCTAGAGGTGTCATATAAGTATTGATGAGGGTGAGGCTGAGTGAGGATTCTTGGAGTACTCCACAGATGATTTTCTTGGTTTCAGAGGTGAAGGGAGGAAGGCAGACTTTTTGCGTTCTTCCGTTCAGGAAAGGGGTGATGCATCTAAGGGCGGTTCTTTGGATGCCTATGTTGTGCAGCCTTGTGATGAGTGTGTGGTTGTGTGGCTGCCGAGAGGTCTAGGAGGATCAGAGCTGCAGTCTCTCCTTGGTCATGTAGGGCTCGGATGTCATCAGTAGGTGGGATGAGGGCTTTCTCAGTGCTGTGGTTCTTATAGAATCTAGATTGGGAGTAGTTGAAGAGGAGGTTCCATTTCATATGTGAGGAGAGATGTAGGTTGATGGCTTTTTCTAATACTTTGGCTGGGAATGGGAGCAGGGAGATCCGTCAGTAGATGTTGAGTTTGCTGGGGTCTGCCGATGGTTTCTTTAGTAGGACGCTGACTTATGTGTGTTTCCAGTCCTCAGAGAAGGTGGCCATGGCATTTGAGGTGTTGAACAAGGTGGTGAGTATGTGACTGATTCTGGCTTCACCTAGGTTGATGATGTGGTGAGGGCATGGGTCAGTTAGGGCCCCTGAGTGGACGAAGTTCATGATGCAGGCTGTGTCTTGTGGGGCAAATTGGCTCCATTCAGTTAGTTGGCTATCTGTGGTGGTAATGGGGTATTTGTGTTGCTTGACAAGTCAGTATCCTTGGCCTGGGGTTTGCAGTTTCTGTAGTTGTTGGTGATCTTGTTGTGGAAAAAGCTTTCAAGGTTGTTGCAGAGTTCCTGTGAGAAGGTAATGTTTGACATAGCTGAGGGGTTGAATAATTATTTGTTGATGTTGAAGAGTTCTTTGCTGTTATTGCAGCTTGAATCAATGTGTGAGACTAAGGACATTTTCTTTGATTCGCTCAACTGTCTGTGGTAGAGGTTAAGGCCTGTCTTGAAAGTAGTCTTATTAGTAATGTCTTTGCTGGAGCACCATTTCCTTTCCAGTTGTTTAGAGTGTCATTTAGTGGTTCTGAGGTCTTCAGGGTACAAGCTAGCCTGCTTAGTGGACCTTCTGTGGGTTTTGTTACCAATAGGAATGATGCTGTCGGCTCTGGTGGTGATCCAATTGTTGAAGTTTCTGATGTTCTGGTCTACATTGTTGGAGTAGGTGGGTAGGTGGTGTTGAGGGCATTGAGCCATGTGCCTTTTGATACTTTGCTCCAGCTGCGGTACGGAGCTTTGGACAGACTGAGGGTGGAGGTCTGTGAGCTGGTGACTGTGAAATGGAGGATGGAGTAGTCAGTCCAGGTGAGTTCCATGGTGTGGCTTTACCTGATGCAGTCACTGGAGGTGAAGATGGGGTCTAGCGTGTGGCCTGTGGTGTGAGTGGGGTTGTGGACAAGTTGGGTGAGTCCGATGTTGTTCATGCTGTCAAGGAGATTCCTAGTGTTGATGTCATTGTGGTTGTTGAGATGGAAGTTGAGATAGATGAGGAAAATGTAGTTAATGGAGCCTATAGCAAGGAGGGCGAAGAAGTCGGACATGAAGTTGCAAAATGCTGGACATGGTCCTGGAGGACAATAGGTGAGGGTGCCCCTGATGGTGGCTTTGCTGTTTGTTTGGGGTCGGAAGCTGAGCTATTCTAGGGCTGGAGTGATGCTGTAATTTGTGGTACTGCACTGGATGGATTATTTGTGTATGATGGCGGTCCTTCAGTCTGGCTTGTTGATGCAGTGGGTGATCTTGCATCCTTCAGCTATTGTGGTGGCATTGTCAGGTGAGAAATGGTTGACAAGCCGCCCTACATGGGGTAGAGGATTCACTACCAACCCTGGAAGAGTTAACTTGGAATCTTGGAGATGCTAGAGCATAGTTGCCATCAGGAGAATACTACCAGGGCAGTGAAAAAGGATGCTTTATTTTTAGCAGAGTTCTTGAGGTCACCCTCAGAATATTCAGCCCGAGTAATACATTTACATTTAGCAGCTGTAGAGTAGCATTCAATTCATTAACAGTTCTCAGAATGCATAGTGCAAGAAAATCTTTCTGCCTCATTAGAAACCCTAGACTTTTTTGTGTTGAGTCACATGGATTTTAAGCCTATGTTTGTCTCTTTAAAAATATAATTTCCTTGAGAGTAGCCACTGTCAATAAAGAGCTGGCCTGATACTAGAACATCCACCAGTCTGACACTAAAGGGTGTGAAATAGCGATATAATTATCGCTTACTTTGCACCAGTAGAACATCATTCAGTTTCATGGTGACATGGTTAAAGCGAAAACCATTGTCAACCATTGTCAACATAATTGTTTGCTTTCAGCTCTCTCATTGAGATTGGAGATCACACATTTGAATGTTAGGAAATTGAGTAGGGTAGTTGGGAGGGAGGGCACTATTTTGTTTTTGACATAAGGTGAGGGAGGATGCTGCAAAATTGAGAAAAGTTGGCATGGTGTCAGAATGCCAGGTACTTTTTAAAAAATATTTGGGCAAGACAAGCGCTTTCCTCTAAGGAAAATGGGTTGCATTTAAGCAAAAATAAATTGCTTTATTTAAAAAGAATCACAGAAATGATGGTTTACTGAACTCAACAGGCCACCATCACTGTGATGGCTAGGATTCCTAGTGAGTTGCAATTTTAGATCTACCTAATTAATATTCATGAGGGAGGTTGAATGGCAACCCACAAGGAATCAGTAGCTTGTATAGGTCAGTTAACAAATTGCCACACTGCAAAGTGCGACCAGTATTTTGCAAACAGTGCTACATGCAGCTGGTGCATCAATTCTTCCTCAGCACGATATGAATTATGAGAACTCCTCTGATGTATGCTGTACCACTGCTGCACTATGGACTTATTACCATGGCTATCTCATTTATCCTCCTGATTGCCTCCCAGGCAACACAGTGTTTCTGGTTGACTACGTTGCTTTCAATTTGTTGTTGAATTCTCACTTCTTGTTTCAGACCTTCGTGAAGCTAAAATCTACTAGACTGTTAGATCTGTCATCCTTGGGGTAGTTTTACCCCAGACCTTTTGCCTTCACCATCCACCTTCACAAATTTGTCTGAATTTGTTTTTGCTGGCCTTAGGGCTGGCTCGGTGCACTCTTCCACTGCTAATCCGTGCTAAAGTGCTTGTGCTCACCACTCTAAAACAGAGTAAAATTGGCTTCCACCTGATAGGCCTATTCAATTTACTTATAATTCCCTAGTAACATGGTGTACTATATACTCAGGGCCTGTATGGTAAATTCTACTAGTGAGTCTGCGACTCTTATTGTGCCACCCACTTAAATAGCCCCATAAATCCTGCCCCAGATCTGCCATTGTTGGACCTGGCTTTTTGACAGGGTCATCCCCAAACATTTTGCCTCCTTCCTCCTATTTTTTCTGACCTGTTGTTGTTAGCTTTTGAACTCTGGGCACTTTACCACTGCTAACCAATGCTAAAGTGCATATGCTCTCTGTGTAAATTGTACTGTTGATTGGTTTATCCATGATTGGCTATTTGATTTACTTGTAAGACCCTAGTAGAGTGCACTATATGTGCCTAGGGCCTGTAGATTAAATGCTACTAGTGGGCCTGCAGCACTGGTTGTGCCACCCACTTCAGTAGCCCCTTAACCTTGTCTCAGGCCTGCCATTGCAAGGCCTGTGTGTGCAGTTTCACTGCCACTTCGTCTTGGCATTTAAAAGTACTTGCCAAGCCTAAAACTCCCCTTTTCCTACATATAAGTCACCCCTAATGTGTGCCCTAGGTAACCCCTAGAGCAGGGTGCTGTGTGGGTAAAAGGCAGGACATGTACCTGTGTAGTTTATATGTCCTGGTAGTGTAAAGCTCCTAAATTAGTTTTTTACCCTACTGTGAGGCCTGCTCCCTTCATAGGCTAACATTGGGGCTGCCCTCATACATTGTTGAAGTGGCAGCTGCTGATCTGAAAGGAGCAGGAAGGTCATATTTAGTATGGCCAGAATAGTAATACAAAATCCTGCTGACTGGTGAAGTTGGATTTAATATGACTATTTTAGAAATGCCACTTTTAGAAAGTGAGTATTTCTTTGCACTTAAATCCTTCTGTGCCTTTCAATCCACGTCTGGCTAGGTTTAGTTGACGGCTCCTTGTGCATTCACTCAGACACACCCCAAACACAGGGTACTCAGCCTCACTTGCATAGATCTGCATTTTGAATGGGTCTTCCTGGGCTGGGAGGGTGGAGGGCCTGCCCTCACACAAAGGACTGCCACCCCCCCTACTGGGACCCTGGCAGACAGGATTGAACTGAAAGGGGACCTGGTGCACTTCTTAGCCACTCTTTGAAGTCACCCCCACTTCAAAGGCACATTTTAGTGCAAAACAGGGCCTCTGCCCTACCACCTCAGACACTTGCTGGAGAAGAAACCTGAACCAGAACTTACATCCTGCCAAGAAGAACTGCCTGTCTGCTTTCTACAAAGGACTGCTGCCTTGCTGTTGGCCTGCTGCCTTGCTGAACTCTTGTCTGGCTGTAAAAGTGCTCTCGAAGTGCTTGGACAGAGCTTGACTCCTGTTCCCTGAAGTCTCAGGACCAAAAAGACTTCTCTTTTTCATTTGGACTCCTCGTGCGCCGAAAATTTCGACGCACTGCTTGTTCCGCAATGAGAAATTCACCGCACGCCGATCCAGAAAGAAGCCGCTCGACGCGACGCCTGCGGTGCGACCGGAACTTCGACGCACAGCCTCGCATGGACAATGGCGCCCGACTTCCAGAGAGGAAATCGACACGACGCCTGCCGTGAGAAAGAAAATTCCACGCACAGCCTCCCGGAACGACACGCAGCCAGATAACAAGCTGAGGAATCCACGCACAGACCCTGGGACATCTGGTAATCCCGCGATCCATAGAAGGAGACGGTCCGCATGCCGGAAAACGACGCACGTCTCCTTGCGTGAAAAATAAAGACGCAAGTCCGTGTGTGAAGGGGCGTAACCGACGCACACACCATTTTTCCACGCATCTCCTCTTCTGCGGCCCTGTGCGGAGATTTTCCACTTTAAACCAGGCACTTTGTGCTTGAAAGAGACTGTATACTTTTTAAAGACTTAAGACACTTCATATCACTTTTTAGTGATATCTTTACAAATTCATATTGCATTTTTGATCGTTTTGACCTGCAAATACCCAGATAAATATTATATATTTTTCCAAACACTGTGTGGTGTATTTTTGTGGTGCTATATTGTGTTATTGTATGATTTATTTCACAAACGCTTTACACATTGCCTTCTAAGTTAAGCCTGACTGCTTGTGCCAAGCTACCAGAGGGTGGGCACAGGATAATTTGGATTGTGTGTGACTTACCCTGACTAGAGTGAGGGTTCTTGCTTGGACAGAGGGTAACCTGACTGCCAACCAAAAACCCAATTTCTAACAGCCATCATTTGCTGTGTGAATGAAATTTTGAAATTGCCAATTTGACTTAACTATATGATCCCTTGCCAAGTCTTAAACTCCCCTTTCATTTCAAATGTCACCCCTAAGATAGACCATAGATAGCCTATAGGGCAGGGTGCATTGTGATTGAATGGTAGGACAAGTACTTTTAAGTTTACATGTCCTTGTTGTGAAACCCCCCTACACTCATTTTTCACTACCATGAGGACTACCACTCCCACAGGATAACATAGGGCTGCTTTATTACATTAAATTAGTGTTAACTTTTGATTGAGAACAGGTAAAGATTTGATGTGTGGTACCTACGAAATAGTGATTAAAAAATTATATTTATTGGCAAAGTCGTATTTTAAATTACAATTTTGAAAATGCCACTTTTAGAAAGTTGGCATTTGCCTGCCCTCACTATTTTGTGCTTGCAGTCTGTTCCTGGGTCACATGGCTGGATGTAGTTGGCAGTTGGACTGTGTTTATTCCTCCCAGACAGCCACACAATAGAGGTATTAGGTGTTCCTGGATGGGACTGGCAGGATGGGGGGGGAGAGCACAGCCACGTTTTAAAGTCAATAGGCTGTGTTCTGCCTTCACACAAAAGACCTCACACTACCTCATTATTTAGATGGCCAGGCTGGACCCCGAGCAGAGAGGGCAGGAAACTCCAAGCACTTCAAAGAGATTTCTCTTGAAACTTCTCCTACTACAAAGAAGGCACCAGGTATAAAAATAGAATCCTTAAATCCACTCAAGGTCACTTTCTGGTCCTGCAATTGGACCCTTGGAAGACTGCCTGCTGCTGTGGCCTATTGTGTACTTCAGATGACTGCTTTGCTGCACCAGGGAGGACTGATCTGCTGCCTGAAGCCTGTCTTAAGCACCCAGAGGCCTTCTCTTCTTCTTGAGCTCTGCACTTCAACTTGAACCCAGGATTTCCAGAGTGAGTCCAAGGACAAGTTAGCTGTCCTCTTGATCACAGCCTCAGGGACAGGAAAGGCTCCACCATTTTGAATCCAAACCTGGCCCCTGCCTGAGTAAGTCCTGACCCTTCAAGTGATATCCCCTCAGTCCTGGACCATTGGAAGCGGTGCCGGAGGTGCCTAGATAGGCCAAATAATGTTTCCACCCGCCGGCCCAGCAAAATGTTTATTATGTGGCTGGCGGGATCCCAGGGGGGCTGGCAGTCAATGAAATGACCGCCGACTTGAACACAGCGGTTAACACCGCTGTGTTCATAATGAGGGCCTAAGTCCTATTGTAGGAATCTTCACCACACCTTCATCCAGTGGCTCCCTGATGATGACACCTCCTCCTCGAACACCACCAGCTGCCTTGCCCTGCTTAACTTTACCTTCTCAGACAATTTTTCTGGAAATTTCTTCTAAGTCTAAAGGTCAGTGGAGATAGGGAACAACCTACTTTGTGTATCTGAACCGCGTTCCGTTGGGGTCAGCCATAACTTTCAACTTCGCCCTTGTCTTGCATGACTAGATGTCTGCGGTTGTCCCTTTGATACTTTTTTTAATAACAAATTTTATTGGGTTTGACAAAATGAGGGAGCCTGTACGGCCCATGATGCAATAATTAAAGCGTAAGTACACAAAAACAACAAAGAATCATACATTAAACATTGCACCATTGGTGGAGAGTTGGCTTTTCACAGTTTGGCGGTATCCCGCTTTGCAACAGTGTGTCCTAGAGACAGCAGATGCCGTTTATAGTGGTTTTCCAGGAGAGTACCCCTGCGAAGCAGGATATCACTCCCCTCCAGAGGCGTTGCAATGACACACAACTTCACACAGTGTGTAGGAAAGTGCACTCCTCCCTCCCACATCACAGACAGAGGGGAGATTCCATGACTCCCATACCCCACAGTAAGTGTTTGGTGTAATAAACTCTGTGTACGTACTTGCATTGCATCAAGCTGAGATGAAAGAAGATAGCTGCTTCTTGTGGGGCCTCTAAGGCCTCCGTCAAAGCCTCTGCGTCAATAGGGCCTAAATATCTCTGCCATGCTGCTGTAAAGTGGACAAGGTATTGGGACCATTTGTGACTAGCAATTGATAGATATCTGTGATCTTATGAGTGCCCAAATCACCCATTAAGAGTTTGCCATCCATTTGATTAAAGTCGGGGAGTTCATTAAGGCCAGCTATGTAAGGAGTAATGGCATGACGGAACTGTAGATACCTCTAAAACTATCTGCGATGTAGCTGAAAATCAATTTGTAATTCCTGAAATGATTTTAGGACTGTGCCCCGCATGACATCACCCAGTGTACATATACCAATGTTGTCCTGTCACTAGAGCCCACCAAGGGAAGCAACCTCCTGAAGGTACAGAGTGTAGAGGTGTAGATTGCGTTGGTTTCTCCTGCCATCTCATCTGCTGTAGGGAGTGTCGCCACACGGATATGAAGACCTCTGTCATCGGTGGGAGAGAGGATAGCAGCCTTCCACTAAAGAGGAAATCGAAAAATGGTGTGTCGCCTATCACCCACCTCTCAGTTGCATGTGCTGGATCATCATGGGCATTATACCACCAGTCATTAATGATGAGAAGATAGGATGCAGCATATGAGTGAATGTCTGCCACCGCAAAGCCTCAACAATATGTGCATTGAGAGAAGTTGCATAGGGCAATGCAAACTGAACCACCACCCCATAAGAAGTGATTTAGTATGTATGGCATTATCTTGTCAAAACTATGTAATAGGAATGACAAAGGTGAAGTTCTGAAGTTGTTACAGCATGCGCAGAAGTAAGACCATTTGAAAAATTGCCGAGCTGCCCAGCAAGGAGAGGGGTAGTTGGGACAAAGCCCTTTCCTCCTCTTTAACGCATGGCAATAGCGGGCTGATGTCACGGGACCAAGATACCGCAGCATCTGGGGATCTGAACACACATAAATATTTTAATCCGTCTGTGGCAAATGTCAGCTCAGAAGCCCAAGGCATAGGGTCTGCAGAGGTGCCCACAGGGAACATCACCAATTTACTGATGTTCATAAATAATCCTGAGGTCCTGCCAAAAACCTGCATGATCTGCAATATGCGGGGTCCATAAGTCACTATGGCCCTCATTCTGACCCTGGCGGTCGGCGGAGAGGCGGCGGTCGGACCGCGAACAGACCGGCGGTCAGAAAAATGGCATTCTGACCGCGGCGGTCACCGCCGCGATCGACCGCTACTTCCCCACTCCGACCGCCACGGCGGTCATGACCGCCGGGCTGGAGTTTGCGCACTCCGGCCCGGCGGTCGTCCCAAGACCGCCAACGGTATCATGACCCTGCCTACCGCCGCGGTTTCTTGCGGTCGGGAACCGCCATGCGAACCATGGCGGTAAGCACTATCGGGGCCAGGGAATTCCTTCCCTGGCACTGATAGGGGTCTCCCCCACCCCCCACTACCCACCCGAGTCCTCCCCCCACACCCTCCACCCCCCTGCCACCCCCCAGAGGTGGTACGAACCCCCTCCCCACCCCCACCCCGACATGCACATACATGCACCCCGACATGCACACACCCCCAACATGCACATATACACACCCCCTACACACACATACACAACGGGGACACATACCCGCACCCATACATGCAGACATGCGCACCTGCCGAACAGCACACATTACCCATAGACACAGCAGCACCCCCCGCCCGCATACACGCACTCACACACCCCCTCTACACACTCACACGCACACCCCCATGCACGCCCACATCACACAACACCCCCCCTCCCCCTCCCCTCACGGACGGTCAACTTACCTTGTGTGTTGGTCCTCCGGGAGGCGACGGGAGCCATGGGGAGGTGACCGCCAACAGAACACCGCCAACAGAAGACCGCCACACAGATATGTGGGTCGTAATTCTGTGGGCGGTGTTCTGCTGGCGTGGCGGTGGAGGTTGACCAGTCTCCACTTTTCCGCCGACCGCCAGTGTGGCTGCTGGCGGTTTCCCGGCGGAACGCTCCCAGCGGTCGGAATGCGCACAGCGGCATACCGCCGCGGTCGGCGGTCTTCACCGCGGCGGTAACTCGGCGGTCTCGCGAAAAGACCGCCAAGGTCAGAATGAGGGCCTATGTTTGTAAGGAAGAATAATAAATTGTCTGCATGTATTGCTGTCTGTTCAGATAGTTCAGGCGTCCACTCAAAGCCGTTCTCCTGTGCATCCATCCTCACCCATGTCGCTACAGACTCCATGATGATGGCAAACAACAGAGGGGACAAGGGGTATCCCAGCCACGTGCTCCTGTGAATCCTGAATGGAGCAGAAGCAGAGCTGGCTGCACGCACCGAAGCAGTTAGACCAGTAAATAAAAGGTGAAGATAGGACAGGAATCCTGCGTCAAAGTTAATATGTTCAAGAAGCACAAAGAGGTACTCCCAACTAACCAAGTGGAAAGCTTTGTCCATGTCTGCAAGCACTACTGTGTCTGGTCCCTCCAAACGGTGTCCTGGGCCAAAGCGTTACAGATGCTTCGTATTTTATAATATGTGGCCCAATTGGCATTAAGCTGGCCTGGTCCAGGTGGACAAGGTCTGGCATGAATCTCTTTAATCTACTAGCCAAGGTTTTATCAAGGAGCTTCCCCTTTATATTGCGGAGTGAGATTGGGCGGTATGAGGAATGGTCCTCAGGTGGATGGCCCGGTTTAAGAAACACAATTATTTTGGCATGTCTCGAGTCAGGTGGCAAAATGGATTGGCCTATTGCCTGTGGATCATTTTCAACAAATGTTTTCAGAGCTGTGGCATGTAGGATTTAAGAAATGTGCATGGAAACCTGTTAGGACCTGGAGATTTCCGACTGCGCATCTCAGCGAGGGCCTCAGATAACATTTCCTCAGTAATCAGTGCGTTTAGCTCTTTTTGGGCAATGTTCATCAATTATCACAGGGGTAGGGCCTGAACAAACGATAATCAAGTCTCGATCTAGTGTATTCTTTCGTGCATAGAGCTCGCCATAGTAAATGGCAAAGCTGTGGCCAATTTCTTTGGGGTTTAACAGCAGCTTGCCCTTGGTAGTCTGCACCATGGGTATATGGAAGGGTACACGAACGCCTGGCAAATATAATGGAGCATTTTACTCAACTAATCTCCCCATTGGTAAATGCGGCTCTGGAGTGGTCAAATAACCCTCTTGGCAGTATAGCAAAGTGAGAAATTCTGTGATTATGACTCAAGGGGATCAGTAAGTAATTTAGGCGTGAGAAGGAACCATGGACAGCCGAATAATAAGTGAACTGGGTATCAGTAGGATGATGTCATCTCCAAGCATCAGTCCAGCCCAGCACGGACACCAGCGTTCTCAATCTAGACATTCCTGTGGCTGACACACTGCCCCCACCCACCATTTGTCGAGGTCGGAGTGCATCACTTCATTTCATTTTCCCCCATCACTGAGAGGCCTCCCAGCAAATCATCCCATTAGCCTATGACTTTGTCCACAAAAGACTGTCCCAGTGGGGGGGGGGGGATATATTCTGCCTAGTGTAAACAACTCGCCATAAAGTGTACCGGCCGCCAATGTGTATCTCCCATAGGCATCTGTCCAGGTTGTAGATGAAGGGACTCTACAGTATTTGAGAAAAGCAGTACCCTGCGAACCCCTTGTGAACTCTGAATGAAATATTTGTGTAAGCCGAAGCAGGCTAGGCATAGAGTCTTGGTCCCCAGCAGGTGGGTCTCTTGTACAAGAAGAATGACCGCCCCCCGCAGGCTCTTGGACTGTTTCAGTACAGCGCACCATTTAACCGTATCAAGGACACCCGAACATTCCATGTGAGGACCCGTACTTCACGTATTGGGTCACCAGTAATACTGTCTGCCGTTTGTAATCATGGGGGGAATCCTGGGGGAATCAGATATATGGATCTCTGTGGGTATATGGCCATTGCAAAAACACAACATGGAAAACAGATAGCAATTCTAACCTCCCCCACCCCTCCCCCCTATACTCCAGAAAGATAGAAGTATCCATCGCAGAAGAATCCCTGGCTGGACCCCAAAGAGGGCCCAGGAGGGAAATTTGCTAATGGATCCCCATAACACCGCAACCAACTCAAAAAATATTCCAAAAAATCTAAAACTGTGTTGCTCTAGAATGCAGTTTAATACATGTCGCCCAAGTAAAGCAAAAAGATGAATGGTATACCACCAGGATATGGCAGAAGGAAGCTGATCTTGTGAGTCACCCTGCCAGTCCACTGCCGCTAGTGTTCATTGTCAGTACGTGTGTTCCTCCAGGAGGACCTCGCTCTGTGGTGACGTTTAGATGTGGACTTGTTAGGGTGATTATGTTTGTCGTTCAAGAATGAAACATTCCAACCATGGCAGAGTGTGAGATCTCATTGAGATGGATTTATCTGTCCACGTGAGGACTTCTTCAGGAGTATCGAAGAACAAAGTCTGTGAGTTGTAGAGCTAGATAGAGCAGCATGTATTAAACTTTGAGCTTGCACAAACGCTGCTTGGCCATTGTGAATGGACGTCGCTGCTAGACCAACTTTGTGTAGTTCGGGAAGACCATTATAGGGTGAGACTCAAAGAGGTGTTTGTCTTGAGAGTGTGCATGTCAAAGAATTGCATCTCTGTTGAGATAATTAAGGAGTTTTGCGATTACCCTTCTGGTTCTCCACCGGAGGACTCGCCAGGGCACTGTGGGCGCGTTCCATGACAAAGCATGTTGAGAGAGAGTCTGTGGGCATTATGGAGCAGAAGCACTGCATCAGAAACTTGTCCATGGATGGGCCATCGCAGATTATTCCAGTGAGCCCTCCCCTCTACATCCTCCATGAGTGCGGCCAGTTCCTTCGCTTTAACTGCCAAATTGTTGAACTTCTGCTGAAGAGCTGACATTGAGTCCTCAACCCTAGTCCCCGCCTCAGTAATCCGGTCCACTGCGTTCCAGAGATCCTGGCGCAGTAGAATGGTCTCAGAACCAACTGCCCCTATTTTAACATCCACCATATATCGAAACTGCGTGATGGCTGCCAGCAGTGCGGCGATGTTTGGGGTAGGTCCATAGACTGCTGCAGGACCCGAGGCGATCGTCCCCGGGTTAGTGAATTTATCCATATTGCTTTGTTTGGTCACTGCGCTGGGAAGTTTGTCTTTGGTCATGGTTTGGCAAAAAAGTCACTGATTCCTCAAAGTGGGCGACAACCCTGGCCACCCAGGCATGATCCACTAGACCCCACACCACACCCTTCCGGAGTAGCATGGGCAGTTCATAGCAACAAGGTGCAGAGTCTGATAGCTGTTGGCTCGATAAACAGTCTGACCGTGACCGCAAGCTGCACTAAGTCCTGGCCTGTCCACTTCTGCAATCAACGGTTTGACCATAGTGCAGCCCCCCTTAATGGGGACTTGCACAATGACTCACCGGGTCATGCACCACAACTACAGGTGAGTTCAATGAAGGCAGCTTACAGTCCTGTGATGTTGTGGAGCACGAACCTGCAGCCAGGGGCCGGTGAAGGGTTCAGCAGAAGTAGCCCATATGTGGATGGTAAGGGCGAGCCCAGTCAACATCTGAGCCCCATAAGAGCAGAGGCCCCATTACGACACAGCTGCACTGCAGGGCCAGACAGCAAGGGGGCACCCCACATCTGCAGCACCATCCTCCCGGGGGTGGGCGGGGTGCTCCTCTGTCAGGCCCCGAAAGACCCCAAGATCATTGCCGCCTTTGGGGCCCAACCCAGTCCCCCGGTCAGTGGGGGCTGCCTGACTCACCTTGGCAAGCCAGGACAACTATAACACCCACTGGGCGGGCAGGTCCCAAATGGCTCCAGGTAGGCACTGCCACACCCGGGGCAAAGTACAGTGTCTCTGCCAGGTCATCCAACACCTAGGATCTCTATGGGTGTGCAGCAGTGATGGTGCCTGCACTGCGCCTCACTCAGCCCCAGGCTGCCGCACCCAGATCAATGCCAATCACCACCCTTCTTTCGACCTTGTTGTATCCCCAAATAAGTATGCCAAGTCACGAGGGCAGATTCTGTGCACATTTGGCTCCTTCGATTCAGGTGCAGGCCTCACCCACGATCCAGTCTCAGCCCCAGCCACATCTGCAGTGTCCCCATGCGGCCTGGTCCTCTTCGCAGCTCTGAGTTGGCCATCTCCAGCAAGCATGCAAGCCACTCTTGAGAGGTACAGGAAGGAGCGGCAGGGCTTTAACAATAAATTCACAGCGATGTGGTCATAAAAGGAGTAATACTGGGCAGGGTGTTGGTGACTGTCAGGAGCTGAATTATATGGCGTCCGCCATGACGACTCGCGAAGCCACGCGAGTACTAGTCATTTGTCATTTTGTCATTTTGGTGTCAAATAAATTTATTAAAATATACTCTGTTTTTCTAACTTGGCTTTGGATTTTTCTTGTTTTGTGTTTTCTCTGTATTATTGTTTATGTGTTGCATAAATGCTTTAAGTTAAGGCTGACTACTTTTCTGCCAAGCTATCAGAGGGGTAAGCACAGGTTAATTACTTGTAAGTTATACCCGAAGCCACTGAAACTATTCAGGCAACCTTCGTATTGTACTGGGCACTTATCCACATGCCATTTTCTGTTTAATCAATCTCTCTCAAACACAAAACAGATATGAAAAATGTAAAGAATTAGATTATTAGTTGGATTGGATGCGAGAGCTCACCAAGTAGTAATGTCACAATTCTGTACTAGGACCAGTTAGGTCTCAACAATTTAAACAATTGGGTTGTTGGTTTAGAAGGTTTAAGCCCCTCTCAAGCAATAGCCACAATCGCTGTCAGGATGAACCACAAACTGTCATTAAATTTTCAAGCATAATACGCATAATACACAAAATACGCACATGTTTCCTAAATATTATGCTTTATTAGCTTTAGAAAAATTTAACAAAATGTTGTCCACCCCAACTTATGATGTGAAACATTGTGAAATTTCACAATTATGGCATACATGTACGAATAGCAGGGGAGAACAAAATTATCTAATGCATATCTGAGATAAAAACGTAGGAGCTCCATTTTGTGGGCAATGCAGTTTGCGGTGTGGGGACAGATGTGAGTTTGCACCTAAACCAGGTTTACAGGTGATGCTAAACTTGTGTGGGGTACTTTCCCAAGCAGTGTTTTGCCGGAGGAAAAGTAGTGTAAAGCATAGGACTTTTAGTACACATTCAGGGGGAAAGCACATCCAATTAGTGCATTACTCCCACTTCGAAGTCTGAAACGCAAACAGATGTGGTTATATATGTTCAATCTAAGTACTTTCCCACAGCATAGCATTTTACGAATGCGGTGTTAGTGTGGCAAATTTGTGTGGGACTTGAGGTGTATCCCATGGTGGACTTAGTTCAGTACATGGCATTTGCCTTTGAATAAAAAAACCATTTCTCTACAATAATAAGGATTTTCTTTATTACTCACCTTATATTGTTATTTCAACCTGCCTCTTCAAAGCAGTTTATCATCGTGTAATGATTGCCTTCCCTGGAAGTGGATGTAGTGGGTAGGTACGTCCTGCTGATGTTTAGCTAGTCTAATGCATTATTTAATTGTTTGATAACACTGTTAACAACCATAAGTTAGTTTATCAATAATGTACCTTTCAAGTGACTTGAATAGACTGCTTTGACGCATGCCAAATTGGAGAACCGCTAGAGCAATTAGCCTTTGAATATTACTGTCTGAATATACAATGCAGTACAGATCAGAATAAAAGCAATTGCTTGGTATTTCGTTTTTCTTGTTACTCTACTCATTCGTAATTTCTGGGAATGAAGAACTGGCGACTCTGCATTTCACTTCTGGAAATTGTCATTAATAAAAGATAAGTCCTAAGTATTGCATATCCTATTATGGTAGAGGGACTATGGTTAAATTTGATCTGCTAGCACAAGCATGTAATTCAATGATATTGTAGAACTACACGTTTTGCCAACGTGATTCACGTCATGCATCGTTTGTTGGTAAGTTTACGACTCGCCTTCTTAAAACAAAAGCATATATTCGCAGAGATGCACATTAAAAGTAAGAACACAAGGTATAGCCGCAGCTGCGCAGTTTTTGTAATAATTCGAACCAGGCTCCAGGGTATTAGAGGGTTTTACAACAGAACCGCAGTGTACCTTACACCTGTTTTTAAACACAGTGAGATTAAGTGATATTCCCAGAATCACGGGATGTTGAGCCGAAGCCGAGATTCGAAACCGGTTCCCATGTTTCTAAACCAGCAGCTCTGGTTACTATCTCATATCTACTTTCTGTATTCCTAATCAAATTAAATTGTATAAAGTAATGTATTCATCGCTTCTCAATGTGAACAATGACACTTTTAAGGAAACCAATGAAGCCCCTTACGTTTGTCAGACGCAGCCCCTAGTACTAGGTTCCCTCCATTTTCAACACTGTATATTATCAGCTATTTGATTTTTATTTGTGACATTTATAACGCGCCATCATGGCTCCAGTGGGCAGAGGTACATAACTATGATTACATGAGAACTCAAACCAATAAATGCGAGGACCTTCAAAAATACAGACGAAAGAAATAATGTTAGGTGATATCGAGGGGCCCTCTGTAGTAAGATAGGAAGATTGTGAAGATGTGGGTTTTTACACCTTTCCTATATGTTTCCAGCGGAGGGCCACATCTGAGGTTCAAGGCAAGTGCATTCCAGAGTTTGTCACACTGTGTTGAAAAAGCCTGGCGTCTCTCTTGTTTTTTCCAGCCTGACAAACGATGTACACTGAAAAATGTGCATGCCTACATCTGCAGGAAGCACGACAGTAAGGTTTTCCCCAGTGGCGAGCTTGCAAGATTTCACAGCTAATTTTGTAATTGGGAGTCTGGTTGGAACAGAGAGCCAAACAATGCATTCGTTCAGGGTAAAGGAGAGGCGCTCAGACTTCATTAGTTGGTGATTGTTGAAGCTGCTGCGTGAAAACTACCTTGATAGGTATCAATGAGTATTCTTGGAGTCCCTGGATAGTCAAGTGTAGTGCTTCCCAAACGTATTAAATCCACGACCCAAATTTTAGAACAAACCTTTGCCACCTACCTAGCCTAACATGAGAAGGAAGATCTTCTAATGTAACTAATGCATCATACAGCATTTTTTCCATTGAACTGACCACTAAATTTGCATTGATAGAACTGTATTGAACACAAATAATAGTGTGTGGAAATCGTATTTCAGTAACTATTTATCATTTGTGCATCACCAAGTAAAGTGTTTTGCTTTGCTTTGATCTTGTTAAAATCTTTGTTTCTGTCACTGTTCAGAATTACAAAAAATGTGCTTCATTTTTGCTTGCCTAACTGCTGTAAGTGTACAATTCATTCTCAGGTATTTACATTTTGTTGTGTGTTACAAACAAATTACATCTAACAGCTTTTCCTTTGATGTTCACATAATTCACTTTACTTCTCTTTCTCGGACTGCAAAGTGAGTTTGTAAACACTATTCCATCCAGTTAAAAAAAATGAGCAGCAATTTGTCAGAAAACATTGCCTGCCACTGAACCTCTGTCTATGAAGGTCCGCAAATGGTGCAGGATAATACAGAATTTAAAAGCATCTCATTTATTGATTGTAATTTGCGACCCACCAAAAATCTGCTTGCGACCGACCTTTATTTTGGGAAACCCTGGTCTAATGTATGTTCATATAAGAAAGAAAGGGGTTTATTTCAAACAGTATTGTACGCTGGTAGTATTTTTTTTTTTATAATCCTTGATTTAGAGAGGAAGTGATAATGAAAACCCAGAGAGTAGGATGAGGTCGAAAAGTGAGGGAGCTGTCTAAGTCCATGTTGTTTAACCACTTCTGAAGGAGGCGCTCAGTGGTTCCACCATTTATGAAGACAACCTCGGTTTTTATTCGGTTGAGTTTTAGATACATTGCAGACATCCAGGTTTAAATTAGAATAAGGAAGGATCTAAGTTTAAAGTTGTCTTTAGCAGATGACATTTCAGGGTATAGTTTGGTGTGATCAGGGTATTGATGATCAGCAATATCTTGTTGGCTGAGTGGTTCCAAGTAAAGTTTGGACGTTAGCTGTGTGAATTTAGCACCCTGTGAAACATCACAAAAGGCAAGAAATGGTGGATCTCTGTTCCCCCGGCTCCCCCCGCCCGCCCCCGCCCCTTCTCTCTTCTCCTTACTCGGCCTGGGCGTCCTACATGGACTACCAGGCGCGCTCCACGGGACTCCAATTCCCAGAGTCCCGTGGGCGTAGATGACGCGCCGCGCCTCCCGCGACGCATCTCGGCAGGACGCTCGCCGCGCCTGCCAGCCGCGACGCATCCTCATCGCATCTGCCAGCACGTCTCCCGTGGGCCTCGTTTTCTCAGAGGTCCCGCGGGTGGATTCCGCATTGAAGCACCGGCGCACCCCGCACGGGGGTGCGGCCGGTCTATGGGCGTGGCAGAACTACTCCTCGAGCACCGGGAGTCTTCTAGGCAACACGCCCGATACACCTGACAATCCTTACTCCGGACCCCGCCCCCAGGCCCCCAGCCTCTCGCCTATTGGTTGTTGATCGACATAAAATTGCAGATCAACCCTTCAGTCAGTACCAGAGCGGCCTGGCTCCGGCATGTAGGTACCCCCCATGGTATTCCCTTTGGAGTGGTAAGTGTTGGCCTCCCTGGCCCCTTGGATATTTTCTTTCACCCTTCTTTCCCTCATTCTGCCTAGCTCCTACCCTGTTCCTTTCCCCCCCTTTTTTTTTTTTCCCTTTTTTCCTGTTTTTCTCCTTCTCTTCTCTCTGTGTCCTTTTTCCCTCGTTTTCTTCTTTTCTCCTTCTTTCTTTCTTCCTTTCTCTGTCACCAACCGCCAACCCTAGCCCCCCCCCCTGTTTTTTTTCCCTTTTCCCTTCCCTATGTCCCTGTTTTTGCTTTCCCTGTCTTTCCTTACTTCCCTATCTAGGTCTTCCTTGCGCCCTTATGTTCTGCCCTTTCTCTACACATTTTTTATCTTCTTCTCCCCATTCTTCCCTACTTAAACGCCTAATCTCCTCAGAGTGTGACTAAAAGGGAAAACCCCTCCCCGGCATTAGCCAGACCAGAGGCAAATCGCCCCCTACCCCTGGGTAAGTCACATCTGCATGCGTGTGTGATTGCCTTTTTCATTATTTTTACATATTTTCACCTTGTGCTGTGTGCTTTGCAGTGGTTTGCCACGGTTTTTCTCACTCTAAATATGTTCTGAATAATTGTGGTTTATCTATTTTCTATCACAGACCTACCCCACCGTGAATTACCCGTTCAGGTAGGCCATTCATTATCCACTTTGAGCACCCCACTTATTGCGTGTGCTCTGATCCTGACGAATGCCCCTGACCTACCAGCACCTAGTGAGGGCAGAAACATGTTGGTCATCCATTTTTTATTTTAGACTCCAGGAGACATTACTCTCCAACGAGCCTTTTCCCCTTGCTTTTAGTCTTACTAGCATGCACCTATATTAAAACTATCAGCAACTATCAGTGACTTGCTTGGTAATTTTATTACTCACCTCATCTGGATCTAAGTAACTATCCAGTAAGTTTAATTTCAGTACTCCCTCCGGTTCTTTTAACCAAGAGGTTGAGTCCGCCCAAGCAGTATCATCTTGCTTGGGTGGGGCTAGGTGGTCATATGATGAAGCATGACACTATTATGTGTGTGAGACCACCTAGTCCGTAAGGGAGACTCCCCCTTCCCCTGTGGGACTACACCGCACCCCCCCTGTCTGGATATTCTCCAACAATGATTCCCCCGCGTTAGGATCCAAAGCCACCTAACCAACACCAATTTAAGACTGACCCAGTCTTACTTTCGGTTCCCTACTACCCCACACCTTTAGTGATTATATGGATATCTGGAGGGTTTCATTTGTACAAATTGTCTTCTTCGAGAGAGAGGCATGAGAAGAACACATTTTAAACTGTGTTGGTTCTACTCAAGTGTGACTGGAGTTTCAAGTACTACCTGGTCATCAATACTATATATAAACCCTAGCATAGCAATGCTTTGCAAGATGAATGGATCTCCATTTTCATTGATTCATTGAATTATATAATACTAATACTAGGATGGTGTCCATTACTATCCTAAAGTGAAGACAAAAGTTAAACTAGAGGGGAAGGAGGAAGAGGTCGTGAAGATGGAAGTTCACTAGAAGCTGGTTAGCTATTGTTCTTCAAACAACTTTCCCAAGGATGAGAGCACTCCTGCACAGGTAGGTAAGCTTGTACATTTTTTTAAAAATTAAACAAAATTCAGGAGTTTTCAAGAGTGAGGGGACCACACCTATGAAATGAGATGTAATAATATCTAGGATATTAGGTGTCAGCAGGTAAAGATTTAACGGCAGATGTTACAATAAAGCTACTGTCATAGGAGGTGGGTTATAGACATTGTAGGAAGGTAGTAAAGGACAGTGTTGTTAAGTTTTTAAAGGGCTGACAGGAAGGGGTCTTTCAAACGTGTATGTGATGTTTCCAGTATGGGAGGTGGAGTTGGAAAATGGTGAGTAAGGTTCATCTCTGTACTTAATGAAGACCATGAGTGGGGTTAGCTGTTTGACCAGTGTTTGAGAGCTTCAAACAATGCCCTAACGTCTTTGTTAGCCTTGAGGATGGTTTAAAGTAGTAGCTTGTCTTGGTAGTATCATTATTTTGCTAGGGCTTTATGTGCAGTTTCAAGGATTAAAACCTAGCTAGAAAGTATGTTTGATAATGCAAGAGTTAGAAACAAAATATGCTTGGCAGTTTGCTGCCCTGACAGAAAAGGACTACTGAGGATTGGCCCCTGTCATCACACTTTCATGTAAATCCAATCATTTATTTTAGATCCATGAAACTCTTTCTGATTAATTTGTACTTGAATTGGTAAACACTTGTCCTCTTAAAATTTCCATTAAGATATTTTACTTTATTTTTTGGTGGGAAAGTAGGAAGCAGGGGAAACATGCAAATAAAGGCCACACCATGTTTTCACAAAGGAGACTCTGTCTATCAATGGTTTGAGCCGGTCACAAGTATGGTGTAGGTTCAGCAGAAGGCATGTTGGGTCTGTCTTAGCCCAGCTCTTCTCTGCAAGATTGCAACTGTGACACTTACAAGAAATCACAGTCATATTTTGAAAGAACAGCAGTCCTAGCACCTACTTCTCCAATTGCCACTGTACATATACTACAGTTCCCCTAACCCCTCCTGCAGACGCCACATCCCCCAATCGATTCTCCTCCCACCCCTCACAAAAGACATTTAGCACAGAGCGGTAGGAGCCAAATGCTGCTGGCTGAGGTGGCTTTTCATGTCATTAACACCCCCTAAGTCTGCCTCTGTGATACCATGCTACAACCAGCCAAACATGTTGATTGTGCCCACTGTACACAGCACCTTCACATGCTTGTTTTTTTATTTGTGTTTGCTGTACTGAAGTGCTACTATACTGCCTTCCAGGCGTTTGGTTGTGCTTTGAAGTGCTGATGGGGGAGGGCTGAGAGTCAAAAACAGCCTCACAAAAATGTTGAAAAAAGTTCTGCTTCTTTCCTTCTCTCTTCTTCTCTTTTCCCCATTCTCAGTTTCTATCCTCTCCTCACTCTCCAATCTCTGTCTCTCCCTTTAGCTTTCTGGTAGCCAGCACTTAGTAGGCAAAAGTGGGGCATGGCCTGATTCCCAAAGAAGATGTCATCTTTCAGGTAGCTCTCCTGGGTGACCTTTTCCGGCACCGTGGTGGCTTCTCCCCTTGCCGCTCGCTAATCTGTCCTGGAATGGCAATGTGAACTGTCAAAGCAGCGTTTCTCATCTTTTTCCAGCTTGGCGGACCTGCCCTGGTTCTTCTTTGACATGTTACGCTTCTCCTCCTCCCAGCGGCTGCCATTTCCCCCGAAAAAATGCTGACACGCCAATTAAGGAATGCCCACTGCCTCCTTCTCAACAGCAAGCTACAAATGTAAGTTTTTCCTCAAAGCACTTCAATTTGTTTGGCTTATTGGCTCTTGGAGATAACACAGTATCTCAACTACAGTTTTATTCACAAATATAATTCTGACAATAACACTGGTGGAAATTATCTTTGTTTTATGGGCAGAGTGAAAAAATTAATTAGAGCACAAACCAAATATCCCCCAGCTCTTCCCACAAATTTGTCTCCTGTACTCATCATCGCTCGACGTATTTGGAGATGGAGGATCCCGGTTCTTCGGAAACTCACAATTCGCACTCCCCCTTTGCTGTTGTCATTCCACCTCCTACAGCGGGCAAATCCTCTTCAAAGACATTAAAAAAGAATCCTTTGTCACCCACTAAATTGCCTCCTGGTGTCTCAATGGATCCTTTACTAGACGGAATCAAAGCATTAGGCCCGTATTTGGAGAGGCCAATGCTAAACACCAGTCTCTTGATGACAGATGGTCCAGGACTGAGGATCAACTTTATACAGCTAAACAACACATCTCCTTTTTCAATACCACAACTCTAACAGTGAATCAACTTCAAATCTAAGTCTCCTCAGTCCAAAACCACAGTTCCTAGTGCTGAAGGCAGATGAAACAGAAGTCTTTGGTATCCTGGAGACTTCCAACAGGAGGCGAGCTCTACTCCAAGCCATTAGAGAACTGTCCCTAGCAGGATACACAGCAAAGTTCACCCTTTGCTATTTTTTAAGGCAGAAGCAGAAACTGTAGGCCAACCCAGCAAAGCACACACAACAAAGGGGCAGTACTCCTCCTCCAGCTCATCAGCTCTTCTACTAGGCAGAGGTTCCTCTTGATCCAGAAAGATAAAAAAAATCTGGGGTTTTGGGTCCACTACTTATACCCCTTTCTTCCTTTGAAGTAGGCATACTTCAAAGGAAGGTCTCTGTTGTTCACAAGATTCTGACATGCCCAGGCCAGGCCCCAGACACACTCCAAGGGGTTGGAGACTGCATTGTGTGAGGGCAGGCACAGCTATTTCAGGTATAAGTGACCGCTCCTGCCTCCAGTCTAGCCCAGATGGCTTATCAGGATATGCAGGCTACACCCCAGCTCCCTTTGTGTCACTGTCTAGAGGGAATTCACATCAGCGCAGCTGTCAGTCTGACCCAGACGTGAAATACACAAGCAGGCAGAGGCACAGAATGGTTTGAGCAATAAAATACCCACTTTCTAAAAGTGGCCTTTTCAAACTAACAATCTAAAATCCAGCTTCACTAAAAGATGTATTTTTAAATTGTGAGTTCAGAGACCCCAAACTCCATTTTGTGTTCCTCTGTGCATCTCCCCTGTGTCCTGATACAGCCCAGTGTTCAAGGATTGCAAAAAGACCTAGGTAAGGAGCCCAAAGATATTTCTGGTTAAATAGTATTAATTGATCAAAAGTATTTGTTTTACTGTGGACTCTCTGTGTTTCAGGCAGCCTGGCCTCTTTTAAAGTGGTGTTTGTTTAAAAATTGTTTTTGCCGTGACTGTGTGAATTCCCTTGCTAGTTTGTGGCACCCCCCCCCCTCTGCCCCCCTTTTTTTCTCACCCCTATTCTTAGTAAAAAGGCTACATATATCTTTCAGAGTGTGGTTTTAGGAGACTGTTTTAATCTTTTTGTGTGATTTAAATTGTGCTTAAAAGCTGTCTGCCCCCCTGTATTTTTGCATTCAAAAAAGCCCGATTTTTGAGTGTGCGCCCAGCACTATTGCAGTGTTTGTCTCTTAAACAATCTCCCCCTTACCTGGAAAGTAGACTCTGCTAGCTTGGAAGTGTGGATTCAGCCTGTCTGTATCCAAGGAGATACTGAATAGAGCAGCAGTTGCCTTCCCCCTGGCCACAGGGACTGGACTTAGCTGATTGGCTCCCTGAGTCTCTGCTGCACCTGAGACCTGCCCCCCCCCCCACCTGCTCTGGCTCCTTAAGTTTGTGGAGGGAAGGCCAAAGACAGGCACCTCCATTTTGTGTTCCTCTGTGCATCTCCCCTGTGTCCTGATACAGCCCAGTGTTCAAGGATTGCAAAAAGACCTAGTTAAGGAGCCCAAAGATATTTCGGGTTAAATAGTATGAATTGTTCAAAAGTGTTTGTTTTACTGTGGAATCTCTGTGTTTCAGGCAGCCTGGCCTCTTTTAAAGTGGTGTTTGTTTAAAAATCATTTTTGCCGTGACTGTGTGAATTCCCTTGCTAGTTTGTGGCACCCCCCCCCCCCTCATTTCCCCCCTCTGCCCCCTTTTTTTTCACCCCTATTCTTAGTAAAAAGGCTACATATATCTTTCAGAGTGTGGTTTTAGGAGACTGTTTTAATCTGTTTGTGTGATTTAAATTGTGCTTAAAAGCTGTCTGCCCCCCTGTATTTTTGCCTTCAAAAAAGCCCGATTTTTGAGTGTGCGCCCAGCACTATTGCAGTGTTTGTCTCTTAAACAATCTCTCCCTTACCTGGAAAGTAGACTCTGCTAGCTTGGAAGTGTGGATTCAGCCTGTCTGTATCCAAGGAGATACTGAATAGAGCAGCAGTTGCCTTCCCCCTGGCCACAGGGACTGGACTTAGCTGATTGGCTCCCTGAGTCTATGCTGCACCTGAGACCCGCCCCCCCACCTGCTCTGGCTCCTTGAGTTTGTGGAGGGAAAGCCAAAGACATGCACCTCCATTTTGTGTTCCTCTGTGCATCTCCCCTGTGTCCTGATACAGCCCAGTGTTCAAGGATTGCAAAAAGACCTAGGTAAGGAGCCCAAAGATATTTCTGGTTAAATAGTATTAATTGTTCAAAAGTGTTTGTTTTACTGTGGACTCTCTGTGTTTCAGGCAGCCTGGCCTCTTTTAAAGTGGTGTTTGTTTAAAAATCGTTTTTGCCGTGACTGTGTGAATTCCCTTGCTAGTTTGTGGCACCCCCCCCTTCCCCCGCTCTGCCCCCCTTTTTTTTCACCCCTATTCTAAGTAAAAAGGCTACATATATCTTTCAGAGTGTGGTTTTAGGAGACAGTTTTAATCTGTTTGTGTGATTTAAATTGTGCTTAAAAGCTGTCTGCCCCCCTGTATTTTTGCCTTCAAAAAAGCCCGATTTTTGAGTGTGCGCCCAGCACTATTGCAGTGTTTGTCTCTTAAACAATCCCCCCCTTACCTGGAAAGTAGACTCTGCTAGCTTGGAAGTGTGGATTCAGCCTGTCTGTATCCAAGGAGATACTGAATAGAGCAGCAGTTGCCTTCCGCCTGGCCACAGGGACTGGACTTAGCTGATTGGCTCCCTGAGTCTCTGCTGCACCTGAGACCCGCCCCCCCCACCTGCTCTGGCTCCTTAAGTTTGTGGAGGGAAGGCAAAAGACAGGCACCTCCATTTTGTGTTCCTCTGTGCATCTCCCCTGTGTCCTGATACAGCCCAGTGTTCAAGGATTGCGAAAAGACCTAGGTAAGGAGCCCAAAGATATTTCTGGTTAAATAGTATTAATTGTTCAAAAGTGTTTGTTTTACTGTGGACTCTCTGTGTTTCAGGCAGCCTGGCCTCTTTTAAAGTGGTGTTTGTTTAAAAATCGTTTTTGCCGTGACTGTGTGAATTCCCTTGCTAGTTTGTGGCACCCCCCCTCATTCCCCCCCTCTGCCCCCTTTTTCTTCACCCCTATTCTTAGTAAAAAGGCTACATATATCTTTCAGAGTGTGGTTTTAGGAGACTGTTTCAATCTGTTTGTGTTATTTAAATTGTGCTTAAAAGCTGTCTGCCCCCCCTGTATTTTTGCCTTCAAAAAAGCCCGATTTTTGAGTGTGCTCCCAGCACTATTGCAGTGTTTGTCTCTTAAACAATCTCCCCCTTACCTGGAAAGTAGACTCTGCTAGCTTGGAAGTGTGGATTCAGCCTGTCTGTATCCAAGGAGATACTGAATAGAGCAGCAGTTGCCTTCCCCCTGGCCACAGGGACTGGACTTAGCTGATTGGCTCCCTGAGTCTCTGCTGCACCTGAGACCCGCCCCCCCACCTGCTCTGGCTCCTTAAGTTTGTGGAGGGAAAGCCAAAGACAGGCACCTCCATTTTGTGTTCCTCTGTGCATCTCCCCTGTGTCCTGATACAGCCCAGTGTTCAAGGATTGCAAAAAGACCTAGGTAAGGAGCCCAAAGATATTTCTGGTTAAATAGTATTAATTGTTCAAAAGTGTTTGTTTTACTCTGGACTCTCTGTGTTTCAGGCAGCCTGGCCTCTTTTAAAGTGGTGTTTGTTTAAAAATCGTTTTTGCCGTGACTGTGTGAATTCCCTTGCTAGTTTGTGGCACCCCCCCCCCTTCCTCCCCCTCTCTGCCCCCCTTTTTTTTCACCCCTATTCTAAGTAAAAAGGCTACATATATCTTTCAGAGTGTGGTTTTAGGAGACTGTTTTAATCTGTTTCTGTGATTTAAATTGTGCTTAAAAGCTGTCTGCCCCCCTGTATTTTTGCCTTCAAAAAAGCCCGATTTTTGAGTGTGTGCCCAGCACTATTGCAGTGTTTGTCTCTTAATCAATCCCACCCTTACCTGGAAAGTAGACTCTGCTAGCTTGGAAGTGTGGATTCAGCCTGTCTGTATCCAAGGAGATACTGAATAGAGCAGCAGTTGCCTTCCGCCTGGCCAGAGGGACTGGACTTAGCTGATTGGCTCCCTGAGTCTCTGCTGCACCTGAGACCCGCCCCCCCCCCAACCTGCTCTGGATCCTTAAGTTTGTGGAGGGAAGGCAAAAGACAGGCACCTCCATTTTGTGTTCCTCTGTGCATCTCCCCTGTGTCCTGATACAGCCCAGTGTTCAAGGATTGCAAACAGACCTAGGTAAGGAGCCCAAAGATATTTCTGGTTAAATAGTATTAATTGTTCAAAAGTGTTTGTTTTACTGTGGACTCTCTGTGTTTCAGGCAGCCTGGCCTCTTTTAAAGTGGTGTTTGTTTAAAAATCGTTTTTGCCGTGACTGTGTGAATTCCCTTGCTAGTTTGTGGCACCCCCCCCTTCCCCCCCTCTGCCCCCCTTTTTTTTCACCCCTATTCTTAGTAAAAAGGCTACATATATCTTTTAGAGTGTGGTTTTAGGAGACTGTTTTAATCTGTTTGTGTGATTCAAATTGTGCTTAAAAGCTGTCTGCCCCCCTGTATTTTTGCCTTCAAAAAAGCCTGATTTTTGAGTGTGCGCCCAGCACTATTGCAGTGTTTGTCTCTTAAACAATCTCCCCCTTACCTGGAAAGTAGACTCTGCAAGCTTGGAAGTGTGGATTCAGCCTGTCTGTATCCAAGGAGATACTGAATAGAGCAGCAGTTGCCTTCCCCCTGGCCACAGGGACTGGACTTAGCTGATTGTCTCCCTGAGTATCTGCTGCACCTGAGACCTGCCCCCCCCACCTGCTCTGGCTCCTTAAGTTTGTGGAGGGAAGGCCAAAGACAGGCACCTCCATTTTGTGTTCCTCTGTGCATCTCCCCTGTGTCCTGATACAGCCCAGTGTTCAAGGATTGCAAAAAGACCTAGTTAAGGAGCCCAAAGATATTTCTGGTTAAATAGTATTAATTGTTCAAAAGTGTTTGTTTTACTGTGGACTCTCTGTGTTTCAGGCAGCCTGCCCTCTTTTAAAGTGGTGTTTCTTTAAAAATCGTTTTTGCCGTGACTGTGTGAATTCCCTTTCTAGTTTGTGGCACCCCCCCCCTTCCCCCCCTCTGCCCCCCTTTTTTTTCACCCCTATTCTAAGTAAAAAGGCTACATATATCTTTCAGAGTGTGGTTTTAGGAGACAGTTTTAATCTGTTTGTGTGATTTAAATTGTGCTTAAAAGCTGTCTGCCCCCCTGTATTTTTGCCTTCAAAAAAGCCCGATTTTTGAGTGTGTGCCTAGCACTATTGCAGTGTTTGTCTCTTAAACAATCCCCCCCTTACCTGGAAAGTAGACTCTGCTAGCTTGGAAGTGTGGATTCAGCCTGTCTGTATCCAAGGAGATACTGAATAGAGCAGCAGTTGCCTTCCGCCTGGCCACAGGGACTGGACTTAGCTGATTGGCTCCCTGAGTCTCTGCTGCACCTGAGACCCGCCCCCCCCCACCTGCTCTGGCTCCTTAAGTTTGTGGAGGGAAGGCAAAAGACAGGCACCTCCATTTTGTGTTCCTCTGTGCATCTCCCCTGTGTCCTGATACAGCCCAGTGTTCAAGGATTGCAAACAGACCTAGGTAAGGAGCCCAAAGATATTTCTGGTTAAATAGTATTAATTGATCAAAAGTGTTTGTTTTACTGTGGACTCTCTGTGTTTCAGGCAGCCTGGCCTCTTTTAAAGTGGTGTTTGTTTAAAAATCGTTTTTGCCGTGACTGTGTGAATTCCCTTGCTAGTTTGTGGCACCCCCCCCCCCCCCCCCTTCCCCCCCTCTGCCCCCCTTTTTTTCACCCCTATTCTTAGTAAAAAGGCTACATATATCTTTCAGAGTGTGGTTTTAGGAGACTGTTTTAATCTGTTTGTGTGATTCAAATTGTTCTTAAAAGCTGTCTGCCCCCCTGTATTTTTGCCTTCAAAAAAGACTGATTTTTGAGTGTGCGCCCAGCACTATTGCAGTGTTTGTCTCTTAAACAATCTCCCCCTTACCTGGAAAGTAGACTCTGCTAGCTTGGAAGTGTGGATTCAGCCTGTCTGTATCCATGGAGATACTGAATAGAGCAGCAGTTGCCTTCCCCCTGGCCACAGGGACTGGACTTAGCTGATTGGCTCCCTGAGTCTCTGCTGCACCTGAGACCTGCCCCCCCCACCTGCTCTGGCTCCTTAAGTTTGTGGAGGGAAGGCCAAAGACAGGCACCTCCATTTTGTGTTCCTCTGTGCATCTCCCCTGTGTCCTGATACAGCCCAGTGTTCAAGGATTGCAAAAAGACCTAGTTAAGGAGCCCAAAGATATTTCTGGTTAAATAGTATTAATTGTTCAAAAGTGTTTGTTTTACTGTGGACTCTGTGTTTCAGGCAGCCTGGCCTCTTTTAAAGTGGTGTTTGTTTAAAAATCGTTTTTGCCGTGACTGTGTGAATTCCCTTGCTAGTTTGTGGCACCCCCCCCTCATTCCCCCCCTCTGCCCCCTTTTTTTTCACCCCTATTCTTAGTAAAAAGGCTACATATATCTTTCAGAGTGTGGTTTTAGGAGACTGTTTTAATCTGTTTGTGTGATTCAAATTGTTCTTAAAAGCTGTCTGCCCCCCTGTATTTTTGCCTTCAAAAAAGACTGATTTTTGAGTGTGCGCCCAGCACTATTGCAGTGTTTGTCTCTTAAACAATCTCCCCCTTACCTGGAAAGTAGACTCTGCTAGCTTGGAAGTGTGGATTCAGCCTGTCTGTATCCATGGAGATACTGAATAGAGCAGCAGTTGCCTTCCCCCTGGCCACAGGGACTGGACTTAGCTGATTGGCTCCCTGAGTCTCTGCTGCACCTGAGACCTGCCCCCCCCACCTGCTCTGGCTCCTTAAGTTTGTGGAGGGAAGGCCAAAGACAGGCACCTCCATTTTGTGTTCCTCTGTGCATCTCCCCTGTGTCCTGATACAGCCCAGTGTTCAAGGATTGCAAAAAGACCTAGTTAAGGAGCCCAAAGATATTTCTGGTTAAATAGTATTAATTGTTCAAAAGTGTTTGTTTTACTGTGGACTCTGTGTTTCAGGCAGCCTGGCCTCTTTTAAAGTGGTGTTTGTTTAAAAATCGTTTTTGCCGTGACTGTGTGAATTCCCTTGCTAGTTTGTGGCACCCCCCCCTCATTCCCCCCCTCTGCCCCCTTTTTCTTCACCCCTATTCTAAGTAAAAAGGCTACATATATCTTTCAGAGTGTGGTTTTAGGAGACTGTTTTAATCTGTTTCTGTGATTTAAATTGTGCTTAAAAGCTGTCTGCCCCCCTGTATTTTTGCCTTCAAAAAAGCCCGATTTTTGAGTGTGTGCCCAGCACTATTGCAGTGTTTGTCTCTTAATCAATCCCCCCCTTACCTGGAAAGTAGACTCTGCTAGCTTGGAAGTGTGGATTCAGCCTGTCTGTATCCAAGGAGATACTGAATAGAGCAGCAGTTGCCTTCCGCCTGGCCAGAGGGACTGGACTTAGCTGATTGGCTCCCTGAGTCTCTGCTGCACCTGAGACCCGCCCCCCCCCCCCCCCACCTGCTCTGGATCCTTAAGTTTGTGGAGGGAAGGCAAAAGACAGGCACCTCCATTTTGTGTTCCTCTGTGCATCTCCCCTGTGTCCTGATACAGCCCAGTGTTCAAGGATTGCAAACAGACCTAGGTAAGGAGCCCAAAGATATTTCTGGTTAAATAGTATTAATTGTTCAAAAGTGTTTGTTTTACTGTGGACTCTCTGTGTTTCAGGCAGCCTGGCCTCTTTTAAAGTGGTGTTTGTTTAAAAATCGTTTTTGCCGTGACTGTGTGAATTCCCTTGCTAGTTTGTGGCACCCCCCCCTTCCCCCCCTCTGCCCCCCCTTTTTTTTCACCCCTATTCTTAGTAAAAAAGGCTACATATATCTTTCAGAGTGTGGTTTTAGGAGACTGTTTTAATCTGTTTGTGTGATTCAAATTGTGCTTAAAAAGCTGTCTGCCCCCCCTGTATTTTTGCCTTCAAAAAAGCCTGATTTTTGAGTGTGCGCCCAGCACTATTGCAGTGTTTGTCTCTTAAACAATCTCCCCCTTACTTGGAAAGTAGACTCTGCAAGCTTGGAAGTGTGGATTCAGCCTGTCTGTATCCAAGGAGATACTGAATAGGAGCAGCAGTTGCCTTCCCCCTGGCCACAGGGACTGGACTTAGCTGATTGTCTCCCTGAGTATCTGCTGCACCTGAGACCTGCCCCCCCCACCTGCTCTGGCTCCTTAAGTTTGTGGAGGGAAGGCCAAAGACAGGCACCTCCATTTGGTGTTCCTCTGTGCATCTCCCCTGTGTCCTGATACAGCCCAGTGTTCAAGGATTGCAAAAAGACCTAGTTAAGGAGCCCAAAGATATTTCTGGTTAAATAGTATTAATTGTTCAAAGTGTTTGTTTTACTGTGGACTCTCTGTGTTTCAGGCAGCCTGCCCTCTTTTAAAGTGGTGTTTCTTTAAAAATCGTTTTTGCCGTGACTGTGTGAATTCCCTTTCTAGTTTGTGGCACCCCCCCCCTTCCCCTCCTCTGCCCCCCTTTTTTTTCACCCCTATTCTTAGTAAAAAGGCTACATATATCTTTCAGAGTGTGGTTTTAGGAGACTGTTTTAAATCTGTTTGTGTGATTTAAATTGTGCTTAAAAGCTGTCTGCCCCCCTGTATTTTTGCCTTCAAAAAAGCCTGATTTTTGAGTGTGCGCCCAGCACTATTGCAGTGTTTGTCTCTTAAACAATCTCCCCCTTACCTGGAAAGTAGACTCTGCTAGCTTGGAAGTGTGGATTCAGCCTGTCTGTATCCAAGGAGATACTGAATAGAGCAGCAGTTGCCTTCCCCCTTGCCACAGAGACTAGACTTAGCTGATTGGCTCCCTGAATCTCTGCTGCACCTGAGACCTGCCCCCCCCCACCTGCTCTGGCTCCTTAAGTTTGTGGAGGGAAGGCCAAAGACAGGCACCTCCATTTTGTGTTCCTCTGTGCATCTCCCCTGTGTCCTGATACAGCCCAGTGTTCAAGGATTGCAAAAAGACCTAGTTAAGGAGCCCAAAGATATTTCTGGTTAAATAGTATTAATTGTTCAAAAGTGTTTGTTTTACTGTGGACTATGTGTGTTTCAGGCAGCCTGGCCTCTTTTAAAGTGGTGTTTGTTTAAAAATCGTTTTTTGCCGTGACTGTGTAAATTCCCTTGCTAGTTTGTGGCACCCCCCCCCCTCATAACCCCCTCTGCCCCCCTTTTTTTTTCACCCCTATTCTTAGTAAAAAGGCTACATATATCTTTCAGAGTGTGGATTTAGGAGACTGTTTTAATCTGTTTGTGTGATTTAAATTGTGCTTAAAAGCTGTCTGCCCCCCTGTATTTTTGCCTTAAAAAAAGCCCGATTTTTGAGTGTGCGCCCAGCACTATTGCAGTGTTTGACTCTTAAACCAGTCTCCCCCTTACCTGGAAAGTAAACTCTGCTAGCTTGGAAGTGTGGATTCAGCCTGTCTGTATCCAAGGAGATACTGAATAGAGCAGCAGTTGCCTTCCCCTTGGCCACAGGGACTGGACTTAGCTGATTGGGCTCCCTGAGTCTCTGCTGCACCTGAGACCCGCCCCCCCCACCTGCTCTGGCTCCTTAAGTTTGTGGAGGGAAGGCCAAAGACAGGCACCTCCATTTTGTGTTCCTCTGTGCATCTCCCCTGTGTCCTGATACAGCCCAGTGTTCAAGGATTGCAAAAAGACCTAGGTAAGGGAGCCCAAAGATATTTCTGGTTAAATAGTATTAATTGTTCAAAAGTGTTTGTTTTACTGTGGACTCTCTGTGTTTCAGGCAGCCTGGCCTCTTTTAAAGTGGTGTTTGTTTAAAAAATCGTTTTTTGCTGTGACTGTGTGAATTCCCTTGCTAGTTTGTGGCACCCTCCCCCCTTCCCCCCTCTGCCCCCCTTTTTTTTAACCCCTATTCTTAGTAAAAAAAGGCTACATATATCTTTCAGAGTGTGGTTTTAGGAGACTGTTTTAATCTGTTTGTGTGATTTAAATTGTGCTTAAAAGCTGTCTGCCCCCCCTGTATTTTTGCCTTCAAAAAAGCCCGATTTTTGAGTGTGTGCCCAGCACTATTGCAGTGTTTGTCTCTTAATCAATCCCCCCCTTACCTGGAAAGTAGACTCTGCTAGCTTGGAAGTGTGGATTCAGCCTGTCTGTATCCAAGGAGATACTGAATAGAGCAGCAGTTGCCTTCCGCCTGGCCAGAGGGACTGGACTTAGCTGATTGGCTCCCTGAGTCTCTGCTGCACCTGAGACCCCCCGCCCCCACCCCCCCACCTGCTCTGGATCCTTAAGTTTGTGGAGGGAAGGCAAAAGACAGGCACCTCCATTTTGTGTTCCTCTGTGCATCTCCCCTGTGTCCTGATACAGCCCAGTGTTCAAGGATTGCAAACAGACCTAGGTAAGGAGCCCAAAGATATTTCTGGTTAAATAGTATTAATTGTTCAAAAGTGTTTGTTTTACTGTGGACTCTCTGTGTTTCAGGCAGCCTGGCCTCTTTTAAAGTGGTGTTTGTTTAAAAATCGTTTTTGCCGTGACTGTGTGAATTCCCTTGCTAGTTTGTGGCACCCCCCCTCCCCCCCCTCTGCCCCCCTTTTTTTTCACCCCTATTCTTAGTAAAAAAGGCTACATATATCTTTCAGAGTGTGGTTTTAGGAGACTGTTTTAATCTGTTTGTGTGATTCAAATTGTGCTTAAAAGCTGTCTGCCCCCCTGTATTTTTGCCTTCAAAAAAGCCTGATTTTTGAGTGTGCGCCCAGCACTATTGCAGTGTTTGTCTCTTAAACAATCTCCCCCTTACTTGGAAAGTAGGACTCTGCAAGCTTGGAAGTGTGGATTCAGCCTGTCTGTATCCAAGGAGATACTGAATAGAGCAGCAGTTGCCTTCCCCCTGGCCACAGGGACTGGACTTAGCTGATTGTCTCCCTGAGTATCTGCTGCACCTGAGACCTGCCCCCCCCACCTGCTCTGGCTCCTTAAGTTTGTGGAGGGAAGGCCCAAAGACAGGCACCTCCATTTTGTGTTCCTCTGTGCATCTCCCCTGTGTCCTGATACAGCCCAGTGTTCAAGGATTGCAAAAAGACCTAGTTAAGGAGCCCAAAGATATTTCTGTTAAATAGTATTAATTGTTCAAAAGTGTTTGTTTTACTGTGGACTCTCTGTGTTTCAGGCAGCCTGCCCTCTTTTAAAGTGGTGTTTCTTTAAAAAATCGTTTTTGCCGTGACTGTGTGAATTCCCTTTCTAGTTTGTGGCACCCCCCCCCCCCCTTCCCCTCCTCTGCCCCCCTTTTTTTTCACCCCTATTCTTAGTAAAAAGGCTACATATATCTTTCAGAGTGTGGTTTTAGGAGACTGTTTTAATCTGTTTGTGTGATTTAAATTGTGCTTAAAAGCTGTCTGCCCCCCTGTATTTTTGCCTTCAAAAAAGCCTGATTTTTGAGTGTGCGCCCAGCACTATTGCAGTGTTTGTCTCTTAAACAATCTCCCCCTTACCTGGAAAGTAGACTCTGCTAGCTTGGAAGTGTGGATTCAGCCTGTCTGTATCCAAGGAGATACTGAATAGAGCAGCAGTTGCCTTCCCCCTTGCCACAGAGACTAGACTTAGCTGATTGGCTCCCTGAATCTCTGCTGCACCTGAGACCTGCCCCCCCCCACCTGCTCTGGCTCCTTAAGTTTGTGGAGGGAAGGCCAAAGACAGGCACCTCCATTTTGTGTTCCTCTGTGCATCTCCCCTGTGGCCTGATACAGCCCAGTGTTCAAGGATTGCAAAAAGACCTAGTTAAGGAGCCCAAAGATATTTCT